>NC_059337.1:61050000-61672500 GCF_018350155.1 Leopardus geoffroyi | reverse complement strand
TAGGTAATCTGCTTCGTCTTCCCCCCCATTACTCCTTTGATCTCACTTTAAAAATTTTTTTTAATTTTTTATTTTTGAAGGAGAGAGAGACAGAGTGTGAACAGGTGAGGGATAGAAGAGAGGGAGACACAGAATCTATTGCAGGCTGTAGATTCTGAGCCAGCAGCACAGAGCCCTATGAGAGGCTTGAACCCAGGAGCTATGTGATCTCATTTTCAATTGTTGTTCCTCTCTAACACTGTTCTTTAGCCTTAATGCTTCCTTGTTATCCCTCAAACACTCCGGGAAAGCCTCCATCTGCAGGCCTTTGCCTGGAATATTCTCTGAGATATGGCTTATTCTCTTCTTTATTCAAATGTCACCTTCTCAGTGAGTCCTTAACCACAATGTTTAAACTTATGACCCTTTGCAATGCTGCTAATCTCCTTTTCCTACATCATTTCCATAGCACTTAGTCACCATTTAACGTATATATTTTTTATTTAATTTTGTCTCTTCTCCCTATCCCCAGACTAGAATCCTGTATAAACATTGGGCGGGACAGTGACTTTTATCTATTTTGTAGACTCTTGTATCCTCTGGTACCTATAAAAGTGCCTCACATGTGGTAGAGGTGACTCTTGAGTGTTAAGAACATAGCATAATGTTATTTAAAAAGTTAATGCAATAATACCTCATGCTCTTCCTTTCTGACGGGGGCTGGCACAATGGCTCCTGCAAGGAATGGTGTTGAGAATAAGAAGGGCCATTCTGCCATCAATGAAGTTGTGACCAGAGAATGCATTATCACCATTAACAAGTGCATTCATGGAGTGGACTTCAAGAAGTATGCCCTTTGGATCTGCAGTGAGCATGGAGTCTGCTTAAGATTCTCTCTGTCCCCCTATCCCTTTCTCCCTTGCTCATGCTCTCTCTAAAAAAAATAAAAAAATAAAAAAAAAGTGTGCCCTTTGGACCCTGAAAAAGACCCATAAATTTGCCTTGGAGGAGATGGGAACTCCAGATGTGTGCATTGACACCAGGCTCAGCAATGTTTGAGCCAAGGGAATAAGGAATGTTTCTTACCACGAACTGTGTGTGTTTGTCCAGAAAACATAGAATGAAGATTCACCAGACAAGCTCTGTATATTGGTTACCTTTGTTCTTGTGACTACTAAAAAAATCTGTAGATAGTCCACGTAGACGAGCTCTATCAGCTTGCTGGTTGTCAAAGTTATAAGACCACACTTGCGTGCACATGCATGCATATACACAAGCCAAATGCAGTTTTAGAACATGAGTAGAAATGTATCTAGAATAGTACTAATTCTTTTTTTTTTTTTTTTTCAACATTTATTTATTTTTGGGACAGAGAGAGACAGAGCATGAACGGGGGAGGGGCAGAGAGAGAGGGAGACACAGAATCAGAAACAGGCTCCAGGCTCCGAGCCATCAGCCCAGAGCCCGATGCGGGGCTCGAACCCACGGACCGCGAGATCGTGACCTGGCTGAAGTCAGACGCTTAACTGACTGCGCCACCCAGGCGCCCCTAGAATAGTACTAATTCTTGATTTGGGGGGTTTCAAAGACATTTTTAAAATTTTATGAAAGTGGGGCACCTGGGCGGCCCAGTCGGTTGGGCGTGGGACTCTTGATTTTGGCTCAGGTCATGATCTCACAGTTTGTGATTTTGAGCCCCCATTGGGTTCCATGCTGTCAGCACGATTCTGCTTGGGATTCTCTCTCTTTCCCTCTTTCCTCTGCTCCTCCCCTGCTTGTTCTCTCTCAAATAAACTTAATAAAATTAAAAATAGCTTGCTTGCTTTCTAAACTTCTTTATTTTGCCATTTACTTATAAAGTTATAGATTTATGGATGTATATAATTAGTATATATGTGTATATTTTCTTTATTTTCCATGTTGTTTGTCTTAGTTTACAGAACTTGAAATTTTTAATGCAGTCAAATCTGTATTTTCTTTGTTTCTAAGCTTAGAAAATGGTTCTATCTTCTCCTTCCTGCCCAGAGATTTGATAAATAATCACTTCTGTTTTCTTTTAGCTTTCTCCTCAAAGAATGAAAGGGTGTGTTAAGACCATAGAGTTTAGGAAATCATAGGCTTATAGTTAGAAACTGAGGGCATGGAAGTGGCAGAGATTGTTCAGGGGGAGTTTTTAGCCAAAGAGAAAAGGCTGGGACCATGGGGAGGGCCTCAGAAGAGAACCAACAGGTAGGTACGTAATTTGCAAATGATGTTAAAGAGGAAGTCAGTGGTAGGAAAATGAGAGAGGGACATAGCAAGAGTCCAGGAGTGATGCAAGTTTTAGGAGGGGTAGAGTGATCAGTAGTGTCATTTAGGTTAGGACAAAGATTGAACACCTAAGGATAATAACTGAAAAGCGGTTATTGGATGTGGCCACTAGAAAATCACTGGTGACCTTTAATATTTTAGTGAAGAGATGAAAATGCAGTACAACTCTTAAGGGTTTGGCAGGGAAAGAGATTGGGTCACACCTTATGGGATAGGAAGAGTTGAGGTTTTTTTTTTTTTTTTTTAAGGGGAAGAGTTGAACATATGTATAGAATGTGTAGATGTAGTTACAGGATAGGGAGATATTGTGGTTTGGATAAAGGAGTTAGTTGATTCTGTGAGCAGTTGAGGGTTCTAGGCTTAAGGGTCTGGTAGGGGACTAGTTTTAGAAAGGAGAGATACCTTTTCCTTTCAGATGGATAGGATGGAGATAAATAGGACTAGGAGAGAGAAAATTTGGAGGTGATTATGCCTGATTGCCACTTTTTAGCTATGTGATTTATTATAATCAGTGAAAAACTTAGGTTTTAGTTTTCTTATTGTAAAAGAATATTAATGCTTGCCTTGACTGTTTTATAGAGAATGTGAGTTAAAAATGAAGAAAGTATATGTTAAAATGCTTTAGAAGCTTAAAATGCTATACAAAACTATGGCTTATTGTTAGTAAAGTGTTTTGAGAAAGGCATTTGCTTTTTCAAAGTATAGAGTATATAAAGCTTACTAAATCAGAATGTTTGAAATAGCAAGAAGGTGCTGAGGATTCTGGTGTTGTAGGACCAAAATGTGAGAGTCTTAGGCCTCTCAGTCTTTGTCTTCTAGCTGGAAAGGTTTCTTTGCAAGGCAGGAACATGTTTTAATAAAAACTGCTGCTGATATTAGCACTTGAAATCATTTAAAATGTTGATGGTGGGAATAATTCTTGGAAAATGTGTGGGAAGAAATCTACCTAGAAACAACACAAAGTGAATTTTTCAATGGTTTAAGTTTGGGATGAAAAGGCAGAAATTCTGAATTTTCATGTGTGTCTTCTGCTTGTTCACTTCTGAAAATGTTTGAAAAAACTTTTGAAAAAACTGGAACTTCAGGTTTTTATGAAGTCTTAAAAGATTTGTTGCCTCAGATTTATTTGTGCTTAGCTTTTTTCCACCATTTTTCTGTGCCACCATAATGATGCACATGAATGTTCTGGCAGATGCTCTTAACAGTGTTAATTAACAATGCTGAAAAGAGAGGCCAACACCAGGTTCTTATTATGTCAGGCTCCAAAGTCATTTGGTTTCTAATGGTGATGCTGAAGCATGGTTACATTAATGAACTTGAAATCATTGATGATCACAGAGCTGGGAAAATTGTTGTGAACCTCACAGGCAGGTTAAATAAGTGTGGAGAGATCAGCCCCAGATTTGACTTACAACTCAAGGATCTAGAAGATGGCAGAATAATCTCCCATTCCGCCAGTTTGGTTTCATTGTACTGACACCCTCAGCTGGCATCATGGACCATGAAGAAGCAAGACAAAAACACACAGGAGGGAAAATCCTGGGATTCTTTTTCTAAAGATGTAATACATACGTGCAAATAAAATGCCTCAATGGGGAAAAAAACTTTTGAAAAAACTTCAAGTTTTTATGAACTCTTAAGAATCTGGTGCCTTGGGGCGCCTGGGTGGCTCAGTCAGTTAAGCATCCGACTTTGGCTGAGGTTATGATCTCATGGTTGGTGAGTTTGAGCCCCGAGTAGGCCTAGAGCCTAGAACCTGCTTCGGATTCTGTGTCTCCCTCTCTCTCTGCCCCTCCCCTGCTCGCACTCTGTCTCTCTCTCTCAAAAATAAATAAACATTAAAAATTAAAAAAAAAGAATTTGGTGCCTCAGATTGATTTATTCTTAGCTCTTTTCCAGTTTATCTGTGTTCTCATGGCATATAGGTGTGAGAAGTAGGGGAGATGATTCACTTTCAGAAATACCAAATAAAAGCTGTGCTATCTAGTTAACAGTGGGTTTACAACCTATTGGAAATATGTACAAGTCCCGCCCACAGTAGAGTCCCAAACCTTAAAACAATTTTTTTAATGTTTATTTATTTTTGAGAGAGCGAGCGAGCACGAGTTGGGGAGGGGAGAGAGAAGGGGACAGAGGATGCGAGGTGGGCTCTGTGCTGACAGCGTGATGTGAGGCTCGAACTCACGAACTGTGAGATCATGACCTGAGCTGAAGTCGGATGCTTAAGCAACTGAGCCACCCAGGCGCCCCAAGTCCCAAACCTTTAGACACTTCACTTCCTGGTTCTTCTCCCCCTCTCTGTTTCTCAGGCTTATTTTAGTGGGCTTTGCTATGAGCATGCGCCAAAGAACAAATGGAAGAGGGACTGAAAGTCTCTGTGTCACCTCAGGGAATGTACATTTGTTCCAATCAGACTACGTTTTACCTTACATGGGCATAGGTGACGTTTGAGTTAGGCTGTGATCTCTGTAGTACTCAGCCAGTGAGGAACCAGGGGAGGGACTTGCATGCTAGGAAATAAATTGTTGTAACTGCCCTGAGTATGCCTGTCCATCAGACACCAGCTCTTGCAAGAATGTTGATTAAAGCCTCGCTTCACTGTGCTCTGAGTCTTCATGTCCCTCCTTTGATTGGGTCAGTGGGCTTATTTCTAACACAGGTACAGGTATTTTTTTTTTTTTTTTTTAATGTTTGTTTTTGAGAGAGAGCAAGAGTGAGAGAGAGAGGCAGAGAGTAAGGGAGACAAAGAATCTGAAGCAGGCTCCATGCTGTCAGTGTAGAGCATGACGTGGGGCTCAAGCTCATGAACTGAATCATGAGATCATGACCTGAGCTGAAGTCAGACACTTAACCAACTAAGCTGCCCAGGTGCCCCTACAGGTATAGTTTTTATGTGTAGGGAGTCTATCACAAGGTATTTAGTAAAAAAAAAAAATAAAAAACCCAAAAACTTTGCTTTGTGCTTTTCTTAGCACTCTAAGTTCAGTTACCATTTCCATTCCTTTGCTCTTGCTTATCATCAGTTCTGGGTTTTTGTTTATGATTTCTAAGTGCTGGGGATGACTGGAGAAAACCATATAATTGAGCTAATTGTTCCATTATTGATAGATGTTGCTTAGTCTGATTTGGCCCTTGATGTTGCAGTTAATTGCCATGAACATTTCATGGGATATTGACTCTTACTCATTCTCTTGACAGAAAAGTTCATGGTATTGTTTCATTTTGTACCCTTATTAATTTATTAAGATATATTTGAGTATCTACCATATGCCAGCCAGTATGCTTATGAGTTGAAAATTTTAAGAGGGAAACAGTAACAGTGCCAAATACAGTACATTGGTATAGAAAAATGGGGGCGCCTTGGTGGCTCAGTTGGTTAAGCATCCAACTTTGGCTCAGGTCATGATCTCTCATGCGTGTGAGTTTGAAACCCGCATTGGGCTCTATGCTGACAGAGCCTGGAACCTTCAGATTCCGTGTTTTCATCTTTCTCTGCCCCTACCCTGCTCACGCTCGCTCTCTCAAAAATAAATAAACATTAAAAACAAATTTAAAAACAAGAGAAAAATAAAGACAGGAAAAATGTTAATTTGACTTGATGATTATGAAGTTGTGGTGACCTGGGGTGCCTGGGTGGCTCAGTTGGTTAAACATCTGACTTCAGCTCAGGTCATGATCTCTCTGTCTGTGAGTTTGAGACCCTCAGTCAATGAGGAGTTATGACTAAAGGATCAGAAGATACTAGTGATGAGGAGAGGATATATCTGGAACATGGGGTCCCATGGGGGGACCATAAAGGAGGGGAACATGGGGACCATAAAGGAGGATAATCATGATCTGGAAGCTGCAGTAGAGAGGCAAGTGAGTGCCAATCACTGCTGGCTCTGTGGGGGTATGGACTGCAGTAAAGAGAGAGCTGTGAGAAAATCTTGATGGGAGAGCCAGGTTTAAGTGAAGGTAAATAAGTAGAAGGAACATTGTTCAAAAAGGTTGAGGGAGTCTGGGATTTGGTAACAAGAGAATGATTGTTTTCTTGGGCATAATGGAAAAGATTTGGGCAAGTGATATTATGGAAGGAACCAGGGCTGAGGATATTTAGACAAGAAAGGTAGATCACGGTGGGGATATTACTGCCTTTGCATGTTGGAAGTTTTTGATTGGGCTCACTTGTCTGAACTTTGACACAAATTATTTTGATACTGAAACTGGTTTAAAATATGTGACTTGATCGCATAGAGGTGATAAAGGCTTTTATAAAGTTAATGGTAAGGGTAACAAAGGCCATATTCTGGGTGAGAGATTTCATATCCTCAACAAAGTTGAAGTCCCTCGTTAGGTAAAGGCTCCAGGAAGAATGTGGTCAAGGGCTGGCTGTGTCCAAGGATTCCCATGATGCTTGTAGAAAGGTTATAAGCCCATGCTGGGGTGGATGTCGTGACAAGGATCATTTTAGAATAGAGTGATTTTCAGTTTAAAATTGAATGGCTTGTGTATGTAAACTGGAAGCAAATGGAAATGAATAACTATGGTTTTAGGATGTTGGGATATGGGTTAATTTTTAAATTTAATTTAGTATATATATTTTTTTGGTGCTGTGACTCGGATTGATTTAAAAATAATTTTTTTTTTTTAATGTTTTTGAGAGACAGAGACAGTGTGAGCAGGGGAGGAGCAGAGAGTGAGAGGGAGACACAGAATCTGAAGCAGGCTTCAGCTGTCAGCGCAGAGCCCGACACGGGGCTTGAACTCACAAGCTGTGAGATCATGACCTGAACTGAAGTCAGATGCTTAACCGACTGAGCCACCCAGGTGCCCCTACTTTTTTATTTTAAAATGTGCTAGAATTTTTGAAAATAATTAAAATTAAAGAGAAATGAATATGGATTTTTGGAGAGATTTTTAATTAAAAAATTTTTTTAATATTTATTATTTTTGAGAGGAGAGCACGCGTGTGTGAGTGGGCAAGGGGCAGAAAGAGAGAGGGAGACACAGAATCTGAAGCAGGCTTCAGGTTCTGAGCTGTGAGCACAGAGCCTGACGAGGGGCTTGAACCCACGAACTGTGAGATCATGACCTGAGCCTAAGTCAGATGCTCAACCGACTGAGCCACCCAGGTGCCCCAGGAGAGTTTCTTTATGAATTATGAATCTTGGTTGCAAGTGACCAAGAACCCAAACCAAATTGGCTTGAAAAGAGAATACTTTGTCTTAGGTTACTGAAAAGTCTAGGGAAAGCACTGACTTCAGGTATGGCTTTGGTAGTTTAGATGATGTTGATGTTGTTACCAGGACCTAGTCTCTTTCCTTTTCTGAATTCAGATCTGCTCTCCACTATGTGTTGATTTGATCTTTAGGTTTCATATAGCAGGAGGGTGACTAAAATAGCTCTAGTTGTTGTCTTTCCAGTTCTGGTGTAGTAGAAAGAACTTCTCTTCATCCAATAACTCAAAAGTCCCATGCTTGACTGTCATTGACAAGGTGAGCCATGTGTCCATCTTTGATCTAGTTATAGCTAGGGGAATGTGATGCCCTGATTTGCCTGTATCTGGGTGACTAGTATTTGTAGGTTTGGATCAGTATCTCTCCTGCTTTGGACCCCTTTATGTACAGAGGAATAGTCTTCTATGTCTGACTTTTCCTCTAGGTCTAGATTGCTTCTGTTTTAGAATAATCTGGATATCTGAGATTTTGTTAAGTTAGTATTTCTACAACAAATGCAGTCATTACTGAGCTTTGTTAAAGACACAGTTGCAGGTACTTTTGGCAGTTCCTTAGATGAATAAACCTAGTTTTTGTTTTTGGTGTATGTTATGCTTCTTTCCATCACAGGTGACAAAGACATATTTGGATTTCTTTAAGAACTGGATGTTCATTTCACACATCCACATGGTAAAAGGGAGCCTGGAATGCTATAATTAATCCAGGATAAACAGTTTGGATCCACACCTCAGACAGACTGGAATATATGTAGTTAAGGAACTGGAGGAATCCGTTGAAGCTATAGAGAATATATTTTCTTATAGCCTTTTCAGCGTGTGAATTTGTCATTTTTCCTGCATTAGAGTTTCCTTTCCTCTACTCTCCTCCCTTCCCCTCCCCCTCCTCCCCTCTCCCTCTCCTCTACCCCTTCCTCTCCACTCCTCTCTTCCCTGTCCCCTGTCCCCTCTCCACACAACATGGGCTTGATCTCAGGACCCTGAGATCGGGAATTGCATGCTCTGCCATCTGAATCAGCCAGGCACTCCTCTATTGGGTTTTCTTAATGTCTCTTTTGGTCTCTGGTTATACCATTCCTGTTTCATTCATCCCCTGACTTCATCCTTTTCTTTGTATATGCTTTTCCTTACCTTGTGTCATCTCATGTATGCTTTCTGTTAAGTACTTTTCTCTGGAAATGGCTCAGATTCTCTTCTTGATTCCTACCTATGCAAGTCCCTCCTACTGCTTCCTATTCAGTTGAGAGAGAGAGAGAGTGCATTTGCATCTAAGAGAATCTGTCTGTCATATCTGTTGGTCTAAGCTCTTAGCAAGCTCTTTTCTCCTAGGCTGATGGCCATTCTGCAGGATTGGTAACCTTTTGGGTCAGGTGCATGCCTGTGTGCCAGGGTTGTGTGGAATTTATATGGGGATTAGGAGATAACAGGAAATAAGAGGCCACAATACAGCTCCTTAATATGCAGGGGGCTGTTGGTGGAGCTTTTACCTTAAGGGGGAGCTGTGATTTTGTTGATCAATCTGGCAAGAACTAGATTATTTAGAAGAAGGCCATTGTTTATGTCAGCAAGGGCATCCAGATAGGCTCCATGACAGCACTAGACTTCTAAGAATGAGAAGATTTCTGTAGGAGGAGATTAGGGAGAATGATGTTGATAGACTATGAAGACAGGGAGAAGATGCTATAGTAGTGGAAATTGTAACTGCAAAACGTTCAGGTAAAGTATAGGGCATATAAGAAAGAAAGGTGAATCCAGAATATTGAGGTCTTGTTTATGTTAAAGCTAAGGAGTTTAGGTGCAACCTGGAGGTCGTTGTTTAATTGTCTTGAAGTTCTCACTAACCTTAAAATCACTATGAGAATTTACAAATGAATAAAGTTCAGTCTAGAGAAGTGTTGTAATTCATTTCTTGCAGTTAAGATGATATGACATTTGAATTTGAATTTTGTGACATTAGTATTCTGTTGTTAAATATTTATTTATAAAACTTCTGTGATTTAAAAAAGTTTTGATATAATTCACATACCAAAAAGTTAACCAATTTAAAGTACACAGCCAGTGGTTTTTAAGTGTATTCATAGTTGTGTACCCATTCTCACAGTCAATTTTAGAACGTTGTCATAGCCTCAAAAAGAAGCCTTATTCCCATTAGCAGTTACTTTCTATTTCCCCCAATGTTCCCAGCCCTGGGCAACTACTATTCTACTTTGTATCTGTATAGGTTCATACAATGTGAGGTCCTTTATGATTGAGTTTCATGTATCATAATGTTTTCATCTATTACCAAACATATATATGTATGTGTGTGTGTGTATATATATTCAAAATATAACCATATGTATATGTGTGTATATATATATATATATATATACACACACACACACACACACACACATACATATATATACGTATGTGTGTGTGTATATACACATATACATATGGTTATATTTTGAATTTCATTAATAAAAAATTTGTGGAAATTTGTTTTTTCTCCTGTTAATATAAGTACGTACATAATACCCTATTTTGCCTTTTGCTTCCCAAAGCCTAAAATATTTATTATCTGGTCCTCTACAGAAGACGTTTGGAGCCCTTGAGTTAACGCATTATCATTAACTGATAGCTATACAATGTTGGACATCAATGAACTTTTCTAGGTCTTTGTTTCCACATTTATAAAAAAAAGAGGGATTGAAGAAAATCTATATGGTATACCTTCCAAATCTAATATTCCAATAATAATAGTACCTTCTGTATTCACTTCATATGATAATATTTTGAATGAGAGCTTAGGCCAGTTTATAAAGTATGAAGAAATGTTCTACTACCCAAAATATGAAGAAATACTTTATTAATACTTGATCACAGAAGATGAAGTGGTTCTGAGACACCTGGCTATACACATGCAGAGGAATGAAGTTGGACCCCTACCTCCTACCATATACAAAAATTAATTTAAAACAGAACAGTGATCTAGGGGCACCTGGCTGGCTCAGTCGGTGGAGCATGAGACTCTTGATCTTGGGGTTGTGAGTTTGAGCCCCATGCTGAGTGTAGAGATTACTTAAAATCTTCAAAACATATATAATCTAAGCATAAGCATTAAAATTATAAAACTTTTAGAACAGGGAAAATCTTCATGACCTTCGCTTTTGGACCCTATTAAGATACTGAAAAGACAGTCCACAAAATGGGAGAAGATATCTGCAAATCATGTATCTCATAGTGGATTAATATCCAGAATATATAAAGAATTCTTACAGCTCAACAACAGCCAAAAAAGCCAATTCAAAAATCAGGAAAGGATTTGAATAGACATTTCACCAAAGCAGATATACAAATGGTCAATAAAAGCAAATGGAAATATGCTCAAAGTCATCAGTGATTAGGGAAGTGCAAATCAAAACCCTAATAAGGTACCACTTCACTCACACTAACATGGCCATAACCAAAAAGACAGCTACTAACAAGTATATATAAGTATTATCATATGGTATTTGTCTATCTGACTGATTAAAGTAATGTGCTGAAGTTTATCCATGTTATTGCAAATAGCAGGATTTCTTTCTTTTTTTTAATGGCTGAATAGTATTCATACACACAAGTATATAGTCTACACACACACACTCAAGTATGTATCATATTTTCTTTATCCATTCATCTGTTGATGAACACTTGGGTTGTTCCCTATCATGTATATTATAAATAATGCTGCAGTGAACATGGGGTGCAGATGCATACCTAGAAATGTATATGTATATGGAAATGGAATTACAGAATCATATGTTAGTTCTGTTTTCAGTTTAAGGAACCTCCATACTGTTATCCCTAGTAGCTGTGTCAATTTGTAGTCCCACTAGTAGTGCACAAGGGTTCCTTTTTCTCCACGTTTTTGGTGGCATTTGTTATCTCGTCTTTGTGATGATAATCATTCTAACAGATGTGTGGCATGGGAATGGACATCTTGCATATTATTTTAACTCGACAGCATGGTATATGTATATAGTTTGACATTACTGGTGATTCAAATCATGTTAATTTTCATTGAAAGGACTTTGTTTCAGTATAAGTTTTGCAGGTAATCACTTTTGATATTAGGTTGAATTTATTGAGAAACATTATCAAGTCTGTAGGAAAAGTTAATTTTTTTAAATGACTTTGAGAAGAGCTGCATTTTTAATTTTTTGTAATGTGTATTTATTTTTGAAGGAGAGAGAGACAGCATGAGCAGGGGAGGGGTAGAGAGAGGGAGACACAGAATTCAAAACGGGCTCCAGGCTCTGAGCTGTCAGCATAGACCCTGATGCGGGGTTCAAACTCATGAATCATGAGATCATGACCTGAGCCAAAGTTCGATGCTTAACCGATTGAGCTACCCAAGTGCCCCAGGAAAAGTTAATTTTTAAAGCTGTTTTGGTGTTCAGTAATAGTAATTAAGGGTAGTTTTCTCATTCAGAAAAATTTCAACTAGAAAAAATTGTAGTAAAGCTTTACCACTGCTAAGCCTGCCAACTTCTTAATGGTAAGGCAATTGGGATATTCATCTTCTACTTCTGACAAAAATTCATGGTATAAAGGACAGTTAAGTCCATGAGAACAAAGTTAACTGTTTTCCTCACCAGCGTTAACTATTGATACTACTGGTTGAGTAACACGTGATAGGTGTTTTCTGCAGACTGTTTTCTGGTGAATATTGCAGTGAATAACTGTAGGCTTTAAACACCCTAAATTTTCATGAGCTTTGTAAATTTGTCCAGTTAAGACTTTTTTCTGCCCACATGTATTTTTACCACCATCAGCTGTAATTCATCTTAGCTGATTCTACTTCAGGTTGTACTGAATTAGTGTTGTCCCAGAATCTTTGAAAATATTCTTGCCTATTGTTGTTCCATGCAGATTTTTCATACAAGCTAATTGTAATTACTTAATTACTTCAATTAGTTACTGTATTAACATCTCAAATAAATGATAATAACTGAGAAGTATTGGTAACTTTTGTTGATTCATCAAGAACCAAGGTAAGACTCAAAATCATTTGCCTTGAGATAGTGTGATTACTTATTTATTTATTTATAAATTACTATAAATAAATAATCAATCTCTACACCCAGTGTGTGGCTTGAACTCACAATCCTAAGATCAAGAGTTGGATGCTTTACTGACTGAGCCAGCCAGGTGCCCTGTTTCTTAATCTATAGAATTTTTTTTTAATCTTTTTTTTTTTTACGTTTTTATTTATTTTTGGCAGAGAGGGAGCGAGCGCGAGCTGGGGAGGGGCAGAGAGAGAAGGAGACACAGAATCCGAAGCAGGCTTCAGGCTCCGAACTGTCAATACAGAGCCCGATGTGGGGCTCAAACCCATGAACCATGAGATCATGACCTGGGCCAAAGTTGGATGCCTGACCGACTGAGCCACCCAGGCGCCCCTAGAGTATATATATATATTTTTTACTGACACAGCTACCACTGTCTTCAACTCTTAGAGCTATTATTCTTGCCAAAAGGCTTGTAATCTTAAATAAATTTATTTTTATAGATGCATTTCTTTGGCTGCTACAAACATGATTTAATTAACTCACTGTTGATATAAGATGCTTTCCTTGTTTGGCTAACAAATGAGCCACTCAGAAGTTTACTTTGATTGCATCTTCATTTTTATTTTTGTGAAGAAATTCAGCTGTGATGAGATCTACTATTTAAATTTTCTAATTTTTCTGACTGTGTTTTCCTGTGAGTTGGAAATATTGTGCTGAGTGCTTAGTCTGGTAATGTTGATGTAGATAGATTATATTCTCAGCACAGCTGTGGTGGCATTGCATGATAAACATAATGCTTTGCTATCTAATTTGATAATAAAATTATCTGTACTTCATTGTATTATGATATTTGAAGCTCACTTTTTATCTTGTTTTGACATGAAGGGTATGCTCTAGTAATGAAAAAATGGGGGCACCTGGGTGGCTCAGTTGGTTGAGCGTCCTACTTATGATTTCTGCCTGGGTAATGATCTCATGGTTAATGTGTTCAAGCCCAGTGTTGAGCTCTGTGTTGACAGTGTGGAGCCTGCTTGGGATTTCTCTTTCTCCTTTCTCTTTTCTTTCCTTTTCCTCCCCCCTGCTCATGCGCATGAGCATGTGCTCTCTCTCTTGAGCGAGCTCTGTCTGTAAATAAACATTAAAAAAAAATGTATGGGGGCGCCTGGGTGCCTCAGTCGGTTGAGCGTCTGACTTCGGCTCAGGTCATGATCTCGGGGTCTGTGAGTTTGAGCCCTGCGTTGGGCTCTCTGCTGACAGCTCAGAGCCTGGAGCCTGCTTCAGATTCTGTGTCTCTCTTTCTCTCTGCCCCTCCCCCGCTCATGCTGTGTGTGTGTGTGTGTGTGTGTGTGTGTGTGTGTGTGTGTCTGTCAAAAATAAATAAACATTAAAAAATATGTATGGCAGTAAGTATAGTGCTTGGGAAGCTTTCAAGTTACACCTTCATCACTGTTATTTCTAGTAGTGTTCTGAGCAGCAGCACAAAACCATTAGAATGCCATATATGGTTTTGTAAATACAGAAGTTTGCCCTTGTAAAAGCAGCAAAGACAATATGTAAATAAATAAATGTGGCAATATTTTAATAAAACTTTATTTATGGACACTTAAAATTGAATTATGGGGCGGCTAGGTGGGTCAGTTAGTTAAGTGTCTGATTTCTGCTAAGGTCATGATCTCACAGTTCGTGAGTTCAAACCCCACATTGGGCTCTGTGCTGACAGCTCAGAACCTGGAGCCTGCTTCCGATTCTGTGTCTCCCTCTCTCTGCCCCTCCCCTGCTGGACTCTATCTCTCAAAAATAAATAAACATTAAAAATTTTTTTTAAGTAAAAAAAATTGAATTATAACTCACATTATGAAACATTCTTTTGATTTCTTTACAACCATTTAAAAATGTAAAAACATTCTTAGCTCATAGACTGAACAAAAACAGGCTCTTGGCCTGTGGGCTGTAACAGTTTGCCAACTTCTCCCTTAACCCAAAAGAATAAGTTTAATGGGAGGAAAATCATGCTGATGGAGTTAGGTCTCTGAGAGAAATAAATCATTCTTATCTTATTGACAATCCTTAAATCATACCATTTCAACTGGTTTATGTCAGGATTGATAGTTCCTTAGAAGAGAAAAAAGAAAAGACAAAGAGATTAATAAGAGTTTATGTAGTTTAGTTTTTACTTATTTAAGAAAAGACTTGTACAATTTTGTGTTCTTAAATTTTAATTTTTAATTTAATTTTATTATTTTTTTAATGTTTAGTTTTGAGAGAGAGCGAGCGTGCAAGCTGGACAGGGGCAGAGACAGAGGGAGACACAGAATCCAAAGCAGGTTCCAGGCTCTGAGTTGTCAGCAGAGAGCCCAATGCGGGGTTCAAACCCACAAACTGGGAGATCATGACCTGAGCCAAAGTCATATACTTAACCCTGTGCCACCCAGGTGCCTCTGTGTTGTTTTTTTTAATGTTTATTAATTTTTTAGAGCGGGAAAGAGAGATAGCAAGTCAGGGAGGGGCAGAGAGAGAGGGAGACAGAGGATCCAAAGCAGGCTCCTCACTGACAGCAGCGAGCCCTATGTGGGGCTGGAACTCACAAACCACGAAGATTATGACTTGAACCAAAGTTGGCTTCTTTACTGACTGAGCCACCCTGGGTGCCCCACAATTTTGTGTTTTTTGTTCTCTTCACCTCTTAGATTTCTGAGTTTCTAATTGTAGGCTTTTTTATGTGAAAATATTATACAAATAGGAATTTTCTTTCCCCATAAGAAAAATGTTTTAAGATTTTTGACTTACTAGTAAATGTAGAATAAATTTAAGGGATGTACTTATTTTAGTTTTGTTTGTAATTTTAATTTTGACTGATTTTGCACAAGATAGAAAATGAGTAAGTCTTTATATTTGTAACTTTCAGTTTCTACAATTCTTAACAAATTATGAGGTTGTAGAAACTTCACTAGAGTGGTATGAAATTGTAAGTAGATGGAGTTTATCCCCAGGGATGATTTAGGAAAACTAGATATACTCCTTTTATAGGTATCGTACAAAATCCTTTATGAGGATTGGGTGAAAACCAAATAATACTTTGTTCCTTCTTATTGTGTGCAAGTGTGTGGTAGTGATTGTTCATTCTTTTCAAAAACATTTTTTTAAATGTTTTTATTTTTTTATTTTTATTTATTTATTTTTTTTTAACGTTTTTTTAATTTATTTTTGAGACAGAGAGAGACAAAGCATGAACGGGGGAGGGTCAGGGAGAGGGAGACACAGAATCTGAAACAGGCTCCAGGCTCTGAGCTGTCAGCACAGAGCCTGACGCGGGGCTCGAACTCACAGACCGCGAGATCATGACCTGAGCCGAAGTCGGCCGCTTAACCGACTGAGCCACCCAGGCGCCCCTAAATGTTTTTATTTTTGAGAGAGAGAGAGAGAGAGAGCGCGCGCACACGTGCGCTCGAGCATGAGTTGGGGAGGGGCAGAGAGAGAGGGAGACACAGGATTGGAAGCAGGCTCCAGGCACCGAACTGTCAGCACAGAGCCTGATGCAGGGCTCGAACTCCCAAACCATGAGATCATGACCTGAGCTGAAGTCGGACACTCAACCCACTGAACCACCCAGGCACCCTTTTTAAAAAATTCTTTTAATGTTTATTCATTTTTGAAAGACAGAGACAGAGCACGATCAGGGGAGGAGCACAGAGAGAAAGGGAGACACAGGCTCCAGACTCTGAGCTGTCAGCACAGAACGTGATGCAGGGCTTGAACTCAAGAACTGCGAGATCATGACCTGAGCCAAAGCCAGGTGCTTAACCTACTGAGCCACCCAAGTGCCCTGGTTGTTCATTCTTTACTGTTAATTTTTAAAAATGTATTTTTGATAGACTATTACTAGCTTCACTGTTAGAGGTGCATTAGATTAATCAACGCCTTGGAAAGATAAGAATCAGTACAAATGCGAGTTTATGTTTTGATGAAGTTAGCTGTATAAATGAAAGTGATTTTTGATTATTTTATTGATTTTTTTGGTAATAAACAGCAATTATATGGATTTCCTATTTTCTTGATTTTCTTAAAAGATATTTTATCTAAATTAAAAAACAAAATTTTAATGTTTATTTTTGAGACAGAGAGAGAGCATGAGCTGGGGAGGGGAATAGAGAGGGAGACACAGAATCTGAAGCAGGTTCCAGGCTCTGAGCTGTCAGCACAGAGCCCAATGTGAGGCTCGAACTCATCAACCGCAAAATCATGCCCTGAGCCGAATCGGACCCTCAACTGACTGAGCGACCCAGGTGCCCCTTATCTAAATTTTTAGTATTTTATGTTTTTATTTATTTAATTCTCTTTATTCATAAAGAATATTTATTGCTGAAAGATGAGGCGCCCTGCTGGTTTGATTGGTGGAGCATATGACTCTTGGTCTTGGGGTTGTAAGTTCACACCCTAAATTGGGCACAGAGTTAACTTAAAAAAATAAAATCTTTTTTTTCTTTAAAGAATATTTATTGTTGATAGAACTTTAAGATTATATCTAATTCATGGAAGTTTAGCAACTGAATTATTACAGGGTCCTGGTTTTTCACCAGTTGGAATTACTTTGTAAATAACTATTTCTGAAGAATTTTATATACAGGATGTTTTCTGGATAGTTTATTGTTAATGGCTTTAAACCTTTGTGAATAAAACCTTTTTCCCCCCAATTGTGCCTGTCTATTGTTAATTTTTTTTCATCATGATAAGTGTACTCTGTAATCCCATCTCCTATTTCCACATACCCCCATCCACCTCCCCTCTGTTTAACCATCCATTTGTTCTCTATAGTTAAGAGTCTCTTTCTTAGTTTGTGTCTCTTTTTTTTTTGCCCTTTGCTTTTTAGCTGTGTTTCTTAAATTTCACATATGAGTGTGTTCATGGGGCATTTGTCTTTCTCTGACTTCTTTTGGTCAGCATTATACTCTCTGTCTCTGTTCATGTTGTTGCCAATGCCAAAGTTTAATTCTATTTTATGGCTGAATAATATTCCATTACTATATATACCACATTTTTATTCACTCCTCCCTTGATAGATGCTTGGGCTCCTTCCATAGTTTGCCCATTGTAAATAATGCCGCAATAAACATAAGGGTGCCTGTATTCATTTGAATTAGTGTTTGTATATTCTTTGGGTAAATATACCCATTAGTGAGATTACTGGATCATAGGGTAGTTCTCTTTTTAATTTTTTGAGGAAACTCCATATTATTTTCCACAATGGCCACACCAATTTGCATTCCCACCAATAGTGCAATAGTTCCTTTTTTCCCCACATTGTCTTCAACACTTGTTGTTTCTTGTGTTTTTTGATTTTAGCCATTCTGACAGGTATGAGGTGATATCTCACTGTAATTTGAATTTGCATTTCCCTGATGATGAGTGATATTGAGCATCTTTTCATGTGTCTGTTAGCAATCTATATATTAAAAGACTTTTTTGGGGGGAGAGATCAAACCATTTTATTGAGGGGCTTTGGGAAAAGTTTGAAGGGGAGGAGGACAGTGATGTTCGATGTCCTCTGCCTGGCTGGCATCTTTCCAGCTATCTATTTAGAGAGTGTGTATAAGTGGAGGAGGGGGAGACAGAGAGAGAGAGCGAGAGCGAGCCTGATGCTGGGCTTGATCCCATGACCCTGGGATCATGACCTGAGCCCAAATCAAGAGTCAGATGCTCAACCAAGTGAGCTACCCAGGAACCCAAAGACATTTTAAGTTTAAGTGGAGAATGGAGAAAACAACTTTAATTTTCAGGATGAATTTAAAAGACTTAAATTTAGGGTTCTGTGACAATTTTTATAAATTGTTATATATAATTGTCTTGGTTATTGTAGAAAAATATTTAAATATACGTACATCATATGATGCAAGTAAAAGACACAGTTGTTTCTCTGTACATCAACTTAGAGTGGTGATTTTTTTAAAAATTTATTTTTTGATAGAATAAGCAGGGGTGGGGCAGAGAGAGGGGAAGAGAGAATCCCAAGCAGGCTGCACACTGTCAGTACAGAGCCTGATGGGGGGCTCAAACTCAAGAACTGTGAGATCATGACCTGAGCAGAAATCAAGAGTTGGACGCTTAACCTACTGAGCCACCCAGGCTGCCCTGGAGTAGTGAGTTTTGAAGACTCTTAACTTTCTTTTCTTTTTTCTTTTTTTTAAATGTTTGTTTATTTTTGAGAGACTACAAGTGGGAAGGGGCAGAGAGAAGGGGACAGAGGATAGGAAGCAGGCTCTGTGCTGACAGCAGCGAGTCCGATGTGGGGCTGGAAGTCACGAACTGTGAGATCATGACCTTAGCCAAAGTCTGATGCTCAGCCAACTGAGCCACCCAGGCACCCCTAGAGTGGTGATTTTTGACAAATCTTGACTTTTCAATCTGTTGTGCTAAGTTTTCTAGTGCAAAATCTTTCTTGAGACTAATCCTTTTTTTTTTTTTTTTTTTTTGTATTTATTTTTGTGAGAGTACAATGGGGAGGGGGCAGGGGAGGGGACAGAGGATCTTAAGCCTGCTCTGTGCTGACAGGCTGATAGCATCGAGACTGATGGGGGCTTGAACTCACAAACCATGAGATCACCACCTGAGACTCACCCGACTGAGCCATCCAGGTGCCCCTTAGACTGATCTTTTTAAAAGTTTATTTTATGTAGTTGCTTTAAAAATACGGTACGTGACTCAGGGCGCCTGGGTGGCTCAGTCGGTTGAGCGTCCGACTTCGGCTCAGGTCACGATCTCGCAGTCTGTGAGTTCGAGCCCCGCGTCGGGCTCTGGGCTGATGGCTCAGAGCCTGGAGCCTGCTTCCGGTTCTGTATCTCCCTCTCTCTCTGCCCCTCCCCCGTTCATGCTCTGTCTCTCTCTGTCCCAAAGGTAAATAAACATTAAAAAAAAAAAAAATTTAAAAATACAGTATGTGACTAATATTTTTAAAGTTACAAGTTAATTTGTTAAGAATTAAACAAGGGCACTTGGGTGGCTCAGTCAGTTAAATGATTTCATTCAGCTCAGGTCATGATCTTGTGGTCTGTGGGTTTGAGCCCCACGTTGGGTATAGAAATTACTTAAAATCCTTAAATAGTTTTTTTTAATGTTTATTTATTTTTTGAGAGAGAGACAGAGTGTGAGTGAGGGAGGGGCAGAAAGAGAAGGAGACAGAATCCGAAGCAGGCTCCAGGCTCTGAGCTGTCAGCACAGAGCCTGATGTGGGGCTCGAACTCAAGAACAACAAGATCATGACCTCAGCTGAAGTTGGATGCCTAACTGACTGAGCCAGCCAGGCACGCCTAAGTAGTTTTTTTTCAAATGTTTATTTATTTTTGAGAGGATTACTTCCAATCTTTAAAAGAAAATAAAGATGAGAGTTGCGTTGGTGGCTCAATTGGTTGAGTGTCTGATTTTGGCTCAGGTCATGATCACAAGGTTCGTGGGTTCAAACCCCACGTCGGGCTTTGCGCAGACAGCTTCCAGTCTGCTTTGGATTCTGTATCTCCCTCTCTCTGCCCCTCCCCCACTTGCACATGCTCCTGCTTTCTCTCTCTCTCTCAAAAATACACATTAAAACAAAAAGATGCAAAACTGAGGCACCAATAAATTAAGGAATTTGCTTAAGTCACACAATCGGGAGTGGTAGAATTGGGATTCACTGGGACTCCAGAATCTTTGTTGTTAACCACTTCATGGAACTGCTTTGGTGTGTCTGCTGTTATCCTTCTTTTTAAAGCTTTAATCCCTTAAAATGTGCATTTCAGAAATCCTACTCAGAGAAATACCGTTACTCTTTGGAGTCTTGGTGTTTCTTCTGTTATTATTGCTCAACCTTATCTGTCTACCCTCCCATCACTTCTCTTTTTCCAGTAGTGAGAATTAGTATAGATCAAGGGTAAATAAAACTAGTGAAATAGGGAAGCCAGGGGTCGTATTAGTTTTGGCTCTTGAGGAAAAAAGTATAAAAAGTTTTACATATATATAATTACTGAAAACATTAACTTAAAGATAAATGTCTAATTATCAGAGACACTTCCAAACAACTAACAAGCAGAAACAAAAGGCCAGGACCCTTAAATAACCTACCTTTTATAAACACCAATCTTTTCTCCCCTGTTGTTAGGTGGTGAACATTTTAGGAAGTTAGTGTCATATTGTGTCATTCCAGGTTACTTGAAAATTACTTCAGTAATCTGTGTGTGTACTTTGTTAGGGTTGTATTTTTCACGTTGAATCACAAAAAAGTTTGAGAAATACGTATATAGTGTATATAATACCAAATTTATTTTTTAATTTTCTGAGTTCCTTGCAGACTCTCTTCCTGTACACTTTAGTTCTTTAGGTTTGTTAATCTCATTTGATGAGCTTCAGGTAAAAATATGCTGATGTTCTCCAGATTTACTTTTTTGCTAGCCCCTCTTCTCTTTCAGCTCTGGTGGTTCTTAACCGTTTTTGGGGGGAGGTCATACACTCCTTTGAAAATCTTAAAATCTTAATGGACTCGCTCTAGAAAATTGCTACCATACATACATTACACAAAATTCTCACAATTTTGGGAGTTTTGTAAGACATCCTCCCCTAAGATCATTTATGGATTGATTAGAGTGCCACCTCCAGATGAGCTCTCTGAACAATTTAATTTAATATAATTCTTCCAAATACATCAATGATTTCCTAGTCTATATCTTCATATGTGTCTCTCCAGAGCACTAGACCCTGATATCCATTTACTTACTGGTAATCTGGATGTCCTCTTGCATACTCTAATTTGTTCATGGGCTATTTTTATTTACTTATTTTTTACTGAAGTTTAGTTGATACACAATGTTACATTAGTTTCAGGTGTACAACCTAGTGATTGGACAAGTTTATACATTATGCTCTGCTCACCACAAGTGAGCACCAACTGTAGTCATAGAATTCTATTATAATACCATTGAGCATGTACTGTATGCCATACCTTTTATTCTGGTGACTGATTCCGTAACAGTAAGGAACAGTTATTCCATAACTGCAAACCTGTCTTTCTCACTCTGCACTATTCTAGATTTATTTATTTTTATTTGAGAGAGAACATGAGCAGGAGAGAGAAAGAGAAAAATCGTAAGCAGTCTCCAATGGAGGGTTCATTGCCATGAACCTGGGATCATAGTCCAAATCAAGAGTCAGACACTCAACTGATTGAGCGACCCAGGCCCCCACTACTTTTTATTTTAATCCACGAAACTATGTGTAGTTCCCTTGAACACATTCTTATTCTTTGAGACATTCTTTCCTCCTTAGCTTCTGTGAAGCTACTCTCACCTATTTTTTTTCTTATTTCTGTAACATCTTCTCTTCCTCCTCCCTTGATTCTACTTAAAAAAATTTTTTTTTGTTGTTAATGTTGGGAGCGCCTGGGTGGCTCAGTTGGTTAAGTGTTGGACTTCAGCTCAGGTCGTGATCTCACGGTTTGTGAGTTTGAGCCCCGTGTTGGGCTCTTTGCTGACAGTTCAGAGCCTAGAGCCTGCTTCGGATTCTGTGTCTCCCTGTCTCTGCCCCTGCCCCTGCCCTGCTCGCTCTCTCTCTCTCTCTCTCTCTCTCTCTCTCTCAAAAATAAACATTAAACATAAACATTAAAAGAAAATGTTTATTTTTGAGAGAGAGAGTGAGTGAGCAGGGGAGGGATAGAGAGAGAGAGAGAGAGAGAGAGAGAGAGAGAGAGTCCAAAGCAGGCTCCATGTCTTGAGCTGTCAGCACAGAGCGGATGTGGGGCTTGAACTCACAAACCTTGAGATCATGACCTGAGCCGAAGTCAGATGGGTAACCGATTAAGCCACCCAGGTGCCCCTTCTTTGATTCTGCTTATACTGTTTATCCTCTAAATGTTTATTTTCCCAGGAATCTGACCTTAACCCTTTGAGCTTTTTTCACTATATACATTTTGGACGAACTTTTCCAAATCCCTGGCTTCACTTACTCCCTAAAACTTTGTATATAACTAAAGTTCATACCTTTACATATCAAATATCTATTAGACATTTCCACTCAGATCAGTGGTTCCTAAATACTTGGGGGATTACATATCTCTTTAAGAATTGGATTAAAGAGGGGCTTCTGGGTGGCTCATTCAGTTAAGCATCCAACTTCGGCTCAGGTCTTGATCTCTCTGTTCCCCAGTCAAGCCCCATGTCAGGCTCTGTGCTGACAGCTCAGAGTTTTGAGCCTGTTTCAGATTCTGTGTCTCCCTCTCTCTCTGCCCCTCCTGACTTATACTCGGTCTCTCTCTCTCTCTCTCTAAAATAGATAAACATTAAAAAAAATTAAAAAGAATTAAAGATAGATCTTTCTCCCCAGAGAAGTACACACGTACCCCAAATTTTGCATACCAGTTTGGGATGTTCATATCCCTCGCCAGAGCTCCTCCTTGGACTCTGTAGATATCTGTGGTCTCCTAATTAATTTTTAGAAATGTTTGTTTATTTTTGATAGAAAGATGAAGTGTGAGCAGGGGAGGAGCAGAGAGAGGGAGATACAGAATTCAAAACAGGCTTCAAGCTCTGAGCTGTCAGTACAGAGTCGGATGTGGGGCTGGAAATCATGAGCCAGGAGATCATGACCTGAGCTGAAGTTGGGCGCATAACAGACTGAGCCACTCAGGTGCTCCTGTTGTCTTCTAATTAAGTTGTGACCTAAGATGGTCCTAAGCTGCCTTAAATTCAGCATGTCCAACATTGACACAATCATCATTGCCTCTAACTCATTTTATTCTTATCCCTCTCACATATGCCTCTAAATATAATCATTTGGCTTTTAATTATGTACTAATTTATTCATTCTGCAAATATGTGAATGCTTTATATCTAACACAGGGTCTAAGTATATAGTGTTTTTTATTTTTTAATTTTATTTTTTATTTTTAAAAATTTACATCCAAATTAGCATATAGTGCAACAATGATTTCAGGAGTAGATTCCTTAATGCCCTTTACCCATTTAGCCCATTACCCCCCTACAACCCCTCCAGTAACCCTTAGTTTGTTCTCCATATTTATGAGTCTCTTCTGTTTTGTCCCCCTCCCTGTTTTTATATTATTTTTGTTTCCCTTCTCTTATGTTCATCTGTTTTGTCTCTTAAAGTCCTCATATGAGTGAAGTCATGATATTTGTCCTTCTCCGACTGACTCATTTTGCTTAGTGTAATACCCTCCAGTTCCATCCACGTAGTTGCAAATGGCAAGATTTCATTCTTTTTGATTGCTGAGTAATACTCCATTGTATATATATACCACATCTTCTTCTCCATTCATCCATCGATGGACATTTGGGCTCTTTCCATACTTTGGCTATTGTTGATAGTGCTGCTATCAACATGGGGGTGCATGTGTCCCTTCGAAACAGCACACCTGTATCCCATGGATAAATGCCTAGTAGTACAATTGCTGGGTCATAGGGTAGTTATATTTTTAGTTTTTTTGAGGAACCTCCATACTGTTTTCCAGAGTGGCTGCACCAGCTTATGTTCCCCTGAGTATATAGTGTTGAACAAAACAGACATCATCTGTTTTCTCAAAGCTTACTCTATAGCCTAGTGATTAAAAGCATGAACTTTCGGGGATGCCTGGATGACTCAGTCAGTTGGGCATATGACTCTTGATTTTGGCTTGGGTTACGATTCCAGGGTCGTGGGATCAAGCCCTGAGTTTGGCTCTGCGCTGAGCATGGAGCCTGCTTGAGATTCTTTCTCTCTTTCCCTCTGTCCCTCTCCCTTGCCCATATGTTCTTTCTAAATTAAAAAAAATAAAAGCGTGAACTTTGGGTTCAAACTATGACTCCTTAGTGCTTTATGACTAACAGTAAATTAATCTGTCTATACCTCAGTTTTATCTCTGAAATTAGGATAATAGTAGTGCCTGCTTCATTGGTTGTTAGTATTAAATGATTTAATATGTGTAAAATGCACAGTAAATGTTAGCTTTTATTATTTGTGGAGGAGATAGACATTAAATGATCCTAAATATATATATTGATGAAGGTCCTGAAGTAACAGAACAGGGTACTGTGAGAGAGAATTTAGATTTGGGAGTAGGGATACCATTGCTACAAAAGTTGGATTTAGACAGACCTGAAAGATGAATTGATGTTAACTAGGTAAAGATTTGTGGAGATTAGAAGCATTTCAGGTAAAAGAAAAGGTGGTGCGAAGGCCCGAGGTAGTAAAGTGTTTGGAGTATTTGATAAATAGAAGGTTATTGTACGTGAAGTAAGGTAAATTAGGGGGACAAAAGATGTGAATACAGAGATCTGTAGTCCATATTATAGAGTTTGGATTTTACTCTGAATGAAATGAGAAGCTAATGGAAGCTTATGAATGGCAGAGACAGCATGAACTGATTTATCTTCAGAAAAGGTCACTTGATGCTGTGTGGAGAATGGATTAGAGAAGAGCTAGAATGAATGCCTAGAGATCAAGTTGAGTCCATTGGGTGGGGGAAAGAGTCTGTTGCAGTAGTCCAGGTAAAAGCTGTTGACATTTAGGACTAGGGTGGCAGCAATGGAGGTGGAGTGAAACATTTGGATTAGAAAAAATTTTTAAAAAATTTTTCTGTTAAGTTTGTTTATTTATTTAGACATGAGCAGGGGAGGGGCAGAGAGAGGGAGAGAGAGAAAATCCCAAGCAGGCTCTGCACCATCAGCACGGAGCCCAGTGTGGGGTTCGAACCCTGAAACCGTGAGAACATTACCTGAGCTGAAATCAAGAGTTGATTGCTTAACTGACTGAGCCACTCAGGTGCCTTGGTCTACATCATCTTAAGCAGTGGCCACAGGTAATTTTCTTAAAACACATGAGTTTGAGTATGTCCTATATCTTATAATCCTTTGGATGACTCTTTTTTTTTTTCCTATAAGATGAAGTTCCCAACTCTTGATTGCTAGGTGTACTGTATAAATAGGGTTCCCTTTGCCTTTTCTAGTCCTTATACCTTTGCTTCTCTACAGATCATGGGCATTTTTAATTGTAGCCATATTACAGTAATTGTGCTTCCTGAATGTGTTTCCTCTCTAGTTCCTCTGTCTTCACCTAGGCTGCTTTCTGTCTCAAATGCTTTTCTTCTGTACCTACCTTGCATGTTCTCTTTCATGCCTTACTAATTTCTACTCATTTTTACTTTCTCAGAATTCTTCTCTAATTTCCTCAGTCTAATTTAGCTGCCCTGTTTTTGTGTTTTCATTGTACCCTGGGCAGAGAGCCATATTTACTAATAGGATTCTTCGTTTTGCTTTAGTTTTTGTTTATTGATGATTTGTTATAGGAGTATTGGGTTTCTGATAATTAATTGCAAGCTCTTGAGAGTAGGAAAGTCTGTCTTTGTGTTCTAAGATCTATACATGATGAATGCTCAATAAATGTTTGACTTGAGGAATTAGTGAATATTCTGGTCTTTTATATAGCGTGCCTTTGTACAAATTGTTCTCTGTTTAGAATGCCTTTTCCTTTGCTTTGTCACCTTCTGCACATCCTTTAACACTAAGCCTTACTTGATACCTCGGTGACAGTTCCTCCTTCCACCATGCTTCTATTCTATAGTTTTTCTTTTCAGTACCCTGATAAATATTTGACAGTACAGAGTAAAGATCAAATGTCCATTGATAGATGAATGAATAAAGAAGATGTGGTGTATATATGTATACACACACACACACACACACACACAAACATACACGTGGAATATTACTCAGCTATAAAAAGAATCAAATCTTGTCATTTACAACAACATGTCTGGACCTAGAGGTTTAATGCTGGGTAAAGTAAGTCACTTAGAGAAAGACGAATAGAATATGATTTCACTCATATTTGGAATGTAAGAAACAAAACAAATGAGCAAACAGGAAAAAAAAAAAAAGAGCCAAAACCTAGACTTTTTATTAAAAAAAAAAACAAAAAACTTTTGTTTTTGAGAGAGTTCAGGAGGGGTAGAGAGAAAGGAGAGAGACAGAATCCCAAGCAGGCTCTGCATTGCCAGCCTCGAGCCTGAAGTGGGGCTCGAATTCATGAACTGTGAGATTATGACCTGAGCTAATAATCAAGAGTCAGACATTCAACCGACTGAGCCACCCAGGTGCACCAAAACAGACTCTTTAAAAAAAAAATTGTTTTTTTTAATGTTTATTCTTGAGACAGAGACAGAGTGTGAACAGGGGAGGGGCAGAGAGAGAGGGAGACACAGAATCTGAAACAGGCTCCAGGCTCTGAGCTGTCAGCACAGAGCCCGACACGGGGCTCGAACCCACAAACTGTGAGATCATGACCAGAGCCGAAGTCGGATGCTTAACCAATTGAGCCACCAGAGGGGAGGTGTGTGGGAGGATGAGTGGAAGAGATAAAGGAGATTAATAGTACATTTATCTTGATGAGCACTGAGAAATGTATATAGAATTGTTGAATCATTATTATTGTTTGCCTGACACTAATACAGCATTGCACGTTGATTATACTTGAATAAAAAAATAAATGTTTGAGTGAATGTATGTATATCACGAGCATCATGTAGTTGTAGATTGAATAAATATTTCCTAAGTGTCCGATTGCGTTTCACAGTGTAGGTTACTTCTACATGGTACTAATCTTACCTGTTGCATTGACTTGTACTTCGGTGTTTTATACAGGCAGTCCTATCTCCAAATTCTGGATAATTTTTACAGTTCTTTATTTACTGACTGTGTAGATGTTACCTGCCATGCTTCCTTTTCTCTCTCATTAACTTTATTTTTACTTTATGACCCGCCTCAAAAGTCCACTCTTCTTTGTAACCTTCCTAGATTCCCTAGGTTGTGTGTGTTCCTACAGTATTTCTAGAAGGCTTTTTCCAAACTGCTAACAACAGTATTGCAATGTGATCATAGTGTGTCTTTATCTAGAACTTGAGCTTCTTGAAGGGACTTATTTTTATTCATTCCTTTAATCCTTGTTCAGTGCCCAGTTGGTGCTTAACAAATATTTATTAAGCTGATTGTATCCTTATTTATTTTATTTGTGCTTAGATAACCCAGAGAATGTTGGGTAGGACTAAGTCTTGGGATGAAAAATCTTGTCTCTGTGTAATTTCTATGATTCATGGTCTATATGCAGTAAAACCTTGGTTTGTGACATAATTCATTCTGGAAACATGCTTGTAATCCAAAGCACTTGTGTATCAAAGTGAATTTCCCCATAAGAAATAACAAAAACTCAGATGATTTGTTTCAGAACCCAAAAATAGTCCTATAAAAATGATTATGATACTGAAAATACAAAATATAAAGAAAAATAAATTAACCTGCACATACCTTTGAAAACCCTCATGGCTGCTGTGAGGGAGACAAGAGAGAGGAGGGTTACTATGGAGCATGACTTTAACTATCACTGCTATCTATTGGCTCAATGGAGTCTTTTTTTTTCTTGCAGCTTAAACAAGGAACCTGTCCAGTGACACTTGCTTTTGCCTCATTTTGAGGATTTCATGGAAATGTGACATTGCATTGTCATTAAACAGACACATTGCTCGCACTGCTACAGTCTTACTCAGGTGGTGCTTTTTTATTCAGGTGGTGCTTTTCTACAAAATTTTGTACCATTTCTCACATTTTACACATCTCCCTAATCTCATTTGAAGTGAGGGTTTCCTCCGCCTTTTTCTCCTCCTCCTCTGCAGATGAGATTCAGACATAGACTTCTTAAAATCTTGCAATTTCGGCTACTCGCATAATACCTTATTCCTACTTCTTGATGATTTCTTCCTTAAGCTCCATTGTAATCAACTCCTTACCGCCTTTTCAACCTGTTTCTGCCTGGGGGCCATTGTATACGCTTGCACAGATGTTGATTACAGTACAGTGTTAATAAACTCTTGTCATATACTGTATTTAATGTAACTGGCAATAAGACAGCAGAGGAAAGGGTCTCGGTCTGTAGGCAGCCTGACCTAGACTGAAGCAAAGCATTCCCAAGCTTACTCTTGTATGGAAAAGCAAAGGACTGTCCATAGGTGCTTTGAAGCGACAAAAAATACACTAGTGGCAGTTGTGAGCACTCCTTCTAATGTCCTGAAAAATCTGAATTCTGTCAAATACTGCGGCGTGAGACTGAGCATCCGAGCATGGGAGATGATCACCCGTAACCCCTCAGAGAGAGAGAGAGAGAGAGAGAGAGAGAACCATTGGTTCAGTTGTGATCATATGACACTTGGTATTGTGTACTACTCGTATTGCAAGTCACTGCTCATTTTTCAAGTTAAAATTTATTAGAAATGTTTGCTCATCTTGCAGAACACTTGCAGAACCAGTTACTTCCAATCCAAGATTTTACTGTATAAGTAATTTGGATAATGTATTCAAGGTGCTTGAATAATCTTTATATTCTCTATTTCAATACAGCTTTCTCCTCTTCTTTAACAGGTGTTCCCTGCCCTCCAGTGGTTATATCATGGCTAACATTTTTTAATAAACATAAAGGTTATAAAATCCTTTTACGGTGTTAATTTTTAAGTCATATTGAAAATCCCATTAGGTTTAATTTTCAGGTAAAACAATGCAACCTCCCCCCCACCGTTTTCCCATATTCTGATATGCCTAAAGCCCAACTTAAACTAAGTATAGCTTAACCTGCTTATTCTTTTGCCACAATGAGCCACTATGTGTCTCACAGTTTATTTTTTTATTTTTGAGAGAGCGTGGAGAGGAGAGACAGAGAGAGAGGGAGATGCAGAGTCCAAAGCAGGCTCCAGGCTTCACACTGTCAGTGCAGAGCCCAACTCCGGGCTTGAACTTACGAGCCCCAACATCATGACCTGAGCCGAAGTCGGACATTTAACTGACTGAGCCATCCGGGTGCCCCGGTGTCCCACAGTTTTGAAGTATGTAGTGATTAGTTGGGAAGTTCACTCAGTCTGACCTTGGTTCTTGGTTTCACTACGTTGTTCTCATGTAGCTATGACAATGTTCTAGCATCTTGCTACCACGCAGGAACTATCATCTTGTTTTCAGAAACAATGTCCCTCCCCCCCCCCCCCAACTGCCTCCCCAGCACACACTCACAGTAGCTTGCTAATCGTGTGGCTATTCTTTAGTGTGGATTGCTGTATCTCCTGGCTAACATCCTTTTCTTTTCTGTTACTGATGAGGAGAGGCTGACTCTTAATTTATTGGTAAGGTGACTTATACCCCATCCTATGCCTTTTGTAGGTTATTTTTTCTCAGAAGACCAAATCTTAGCTATCTAGGGACCCTGATGGCCAGCAGTTATTTCTAAATACTTGCTGCATAGTTTTCAATAGTATATCATGAAATAAAGACAATGTAGTAAATTTTTCATGTATCTAAATTATTAAAAATAAAAGATTTATTATGAGCTGTACTTCCTAGATTTTTGGTCTTAAAATACCCATTATTTTAAGAAAGAATGGTAATAGTAGGTAGGATACTTTGTAGCATAAAAATTTCGGTCACCTTTGATGGTCAACTAAACATTTTTTTTAAAGTTTATTTATTTTGAGAGAGCACCGTGTGTACCTGCACACGTGCTCATGACCGGGGGAGGGGGAGAGACAGGGTAGTGTGGAGCCCCATGGACTGACAGTAGAGAGCCTAATGTGGGGCTCCATATCATGAACTGTGACCTGAGCCAAAACTAAAAGTCTGAAACTTAACTGACTGAGCCACCCAGGCTCCCCAACTAAATCTTTTTTGAGGGGAAATTTACTGATCTGTAATGTCCCAGGAGTCTAGGAACTGCTGTGTTGACCATAGATCACTTCTCTGAAGCATTATGGTCTTTCATGTAAAGTAAGTATGGCTTCTTTTACATGCATTTGCAGACAGTTTTTCAGTGATTTTTTCTGTCATAGGCTTCTTTATTTTTGCCTGATTCCAGCTGTGAAATTTACTTGCTGTCTCTCAGTCCTCTTTGGCCAGTAGTTCTACTTTCTGTTTTTGTAAGTTCTCATGTGTGTTTTAAATCTCCATGCAGCTCTAAGCTTAGGTAAATTTCTTCCTGTTTTTCCTTTTATGCTTTCCTAGATAAGATGTTTCTTTTAAGGGCTTAGTAGTAGGTAGACATCTTTTATTGTTTATATTTCTTTTAGATCCATTCTTTTTTATTTTGTAATTCATCTGAAACTAGCTTCTTTTTTTAAAGTTTATTTTGAGAGAGAGAGCATGTGTGCATGCATGTGGGAGTGGGGGAGGGACAGAGAAAGAGAGGGGGAGAGAGAATCTTAAGTAAGCTCTGCACTGTTAGTGCAGGGCCCAGCTCGGAGCTAGAACCCATGGACCCTGAGATCATGATGTGAGCCGAAATCAAAAGTAGAGGCTTAGCTGACTGAGCCATTCAGATGCCCCTGAAACTAGCTTCTTAAACTTCATTTATGTTACCGATTTCTGACATTTTTCTTTTAGGTCTTAGTAAAACAAATTCACTTTTACTAAGGTATCCTTAAAATTTTTTTTTAATGTTTCTTTTTGAGAGAGAGAAAGAGAGCACAAGTAGGGGTGGGGCAGAGAAAGAGAGAGAGAGAGGGAGAGAGGATCTGAAGTGGCCACTGTGCTAATGGCAGAGCCTGATGGGGGGGCCAAACCGCAAGATCTTGGAGGTTAAGACAAGTTTTCTGAGGTGACCTAGCTTAGGCATGAGGGGTGGGTAAATAGCAGTTAGGTTTGAGGCATCTGGGAAGATCTTAGCAGAGGGTAAAGAACATGATTATATGGGCTTAAGATAAGAGGCAGCAAGGGGCAATGGCATTTCTTAATGAAACTGAGCTGAAGTCCGACACTTAACTGAATGAGCTACCCAGGTGCCTCACCAAGGTATTCTTTATTTTATTTGTTTAATCAAAAAAATTTTTAACATTGTTGAGAGAGAAGAGAGAGAGAGAGAGAGAGAGAGAGAGACAGAATATGAGCATGGGAGGGGCAGAGAGAGGGGGAGAAGACAGAGAATCTGAAACAGGTTCCAGGCTCTGAGCTGTCAGCACACAGCCTGATGTGGGGGTCGAACTCACAAACGAGATCATGACCTGAGCTGAAGTCGGATGCTTTAACTGACTGAGCCACCCAGGTGCCCCTCCAAGGTATTCTTTATTTCTGAAGATATTTACTGTTTTTTTTTTTTTTCTTGTAGATGAGTATATACAGATGGCAGTCTTTGTTACAACTTGTTGCTTTTATTATCAGATGGTAAATTATAGAATCAAAATATTTCTTCCATTGCAAAGAATTTGCCTTTGTTGGTTTTCTGAGTAATAGTCATTTGAACACCATTCGGGCAAAAAACAGTCAATAAGTAATTAGACTTTCCTAGGAAAATATTCTTATCTCCAAGTATCTGTCAAAAATATTTATCCATTTCTCTAAGGAGAAATAATTTGTGGTGAGAGTCAGTGATACTAGTTTTGTTGTTATTATTTTGGTACTAGTTTTTTTCTAATTACAACTGTACCCCTTTGGAAAACATTGGTCAAAGCAGAATGCTTGTTTGCATATGTAACATGAGTATGGTTAAATGATATATTATGATCCTGTTTTCCAGACCCTAAATTGTTGGACGTTCAGTCAGTATTTGATACTTGCACGGAAAACTGGGACCTGTGGTTTCATATTCATTTATTCAACAGATAATATGTGTTTGCTGTTTCAGGCATTGTTAGGTACTGGAATAGAGTTGATCTAACAGTCTAGTGGGCAAGACATTAATTAATACATAGTTTTAAAAATAGTTAGATTTGTGGTAGGTGCTAAAAGAAATATAAGGTACTGTGAAAGCGTGTTACAGGGAGACCACCTCTGATCTTGGAGGTTAAGAAAAGTTTTCTGAGGAGGTGACCTAGCTTAGGCATGAAGGGTGGGTAAATAGCAGTTAGGGTTGAAGCACTGGGAAGATCTTAGCAGAGGGTGAAGAACATGATTATGTGGGCTTAAGGTATGAGGCAGCAAGGGGAAATGGCATTTCTTAATGAATGCTGATAACATTCTGTCACATTTCTATCCTCTTTTACATCCTTTTTTTTTTTTTTTTTTAAAACATTTTTATTTTGAGGGACAGAGAGAGACAGAGTGCGAGCCGGGGAGGGGCAGAGAGAGAGAGAGGGAGACACGCAATCTGAAGCAGGCTCCAGGCTTTGAGCTGTCAGCACAGGGTCTGATGTGAGACTCGAACCCACCCACTGTGAGATCATGACCTGAGGCGAAGTCGGATGGTCAACCAACCGAGCCACCTGGGCGCCCCTATCCTCTTCTACATCCTTAACGTCTCTCATCATTTTTTAAAACATGCTTTTCATCACATTACTATGCTGGTTAAGAAAGTTTTAAAGCTTTTTATGTAGTACATTGTTAGCTCCTTGAAGGCAGGATTTTTGCCACTTTAAAACAAAATTTTTGTTTTAATGTTTATTTTTGAGAGAGAGAGAGTGAGTGAGTGAGTGGGAGAGGAGCAGAGAGATAGGGAGACACAGAATCCAAAGCAGGCTCCAGGCTCAGCGCAGGGCTCATACTCATGAACAGTGAGATCATGGCCTGAGCTGAAGTCGGGATGTTTACCCGTTTGAGCCACCTAGGCGCCCCACTTTTTGCCACTTTTAATTCCTTAGTCCAGGTTTCAGATATTGGAGCTAATCATATTATGCCCCTAGATAGGAGTTGGTTTTAGTTGCAGTGCTAAATGGTAGGCAAGGATGGGGTTGTGTGTAAGCTAGTATGATTCTCTTTTTTTTTCCCTTGTGCCTACTACACAAGTTTATTGCTAGTGAAGGAATTTTTTTGTAAAAAGCCATTTTTGTAAACTAGTCTGTATGTAGCTGGTTTTTATTGTGTTAAGATACTGTAAATAAGACTACAACCCAGGGATTTTGGGGTATGTGTGGGTGATGGTTTGGTCTAAAGATTTAAGATGCTCAAGACTGAAGATTTTAGTCATTTTGAGAGAAGTATGTCACTAGTAGATACTGGAACTGAGTAAGTTGGATATGAATAGATTGGATAAGGAGTATAGTTTGTTATTTTTTAAAGTGGATCCTGTTAAGTTGTGCCGACTCTTCAGAGTTCTGGTTTACACATCTGAACAGTGCATGAAATGCTAGTCTTTCCTCTATCCTCAGCATATACAAGGCATTCAAATACTTGAATAGGAAAAATGTGCATGTAAGTGGAATAGGGCCTTTGTGTTTATAGAGCAATCTCGGATCAAATTTGTGTTTATATTCCATGCATTCTCTGTCCCTACCTCCCTTAATATTTAGTAAAATATCTTTGAAAGCTCAACCAAGGGAAACCAAGGGAAAGATTTTTATATTAGGCTGGATGAACAAGGGTGAGCTATGATGAATGAGAGAATTTCTTTTTTTTAATTAAAAAAAAATTATTTTAGGGGTGCCTGGGTGGCTCAGTCGGTTGAGTGTCCGACTTCGGCTCAGGTCATGATCTCACGGTTTGTGAGTTCGAGCCCGTGTTGGGCTCTCTGCTGACAGCTCTGAGCCTGGAGCCTGCTTTGGATTCTGTGTCTCCTCTCTCTGCCCCTCCCCAACTTGTGCTCTATGTCTCTCAAAAAATAAATAAATTTAAAAAATTAAAAATTAAAAAAAATTATTTTAGAGGGAAAGCACCAGAGCGGGGGGTGGGGTGGGGGTGGGGTGGGGTGGGGGTGGGGAGTGGGGAGAGAGAGAATCTCAAACAAGCTCCACACTGTAAATGAATAGGCTGACTGGAGGCTGGATCTCATGAGATCATGACCTGAACTGAGTTGGATGCTTAACCAAGTGAGCCACCCAGGTGCCTGAAATGAGAGAATTTTCATAGCAAGGTGAAACTCTGGAGTGTCAGCTTTAGCAGTTACTTAGCTTGGCACTCTAAACACTTGGGTTATATAAAAATGCCCTTTAAAGGAAGAAGTTCTTTTTGTTGTTGTTGTATTTTGAGAGACATTGCTCATGTGAGGGAGGGGCAGAGAAAGCAGGAAAGAGTGAATCTCAAGCAGGGTCTTCACTGCCAGTACAGAGCCTGATGTGGGGGCTCATTACCATGAACCATGAGATCATGTGCGGAGCCGAAATCAAGAATTGGACACTTAACCAACTGAGCTGCCCAAGCACCCCAAAAGAAGTTCTTATATATATCTATCTATCCAAAGAATACAACCAAGGACCCAAGTTTGAGAAACACTGCCTTAAAAGTTGAGTTTAGCCGTTTTAAGAAGGTACTTGAAAAAGCCAACCAAGAAGTGGTTACTTGGTACTAGCATGTTAAACCAAAAATGGCCCACTGAAATGGTGTGCAGTATCATTTTTAGACTAAATGAAAACAACATAAGTTCTCAGATTTTTTTTTAATGTTTATTCATTTATTGAGTGAAAAAGTGCATGTGCTCATGAGCAGGGAAGGGGCAGAGAGAGAGAGAGGGGGAGAGAGAATCCCAAGTAGGCTCCTTGCTAAAGGTGAGATCATGACCTGAGCCAAAATCAAGAGTCAGATGGTTAACCGACTGAGCTACTCAGGCACCTGCTGCCCTGTTTTTTTTTTTTTTTTTAAGTTTGAGAGAGAGTGTGTGAGCATAAACATGTGCACATGAGCAGGGGAGAGCAGTGAGAGGAAAGAGAAAACTCCAGGCAGGTTCCATGCTCAGTGCAGACCCTGATGTGGGGCTCAATCCTACAACCTTGTGATCATGACCTGCACTGAGGTCAGGAGTCGGTTGCTTAATCAACTGAGCCACCCAGGCACCCCTCAGATTCTTGGTGGTACATCTCTAGACCTTTACAGGTTAGGCAGACCCTACTTTGAAAAAACTATGGGTAGTTTTATCTTTTCCACTAGGAGATCCAGTGCTGAATCTTCAAAATATGCTGGTGGTTTGAAAAGATCTGGCATTTCATAATGTTTGCTTGTTGTAGGGAGGAAGAAAATCTCCACTTTCCCTGTCTCCCAAGATGTTCCTGAGATTCTCCAATGAGTGATACCACTTATGTTAACTCGTCTCTTTTGGGATGTAACTACCACTGCATATAGTTGTTAACCAGTAATCAGTCATTTACATCTTAGAATCAGATGCTTTAATGCTAAGTCAACATATTTTATTTCTGACTTTAATTTTGTATGAGGAAACCTTAGACCCTTGAGAGGAAGGTATTCTTGGAAGAAGTGGGAGATTCTGACAAGGCAGGAAAAGAGGTTTTTGGGGTCAGGGAAGAGGAGTAAGGTGTCAAAGAAACTGGCACTTTTCACTTTTGCCTAGGATCTTGCATATTATTCATTTGTTGTGCTCATGATGCTGTTGACAATGCCTGAATGGGGATTTCAGAGGATCTTCAGAAGCCTGTAATCTTTAGCCTACACATTTTCCAGTCCATACTAATTCCAGAAGTTTCTTCCTATGGTGCAGCAGAGGGAGTGCCCAATGAAGAGAAAAAAGACCCTTCTTCCTAATATGCCTGGAGTCCAGCTCTGATCAGTCCTGTTGGGATAAGCCTCTTCCTCTTGGCTCCTTTCTTTCAAATCCCTCATTCTTCATAGTGTTTTGTATTAAGTCATCTAGCAATTAATATGTTCCCAATTCTTGCTAATTCTTCTAAGAGTGAAAGAATAGTTTGGAAATACGGACCACAATTTCTACTCTTAACTACGGACTTCTATTTTGCCTCTTCTAAGTTTAAACAACTCTCCCTTTTTACTTGAGTGTTAGCAGCTCAGAAGAAAGAGTGGCTGATAAGGGGTAGGGAAGAAAAAATAATTTTTGAAGTTTGGGAGAAATACTGTTCCTTAATTATTAGTTCAGCAGTGGCCTGACATAATATTCAGCAGTGTTCCCTTTGCACTTCATAGCTTAAATATCTTGAACAAACAAAAACTGAAAACACAGGCATGAAAGCTTAATCTGTGGTGCAAAATTCTTGTTTCCACCTTTTACTGTTTTATTAGGACAGCTTTCATCTTTAGATCAGTCAAGTTAGTGGCAACTCTTCTTCCTTTCCCATTTGGTAACGGAGTTTTCAGTCTCCTTCCTACTTTCCTAGTGTTCTTCGGTCGTGGATATTGCAGACTCAACCACCCCCGTCTCGGTCTTTTCTTCAAGGTTTCCCGACGGTCTGGCGCTATCCAAACCTACAGCACATTGGGGAGGACGATCACGGATTCTTTTGATGAGCTCGGGAAGCCCCCCGGGGCTGTGGAGTCAGATGTGGGTGGGGCTGGGTGCGGCAGGGGCGGGGCTGCCGAGAAGCCCGAGGGAAACGGTGGAGGGCACTTTTTTGAGAAAGCCCGCGGGCGCAGGTTTCACGGTTTTCACGAAGCCTTCGTGTGTGAGGCTGAGGGAATTGGGGTGCCTTCTTCCTCCCTCGCCTTTCTTGATTCTGGAAGCTTCATTAGGCTTTTATCGGTTTCTGGGACCCGGAAAACCAGCGGCTTCAGCTCCAGGGGCGGGTCCCAAGGGTCTTGTCGCTGCTCCGGGGCCGTTTGGCCTCCTGGTGTTGGGGGAGGGGCGAGGGAGGTGCTGCTCGCGCCTCCTTTTGCGCTTGCGCGGTGGGCTCTGAGCGGGTAGGAGCGCGTGCGCGGTGACGTGGACGTCCGGTGCGCGCGCAGGCTCTTCAGCTGGAGCGGACACACGGTGTGCGAACCGAACAGAATAACCCGCCCCCAGCGGGATGTGAAGGACTACGGGTGAGGCCGGCCACGCCCCGCACGGTAACTCTCGGGCCTGGGTGGAGGGCGTCCTTTTACTACTGGCCCGATTGGAGTTTTTCGAGAGTTTGAAGCGCTTGTGGATTTGAACAGCGTGAGAAGCGTTCCTTGTGCGATCTTCGCACGCCCCAGCCAGGCCCGGCCTTGCGCGGGGCGCCGTTGGCGCGCGCCTGTGGCCCCCTGAGCGAGGCTGCGCATGTCACCTCGCGCGCGTCCCCGGCCTCACTTCCGCGTCGCGCAGCAAACTCACTGGTAACATCGACGCCAGAGAGAGCGGCCACGAGGCGGGCGGGGTGAGAAGCGCCCTTGGCGCGGCCCTGCCCTCGCGTGCGTGGGGTGCCGCACCGCATGGTACGCTCCGCATGATGACTTTCAGCGCGGCGCGGGGCTTTAGGTCGAGAGCTCTGCTTGTGCGCTTTGCATTTTAGAGCTCAGGTCTCGGGGTTCAAAAAACTCTGAGGAAAACGGTGCTGACGTCGCTTTTTAAGGAGCTGTGTGCAGCTTTTTGACACCTGTGTAAACGTCTCTTTAGCTTGTAATTTCCGGGCAAGTTGTTTGAGGCAGGACCGCGCGTGAGTTTAGTAAGGAAGGCGAGGAAGTGAGCCGTACGGGAGTGGGAACTCGGTAAACAAAGACCGGTGGCTAGTAAGTGCAGAAATGAGGGCGGGGAAAACAGGTGGGAAGAGCAGGTGTTATTTTCCTTTTTCCTCCGTGGGCAGCCTTTGGTTAGTTCTCTGTTTATGAGGTTTCCCGCGTTTGTTAAATTGTCAAGTAGGTGTCTGCTTTCAGTGGTAGGTGGGTCTGGGATATAACTAAGTTTATTTGAGCGCTAGTAACCAAAGTTGAGGGACGTGTGTGCGAAGAGTATGGGGAAGTTAGAGATCATTTCATACCGGATTAAGAGTGGAAAATGGTAATGTCTTTGAAGATGTTTGCTTTGCTTTGGGAACCCCGGGGATGCCTCCTTCTGGGGAGGGTGCAAGAAGGGGGGATGAGGGAGGTCTCAAAGGAGGGGGTGACTGATGGCAGAACGCGAGTGACCAAAGTACACCTTCTTCTGAGGGAAGACCACACTCCCAGGGTTCGCCTCGCCGAAGCAGACACGTGGATGAAGAGAACTCTCGCGCCCACCCGCGCGCCACCAGTGGGTGTTGTAAAGCTTCTCAGGCTTCTGCGGTGTAATCCCTGGCAAATACTGCCTGTTCTGCCTCTTCTTTTTGGGCACGACGCCGCGGCTAGGCTGCAGGGAAAGTGCCTGGAGGCGGCGTGACGACTGCTGGGAAGGGGGCTGGCCCGAGAGGGCCGGGTGGCTGGTTCTGTAGTCTCCACGGTAACAGAATGCGACTGGATCCCGCGGAGCGTTCGGCAGGTTCCGGCCGGCGGCACGTGATCTGTCGGGAGTCTTCTCCGGAAGAGCTTTCCTTGCGGCATTTTTTCACGTGGTTGTCGGCCAGCTGGCCTCTGCAGTTAAAAAGCGGTGATTGTGGGCCCTTGATAGTCGACGGCGACTGCTCTTCCTGGGGACTGGCAGGAGCCCTTTTCACTTACAAGGGTATGGGGTCAGTGTTGGTGTTTCTTCCAAATGTGGTTATGTTTCCAGCGGTTATGTGAGTAGAGTGGGTTGAGTTCAGCTAACAGAAAACACATGTTTAAGACGAGTAAATTCAGTGCCCTGGGTACTCAAAACAGGGTGGCTGTTTGATACTATCCGTTTCTGCCATAAAAGTTCTTCAAATTCTGCTTATGTAACTGCTGGGACCTGAGAACTTGCTAACCCTTTGTTGTTAAAGGACCATTCTTAGGAATAGAAAATGTTCCTGTAGTTAGTATTAACTAATGGTATTTGGGGAGAGAAGGAAGGGGGCATACTCTTAGGCAAATACAGTTCTTGCCTTAACACCAAAGCATTTCAGGTAGTATTTGCGATTTCCTTTACTACAGGGCTGTGGTAATGATAAAATGCCCAGGATGTTGTTTGGTCTGGAGTAAGTTCTTACTAATGAGATAACTATTAAAATCAACCTAATGGTGAAGAATTAGTGGTTGGCTATTTTACTGTTTTTGCCACCATTTGCTGTCATTTTTTAAAAGTAATGGTATTTTGATTGGGTGTTATTTGGGTGGGGGGAGTGGGGTGGGGCAGGGAGCAGTACATGAATCATTGAATTGGGTAACTACCTAATGAACTGTTGTATTTTGTAAGTTGCAGGAGGGTCATGGCTCTTGTAGTTAAACATTTCCCCAAGAGGTCACTAGTGAAAAGACGTTTAGGGTAGGGACTCTGAAATTGTAACAGTTTGTTTATGGCACTTGCCACATTACTTACCTGAAAACAACATTCTCTCTGAAAGCTTGTGTGTGTGTGTGTTCTGATGGGACTTATTCAGAATGTTAGAGTATTTGCCATCCACAACTAAACTTACTTCCTGGGCTCGTTATTATAATTTTATTACGTAGATAAATGCTTGATATTGAAAAGTTGAACTGAGGTTTTGTTTTGTTTTGTTTTTTGTAATTGTCTTCCTTAAAGTGTTTAGAGAGCCAGATATAAGGTATTTTAAAAATCTTGCTGGGAATAGATTTATTTCTGCATGAGTAACCTGATCCTTCCTAAAGTACATTTGAGTTTTGTAGTTGGTTAAAGCCTTAGAGTGTTATATATGTGTCTGAAATAGCTGAATATATTGAATTGACTATCCTTTGATTATAAGATCCTATATAGTATCCCAGAAGAATAGGCATGCTTATATTGGGAGTCTGGTATGGAGGGGCACTTGGGTGGCCCAGCTAGTTAGGTGTCCAGGCTCTTGGTCTGATCTCAGATCTTGATCTTAGGGTCTTGAGTTCAGGCCTCTCATTGGACTCATCCCTGGGCATGAAGCCTACCTAGAAAACAAGAAAAAGATTGGTATGGAGTAAGAACTCAATTCCTTTCTCCCATATCAGTAGCAGTGTATAGCTAAATAAATAAATAAATAAATAAATAAATAAATAAACGGAGATTGTTTTGGTCATAAAGTAGGTCTTTGGTTTTTTAATGCATTTTAACTAACTCATGGAATACTTTGATTGGAAGGTTTTTTCAAAAAACAACTTGGACAAATCACTAAGTCTGAAAATTATTTTTCCTGTTTTCATACACATTTTTACATTAAAAAAATTATATTATCTGTGCACAGAGTTGAAATAGGGCGGGCTGACTTTTCTGTACTTAATTTTTTTTTTTTTTGTTTAGGCAAAAGGAAAAATCTGAAATGTGTTTATGTGAAGTTAGCATAAAATTTACTTCAATGCATTCTGTAACACTAAATGGGATTTCTGTCAGTTGAATATTTGACATGTCATAGATTTTTAAGAGTGCTTTTTTAAAGCACTAGTTAAAACTTCTTTGCCCTAGTTTTACCTGTAATCTGAAAACCAAGATTTTAATTTTAGTATTATAGACGGTAATGTTTAAGAAATTCTAAACCCTTTTTAATATTCATAGGTTTGGAATATCTAAAAAGATGTTTAGGTAGTTCTTTGCCACTAAGTTCTTAGTTGTATTAAGTAAATGTACTTAAGAATGTTTTACATAATTGCTCACAAAAATGGTGGTTTGTAAAAAAAAAACAAAAACTTTGAACGTTATCAACTAAGTATAGGAATTTGCAGTTTGAATTATATGCGTTTGTAGAGGTATTAGTTTTTGTGAATTTTCTAAGCCTTATTTTTTAACGTTTATTTTGAGAGAATGCATGGGGGGGGTTGGGCACAGAGAGATGGAGAGGGAGAGGGGTGGGGGGGGAGAGCGAGGGAGGGAGGGAGGGAGAGAGAGAATCGTAAGCAAGCTCCACATTGTCAGCGCCTGGAGTCTGATGTGAGGCTCGAACTCATGAACCGTGAGATCATGACCTGAGCTGAAATAAAGTTGGATGCTTAACCTACTAGGCCACCTAGGCGCCCCTAAGCTTTATTAATTTTATAGTCCCCTTATTTTTTACTTGTAGGTCTATTTTGCTTTATCAATCTCTGATGCTGCCTAAACTTACTAGTTTTAGGAAACCAGTGAACTTAATTGCCTTAAGCCTGAGGCAGCTTTTGAAAAGAATGACCCTAAATTTTCTCTCTTAAAAAAATAAGCTCTAAATGAGAGAAGAAATTGTTTTTTCATCTTTCCTGGGTATTAGTGCTTTAGTGTAAGGAAGTGGGATTCTATTTTTATATTTAGCCATAATAGGAAACAGTAGCCAACCTTTTTGAAGTCTTGACTTTTAAAATATCTATTATCCTTAGGCTAATTGTGAATATTTTAAGTTTTTTGGTCATGTGGCCAGTTCTCTAAAAAGAGGTAAAGTTCAGATCATATGATTTTGCTGCTTGTCAGTAGCTCTGATGAAAGATAAAATTAGACTTTTTAATTAAAGTGAGTAGCATCAATAAAAGGCTGATTTGATTAATTAAAATTACTGACCCACTTATGCAGGAGTAGTGATGTAGCATCTTTTTTGTGTAAATGCTAATTAGAGATAACTTTATATCTTGTAGAATATTTAGGTAATTGAACACATCAGTTGAATTTAACAACCTGACATTTCTGTATAACTTTTTATTGAGACATAAATCACGTAACATAAAATTCACCATTTTAAAGGGTACACTTCACAGATTTTTAGTTACTGAACATTTCTGTCACCCCCAATAGAAGCCCCATACCCATTAGCAGTTGTCCCAGTTATCCCTCTCTCCTTCCCCTGGCAACCACTAATCTACTTTTCATCTCTGCAGATTTGCTTGCTTTAGACATTACATATAAATGAAATCATATGTGTGGGATTTTATTTTATTTCATTTCATTTTTTTAATGTTTCTTTGTTTATTCATTTATTTAATAATAATAACAGACAATATGAAGCAGGCTCCCCGCTCTGAACTGCCAGCACAGAGCCTGATACGGGACCCGAACCCACGAACTGTGAGATCATGAGCTGAAGTCAGATACTTAACTGACTGAGCCACCCAGATGCCCCCTTATATGTGGGATTTTAGTTAAATAAGGACTAATTTTAATTATTTTTCAAATATATTGTATGTTCACAAGGTAAAAAATTTACAGTGTTACAGTATGTTTTTTCCCACCCACCCAGTTTTCCCTTGATATAGCCAACACTAGTTCTTTTTCTATCTGTATAAATAGTATGTATGTGTGAAGCAAATACATACTCTATTCTTTCTTTAGCTTTTTGTTTTTAATTTTATCAAGAAGTGTAACATAACCTATAATTCTTTGGAACATTTTTCTCTTAATATATCTTATAGAGTATGAGTCCATAAAACTTATACATTGTTTATGTTTGTTTATTTGTTTATTTAATGTTTGTTTATTTTTGAGAGAGACGGAGGCAGAATGTGAGTGGGTTGGGGCAGAGAGAGAGGGAGACACAGAATCCGAAGCAGGCTCCAGGCTCTGAGCTGTCAGCACAGAGCTTGACATGGGGCTCGAACTCACGAGCTGTGAGATCATGACCTGAGCTGAAGTTGGACGCTCAACTGACTGAGCCACCCAGGCACCCCTGTAGTTTTGATATTTTCATGTTGCCCTGTATCATAGAGATTATGTTGTCTTACAGTCTCAGCATCTGGTTAGATGAGAATGCTGGTTGATTTACACCCTTTCCAACACCTCTACCAAATTTTGACTTTTGCTGGTGTGATGGGGTAAAAAAAAAGTGTCAGGATGGTTTTAATTATGTATGTCTCTTATTCTGACATTACGTTTTCACGGGTATTTTCTTTTGTACACTTTTTGATATAATACAGTACTGCAAATGTCTTTTCTATCTTTTATGATTAGTTTTTCTCTAGTTTTACTGTAAGAATGCACTATATAATACATATACAAAATATATTAATTGTTTATATTATGGTAAGCCTTCTGTCAACCATGGTTTATTAGTGATTGAGTTTTTGAGGAGTCAGAAGTTACAGGTTTTCTTTTTTTTTTTTTTTTTTTTTCCCAACGTTTATTTATTTTTGGGACAGAGAGAGACAAAGCATGAACGGGGGAGGGGCAGAGAGAGAGGGAGACACAGAATCAGAAACAGGCTCCAGGCTCTGAGCCACCAGCCCAGAGCCTGACGTGGGGCTCGAACTCACGGACCGCGAGATCGTGACCTGGCTGAAGTCGGACGCTTTAACCGACTGCGCCACCCAGGCGCCCACAGGTTTTCTTTTATTATTTTTTTTAACGTTTTTAATTTATTTTTTAGAGAGAGAGAGTGAGAGTGCAAGCGGGGGAGGGGCAAAGTAAGAGGGGGATACAGGATCCGAAGCAGGCTCCACACTGACAGCAGAGAGCCTGATGTGGGGCTTGAACCCACGAACTGTGAAATCATGACCTGAGCCAAAGTTGGATGCTTAACTGACTGAGCCACCTAGGCACCCCCATATAGATTTTCACCTGTGCATGCAGGAAGGAGAGGTTGGTGGTCCTAATCCCTGAGGTGTTCCAGGGTCAACTGTAGTTACATTAAAATGAATTTTAAAAAGATAATTCAATAATCCAAAGTGAATGTCAGTACATTGATAGAAAGGCAGAACCAAAGTCTTGAAAGAGTTTAGGAATATGTTTTGGGGATAGCATAATTATTCTTGTATTTTTAACTAAATAAACGTTTACTTAATTAAAGTGGTTTTGTTTTTTTGTTTTTTTGTTTTGCTTGTTTTGTAGGCTGGGAAGTCTGCTGTGACTATGTGGTGACTACAATTATCTTACTACTGAGTTTCCCCCTGGAATCATGGAGGAGAAACAGCAGATTCTATTGGCTAATCAAGATGGTGGTACAGTGGCAGGAGCAGCACCTACCTTCTTTGTCATCCTAAAACAACCAGGAAATGGCAAAACCGATCAAGGAATTTTGGTTACTAATCGGGATGCCTGTGCTTTGGCTAGCAGTGTGTCATCACCAGGAAAGTCTAAAGGGAAGATTTGCCTTCCAGCTGATTGTACTGTGGGAGGAATCACTGTCACCTTGGATAACAATAGTATGTGGAATGAATTCTATCATCGAAGCACAGAGATGATTCTGACCAAGCAGGGAAGACGCATGTTTCCATACTGTCGTTACTGGATAACAGGTTTAGATTCAAATATGAAGTATATTCTTGTCATGGATATATCTCCTGTGGATAATCATCGTTATAAGTGGAATGGTCGCTGGTGGGAACCAAGTGGGAAGGCTGAGCCCCATGTTTTGGGGAGGGTTTTTATTCACCCAGAATCTCCCTCCACAGGTCATTATTGGATGCATCAACCAGTATCTTTCTATAAACTTAAACTTACCAACAACACACTGGACCAAGAAGGGCATATCATCTTGCACTCTATGCATCGCTACCTGCCAAGACTTCATTTGGTGCCTGCAGAAAAGGCTACTGAAGTGATACAATTAAATGGCCCTGGTGTCCATACTTTTACCTTCCCACAGACTGAATTCTTTGCAGTAACAGCTTATCAGAACATTCAGATTACCCAGCTGAAAATAGATTACAATCCATTTGCTAAAGGGTTCCGGGATGATGGGCTGAATAGTAAGCCCCAGAGAGATGGAAAACAAAAGAACAGCTCTGACCAGGAAGGTAATAGTGTTCCCAGTTCTCCTGGTCAGCGGGTCCGTCTTATAGAAGGTGAGGGGTCAGAGGTACAGCTAACAGATTCAGATCCTTTATCAAGGGGTCATGAAACATCAGGCAAGGGTTTGGAGAAGGCTTCTCTTAATATAAAACGGGACTTTCTTGGCTTCATGGATATTGATTCAGCATTGGGTGAAGTTCCTCAATTGAAACAAGAGGTTACTGAAAGGTAGGTTAACAGCTTTTCTATTCTTAGAGATAAAAAGGAATATTTTGGATTAAACATTGGTTGTGTGGACTGCTGACTTGAGATATTGATAAATGCAAGCTACTATAAAATATACCATAGTGTTTACATTTTGTGAAGTGACAGCTTATTTTTTTGTAATGAGTATCAGTTGGGTTCAGGATTTAGAATTATAGGCAAATTAGATGGGATTTCACAACGGGAACCTTTTGCTCATTTAGATTTAGAGTTTGAGAATTTTTAGGCTTAGGATTTTTTTTTTTAAATTTATTATTATTAACGTTTACTTTTGAGAGAGAGAGAGAGAGAGAGAGAGAGAGCGCGCGCGAGCGCGTGAGCAGAGAGAGAGGGAGACACAGAATCCAAAGGAGACTCCAGGCTCTGAGCTGTCAGCACAGAGCCCAATGTGGAGCTTGAACCCATGAACTGTGAGCTCATGACCAGAGCCAAAGTTGGATGCTTAACCGACTGAGCCACCCAGGCGCACTTGTAGTCCATTTTAAAATTAGACATTTTCTTAAGTTTTAGGAGTTTTTTGTATATTTTGGAAAAGCAGTCCTTTATCAAATGTGAGTTTTGCAAATATATTCTCCCATTCTGTGGCTTGTTTTTTTTCATCCTCTTGATAATTGTCTTTCACAGAGTAGTTTTTTTATTTTTTAGGAGTTTTCTTATTTTATGAAATTCAGCCTATCAATTATTTCTTTCATGGATCTTGCCTTTGGTGTTGTATTTAAAATGTCGTTATCATACCCAAGGTCCTGTAGGCTTCCTCCAATGATATCTTTCAGAAATCTTACAGTTTTGTGTTTTATATTTCGGTTTATGATCCATTTTAACTTATTTTTTGTGAATGGTGGAAGGTCTGTGTCTAGATTCAGTTTTTTGCATGTGGATGTCCTGCCATTCCTGTACCATTTGTTGAGAAGGTGATCTTTGCTCTTTTGTGTTGTTTTTTGCTCCTTTACCAAAGATTGGGTGACCACACTTATGGGGGTCTATTCTGTTTTATTTATTAAAAAGTTTATTTTGAAAGTGAGAGCATGAGTGAGTGGTGGAGGGGCAGAGAGAAAGAGAGAGAGAGAGAGAGAGAGAGTGTGAGTGAATCCCAAGCAGGCCCTGTGCTGTCAGTGCTGAGTCCCACATGGGGCCCAGTCCCAGTACCCTGGGATCATGACCTGAACTGAAACCAAGAGTTGGACACTTAACTGACTGAGCCACCCAGGCACCCCAAATTCTTTTTAAGTTCAAATCCACATGTTCATTGCTGGTATATAGGAGAGTGCTCTTTTGTATATTAACCTTGTATTCTGCAACCTTGCTATAATAGCTTAGTAATCCCAGAAGTTTTTTGTTAACCTTTCGGATTTCCTACCTAGATGATCATGTTATTTGTGAACAAAGGTAGTTTTCTTTATTAAAAAAAAATTTTTTTTAATGTTTATTTATTTTTGAGAAAGAGTGAGAGAGACAGAGTGTGAGCCAGGGAGGGGCAGAGAAAGAGGGAGACAGAATCTGAAGCCGGATCCAGGCTTCACTTAACCGTTTGAGCCACCCAGGCACACCAAGGCAGTTTTCTTTCTTTCTCCCCAGCCAGTCTATATTACTTTCATTTTCATTTCTTGTTTTATTGTACTAGGTAGGATTTCCAGTATGATGTTGAAGTGTGAGGGGAGATATCCTTGAACTTGGGAAAGGTTCTAGTTTCTCATATTTCATATGATGTTAGCTTTGTTTAATGGATATTCTTAACCAAGTTGAGAAAATCTCCTTCCAATTTTAGTTTACTTAGTTTTTAATCATAAATGGGTGGTGGATTTTGTCAGATGCTTCTTTTCAATTTTACTGATACGGTCATCTGAATTTTCTTTTTAAGTCTGTTGTGATGGATTACATTAATTGATTTTCAAATGTTGAATCAGGCTTGTGTACCTGGGATACATCCCATTTGCTTATGACGTATAATTCTTCTTATATGTTGTTGGATTCATTTTGCTATTTTGTTAAAGGTTTTTGCGTCTGTTCATGAGAGATGACAATCTGTCATTTTCTTAGAATGTCTTTGTCTGGTTTTGGTATTAGGGTAATGTTGGCCTCAGAGAACGAGTTAGAATTATTCCCTCTGTATATCATCTGGAAGAGCCTTTAGATAATTGATTTAATTGCTTCCGTAATTGGGAAAATTCACAAGTGAACCCATCTGGGCCTGGTGCTTTCTGTTTTGGAAGGTTATTATTGATTCAGTTTCTTTAATAGAGGCCTATTCCGATTGCCTATTTCTTGTGTGAGTTTTGGCAGATTGTTTTTTTTCAAGGAATTGGTCCGTTTTCATCTAGTTTGTCCAATTTGTGGTCAAAGTATCCTTTATTATTTTCTTGATGTCCATGGTATCTGTAGTGATATACTCTTATTATCACATTGTATATTTCTGATTGTAGTAATTTGTTTTCTCTTTTTATTTTTTCTTATTAGTCTGGCTAAGGGCTTACTGATTTTTTTGATCTTTTTAAAGTAGCAGTTTTTGGGTGTTTCTCTTCTCCCAGGTCAGTTAAGCTCTAATAAAAACTTAGTAGGTTAGGCTCTGGTTAACTAATTTCTCTAGAGGTCAAGCCTCATTGTTAGGAACAGAGTGCTTCCTCCTGCACTGCTGGGTTTTCTTTTCTTCATGAGAGGATATTTACTGTGAGCACCTGGTCTAGCTCCTGGAGGTAAAACTCATAAAAGTGTGAGGGCCCTTCTGTGACTGAGTTCCACTGGGGTTTTTAACTTTCATATTTGTTCACACTGAGCCTCTAGCAATTTGTTGGTTATAATTCAGGTTTTTCTACTCCAGTGCTGGTTCCCAAAATGGGTTTTTACTTGTCAGTCTGTCTTCTACTAAAGCCCTGACCCCCTGTATTCACCTATCTCAGTAGTTTGCCACTGTGTCTTCACCTCTCTTATGGGTCCAAAAAGAGTTGTGATTTATTCAGTCTGTTTAGCATTTTACTTGTTTAGGACATAGTGGCAACTTCCAAGCTTCCTAACATGTGGAACTAAAACCCAGAAACTTGCCTTATTTGGAATGTTGGAGCACAAGTTTGGCAGAAATAAATCCCAGCTCAGTATTTTTCCTTTACCTTCCCTTTCTCACTGAATACAAATCCTATCAACAATTACTATTCTTTGAGTTTGGAATCCCCATGTTCATGAGTTTCCCTTGACTTGTTTATGGACAAGTCAGTGCTTTGTGTTTTCTAAGAATTGTTGTTGGAGTGAATGCTACTCAATTTAGTTTTGTTTCTTCTTTTTTAAAAAAAGCTTTTTAAAATGTTCATTTTTGAGAGAGAAAGAGAGCATGCGTGGGGGAGAGGCAGAGAGAGAGAGGGAGACAGAATCTGAAGCAGGCTCCAGGCTCTGAGCAGTCAGCACAGAGCCTGACATGGGGCTTGAACTCACGAATCATGAGATCATGACCTGAGCCAAAATAGGATGCTTAACTGACTGCACCACCAGGTGCCCCAGGTCTTGTTTTTTTCTATCAAGGGAAAGTTCTTTTCAGTTTTTGCTTATCACTGTGGTATTTTTATAGTTGTAACTGGTGAATGCTGTCTATAATAACTGATTTTCCAACCATAGTCTAATCATAATCACCCAACACAATTAAAAATGAATTTGAACAGTTTGCCCTCAGTTCACCTTTTTTTATTTAAGTAAAAAATTTTTAAAGTTCATTTTTATTTAGTTTGAGAGAGGAGAGAGAGAATCTTAAGTAGTTTCCACTCTCAGCACAGAAACCAGTGTGGGGCTTGATCTCATGAACTGTGAGATCATGACTTCAGCTGAAATCCAGAGTCAAGAGTTGGATGCTTAACCAGCTGAGCCTCCCAGGTGCCCCTGATTATTGTAATTTTTGTGGTATGCTTTGAAATAGAGAAGTATGTTTCCCAACTTGGTTCTTTTTTTTCAAGCTTGTTTTGGCTATTTGAGATCCCTGGAAATGCTGTATGAAATTCAGCTTCTACAAAAAAGACCATTGTGTTTTTGATAATTGTTACACTATATCTGCATGTTGCTTTGGGTAGTGTTGTTACCTTAAAAGTGTTGTGTTTTCCAATCCATGGACATGGGATATCTTTCCATTCAGGTCACTTTTAATTTTTTTAATGTTTATTTTTGAGAGGCAGAGGAAGGGCAGAGAGAGAGGGAGACGCAGAATCCAAAGAAGGCTCCAGGCTCTAAGCTGTCAGCACAGGCCCGAAGTGGGGCTCGAACCCATGAACCATGAGATCAAGACCTGAGCAGAAAAAGTCTTAGGCTTAACTAACTGACTGAGCCACCCAGGCACCCCACTGTTTAGGTCTTTAATTTCTTTCAGCAATACTGTATACTTTTTTTTTTAATTTTTTGTAATGTTTTTATTTATTTTTGAGACAGAGAGAGACAGAGCATGAGCGGGGGAGGGGCAGAGAGAGAGGGAGACACAGAATCAGAAGCAGGCTCCAGGCTCTGAGCTATCAGCACAGAGCCTGACATGGGGCTCGAACTCACGGACTGTGAGATCATGACCCGAGCTGAAGTCGGATGCCCAACTGACTGAGCCACCCAGATGCCCCTACTCTATACTTTTTTTTTTTTTTTTTTTTTTTAAATTTTTTTTTCAACGTTTATTTATTTTTGGGACAGAGAGAGACAGAGCATGAACGGGGGAGGGGCAGAGAGAGAGGGAGACACAGAATCGGAAACAGGCTCCAGGCTCTGAGCCATCAGCCCAGAGCCTGACGCGGGGCTCGAACTCACGGACCGCGAGATCGTGACCTGGCTGAAGTCGGACGCTTAACCGACTGCGCCACCCAGGCGCCCCTACTCTATACTTTTTAATGTAAAAAAGTCTTTGCTTCCTTGGTTAAATGTATTCCTACATATTTTACTCTTGCTTTTTTTTTTTTTTTAAATGTTTATTTAGTTTTGAGAGAAGAGCACAGGGGATGGGCATAGAGAGAGGGCAACAGAGGATCTGAAGCGGGCTCTGTGCTGACAGCAGAGAGCTCAATGCTGGGCTTGAACTCATGGAACCATGAGATCCTGACCTGGGTCAAAGTCAGAAGCTTAGCCAACTCAGCCACACAGGCGCCCCTGTATTTTATCCTTTTTGATTGTATTGCGAATAGAATGGTTTTCTTAATTTCCTTTTTGAAAAGGAAATTGCTGTGTTTTATATTGTGTATTGCTCAGTATAAAAACGTATTCATGGGGCGCCTGGGTGGCGCAGTCGGTTAAGCGTCCGACTTCAGCCAGGTCACGATCTCATGGTCCGTGAGTTCGAGCCCCGCATCGGGCTCTGGGCTGATGGCTCAGAGCCTGGAGCCTGTTTCCGATTCTGTGTCTCCCTCTCTCTCTGCCCCTCCCCCATTCATGCTCTGTCTCTCTCTGTCCCAAAAATAAATAAACGTTGGAAAAAAAAAAAAAAAAGTATTCATTCTTACATGTTGATTTTTGTATCCTTTGCTTTGCTGAATTTATTGATTTTCTTGCTATGTGTGTATTTTTTAGAGTTTTCTATATATAAGATCATGTTATCTATGAATTGACATAGCTTTATTTCTTTTCCAAATTGAATGTATATTATTTCTCTTTCTTGCCTAATTGCTATAGCTAGAACTTCTAGTACTATATTTAGAAGTGCTGAAAGCTGGAGCATTGGGGTTTTAAATTGCATTTTGCTAAGTTGGTAAAGTTGATCATCTTTTTATATACTTACCAGCCATTGGGATTCCTCAGGTGATCATAGATGTGAGAGGTTTTTCTTGGACACCATTTTTCCCCTTTGATTAGTTTGTTTACCCTTTGGCAAAACCCATGTTGTTTTAATTAGTATAGCTTTGTAATGGTAGTTGCCTGACTTTTAGATTCCACCTAGGGTCCTACTCTACTCCACCTTTTAAAAAAATTAGTCATTGTTCTTACCTGCTTTGATGTGTTTATTATTTTGTTTCTATTGCAGACATTATTCTTATAAATGTTGGAATGCCTTTCCCTCCAGTTTTGCCCTTATTTGTCAGACTTTTAATTTTTTAAAAGTAATTGGATACTGTTATTTCTCAGTTTAACTCTTCAGAGTCTACTGATTGCCTTAAAAGAAAATATTAAGTAAAAATAGTATTATTTTGTTTCAACCCCAACTATTACAGTCTGCAGTTTAGTTCTGACATTAACAACTGAGCTGGTGTTAGTTTCCACAAGTTTGAAGACATGGTCCCCTAGAAGACTGCCCCTACTTCAGATAGCTGCCTTAACTGGTGTCTCCAAGTTACTTGGACTTCTTAACATTTGGCTGCAAATTCATAGGTTCTCATGAACACCCTCAGGCTTACTAATTCCCTAGAATGACTCCATAGAACTCAGGGAAGGACTGTATTTATGACAGCAGTTTATTATAAAGGATGCAGATTAGAATCATTCATATGAAGAGATAGAGAGTGAGGTCAGGAGGGTCTCAAATGTAGAGCCTCCATGCTCTCTCCCCAGGAGACCTGTAGGGTGTGTCACCCTCCTGGCATATGGATGTGTTCACCAACTAGGAAACGCCTTTGAGTTTTGGTGTCCGCTTTTGTTAAGGTTTCAAGTAGGTGTGGACTAAGTCACTGGCCAGGTGATTGAACTTAATCTCTCCAGCGCCCTTCCCCTCCCTGCAGGTCAGGTTGCTTTGTAGCCCCAATCCTCTAATCACAGGGTGGGTCCTTCTAGTGACCAGTCCCCATCATGAAGCTTTATAGGACCTCACTGTTGAGTTACCTCATTAGCGTAGTCTTAAGTGTGATCCAGTGGGCTCATGAATAATACAGACACTTTTATTTATTTATTTTTTTAAGAGAAAGAATAGAGTGCCCACACCCATGCATGGGGAGGGGCAGAGGGAGAGAGGGAGGGAGAAAGAATCTTAAAAAGGCTCCATGCCCAGAGCATCTGATGTGGGATGTGGGGCTCCATCCCTGGACTGTGTGATCATGACCCGAGTGGAAATCAAGTTGAATGCTCGACTGACTGAGCCACATAGGCTCCCCTAGCAAAGACTCTTCTATCACTTAGGAATTTCCAAGGGTTTTATAGAAACTCTGTGTTAGGAACACTGGATGAAGACCAGACAAGTTCATTATATGATAAGTATATACACATAGTTTAAAAAGCTTAAATAAAACCACATGGTGAAAAAGACACTCTCTTGCTTCATTCCTCTTTACCCCCTAGAGTTCTTCCTAAAGGAAATTTGATTTTTCACTTGCAGTCATTTCTAGTGATATCTGTCTCTGTCTAAATCATATGCAATGCCAACTAATTATCATATTTACATGTTATCCAAGTCTTTCAGTTTTTCTTCCCTTGTCAGTACAGTTGTCACAAAAATATCCATTTTTAATGCTGTGATATAAATTTTCTATACTGTTTAGCCAAATAGTATATCATAAACACATTTTCTTGTATAATTTTGTTTTTTAGTAATTGTTACCATATTTTTTCTTTCCCTTAGTTTTCTATATGCCTAGTGGTAATTCTTTTCAAATTCTTTTTAAAATTTATTTTTTATTTTTCTAATGTTTTTATTTATTTTTGAGGTAGAGAGAGACAGAGCATGAGCAGGGGAGGGGCAGAGAGAGAGGGAGACACAGAATCCGAAGCAGGCTCCAGGCTCCGAGTTGTCAGCACAGAACCCGATGCGGCCTCGAACTCACGAACCGTGAGATCATGAGCTGAGCTGAAGTCGGACGCTCAACCAACTGAGCCACCCAGGCGCCCCACTTCTTTTCAGATTCTTAAGTTAAACTTGAAATTTCTCAGTTTACTTAGACACGCACACACTTTTCATCTAATTAACGTAAAATTTTTTTTGTCTCCTGAATACTATCTTGAGTTGCTCTTGTCTGCCTTTGTCAATCTGAACTAGTTGTTCTCTGAGACTGTAAAGGTTCGGGATTTCACTTTGCTGTCATCCTGCTGACTCTGCATTTAACATTGTTTTGTATAGGTCCTCCTATTTCCTGTATCTTCAGTTGTCTCTATTGCTTTGTGTTCTCTTTTTTTTTTTTGGTCAAGTACATCTTTTTGTTCCCTCAGAAAGAATGTATGGTACGTAGAATTTTGGAATATTTAAATAAAATCACTTCTGATGGAAATAGTAGTGTCCTTTCAACTTGCTTTGCCCTTTTCAACCCTTAGTTTTCTTCTTGCATGGTGAAAAGTAACTTTGTTATATCCTCCTGCTTTATATATTTGGTTGGGTATAGAGTTCTTTGCTTGAAAACGTGTCCTTGTGTTCCAGTTACCTGTTGAGAAGGTTTTTTTTTTTTAATTTTATTTTTTACTTTTTAAAATTTACATCCAAATTAGTTAGCATATAGTGCAACAATGATTTCAGGAGTAGATTCCTTAATGCCCCTTACCCGTTTAGCCCATCCCCCCTCCCACAACCCCTCCAGCAACTCCTCCAGTAACCCTCAGTTTGTTCTCCATATTTATGAGTCTCTTCTGTTGTGTCCCCCTCCCTGTTTTTATATTATTTTTGTTTCCCTTCTCTTATGTTCATTTGTTTTGTCTCTTAAAGTCCTCATATGAGTGAAGTCATATGATTTTTGTCTTTCTCTCTCTGACTGACTGATTTCACTTAGCATAATACCCTCCAGTTCCATCCACGTAGTTGCAAATGGCAAGATTACATTCTTTTTGATTGCCGAGTAATACTCCATTGTATGTATGTATGTATATATATATATATACCACATCTTTATCCATTCATCCATCGATGGACATTTGGGCTCTTTCCATACTTTGGCTATTGTTGATAGTGCTGCTGTCAACATGGGGGTGCATGTGTCCCTTCGAAACAGCACACCTGTATCCCGTGGATAAATGCCTAGTAGTGCAATTGCTGGGTCATAGGGTAGTTCTATTTTTAGTTTTTTGAGGAACCTCCATATTGTTTTCCAGAGCGGCTACACCAGCTTGCATTCCCGGAGGTTTTTTTTAGTAAGCTCTGTGACCAGTGTAGGGCTTGAACTAACAACCCCAAGATCAAAAGTCTCGTGCTCTAGGGACTGAGCCTGCCAGTCCCCCCCAACCCCCGCCTTGAGAAGTTTGATGTCCTTTTGATTCCTGCTCCTTTGATGCTCTTAACATCTTTTGTTGATCTCTCATATTATGAAATTTCACATTGATAAGCTTTGGTGTGGTTCTCATTGTTGTGTGCTGTGTTTTTTTAAATCAAATTCATGTTCTTTAGTTGTAGGAACATATTTAGTATTATTATTCTGGTAAATTTTCCACTTAAGTTTTTGGTTGGATGTTCAATCTCCTGGATTACTTTATATGGTCTTTTTTTTTTCCCTGTCATTATCTTTTTGCTCTACTTTACATGAGGTTTTCTTGATTTAATATCTAACTTACTGAAGACTTTTTTTTTTTTTTTTTTTTTTTTTACATTTTATTTATTTTTGAGAGAGAGAGCAAGAGAGACAGAGAACAAGTAGGGGAGAGGCAGAGAGAGAGGGAGATACAGAATTCGAAGCAGGCTCCACGCTCTCAGCTGTCAGCACAGAGCCCGATGCGGGGCTCCAGCTCACAACTCTGAGATCGTGACCTGATCCGAAGTCCGACGCTTAACCGACTGAGCCACTCAGGGGCCCCACTTACTGAAGTTTTTATTACAGTCATGATTACAACCATGTTATGGTTTCTTCAGTCGGTTGAGCGTCCGACTTCAGCTCAAGTCATGATCTCAATGGTTTGTGAGTTTGAGCCCCATGTCAAGCTCTGTGCTGACAGCTTGGAGCCTGGAGCCTGCTTCAGATTCTGTGCCTCCCTCTCTGTCTGCCCCAACCCACTCATATTCTGTCTCTGTCTCTCTCAAAAATAAATAAACATTAAAAAAAAATCAGATTTCTATTATTTTTAAAAATTTTATTATTTAAAAACAATTTTTCTTAAAGTTTATTTTTGAGATAGAGAGAGAGCATGAGTGGGGGTCGGGGGGAGAGGCACAGAATCCAAAGCAGGCTCCAGACTCTGAGCTGTTAGCACAGAGCTGGACTTGGGGCTCGAACTCATGAATCTTGATATCATGACCTCTGCCAAAGTTGAACGCTTAACTGATTGAGCCACCCAGCAGCCCCTGATTTTTCTTTTTTTAAGCTTATTTATTTATTTTGAGAGAGAGAAAAAATCTCAAGAAGGCTCCCCAGTGTCAGCACCGTGCCTGATGCGGGCTCCAGCTCAAGAACTGTAAGATCATGACCTGAACCGAAATCGAGTCAGTTGCTTAATGAGCCACAAGCACCCTAGATTTCAATTTCTTAATTTCTTTCTTTCTTTTTCTTTCTTTCTTTCTTTCTTTCTTTCTTTCTTTCTTTCTTTCTTTCTTTCTTTCTTTCTTTCTTTCTTTCTTTCTCTTTCTTTCTTTCTTTCTTTCTTTCTTTCTTTCTTTCTTTCTTTCTTTCTCTCTTTCTTTTTCCTTCTTTCTTTATTTTGGGAGAGACAGAAACAGCGTGAGTGGGGGAGAGGCAGAGGAGGAAGGGGCTAGAGAGAGAATCCCAAGCATGCTCTTCACTGCCAGCACAGAGCCTGATGTGGGGCTTGAACCCATGAGATCATGACCTAAGCCAAAACCAAGAGCTGGACGTTTAACCAACTGAGCCACCCAGGCACCCTAACCCAGATTTCAGTTTCTAGGAGCTCTTTGTTTTCTTCTGCATTTTACATTTCCATTTTCCAGTGGATTTCTTTTTTCTGTTAATCTAATAACCAGTTTCATGGAAGGCATTGTTATAGTTTCTTCTAAGGTGCATCAGTAGTTACTTGTACATATGTTTATAATAGCATCTATTAAGTAACATGTTGTCTTCTTGTATGTCTCCTGTACTGGTGTGTAAATTCCTTGAATGTAATGACTGTGCTTTATTTGTTCTGGCAATAATCCCTGTGCCCAAGAAAATATAATGGCATGTTTTAGGTGCTCAGTAAATGTTGACTGGTTTTATCTATAGCACTTACAGCTTTTTAAATGTGTTTCAGAGTAATGGCACATATCCTGTTTATTTGTTGCATTGATTATTATCAAAAAAGTAATCCTTTTTTTAAATTGTACAAATTGTTGGTTTTGCTTATATTCTTGCTTAAATAATCTTTCACCTAATTTATTTGGATAGAGGCTTCTTAGAAGTATGAAATTTCAGGGTTCTTTGCAAAATCCTCCCGCCAAGACAAATTTTCATGCATTATGCATAAAGTTTTTATTGGAAGATAAGGAGAGATCCTTTCTGAGAACCTTTCTAACTGAACAAGTTTAATTTCCCAGGAAAACGTGAAAGCAATTACTGCAGTAACAGCCAACATCTAGCTTCATGAAGTTCTCTGCTACTGAAAACAAAATTCAGGTGGTGTGACTAAGGGAAAAGAAAATACAGGTTTTTTTCTACATCGTGGAAGTTATTATCTTGAAATTGAAGATAATTAGAGAACTTTCATTAAATGTTAATCCTTAATTAATTGATAGAGAATGACATTTTTATATGAATTTATTTAAAAATTGACATAACAGGGAATGGAAAAAGAGGGCTTGTTTTGCTTATTAGCCTTTTAAAAAAAGATGAAGGAAACTGGATTGCAAAATTATAAATTTGTTAAAAAGCCTTGAGTTGTCACTTAAAACGGGTGGATTTTATTTCTTGTGCTTTTGATTTTAGCCGTTCTGATAGGTGTGAGGTGATAAGTTTATGGCTTTGATATGCATTTCCCTGATGATTTGTGATGTTGAGCATTTTTCTTGTGTTGGCCATCTGTAGGTTTTCTTTGGAAAAATGTCAGTTCCTGTTCTCTGCCCACCTTTAATTGGATTACTATTTTTTTAGTGTTGACTTGTAAAAGTTCTGTATATATTTTGAGTATTAACCCCTAATGGGTATATTGTTTGCAAATATCCTCTCCCCTTCTGTAGGTTGTCTTTTTATTTTGTTGATGATTTCCTTTGTTGTGCAAAAGCTCTTTATCTTGGTGTAGTCCCAGTAGTTTAATTTTGCTTTTGTTTCCCTTACCAACAGAGATGTATCTAGAAAAATGTTTCTGAGATGATGTCAAAGAGATAACTGCTTGTGTTTGTTTTCCTCTAGCAATTTTATGGTTTCAGGTCTCACATTTAGGTCTTTGTTTTGAGTTTATTTTTGTGTATGGTGTAAGAAAGTGTTTCAAGAAATTAGTGTTGGTGAGGATACACAGACAAAGGATCCCTTGTGCACTGTTGACATGAATGTATGCTGGTGCAGCCACTCTGGAACACAGTATGGAGTTTGTAAAAAATTTTTTTTTAATAGTATTATCACATGATCCCTTAATCCTTTTATTGGAGGATTACCCCCCAAAATTGGATTACCCCTCCAAAAATGAAAATACTAATTTCAACAGATATGTGCTACCCTATGTTTATTGCAGCATTACTTAACAATAGCTAAGATTTGGAAAGAACTCAAGTGTCCATTCAAAGATGAATGGATAAAGATGTAAATACATACAATGGAATATTATTCAGCCATAAAAAAGGATGAGATTGTGCCATTTGCAATAACAAGGATGGATCTAGAGTATATAAAGCTAAGTGAAATAAATCAGGGAAAGAAAATATATGATTTCACTCAAAATTTAAGAAAGAGAATTTCAGAAAAGAATGTAGAAGGAAAAAACCCCTAAAAACCAGACTCTTAAATATAGAGAACAGACTGGTGGTTGCCAAGGAGAGGTTAGTGGGGGGATGGGTAAAATAGATGAAGGAAATTTGAAAAAAGGTGTGGATTTTATGTTACATAATTTATAAATAAAGCTGTTAAACAAGTAAAGAAAAAGCCATTTTTCACCACTTAAGTGAAATTTTTGCAAGGGAGAAGTTCAGACAACTTCAGACTTCAGACAGATGTTCAGACAGAGCTTGGCTTGGGATTCTCTCTCTCTCTCTCTCTCTGTCCCTCCCCCACCTGCACTGTTTCTGTGTCTCTCAAAAATAAATTTATAAGCTTAAAAAATAAATTGTAAACTGTTGTATTCTCCCAGGTTTGTGCAAGATTATTCATTATGTGTTAGATTTCATCAGGGAATCCATGGAGTTTTCTTTTTTGGCAGGTTTCAAATCACAAATTCAGTTTCTCTTTTCTGTTTCATTGACCCCCTCCCCCCCCCTTTTTATTTCCTTCTTTTTACTTGCTTTTGGTTTAATTTGCCTGTGTTACGTTAGAATGGGGGTTAGCTGACTAAGACCTCGAGAACCATACCTAGCCTGCCATTTGTTTTATATGGCCTGCAAACTAAGATTTATATATTTTTAAATAGGGAAAAAGTAAAAGAAGAGTAATATTTTGTCACCTGTGAAAACGAATTAGAATTCAAATTTTGGTGTCCATGATTTGGAATCCAGTTGTGCTTACTTGTTTACATATTGTCTGTGTTTCTTTTATGTTACAGTAGCAGAGTTGAAGAGTTGTAACAGATTGTATGGACCTCAAAGCCTAACATTTTTACTATCTAGCACTTCACAAAAAAGTTTATCAACCCCTGACTATTATAATTGATTTAGACCTTTTATTTAAAGGTATAAAATTTCCTCTGAGCATTGGTTTAGGTACCTTCTGCAAATTTTGATACGTTGTATTGATACTTAGTATCGATTTATAGCTTGATTCTCTTGTTAGAGAACATGTAACTTAAAACCTTTGAAATACAAATTTATCATATCTTTGCTTTATTGTCTAGCATATGATTAGTTTTGGTTAATACTAAGTGCACTCTTGGGGCCCCTTGGGTGGCTAAGTTGGTTAAGTGACTTTGTCTGAGGTCATGGTTTTGTGGTTCATGAGTTCTAGTCCCACGTCAGGCTCTGTGCTGACAGCTCAGAGCCTGGAGCCTGCTTCAGATTCTGTGTCTCCCTCTCTTTCTGCCACCCCCCTGCTTGCTTGCTCTCTTTCTCTCTCTCTCTTTCAAAAATAAATAAACATTAAAAAAATACTAAGTGCACGCTTGAAAATTTATGTATTACGTAGTGTTTGGTAGTTTTCTCAGGTAAGTATGACAGTATTGTTCATTTCTTCTTTCTCCTTAATTGTCTGTTTGTCTGTATGTCCTATCGGTTACTGAGAAAGGTGTGTTAAAATCTCCCACCAAAGTCATGTACTTGTCTGTTTTTCTTTTCAGTACTAAAAATTTTTTGCTTCAAGTATCTTGAAGCTATATATACTTTAGGATTCTTGTCTTTTGGATTAGTTGAATCCATAAAACTTTTACAAGGTTCCTCTTTATCTTTGATGATAATTATTTTTAAAGTCTACTTTGACGTTATTGAGCCACATTGGCTTTCTCATTTTGTTGACGTGACTTACCTTTTCCCTTCTTTCACTTTAAATCTGTCTCTGTCTGTCCTTATATTCAAATTGTGTGTGTGTGTGTGTGTTTAAACAGCTTATAGTTGGAACTTTTTGTTCACTGTTAAAATCTTTTGACTTTTATTTAGGTTATTTTGTTCATTTACATTTATTTTTATCACTAATATGGCTAGTTTTTAAGTATTACATCTTGACAATTCCATTTTTAGAAGTGGTTTTATTAGTCTGCTCAGGTTGACATAACAAAATAGCATCAACTGTGGCTTAAACAGTGAAAATTAGTTTTCCAGCAGTTCTTGGTTTGGAACCAAGAGAATGGTTTGGCAGGGTTCTATTTCTTTTTTTTTTTTTTTTTTTTTTTTTTTTAATTTTTTTTTTTCAACGTTTATTTGTTTTTGGGACAGAGAGAGACAGAGCATGAACGGGGGAGGGGCAGAGAGAGAGGGAGACACAGAATCAGAAACAGGCTCCAGGCTCTGAGCCATCAGCCCAGAGCCTGACGCGGGGCTCGAACTCACGGAACGCGAGATCGTGACCTGGCTGAAGTTGGACGCCCCACCGACTGCGCCACCCAGGCGCCCCGGCAGGGTTCTATTTCTTTTGAAAGCCCTCATCCTGGCTTGTACACCGCTGCCTTCCAGCTTTGTCCTAATGTAGTGTGGGGAGAGATCTTTCCCTATCTTTATGACATTATTTAACTTTAATTACATCTTCAAGACTATGTACAATCATATTGGGAGTTAGAACTTTAACATAAGAATTTGAGAGGGACACAGTTCAGTGCATTGCAGTGTTTGTAAAGATTATAGTGTGTGTCCTTATTTTAAAAGTGGAATTCAATTATAGCAGGACTTGAAGAGCTAATTATAAGCATAGTTCTTATAATTTGTGTCTTTTTATGTATGTTATAAATTCCTCAAACACTGTTACTTTATTTGCTTTAAACAGTCAGTAGTCATTTAAATAACAAATGTTTTATATTTACTCACATCTATTTTTCATTCATTCTTGGATCCATTTTCACATTGGTTCATTTCCTGTCCATTCAAAGAACTTCCGTTAGTGTATATTTTTAACTTCCTAAAAATTGAGATTAACTCACTGCCATAAAATTCACTCTTATATTTATTTATTTTTTTAATTAGAGAGAGAGAGAACTTGAGCTGGGGATAGGGGCAGGGTGGGGGGGGGGAGTGAGTGAGAGAGAGCATGCCACGTGTGTGCGAATATTTCAAACAGGCACCACTCTCAGCGTGGAACCTGACGTGGGGCTTGATCATGACTGTCAAAATCAAGAGTTGAACTTGGACGCTTAACCTTACGAGCCACCTGGGTGCCCCAAAATTCACCCTTTTAAAGTGTACAGTTTAGTGGTTTTAGTATACTCAGTTGAATTGTACAGCCATGACCAGATATTTTGGGACATTTTCATCACCCCAAAAAGAAAACTCCTTGCCCTCTGTTAGTCATCACACCCCATTTTTTTTTTTTTGCATCCCCTTCTCAACCCCACCCCATCCACACACAACTGTCCCCATTTTGTCTATATGGATTTGTCTGTTTTGGACATTCATATAAGTAGAATTATATAATATGTGTGGTCTTTTATTTAGCATAACATTTTGAAGGTTCATCCATGTTGGTGTGTGTCTGTGCTTCATTTCTTTTATCTCTGAACGATAATCTTGTATGGGTATGGCACATTTTACTTAATTCACTGATCAGTTCATAGACATTAAGGCTATTTCTACTTTTTACTTTATTTTCATTTTTTAGTTAATTTTAAAAATTTTTTATTTTTATTAAAAAATTTTAAGTTTATTTCAAGAGATATGGTGGGGGAGGGGCAGTGAGAGAGGGAGAGAAAATCCCAAGGAGAGGCTCTGTGCTATCCTTGTAGAGCTAAACATGGGACTTGAACTCCTGAACAGTGAGATCATTACTGTGAGATCAAGAGTCACATGCTTAACTGAGCCACCCAGGTGCCCCCTACTTTTTAGCTACTATGAATAACATAAGCCCATTCTTTACCCACTGAATTGTTTTGGCACCTTCGGCAGTTGAAAATCACTTAATATAAATGTGCAGTTCATTACTAGACTCTGAATTAAGTTCATTTGAGCTCTGTGTTTAGTCTTATGCCAGTATCGTCACACTGTTATGTTTATTATAGCTTTGATAGTGAGTTTTGAAATTGGGAAATACAAGTTTTAGAGAACTTCATTCATACTTGTCAAGATTTTTGGGGTTATTTTGAGATCCTTGCATTTTCATATGAAATGTAAGATCAGCTTTTGGATTTTTATACAAGTTCCAGGTGGGATTTTGATAGGAATTGTGTTGAATCTGTGGATCGCCTTTTAGGGAGTACTGCTGTTGTACCAATATTAGGTCTTATAGTGCATAAACACAGGGTATTTTTTTTTTTTTTTTTTTATTAAAGTTGTCTTTAATTTTTTCCAAAAGTGTTTTTTAGTTTTCTTTGTACAGGTTTTATACTTTTTGGTTCAGTTTATTTCTAAGTAATTTAATCTTGCTGCTTCTATTGTAAATGTAAATGGAATTTTTTTCTCTTGCGTTTGTGATATTTGTTTCTCATTTGTAGAAATAATGTCTGTCTGTGTATTAGTTTTGGATCTTGTAGTTTTACTAAACTCATTTATTAGTTCCAGTAGTGTTTTAGTGGTTTTCTTAGTATTTTCTACATACAAATAATGTCATCTGTGAATAGAGAATTTCACTTTTTCCTTTTCAGTCTGGATATTTTTTATTTCTGTTTCTTTCCTGATCACCCTGGTAGAGGCCTTTAGCACAATTGAGTCTAAGTTGCGAGAGCTAACTAACATCCTTATCTTGTTTCTGACCTTAGGAGGCAGTAGTTCTTGTACAGTCTGACTTGTTTCAGCTGTTAGAAAATGTCTTTATCTTTGAAGTCTTCTTTTGTTGGATACAGAACATTAGGTTGATTCTTTCATGACCTTATGATGGGTATCAGTCTATTGTTTTCTGACTTAAATTGTTTTTGGTAAATAACGTCTTTAAGTAAACAACATCTTACTGTTGTTTCTCTACCATAACGTGTCATTTTTCCTCTGATGTTTGTAAGGTTTTTCTCTTGATCTTTAATTTTTGGCAGCCTCCTCTTTACGTGCCTAGGTATGGCTTTCTGAAAGCCATTGTATTTATTCTTCTTGGCATTGGCTGAGCTTCTTGGATCTGTGGGTTAAAACTTTCACTTTTGGGGGCGCCTGGGTGGCGCAGTCGGTTAAGCGTCCGACTTCAGCCAGGTCACGATCTCGCGTTCCGTGAGTTCGAGCCCCGCGTCGGGCTCTGGGCTGATGGCTCAGAGCCTGGAGCCTGCTTCCGATTCTGTGTCTCCCTCTCTCTCTGCCCCTCCCCCGTTCATGCTCTGTCTCTCTCTGTCCCAAAAATAAATAAACGTTGGGAAAAAAAAAAAAACTTTCACTTTTGGAATATTTTTTTTTTTATTTAAAAAAAATTTTTTTTTTTTAACGTTTATTTATTTTTGGGACAGAGAGAGACAGAGCATGAACAGGGGAGGAGCAGAGAGAGAGGGAGACACAGAATCTGAAACAGGCTCTAGCTGTCAGCACAGAGCCCAGAATCTGAAACAGGCTCCAGCTGTCAGCACAGAGCCCGACGCGGGGCTCGAACTCACAGACTGTGAGATCATGACCTGAGCCGAAGTCGGCCGCTTAACCGACCAAGCCACCCAGGCGCCCCAACTTTTGGAATTTTTTTGTTCTTTTTTCTCTCCAAATGCTTTCCTTTCTTAATGCCTCTTAAAAAGTGCAATTACTAGTATGTTAGGTCATTTGATGTTGTCCCTCAGATTTTTGACCCCCCCCCCCTTTTTTGGTATCCTTCTTTTTTTTTTTTTTTTTTTAATATTTATTTATTTTTGAGACCGCACGAGTGGAGGAGGGCTAGTGAGAGTGAGGGAGACACAGAATCTGGAGCAGGCTCCAGGCCCCGAGCTGTCAGCGCAGAGCCCGATGTGGGGGCTCAAACCCACAAACCACAAGATCATGACCTGAGTCAAAATCAAGAGTCAGATGCTTAGTCCACTGTACCATCCAGGCCCCCTTAGGTGATTTGCTTAATAAATTTCAGCTCATTCATGGATTCAGATGTTTTAAGGAAAGGATTGTGCTCCTCTGTGATAGGAACTTGGAATCTAAGTGCTGGGAGACTGTAGGTTCTCAGTTTTCAGGCCAGCTTCTGCATCACCACTTGTTTTTCTGGGGGCGGGCGTGGGGGCGTGGTAATTGGTAGGAATAAGGACTAGTTTTCTGTTTGGGTTTCTCTAGATTCTAGTCTGCCCATTCTCAGGCATTGAAAGTTTGACTAGTTCCTCTGTGTCAGACTAAAGATCCTTTGTGTATGACTGCTCTTTTTCTTCCTTCACTTTTGCTTCAGGCAGTGTAAATGGTACTCAGGGTTGAAAGCAGTAGTAATCTGCGGGTCTCCTAGAGAAGGCTGGTCCCTGTCTAGAATTCAGTTTATTTGCATTTGTGACTGTAGGTCTTCATTGCCTTTGAAGAAGAAGAAAAAGATTTTTTTTTTTTAAATTTATCTGGTGTTTTCTAATTGTTAAGACAAGTGATTATCTTTGTAATCTTCTGCATTCTCACTGGAAGTGGAAGTCTTCCACTGAAGGATTTTTGAGTAAGGTCAAACAAGATCTTAAGTTGTGCAAGAAATGAATAACTGTACATTGTTGTTATGGTTGCTTTTGTGTATTTGAGATAAATGAAAAATTTTACCAAGATGAGTGACTCTAATTGGATTAGTGAGTAGTATTAACATGTTCTCAAGATACATTGGTACAATTTATATGCTTTCATTGCATATAGGAGGGGGAAAGTAAAAAGATGATTTTTTTTTTTTTTTTTTGTGATGAATTATAAACACTGAATTTACCTGGGTCGTATGTACTTGACTTCAGCTACCCTAACCTTTTATTTAGGAAGAGTTAATGGTTGATTCATTACATTGAAAGTGAGTTTTTCCGTTTCAAAGTTGAAAATAACTTGGCAACAACATTGTGAATATACTAAAAAATACTGCTGGCTTGTACATTATTAAATGGTTAAAATGTCATGTTTTGTTTTGTTTTTTTAAATTTTAAACATTTATTTATTTTTGACAGAGAAAGAGAGACAGAGGATGAGCCAGGGAGGGGCAGAGAGAGAGAGGGAGACAAAGAATCAGAAGCAGGCTCAAGGCTCTGAGCTGTTAGCACAGAGCCCGACGCAGGGCTCGAACCAAGATCATGACCTGAGCCGAAGTCGGACGCTCAACTGACTGAGCCACCCAGGCGCCCCTGTTTTATGTTTTTTTTAAATATTTTATTTTTTAGTAATCTCTACACCCAACATGAGGCTTGAGCTTACAACCCCAAGATGAAGAGTCACATGTTCTACCAGCTGAGCCAGCCATGCTCCCTGTTATGTTTTATGTTTTATGAATTTTATCCCAAAACAAATCAAGCAGTTTGAAAGTACTTCCCTGTTGTTTATTGCAATTCTTTTTTTTTTTTTTTTTTTTTTTTTTTCCCTTTTAAGAGAGACAGTGCCAGTGGAGGGGTAGGGGGGAACAGAGGGAGAGGGAGAGAGTGAGGGAATCTTAAGCAGGCTGCATACCCAGCATGGAGCCTGATGTGGGACTTGATCTAACATCCCTGAGATGATGACATGAGCTGAAATCAGGAGTTGGACGATCAAGGGACTGAGCCACCCAGTTGCCCCCATGTCGCAATTCCTTTTTTTTTTTTTTTTTTTTAAAGTTTATTTATTTTGAGAGGGAGAGCGTGTGCATGGGCACAAGTAGGGTCAGGGCAGAGAGAGGAGAGAGAATCTCAGGCAGGCTCCTCACTGTCAGCACAGAGCCTGATGCTAGGCTTGAACTCAGGAACCATGAGGTTGTGACCTTTGGTGAAGTCAGATTCTTAAAGTGACTGAACCACCCCAGGTGCCCCCTATATTGCGATTCATTTTTATTTTTAATTTTATTTTTAGTTTTGAGAGAGAGAGAGAGAGAGAGACTGAGCATGAGTGGGGGAGGGGCAGAGACAGAGGGAGACGAAGAGTCCAAAGCAGGCTCTAGGTTCTGAGGTGTCAGCGCAGATCCCAATGTGAGGCTTGAACCCACAAAATGTGAGATCGTGATGTGAGCCTAAGTTGGATGCTTAACCAACTGAGCCATCCAGCTGCCCCACATTTCTTTCTTTTTTTTTTTTCAATGTTTGTATAATTTTGAGAGGGTACACGTGAACGGGGGAGGGGCAGAGAGAGGTGGGGAGACAGAGGATCCAGAGTGGGCTCTGTGCTGAGAGCACAGGGCCCATCCAGTTGGTGGCTCAAACTCATGATAATGGGGCTTGAAATCACGAACTGTGAAATAATGACCTGAGCCGAAACCAAGAGTTGGACGTTTAACGGACTGAGCCACCCAGGCACCGCCCCCCCCCCCCCCCCCATATTGCAGTTCTTAATTGTAGTGGACACTGGTTTGCTCTTTATTGTCAGTGGTTAATTGATGTGTCGATTAGTTCTAGAATTTAATTTTGGGTCAGTGCCAGCTGACTTTCAAAATTGAGTGTATTTGAAAAATAAGTGTTATATCTGAGTTTTGATTTAGTGATACTGTACTCATTTTTATATATTTTTTATGAGAAATTGATGAAAATTGTAAAAGTGTGATGGTGGTAAACTGCTTTTGAGAATCTTAAGTTACACTTTTTTTTTTTTTTTGAAGAATGGCTCATAAAATCTTATGTGTTGCTTGGTTTCCAGTAGTCTTTCTTTTTTACTCCTGAGTCTTACTGATAATTTTGCCCTTTTTAACCTCCCTCCCCTGTCTCTTCAGTCTTGTTGCCAACAATTTTGAAGACGGCTCCCATGTAACATCACCATTAGACCCGGATGGAAACTTCAATGTTGTTATTAAAGAGGAACCTGTAGATGATTATGAGTATGAGCTTGCTGAGTGCCCAGAAGGGGTAACTGTAAAACAAGAAGAGACAGATGAAGAAACAGATGTATACTCAAACAGTGATGATGATCCTATATTAGAGAAACAGCTAAAGAGACACAATAAAGTTGATAACCTAGAAGCTGACCATCCGTCTTCTAAATGGCTACCCAATAGCCCATCAGGTGTTGCTCAAGCTAAAATGTTCAAGTTAGACGCTGGAAAGATGCCAGTAGTCTATCTGGAGCCCTGTGCTGTCACTAAAAGCACAGTGAAGATTTCTGAGCTCCCTGATAACATACTTTCCACATCTCGAAAAGATAAATCTTCTGTACTGACAGAATTAGACTATTTGCCTACATACGTTGAAAATTCCAATGAGACTGACTTCTGCTTAGGCAAGGAATCAGAAAATGATCTTAGAAAACATTCACCAGAACTTGGGGTGGTACAGAAGTATCCCTTACTTAAAGAGCCTCAATGGAAATATCCTGAGATATCGGACAGCACTACCACAGAAAGAATACCTGACAGTTCAAAGAATTCTGCTGGAGACTCATTTTTCGGAAAAGAGGACTTGGGCAGAAGGAGAACAACTATGCTTAAGATTTCAACAGTCACCAAGGTTGTGAGTGCTAATCAGAATACCCCTTCAAATGTCTCTGGAAAAAGAGGAAGGCCACGAAAATTGAAACTTTCTAAGGCAGGGAGACCACCTAAAAACGCAGGAAAGTCTTTACCTTCTACAAAGACCACTCCTATAGGTCCTGGGATTACCTTTCCAGATGTGAAGCCTGATCTGGAAGATGTGGATGGTGTTCTCTTTGTTTCCTTTGAATCAAAGGTAAGATCATTTTCAGCTTTCCTTCTAGGGTCAAATAGTGATTCTTGAATTATATACTAGTTGATAAATAACTCAATCTAGTTCTTTCAAATGCAGCTATTAATGTGAGGGTATATGTGTGCGGAGAGGAGTATCTGCAAAATGTTCGGTTTTATTACAAGGCACCACTTAAGATATTTTGTTTGAATGGACTTAAATGATTATGTATACTTATATCTCAATTTTTAATTTTTATACTGTGTTTAGCTGGAGTTTAAAAAATCATTGGATCCTTGTGGCATTTACATTATCATGGACTTTAAAAAGCATAAATACGTGAAAAGTTGACTAAATTTTTTGGGATACCCCATCCTCTGATACTCATCAATAACAGAGTACCCCCGGAGAACTAAATGTGGTCTTATAAATACTGTTGTCTCACACATGGATAGTTTCTTTATTCTACTCCCAACTCTTCAACTAGATTATTTTTCTTTTAGGTCTTTTTAGGAGACTGGTATTTCAAAATTGGCTTACAGAGATGTTGAATTCTCTTTAGCTGGTCTTTTCCTCTTTCCTTGTTAATTGCTGAGTATGCAATATATATAAACTGTAGGAAATCAGTATGTAAATTGGCATAAACGTCATTTTATGTCAGCTGAGCATATTCAGAGTTTTTGACTTCTTCTTTTCCTTCTGATCATTTAAGTACTGTTAGTATAGAACATTTAGAAAATACCAGAAGTATCAAAAAACATTCCTGGTTTACTTTTAAACTTTTAGAAATGATATGAACTTTTTTCTTATTTTAAATATAGGAAGCTCTCGATATTCATGCAGTTGATGGCACAACTGAAGAACCCTGTAGTCTTCAGGCATCAACCACAAATGATCCAGGTATATATAATAGTATAAAAGGAGAGATACTTCCGATTTGGCTCTAGAAATGAAAGATAAAATGTTAGTTTTTCTTTAATATATAGTAGCTTATGTCATTGTTTGTTTTCTGAGTAGGTTGCAGAGCAAGAATTTCCCAGTTGGAAAAGGAATTGATAGAAGATTTGAAGGCCTTGCGGCACAAGCAGGTGATACATCCTGGTCTTCAAGAAGGTAATATTGTCTAAAAAAATATACAAGCCAATTTTCAATTTTGTTCTCTCCTCTCTCTCTCTTTCCCTTTTCTCCTTCCCCCTTTTCCCTGTTTTTACTCCTCTCCCCCCATCCTTAATTTCATTTCTTTTAGTGCCTCTCTCAGCTTGTGTTTTTCTCTGATTCTTACTCTTAAGAACATGTCAATATGCTTTTTATCCTAACAAAAATCTTTCCAACTCTGAAGATACTGTCTGTGAAGCATATCTTATGCATGTAAATAATGTATCATAGTAAGAAAGTGTTCTCTTTTCTCTGTCTTATAACTCCATATTTTCTTCCCTCATTCTCATTTGTAAATTTTAGTTGTTTTTGCTTATGTGTGTTTTCTTTTGAGGGCAGGGTTCTACTTATATACTTAGTAATATGTTTAAGTGTGTAAATAGAATACTTTCTCATTGTGTGGCTGTAAACATATTTTGTGTATTTTATGTACTGCTTGGGACTTTAAAAATTTTACTGTTATATTTTATTGTAATAAATTGTCTTTGGCTTTTATTATGTTGCTTAGTCCTGTATTAAAAAAAATTTTTTTTTTAATGTTTATTTATTTTTGAGAGAGGAAGAGACAGAGTGCAAGCTGGGGAGGGGCAGAGAGAGAGAGGGAGACACAGAATCCGAAGCAGGCTCCAGGCTCCGAGCTGTCCACACAGAGCCTGACGCGGGGCTCGAACTCATGAACCATGAGATCATGACCTGAGCCGAAGTCAGATGCTCAACCAACTGAACCACCCAGGCGCCCTTTAATCCTGTATTTTAAGAATGAAATCTACTACAGTAATCCCTCTCGCCCCTCTTATGTGCAGTCTCTTTCCATGGTTTCACTTATTAGAAGCAGATGATTCTCCTTCTGATGTATCGTCAGAAGGTCATTAGTAACCTAATGTTGTGGTACAGCACCTACCTTATTCACCTCACTTCATCACAATTTATCATCAAACATCATCACAAGAAGAATGTTGAGCACAGTGTATTTTGAGAAAGACCACATTCACATAACTTTTATTCGAGTTTATTGTTATAATTGTTCTATTTTATTGTTGTTTTCTCTTACTGTCCCTAATTTATAAATTAAACTTTATCATAGATATGTATGTATAGGAAAAAACATTGTGTATGTATGTGTGGGTAGGGTTTAGTACTATCCGTGGTTTCAGGCATCCACTGGGGGTCTTTGAATGCATCCCCTGTGGATTAGGAGGGACTACTGTGTATTCATTACCATCATAGTAACTCTGACTTTCCATTTACCCTGTAAATGAAAGATTGTAAGCCATGCCTCAGTTTTTTAGCTTGTTGTATATCTGATTTTAGGTGTGCTTCTTGGAGTAGTTTATTCAGTTTTTGACTATTAGTTTTCCTTTCAAAGGAACGTCTAGTTGATTTACATTATATAGCACATCATTTATATGAGAGTCTAAGCATTATATGGTAACAAAATGATTTATGAAATGATCATTCAATTTGTAAATTAGCTCATAATACTTGAAAAACTTCTGCTTTAATATGAGACTCCTTGTGACAGTGTGATCTTAAGGTGTGCAAATCTCAATCCAAGTGATAAGGACTAGGTACAATGGATTTTTAATCGACAGTTACAGTCAAATCATAGTCTTACTGGTAAATAACATTTATTATAATTTATTGTCAGCTTTCATATATTTTTTTAAAGTTTATTTACTGATTTTGAGAGAGGCAGAGAATGCAAGCAGGGGAGGGGCAAAGAGAGAGAGGGGGACAGAGGATCCAAAGTGGGGTATATGCTGACAGCAGAGTTGCAGGGCTCAAACCCATGAACTGTGAGATCATGACCTGAGCCAAAGTCTGCTTAACTAACTAAGCTACCCAGGCCATCCCTGTTGTCAGTTTTCATTTCTGCTGTTATATTTAATATTCTTAATCTCTGTCAGTTAATTTATCTTGTATTTTTTTCTTCCTTCTACTTGGATTTTTTTTTATTGTTGTTAGTTATGTACTCTGATAATGTATAAATACCTGTCAACCTTACCTTTGTTTTAGTCTTAGTGCTAGAGGTAAGTATATTCAGTGCTACCTGCTGGTCTTTTTGCTTTGGTTTGTTTGCCTGTTAATTCCTGGTTGGTTAAGATTTGAGTTTTTTTCCTTCCCTAACATGCATTGTAGTCAAATCTAACGTTTTCTTCTCGGTGTTGGGGGTTCAGAGTCAAATGCTCCTGGAAACTAAGCAGGTTACCCAAATGAAAGAAGCCTCATTTTGTGGATGAGGTTGGACTGTGGCAGTCTAGAGCACAGGTGCCTCTTCTATTTTTTTTTTTATAAATTTTTAATATTTATTTGTGAGAGAGAGACAGAGTGTGAGCTGGGCGGGGGTGGGGGGGGAGGGGGGCGGGCGGGGTGGTGGTGGTGGTGCGGGTTCGGCCAGAGAGAGGGAGACACAGACTCTGAAGCAGGCTCCAGGCTCTCAGCTGTCAGCACAGCCCAACACGGGGCTTGAACTCATGAACCGTGAGATCATGACCTGAGCAGAAGTCAGATGCTTTAACCGACTGAGTCACCGAGGTGCCCCACAGGTGCCTCTTCTAAAGGGGCAGTCCCATCTGTAGATTGTTGTTCAGTAGACTGAAGTCAGCATATTTGTATAGTGATGCTCAATTTCTAAATGATAGAAGCTGATACTAGATTTTTTTTTTTTTTACTAGTTAAAAACATTTTTAAAGTTTATTTGAGAGAGAGCGCAAGTGCGAGAGAGAGAGCGGGGAAGGGGCAGACAGGGAGAGAGGACATCCCAAGTAGTCTCTGCACTGTCCCCACAGAAAGGTCCCTTTCTAGAAATTGATGATTCAAACAATTTAAGTTTCAATTAAATAATGTCATATTTCTTTGCTTTTCTAATAACTGTGGAGTTTCATTATTTAAGAATTTTGTTTATTTTTTGAGAGAAAATGTGCGTATGAACAGAGGAGAGGGAGAGGGAGAAAGAATCTTAAGCAGGCTTCATGCTGAGCATGCAGCCTGATGCCGGCTTGATCTCAGGGCCCTGAGAGCATGACCTGAGCCAAAATCAAGAGTGGATGCTCAACCAACTGAGCCATCCAGGGGCCCTTCATTACTTGTTATAACAAAAGGACTTAAAAAATCTTTCTGAGCTGAAAACTTGAAAAACATGAAAAGACTTTTGAGCTTGCTTTGAAGTTGTGGAAGACATATTAAGCCTGAGAAGGTGTTAGTTACCGTTTTTGGTGTTAGTTTTGTTGCTGAAATAAGAGTTTTAATTTTGTTTTCCACAGAACTATATTTTTGTCTCTCCTATACTGTCTTCACTACATCCAAATTGATTTAATTTTTGTCAAACTGAAATTATCATCAGTTTTTGACCTTTAAAAGTACTTTTTGTAGAAGCATTTCTCATTCATTCTGCCAAGTCAGTTTTATGTCAATTTAATATTTTTAAAATTTTAGGTAAGTTTTATATTTGTAGAAAAATTAGGAACATAGAAGTTTCCATATACTGTTCATTCAGTTTTCCTTGTTATTAACATTTAACATTAGTATAGTGCATTTGTTACAGTTAGTGACATGGTATTGATATATTAGTATTAACCGAGGTCCATACTTCATATGGATTTCCTTACATTTTTGGTCCAGGATTCCATCTAGGAAATCTCTTTTAGTCCTCATGTCATCTCAGAATCTTGGCTGGGACATTATTCAGATTTTCTTTGTTTTTAATGTCCTTGAAAATTTTGAGGAGTACTCGTCAAATATTTTGGAGCATGTCCTTCCATTGAGATTCATCTGAATTTTTTTCATGGTTAGACTGAGGTTATATGTTCATAAGAGGAAGATCACAGAGGTGAAGTGCCATTCTCATCCCATCATATCAAGGGTACATTTTATCAACATGATTTATCATTGACCTTTCCATTGACCGACCTTTGGAAGGAAGTCACTGGGAAGCCCATATTTAATGAGTGGGGAATGATGTTCCACTTCCTTTTTTTTTTTTTTTTTTAAGTTTATTTATTTTGAGAGAGCTAGAGAAAGAAGGCAAGTAGGGGAAGGGGCAGAGCATTCCAAGCAGGCTCCATTCTTTCAGTGCAGGGGCAGATGCTGGGTTCAAGCTCAGGAACCATGAGATCATATCCTGAGCTGAAATCAAGAATTGGATGCTTAATCTACTGAGCCACCCAGGCGCCCCATATTCTGCTTTTTGAGGGTGGAGTATGTGGATAAATTATTTGGAATTCCTCTGCCCCAGAGATTTATCTTTTTTCTCCAATTTAAAAAAAGTTTTTATTTCCAATTAACATCCTTTGTTATATTAGTTTCAAGTGTACAACTTTTATTTATTTATTTAAACTTTTTAAAAGTTTGTTTATTTTGAGAGAGAGAGAGCACAAGCTGGAGAGAGAGGGGAGAGAGGATCCCAAGCCGACTCTGTGCTATCAGTGTCAAGTCCGACATGGGGCTTGAACCCACGAACTGTTAGGTAATGACCTGAACCAAATTCAAAATCAGACACTTAACTGACTGAGCCACCCAGGTGCCCCCAAGTGTCCCAATTTAGTGATTCTGCAATGCTATACATCATCCAATGCATTGTACAAGTACACACCTTAATCGCTATCACCTATTTAATTAACCCCTCCATCCCCCTCCTCTCTGGTGACCAGTTCTTTATACTTAAGAGTCTGCTTAAATTCTCTTTCTCTCTCTCTTTTTCCCTTTGCTCAATTGTTTTGTTTCTTAAATTCCACATAATATGGTATTTGTTATTCTCTGATTGGCATACTTTGCTTAGCATTATACTCTAGCTCCATCCATGTTGTTGCAACCTGTTTATCATATCAATATTAATTTTTGCCAGTTACAATGTTAAATTCCTTTATGGCAGTCTTTCTAGAGCTCTATGACTTTCGATTTTAGTTAAAAATACATTCTTAGTGTAGTGTTAATTAATGGTTAATTGGAGTTTTTCTTTTATATATATCTGCCTTTTTTAAAGTTTAGTTTTGAGAGAGACAGAGGAAGTGTGGGGCAGGGGAGGACAGAGAGAGAGGGAGAGAGCAAATCGCAAGCAGCTGATGGTTTGGAGCCTGATGTGGAACTCGAACTCAGGAACCATGAGATCATGACTTCAGCTGAAATCAAGAGTTGAATGGTTAACCAACTGAGCTCCCCAGGCTCCCCTATATATCTGCTTTTCTTTTCTGTGTCGTTTAGTTATGTAGGAGTTAATTCCTCTTGAGTATGTTTTTGTGGGTACTTTATATTTTAGTTGGTTTAGCTGGAGCAGGCTTTTTTTTTCTTTTTAAACTACAGGTTACCCTAGGTGACTGCCTTTGAACCTAAAGTGTAGCTTTTTTTTTTTCAATTCTGTCTTTATGAGTCTTTTTTTGTAATGGTGTGATGATATGTTTTTAAGAAGTAGCTCCTAATCTGGTGAAAAAGCAAAAACATTTAGGAGTATAATTTAGTTTAAAATGTCATATGTGGAAAGAATTTTATGCTTTTTTTGAGATATGCTTTCTGTGAATTATTTATGTTATGCAATGTAATCTTATAGGAAACCAACTAAGTCTATAGGTCTCATGTATGTGTTAATTGGGGAAGGATTTTCTTGCAGGACAAACATTTCAGGATAGTATAGGTAAGCTAAATTGGGAATTACTTTGAACATTGTCTCTGTGCCATTGACTTCTCTACTTTTATGACTAAAAATCGATACGTTTATTATTTATTTATTTATTTTTAATGTTTATTTTTGAGAGAGACAAAGCACGAGTGGGGAAGGGGCAGAGGGAGTGGGAGACACAGAATCCAAAGCAGGCTCCAGGCTCTTGGCTCTGGGCTCGAACTCAGAAACCGTGAGATCATGACCTGAGCTGAAGTTGGACACTTCACCGACTGAGCCACCCAGGTGCCCCTGATACGCATATTTAAAATAGGTGTGCACTTTTTGTGGTTTTTAGGTCTTGCTGTCTCTTTTGGGGGTAGGTGGAAGTTTAAGATACGAGTAAACACAGACAAGAAAAGAGGAAAAACAGTTTCTAAATTTGTGTGGGTCTAGATTTTGCATGTCTACCTACTTGGTTGTGTGGGTACATTTTTTATCAACTTAATTCCTTTCTTTTTACCATCAATGTAGGCAGCTGTTCTGGCTTTTTTTTTTTTTTTTTTTTTTTTGCAATAATGAGTATTTTTCTCTTCTCTCAAAGCACTGGGGTATCTCATTTCATCCATTTTTAGGATTCAGTTCTCATTTGAATTTCTGGCAGTATCTTGCTCTTTGGTTCCACTCTGCTGTCCCTTCCCACCTTTCCTAGTTAATTCTACTTATTCTAACCTAAGTGTTAAACCTTGTGTAAAATTTTACTGTATTCCCTTGGGCTTTTCAAATGTCATTTCTTTTTACTTACCTCTCTTAGGACTTACTTACCCTATTTTAACTTTGAAAGCTCTTTGAATTTTGGGAAATGTCTTTTATCTCTATTACCATTTGTATTACAGAGTATTTCATAGAAAAGGTGCAGTAAATACTTAAAACATAAAACCCAGTGTGGTGAATTGATATTTTACTGATGAGGAAGCAAAAGCTAAGAGAAATTTAGCCCAAACACAAGATTAGAAACCAGTTGTTTTGACTCCTATTCTTATTTCTCCCTGATTTGTTAGAAACATGAGGAAAGAATATTTTATTTTTTAATTTTTATTTCTTTTATTTTTTTTTAGAGAGAGAGAGCACTCGAGAGTGAAAGAGAGAAAGAGTGAGAGAGAGGGAGAGAAAGAGATAATCTTAAGGAGGCTCCATGCTCATTGCAGAGCCAGATGTGGGGCATGATTCCCTGACCCCAGGATAATGACCTGAGCTGAAATCGAGAGTTGGATGCTCAACCAACTGATCCACCCAGGGTGCCCCTATTTTAAGTTTTTTTTTTTTGTTCTTTTTCTTTTTTTAATGTTTGTTTATTTTTGAGAGAGTGCGAGTGAGGGAGTGGCAGAGAGAGAGAGGGACACACAGAATCCAAAGTAGGCTTTAGGCTCTGAGCTGTCAGCACAGAGCCCGATACGGGACTCAAACCCACTAACTGTGAGATCATGACCTGAACTGAAGTCAGACACTTAACTAACTGAGCCACCCGTGTGCCCCTAAAGATTGTATTTTTAAACAATCTCCCTACCCAGTGGGACTCAAACTCATAAACCTGAGATCAGGTGTTGCACAGTCCACCAACTGAGCCAATCAGGTGCCTCTGGAAAGAATATCTTATTAAAAATTTTTTTTTTAATATTTATTTTAGAGAGAGAGAGGGGGGCAGATAGAGTGCGAGCAGGGGAGGAGCAGAAAAAAAAGAGGGAGACACAGAATCTGAAGCAGGCTCCAGGCTCTGAGCTGTCAGCACAGATGTGGGGCTTGAAGTCACTAACCATGAGATCATGACCTGAGCCAAAGTCAGACACTTAACTGACTTGAGCCCCCCAGGGACCCTGGAAAGCATATTTTATTGATGTTAATATTATCATGTCATGTGATTAACTAAAACAACAACTATTAATTTTAAAGAATTGGACTTAAACTAAAACAGAATCGCGATCTAGCAATCTTCTGTTCAGATAAGTTCTGTGTGGAGGATACCCAAGTTGCCATAAGAATTTGTGGCTCATAACCTATCTAATGCCTTCACCTTTTAGGGGACCAGTAATATGTAAGCCTTTTGGAGACCTGTACCTATGATTTAAAAAAAATTTTTTAGGGATGCCTGGGTGGCTCAGTCAGCTAAGTGACTGACTTCGGCTCAGATCATGATCTCGTAGTTCGTGAATGTGAATCCCACATTGGGCTCTGTGCTGACTGCTCAGAGCCTGGAGCTTGCTGAGATTCTGTGTCTCCCTCTCTCTCCTCCTCCCCCACTCATACTCTGTGTCTCTCTCTCAAAAATGAATAAATATTAAAAATAAAAAAATTTTTTAAAATTCTGTTTATTTTGAGAGATAGAGAAAACACTCGTGTGTGAGAGGGGAAGGCACACATAGAAAGGAAGAGAGAGAATCCCAAGCAGGTCCTGTGCTGTCAGCGTAGAGCCCAACATAGAGCTTCATCTTAGGAACTGTGATATTGTTCATGATGTGAGTCGAAATCAAGAGTCCGATGCTCAACCTGAGCCACACAGGTGCCCCTGTACCATCACTTTTTTAATGGCTATTACTACAATACAATACTACAATACTTAATACTTTGAACTACTTCAGTTTTGTTAACATTTAAGGTAAACATTTTTCTCCACAATAATATGAAGCCAATAATTCACAAATGAGGAAATCTAAATTACAAGATTGTCACTAGTAACAGAAGAGTACATATTTAAGAATAATAGGATATAAATTTAAAGCAAAAGATTGGAACAAGTTTTTTTAAGTCCACTGATATCAAATGTTGTAGAGAAACGATCAGCAAGAGTTCTCATGCACTACTTACTGGAAGGCGTGTAAATTGAAAGTAATTTGGCATTATCTAGTACACAAGTTCCTAACCTAGTGCATTTTGGCACAAGGTTATCTATGATTTATGACAGATAATATGTTCTTGAAATAGTGATCTCAGAATGGCCAGGCATGACCAAGGGTAATTAATAACTATAGAGCTAGTTGCCTCCAGCTACAAGCATCCCAAGGTTTTTCCCAGTTTGTATAATTAATCATTTTCTTATGTGCCATTACACCAGAAGGATTCAGAAGAAGTGTATCATTAAACTTCTTAGCAGTAAATATCAGACTCCACTCTACAGATGAAATAGATGAATTTATTAAGAAGTGTCAGATGATTTACAGAATCTTCTGAAAGGCCAGAGAAACAGACCCCTAGGACTGTCCAGTCAGGAAAAATGCTCACAGTACATTTGCAGACTGCTCATATAAGCAGTCCCACAACAATGGACAATCACCACCATTTCAATATAGACACGGAACACAGTATACTTATAACTAGGACCTTGCTTGCTTTTACCTCTAAAAAATCCTTGGCCAGAGGCACCTGGGTGGCACATTTGGTTAGGCGTCTGACTCTTGATCTCAGCTTGGGTCATGATCTGAAGGTTTGTGAGTTCGAGCCCTGCATCAGGCTCTGCACTCCTGCTTAGTATTCTGTCTCTTTCTGCTCCTTCCTTTTGGTGTGCGCTCGCTCTCTCTCTCTCTCTCTCTCTCTCTTTCAAAAAACAAACTTAAAAACTCTTGGGCAAACACTGTTGCCCTCATTTACACAATTCTGCAGAGTATCTCTTCATGGTGTTCTCTCCTAAATTGAGGTCTTTCATGGGAACACCTGATTGGCAAAACCTGGGTTACATGACTGCATGCAAACTGCAAGGGAAGTTGTAAAGTGAGTTTTTAAAATACCTGCCTTGAAGAGGTTGGAGTTAATGGGTAAAACTATCTGCTAGAGGAAGCGTATTCAAAATATTTTGGGCAGCCACAAATATGTTGAGCACTCACAACATTCAATACAATTGATAGATAAACAGACCCCATTATATAGCAATTCCATTCCTGGGCACATGCCACAAGGAAAAGCTAAATGCATTAGGGAAGGTCTCACACATGTTCACTTGTACACAATGTATAATTACACTGTAAAGCATTGTTTGTAATTTTTTTTGTTTTTGAGAGAGGGAGAGAAGGTACAAGTGAGGGAGAGTCTGAGAGAGAGGGAGAGAGAGAGAAGCAGGGCCCACCTGTAGTGGGGCCTGAGCTCACCCGATGCCAGACTTGAACTCATGAATTGTGAGATCATGTCCAAAGTCAAGTCAGATGGTTAACTGACTGAGCCATCCAGGTGCCCAGTAATATAATTGTTAGAAGTAGGAAATAAATAGACGAAGGGGTGTGTGAGATACAGGCTTCCAGTTATGGAATGTGTAAGTTATGGGGATGAAAAGTACAGCATAAGAAATACAGTTAGTGGTATTGTAACATTGTCAACTGTACTCTAATAAAACAATAGGAAACAACCTAATTCTCATCTCCAGTAGAGTGATGAATAAATTAGGAGTACTATATATTCATAATCTGGAGTAGTGTACAGCTCTGAAAATAAATGATCTAGAGATAAATCTGTCAACATGGACAAATCTCAGATCTAATATGTTAAGCAGATAAACCCCACAAAATTATAAAAGGATATGCTAAATAAATCCTTTCCCAAAGATTGCCTCTTAAGTAACCACAAATAAGCCATAATATTTATAGGCTCAGTTAACCATTAGTATCATTGATAATAATTAGGGGATTTGCAGCCATAATTCAGGCCAGAAGCTTAGTATGTGGCCAATTTGTGTTAAAGGCCCTAGAAAGTCTCTGGATCACAAAGGGTTAAAGCACAAATGATCTTAATTTTACTATGTTTATGTATTAGTTATCTATTGTTGCTTAACACATTGCCATAAAGTTAGCACATATACTGTCCCAGTTTCTTTGGGTTAGGAGTTTGGCATGGCTTAACTGGGCCCTCTGCTTCCTGTCTCACAAGGCTTTAATTGAGATGTTAGGTCTGGTTTCTCATCAGAGGCTTGACTGGGGATGGATCTCCTTTCATTTTCTGTCAGGTTGTTGGCAGAATTTATATCATTGCAGTTTTAGTAACATGCACTCATATTATCACATACACACTATTCACACACTTCCTATCCTTTTGGCCACATTCTGCCTATTAGAAATAAAGCCCAGGCCCTACCCACACTCAAGGGAGGAGAGGAGAGGATTACACAAATGTGTAATACCAGGAGGTGAGGATCATGGGTCACCTTAAAGCCTGTCTGCCACTTTTTGATTTTATTTCATTTCTGCTCTTCCCTCTATCCCTTTATCTCTAGTAATATCCCCTCTCTCCACCCCAAAAGTTAAAAAGAAACAAAACCAAAACCAACCAGTGTGATTTGTGGTTCTTTTTTCTTGTAGTGGGCTTAAAATTGAATTCAGTGGATCCGACAATGAGCATTGATCTTAAATACTTGGGAGTACAGCTACCTTTGGCTCCAGCCACTAGCTTTCCTTTCTGGAACCTTACAGGAACCAACCCTGCTTCTCCTGGTGAGTGTGTAACATTTGTAAAGTCAACATTTGATATAAATAAAAAACTACCTTTGTTTAGAGACATGTAAGATGATATTCTTTTTTTTTATTATTATTAATGTTTATTTTGAGAGAGAGAGTGTGTGCACCTCTAGGATGATATTCTAAATCTTTTACCTAGTGGTGTAGTCTTAATGGTTTATACATTTCAGATTAAGTCTTAGTGAATAATTCGGGGCACCTGGGTGGCTCAGTTGGTTAAGCATCCAACTCGATTTCAGCTCAAGTGATACCACTTTTCGTGAGTTCAAGACCCACACTGTGCAGAGCCTGCTTGAGATTCTCTCTCTCCTCTGTCTCTGCCTCTACTGCACTTACACTTTCTCTCTCAAAATAAATTTAAAAATAGCCTTAGTAACTAATTAGATATTAAATATTGGTTGGTTTGAATTTTGGTCATTTTTTTTTACTTTTTCTTTTATAGATGCTGGATTTCCCTTTGTTTCTAGGACAGGGAAGACCAATGACTTCACCAAAATCAAGGGATGGAGAGGAAAGTTCCATAGTGCTTCTGCATCTAGGAATGAAGGTAATCAGCTTTTTAAAAAAATTGCAAATATGTTCTGAAACATGTGGCCAAAGCATTGTGTTATAAGTTAAGTCATGGTTGTTTTTCATCCTCTCTTCTTTACATGCTTCAGATAAACTGAAAATAATTGTCTTGCTGATTTCTGTTCCTTCCCATGTTCCATATCCCTAGCCATGTCAGGCTTAAATAATCCCTGTACCCTTTTTAAATTGCATTTCCTTTCTGTAACTCCTGCAGTTCTGGTAAGTATCATTCTCAAATATTACTTCATAACTGTGTACTTAAGAGCTGTAGAGTGATTCCTTAAAACATTACATTTCCAAGTAAACTTCTAATCCAAACATTTTGACTATATGCGTATTGATCTTTTTTAGTGCTTTTCCCACTGCTCTTACTTGCAGTTTACATTCTAACCAGATAAATTTACCCTGTGTCCAAAATAGTTTTCTCATCTTTGAATTCTTGTACATTGTTACAATAATATAATGCTTGTCTGTCTACTACACTTGCAGGTACTGCAATCTGTTAATCTGTTAATCTTTTGGTGTTCTCTTGAGGTTTGATTTACATACATTTTTTGCTCTTATGTTTTTACTTAAGTGTGGTTTCTCTCAAGGTTATAAGTTGTCAAAAGTTGTAGACTCTTATCTTTCAGTTAATTATTACTATTGTTAGCACTTCACAAAAATTAATGATAAATATATGTAATGAGATAATTTTGGGTAACAGATTTTAATGTAATTAATGTATGATTCAATCTCTTCACTTGGTTTTATATTTTTTTCTTCCTTCTAAGGAGGGATAGTTTGGAAGATTCAGTGGCTTGTAACTTAATGCTCTCAGCCTTTTTAAGTGTATTTTCCTAGAGATCTAAAGATTGGCCCTATTTTAAAGTATCTGCATCTCTTTATTTCTAGGTGGAAATTCAGAGGGTCCCCTGAAAAACCGTTCTGCTTTCTGCAGTGATAAGCTTGATGAGTACTTGGAAAATGAAGGCAAGCTGATGGAAACAAGCATGGGTTTCTCTTCTAATGCTCCCACATCTCCTGTGGTATACCAGCTTCCCACCAAGAGTACCAGCTATGTACGAACACTTGACAGTGTACTAAAGAAGCAATCTACCGTTTCCCCTTCTACCTCCTATTCTTTGAAGCCTCATTCTTTGCCCCCTGCCTCTCGAAAGACAAAGTCTCAAAACAAACAGGCAACTTTCAGTGGCCGAACTAAATCATCTTATAAATCCATTTTACCATACCCTGTTTCACCAAAGCAGAAACATGCTCATGTGATTCCAGGAGATAAGGCTGCCAAGAATTCTTCAAGTACTATCTCAGAAAATCAGGTGAATAACTTTGTTGTGCCAACTTTAGATGAAAATACATTTCCAAAGCAGATTAGTTTGCGGCAGGCACATCAGCAGCAGCAGCAGCAGCAACAGGGAACTCGCCCTGCAGGCTTGTCTAAATCTCAAGTGAAGCTAATGGACCTGGAAGACTGTGCACTTTGGGAAGGAAAACCAAGGACCTATATCACTGAAGAGCGGGCAGATGTATCCTTAACAACTCTACTTACTGCTCAAGTAAGTATCTGTTGTTTCCCAGAAGCATATTAGTTTATGGTTGGAAAAATTAGGTTAGTGTGGGGCACTGGGGCTGGGCTTTATGGCAGGAGGATCAGCATTTAGTTACCTTAGTGATAAATAAGGAGATTCTGTTGTCTTCCATATTTATTATTCTTTCTAACTAGACACCCCAGTGTAGATCCCCTCCTGCCAGTAGAGGGAGACAGTACATTTGTGGTTTTGGATGATGTGTCTCTCCTATATAAAGTCATGTGGCCATTCTGAAAGTCTCTAATTTCATATTCTAGCATGTGGGCAAGTACAGTTGCTTATTGTGTTAAAACAGCTTTGAAAGTTCTCCTTAAAACATACTACATTTCAGAAAATTAAAAAAATATTATAAACCTATGGAGAAAAAGCTTTTATAAAAGTTTTATAAAATTTTATATTAAGACTTTTTCACTTATTATTGATTCACTTATTTTAGAAGCCTCTGGTGCATGTGAAATGGTACAATAGCAAGTGACTATTTTTTTGTCATGAAATTTGTGTACCTTACCTTTCATTTTTAAATTCTGTGACTAAATTCCTGACCTGAAGATCATCAGATGTTGGGATTGAATACACAATGTGCCCTTTATTATTAATCATTTTGAAAGACAGTTGTGCACATATTATTCTATCCATTTTTGATTAGTTACTAAAAAGCACATGTCAGCAAACTATTTCCTTAAAGGGCCAGGGAGTAAATATTTTAGGTTTTGTAGGCCATACACACTCTTTTGCAGTTACTCGACTCTGTGCTGCTGTTATACTGTAAACATTATGTGTTTCAGTGAAACTTTATTTATGAAACAGGCCAGATTTGCCTGTGGGTCTTGTCAACCTCTGCCTTAGAATATTATGTGTAGTTTCTATTGAGAATAAATTCATCATTGTTGATATTTTGGCTCATAATTAATTAAAATATTCTCTTGTCTCTCCTATGCATTAAAATGGGAGATTGTACGCAGTCTGTGAGTTCGAGCCCTGCGTCGGGCTCTGTGCTGACAGCTCAGAGCCTGGAGCCTGTTTCGGATTCTGTGTCTCCCTCTCTCTCTGCCCCTCCCCTGTTCATGCTCTGTCTCTCTCTGTCTCAAAAATAAATAAACGTTAAAAAAAAATTTTTTTTTAAATGAGAGATTGTTCAGAGTCCTGGTTACATTCATGTTTTGTCCTTTAAATCTGCCAATCTTGTGCCATTAATACTGAGTATTCAGAGTCTGAAAAGACAGACCAATATATGACTTGTAAGCTGTTGGTGGTATGGGAGCATGATTTAATCAGTTTACAATTTTCTGTTTTAACTTTAGGCATCTCTCAAAACTAAACCCATCCACACAATCATAAGGAAACGAGCCCCTCCATGCAACAATGACTTCTGTCGATTGGGTTGCGTGTGTTCCAGTCTAGCTTTGGAGAAGCGCCAGCCTGCTCACTGCCGCCGACCAGACTGCATGTTCGGATGCACTTGTTTGAAAAGAAAAGTTGTACTTGTTAAAGGAGGATCCAAATCTAAACATTTCCAGAGGAAGGCTGCTCATCGTGATCCAGTATTTTATGATGCTTTGGGAGAGGAGCAAAGAGAAGAAAGAGAAGAAGGAGTCAGGGAGGAGGAAGAACAATTAAAAGAGAAAAAGAGGAGAAAGAAGCTGGAATACAGTGAGTATTAATTGAGAATTAAAACACTATAGTTTCATTTTTTAGAAAAGGTTGGTTATTTATTTCAAATGATACTGTTACTTTAACCCTTTAATCTGTGATCTAGTAAGAATTTTGAGAAATTCTCATCCTTAAATGTTCTTTCTTTGTGGCTTATATGATAACATAAACACACATGGGCACAGACACACATCTTTCTTAAATATAATTTCTTAAATACAGTTTTTCTTTTGTGGATAGGTTTTTTGTGCTAAATTTGAATCATTCTCTCATTTGGACTTCAGAATGCCTTTAAGTTTCACCCGTTATTGTGTTTCCCTTCTCTTCCCGTGTTCTTTCAGTATACAGGTGATCAGTATAATACATAATTTTCTCTCCATTCCCCCCCACCCCAGCTTTTATTGAGGTATAATTGACAAGTACAATTGCATGTACTTAAAGTGTACAACATGAAAGTTTGCACATGTATACTTTGTGAGATGATTACCACAATGAAGTCAACTAACACATCTCATTATTTTCTAAAAGAAGAAATTTGCAAGAAGCCTCTGGTCCTTGTTGGAGCTATTCACCATGTGATAGGAGTTTTGGGGATAGGAGAAGGGCATAATTGAGTTCTAAGCGTTACATACTATTTTGAAATGCTGATTTTTCCTTTTTCATAAAATATGTAGACCCACCAAGTTACATATTATACCATCCTTGATTTTTTCCTTTCTCCTGTATTTTTTTGTCCAAATATATTGAATATAAGTTTGCCATGTAATCGAAGATTTTTTTGCTTGCTTGCTTGTTTGTTTATTTATTTATTGGAGAGCATGAGTCGGGGAGGGGCAGAGAGGGGGTCAGAGGATCCGAAGTGGGCTCTGTGCTGAAAGGCTGACCCCAGTGAGCGACTGTGAGGCTTGAACTCTTGAACCACTAGATCATGAGCCAAAGTCAGATGCTCAGCCGACTGAGCCACCCAGGTGCCCCGAAGATTTTTTTTGCTTCTTAGATTATTAGGGGACTGACACTCCCCTTTTTGGCAGTATATATTTACATTTGCTATTGCTTGTCATATCAGTGTAAACGTCAATCACAGTGGATGTTTAATACTTGAGTGTATGTTCCTCCAGGATTTTCTGTTAATACACTTGTGTGCATACATAGGGTCCTATAGAAATGAAACTACTGTGTATGTGGTATTATAACCTTTATAAATTTGCTATCATAAAGTTATGTTCTATTTTCTGTATCAACAAGTATAGATCTATATTAGAATTTTAGCTTTAATAGCTTCATATTATAGTCCTTTTGTTTGGACATTTAGCCTTTTTGTATTTTATTGTAAACAGTACAGTGTTGAACATTCGTGTTCATGGTAGGCTATTGAAAGTGGAATTCCTGGGGCGCCTGGGTGGCTCAGTCGGTTAAGCGTCTGACTTCAGCTCAGGTCACGATCTCGTGGTCCGTGAGTTCGAGCCCCATGTCGGGCTCTGGGCTGATGGCTCAGAGCCTGGAGCCTGCCTCCGATTCTGTGTCTCCCTCTCTCTCTGTCTCAAAAATAAATAAACATTAAAAAAGTAAAAAAAAAAAAAAAGTGGAATTCCTGTGACAGAGAACTTTAAAGATTTATAGATCTTTCTAGGGTTGTACCAAGAACACATTTACCATTAGTTGGATAGTGCCAATTTTTCCATACTCAACACTGGATTTTTCTCTAATGTTTATTTATTTTTTTGAGAAAAAGAGTGCCAGCAAGGGAGGGGCACACAGGGAGAAAAAGAATCCTAAGCAGGCTAGGCTCTGTGCTTGTCATCACAGAACCTGGTGTGGGGCTCGATCTCATGGAATGTGAGATGGGCCTGAACTGATATCAAGAGTGAGACACTTAACTGACTGAGCCACCCAGGTGCCCCTAAGATTGATTTTCTTTTTCTTTTGTTTTAAATGTTTATTTGTTTTAGAGAGTGCAAGCATGAGCAGGGGAGGGACGGGGCGGTGGGGGGGGAGATACAGAATCCAAAGCAGGCACCAGGCTGTCCACACAGAGCCCAGCGTGGGGCTCGAACTCACAAACTGTGATATCATGACCTGAACTGAAGTTGGACGCTTAACTGACTGAGCCACCCAGGCATCCCCCTCAAATTGATTTTGAATCCTTCCTAGGCAAAGTGGTTTCCCTTTAAAAGGGTTCAGGATATCTTCTTTATTCTTTAAAAAGAAAAATTCTTCTTAATGTTTATTTTTGAGAGACAGAGAAAGAGTGTGAGCAGGCAAGGGACAGAGAGAGAGGGAGACACAGAAATCTGAAGCAAGCTCCAGGCTCTGAACTGTCAGTGCAGAGCCCAACGTGGGGCTCGAACTCATGAACGGCAAGATCATGACCCTAGCTGAAGTTAGACATTTAACTTACTGAGCCACCCAGGCACCCCTTCTTTATTCTTTTTTTTTTTTTTTTTTTAATTTTTTTTTAACGTTTATTTATTTTTGAGACAGAGAGAGACAGAGCATGAACGGGGAGGGTCAGAGAGAGGGAGACACAGAATCTGAAACAGGCTCCAGGCTCTGAGCTGTCAGCACAGAGCCCGACGCGGGGCTGGAACTCATGGACCGCGAGATCATGACCCGAGCCGAAGTCAGCCGCCTAACCGACTGAGCCACCCAGGCGCCCCTCACCCCTTCTTTATTCTTAATGGTACAAATGTCAGAAGGATGCGTTTAGATAAAATCTTCTTAAAGTTATTACTGCCTGCTATTCAGTGGAATCTTTTAATCTGAAATTTCATGTCCTTTCGAGATACTTTTTTCCATCATTTGTTTGACTCTTTGCTTCCTCATTTTCTTCCTCTACAATTCCTCTAAATCATCCATAGTTTTTTTTTTTTTTTTTCCTTACCTGTCTTTTTTCAAAACAGACTGAAAGATTTCTTTGTCTTCTAGTTTTCCTGTATAATTTTGTTTGGCTTTGGTCTCAGTAACATTTCACCTCTAAGAACTCTTCCTTATTTCTATTCCTTTTTCATAACAGTCGTAACAAAAATACCTTCTCTCCTTTCCTCATCTTCCCTAACAGTACAAGAAAACTGATGGCTCCTAGAGCATAGTAAGTCATGTTTCTTAATAATGTTCTATACCAGTGGGAAAAACAAAAAATACTATGATAATTGGCTGGCTTTTGGAGTTTAATTAAAGTTAAGGATAAGACACAGGGCAAATGCATTAACCAAGAAACCAAACTAATAAATTCTACAGATAACACAGTTTTCATATTTATGTGGCTTCTGTAACTTACTCTTGTTATTTTGAAATGGAAAAGGGTTGCCGTAAGTGCAAAATGGGAGAAAACTCATTAAGGAGATATAGGTAGAACTAAACTAATAATTCTATATTGTATTTCATTCTAAACCTTTTGAATCTTATTTTTATAAAGATTATTCAGGTATATGGAGGCAGTATCTTATTTAAACACTGAAATAGCAGTTAGAATAGCCTGGCACTGTTTATAAAATAGGCAGCAGAGACTAGAAGAAGACCCAAATGTAAATATTTTTCAGTTTACTAAATTATAGGTGACATTTTAAGCCAGTAGGAAAGGATTTATTGTCAGTAGGTAGTGGTACAACTGGCTAGCCATATGGGGGAGAAAAGATTCCCTAGTATAAATCTCCCATCAAATAATTGCAGATATTACCTATTTTTAAGTCCATTTATTAATGTATTAGTATTTTTTTAATCTTGAAGATAAAGACATTCTAGCAACACTCTATATGAATGAGATCATATGGTATTTGTTTTTCTCTGACTTCTTTTGCTTAGCATTATACTCTCTAGCTCCATCTAGGAAATGCCAAGATTTCATTTTTTCTTATGGCTGAATAATATTCCATTGTATATATATATAGATACCACATCTTTACTCATCAGGACACTTGGGCTGCTTCCATAATTTGGCTGTTGTAAATAATGTTGCTGTAAATATAGGGGTGCATGTGTCCCTTTGTATAGTATTTTTGTATTTTTTGGGTAAATACCAGTAGTATGATTTCTGGATAATAGGGTAGTTCTATTTTTAACTTTTTGAGGAACCTCCATACTATTTTCCAGAGTGGCTGCACCAACAGTGCAAGAAGGTTCCTTTTTTCCCCCCACATCATCTTCAACCCTCGTTTCTTGTGTTTTTGATTTTAGCCATTCTGACAGGTGTGAGGTGATATCTCATTGTAGTTTTGATAGCATTTCCCTGATAATGAGTGATGTTGAGTATCTTTTCATGGTCTGTGGGCCATGGTCTGTATGTCTTCTCTGGAGAAATGTCTGTTCATGTCTTCTGCCCATTCTTTAATTGGATTATTGGTTTTTGGGTGTTGAGTTGTATCAGTTTTTGGGTGTTGAGTTGTATCAGTTCTTTATATATTTTGGATACTAACCCCTTTATTGGATAGGTCATCTGCAGTTATCTTCTCCCATTCAGTAAATTGCCTTTCAGTTTGCAGTGCAGAAGTTTTTTATTGTACTTTTATTTTTACATTTGAAAAATTTTTTTTAATGTTTATTTATTTTTGAGACAGAGAGAGACAGAGCATGAACGGGGGAGGGTCAGGGAGAGAGGGAGACACAGAATCTGAAGCAGGCTCCAGGCTCTGAGCTGTCAGCACAGATCCCAACGCAGGGCTCAAACTCAGGAACTGTGAGATCATGACCTGAGCCGAAGTTGGATGCCCAACCGACTGAGTCACCCAGGTGCCCCACTGTATTTTTATTTTTAAAAAATATTTATTTTGAGAGAAAGAGAACGTGAGCAAGAGAGGGCAGAGAGAGGGAGAGCGAGAATCCCATGCAGGCTCCACACTTAGCAGAGAGATTGCCGTGGGGCTCTATCTTCACGACCACAAGATTATGACCTGAGCCAAAATCCTAAGTTGGTTGCTCAACGAACTGAGCCACCCAGATGCCTGCAGAAACTTTTTATTTTGATGTAGTCCCAGTAGTTTACTTTGTGTTATTTCCCTTGCCTCAAGAGACATATATAGAAAAGTTTTGCGACAGCTGATAATTACTGTTTTTATTGTCTTAAAGGATTTTTATGGTTTTAGGTCTTAACATTTAGGTCTTTAATCCATTTTGAGTTTACTTTTGTTTGTGATGTAGTTTAGGAAAGTGGTCCAGTTTCATTCTTTGACATGTAGCTGTCTATGTGTTTTTATGTCAGCACCATACTGTGTTAATTACTACTGCTTTGTAGTATAACTTGAAATCTGGAATTATGATACATCTAGTTTGTTTGTTTTTTCTTTTTTTTTTATTAAATTTTTTTTCTTTTTCTTTTTTATTTTTTAAAATTTACATCCAAATTAGCATATAGTGCAACAGTGATTTCAGGAGTAGATTCCTTAATGCCACTTACCTGTTTAGCCCATCCCCCCTCCCACAACCCCTCCAGTAACCCTCAGTTTGTTCTCCACGTTTATGAGTCTCTTCTGTTTTGTCTCCCTCCCTGTTTTTATATTATTTTTGTTTCCCTTCCCTATGTTCATCTGTTTTGTTTCTTAAAGTCCTCATATGAGTGAAGTTATATGATTTTTATCTTTCTCTAATTTCACTTAGCATAATACCCTCCAGTTCCATCCACATAGTTGCAAATGGCAAGATTTCATTCTTTTTGATTGCCGAGTAATACTCCATTGTATATGTATATACCACATCTTCTTTATCTGTTCATCCATCGATGGACATTTGGGCTCTTCCCATATTTTGGCTATTGTTGATAGTGCTGCTATCAACATGGGGGTGCATGTGTCCCTTCGAAACAGCACACCTATGTCCTGTGGATAAATGCCTAGTAGTGTAATTGCTGAGTCATAGGGTAGTTCTATTTTTAGTTTTTTGAGGAACCTCCATACTGTTTTCCAGAGTGGCTGCACCAGCTTGCATTCCCACTTAATTAAAAAATTTTTAACGTTTATTTATTTATTTTGAGAGAGTGTGTGGGAACTGGGGGCAGGGGCAGAGAGAGAGAGAGAGAATGAATGAATTCCAAGCAGGCTCTGTGTGCCATTGTAGAGGCCAATGTGGGGCTCTAAGTCAGGAACTGTGAGATCCATGACCTGAGCTGAAATCGAGAGTTAGATGCTTTCACCTCTTTGGGTAAGTTTATTCCTAGATATTGCATTGTTTTTGGTGCAAATGGAAGTGGATTTGTTGTCTTTTTTTAAAAAATGTTTTATTTATTTCTGAGAGAGCCCAAGCAGGGGAGGGGCTGAGAGAGAGACAGGGACAGAGGATCTGAAGCAGGTTCTGTGCTGACAGCAATGAGCCTGATATGGGGCTCAAACTCACAAACCACGAGATCATGACCTGAGCCAAAATCAGACTTTCAACTGACTGAACCACCCGGGTGCCCCTGGATTCCTCTTCTTAATTTCACTTTCTGCTGCTTCATTAGTATTATATAGGAATGCAACAGTTTTCTCTACATTGGTTTTGTATTTTGTGACTTGACTAAAATCACTTATTCTAGTAATTTTTTGATGAAGTCCTTTGGTTTTTTATATATAGTATCCTGTCATCTGCATATAGTGAAATTTTTATTTTTTCTTTACCAATTTGACTGCCCTTCCTTCCTTCCTTCCTTCCTTTCTTTTTTTTAATTTTTTCTTTATTCTTGAGAGAGAGATAGGGTGTGAGCAGGGGAGGAGCATAGAGAGAGGGAGACACAGAATCGGAAGCAGGTTCCAGGCTCTGAGCTGTCAGCACAGAGCCTGATGTGGGGCTCAAACTTAGAAATTGCGAGATCATGACGTGAGCCGAAGTCGGACACTCAACCGACTGAGCCACCCAGGCGCCCAGACTGCCTTTTATTTCTAAAAAAATTTTTTTAATGTTTATTTATTTTTTTTTTTTTTTTAATTTTTTTTTTCAACGTTTATTTATTTTTGGGACAGAGAGAGACAGAGCATGAACGGGGGAGGGGCAGAGAGAGAGGGAGACACAGAATCGGAAACAGGCTCCAGGCTCTGAGCCATCAGCCCAGAGCCCGACGCGGGGCTCGAACTCACAGACCGCGAGATCGTGACCTGGCTGAAGTCGGACGCTTAACCGACTGCGCCACCCAGGCGCCCCTTAATGTTTATTTTTGAGAGAGAGAGAGAGAGACCAAGTGTGAGTGGGGAAGAGGCAGAGAGAGAGGGAGACACAGAATCTAAGCAGGCTTCATTCAGTATTTGAGCTGTCAGCTCAGAGCCTGATGCAGGGCTTGAACCCATGAACCTGAGATCATGACCCGAGCCAAAGTTGAACGCTTAACCAACTGAGCCACCCAGGTGCCCCAGTGGCCTTTTATTTCTTTATTTTACTTAATTGCTGTGGCTAAGACTAGGATTTCTAGCACCAAGTTGAATAAAAGTGGTGAGAGTGGACCTCCTTGTCTTGTTCATCACCTAAGGGGAAAAGCTCTCAATTTTCCACCAATGAGTACGATATTGGCTATGGGTTTTTCATATAAGGCCTTTATTATGAGATATGTTCCCCCTAGATGTACTTTGCTGTGAGTTTTTGTCATGAATAGATGTTGTACTTTGTGAAATGTTTTTTCTGCATCTTTTGAAATGATCATAATGGTTTTCATCCTTTGTCTTATTGATGTGATGTATCATGTTGATTGGTTTGCAAATATTGAGCCACCTTTACATCCTGGGAATAAATTCCCACATGACTGTGGTTTATGTTTGTTTTCAATATATCATCTGATTCTGTTTGTTAATACTTTGTTGAGGACTTTTGCAACTGTATTCATGAGACAGATTGGCCTGTAGTTCTTTTTTCTGTGGTATCTTTATCTATTTTAGTATCAGGGTGGTAATTGACTTCATAGAATGAATTTGGAAGTTTTCCTTTCTCTTATATTTTTTGGAATAGTTTGAAAAGAATTAGCATTAAGTCTTTAAACATTTGGTAGAATTAGCCAGTGAAGCTATCTGGTACTGAATTTTAGTTTTTTGGGAGTATTTTGATTACTGATTGACTTTCATTGCAGTTAACTGGGCTTTTAAAATTTTCTATTTCTTTCTGCTTTAGTTTTGGTAGGTTACACGTTTCTAGGAATTTATCCATTTCTTATAAGTTGTCCCATTTGTTGTCAAGTAAGTTTTCATAATATTCTGATACAGTTGTTTGTATTTTTGTGGTGTTGATTGTTATTTATCCCCTTTAATCAGTTTTGCTTATTTGGGTCATTTTTTAATTTTTTCATTTTTTAAATGAGTCTTGCTAGAGGTTTATGAGTTTTGTTGATCTTTTCAAAGAATCAGGTCTTGGCTTCATTGGTCTGTTCTTTTGTTTTGTTTTTTTTTTTTGAGTTTCTTTGTCATTTATTTTCTGCTCTATTCTTTCTTATTTCCTTCCTTTTGCTAGGTTGGGTTTTATATGTTGTTCTTTTTCTAGCTCCTCTAGGTGTAAAAGTTAGATTGTTTGAGATTTTTCTTCTTGAGGTAGACCCGTGTTCCTATAAACTTCCCTCTTAGAACTGCTTTTGGTATACATTCCAGATTTTGGACCACGCTGTTATACTGGATGTTTGAATTATTTTGAAAACCTGATTCGGGTGGGGATCAGGTGAATGTTCAACTTAGAGCTCTCAGCCAACAAAATTATAAATCAAGTCTGTGCTTAAAGATATTTTATGGGGCGCCTGGGTGGCTCAGTTGGTTGAGTGTCCAACTTTGGCTCAGGTCATGATCTCACCGGTTTGCGAATTTGAGCCCCGCATCGGGCTCTGTGCTGATAGCTCAGAGCCTGGAGCTTGCTTCAGATTCTGTGTCTCCCTTTCTCTGCCCCTCCCATGCTCGTGCTCTGTCTCTAAGAAGTAATAAATAATGTTAAAAAACAAAACAAAAAAAGATATATTAAAACATATAATGATGCATGAGATTGGCTTCTTAGAAACTTCTTGGAATTTCTTGAAGTTGTGCTCTGGAAAATGAAAAAGAAATTCAAGAAGCAGGAGATGACCTTTAGTGAAGAATGGACCCCGTCTAAGATGGGAAAAATGATCTTAGGATGACAACTACATAGCAAGACAAGGAAGCAACTAGTCTGATATAAAGTGGAAAATAATAAGATGCTGAGAAAACTATCTTTAAGGAGGTAATTGATTATTTTAAGAAATAACATGGTTAAGGCATGCCTGGGTGTTTCCATTGGTTAACTGTCCAACTCTTGATATTGGCTCAGGTCAAGATCTCATGATTCAGGAGATTGAGCCCGAAGTTGGGCTCTGTGCTGACAGCATGGAGCCTGCTTGGGATTCTCTTTCTCTTTCTCTGTCTCTCTGCCCTGCCCCTGCTTGCACTCTCTCTCAAAATAAAAAATAACTTGGATAATGCATTGTTAGGTGAAGGTCATGCAAATGATTTAACATTTGAAAATAAACAGTATAGTTCATCATTACCATAACATACTTAAAAAAAAAAGATATATTATCATTTCAGTAGATATTTTAAGGAAATGCAATTAACACTGGAAGTTAAAGTTTGTATAGGAAAATTATGGTTCCACTATAAATCAGTAATTTTTTTTCTTTTTAAGTTTATTTCTTTTTGAGAGAATGAGAGCATGTGCACACCAGTGGCAGGGGAGGGGCAGAGAGGGAGGGAGACAGAGAACCATAAGCAGGCTGCACACTCACAGGGCTCTATCTCACAAACCATGAGATCGTCACCTAAGTTGAAACCAAGAGTCAGTCACTTAATGGACTGAGCCACTCAGACTCCCCAAAATCAGTATATTTTTTGGTAGAATTTTGAGCAGTCTGGAAGGATAGAGGAAAACGGAATCTGTTCATCTGGATCAGGTGAACAAATTTAGTAATATAGAAGTACATTTCCTCTGCTGAGGGAATCAGTCACATTAGTTGACTCTGCAAGGATTAATCACATAGGCATACTTTTGTAAGCTAATTGATTTTTTTGTTTGTTTTTAGAATTGATATAAATGAATATCTAAAAGTCTAAATACAGTTTTAGAACAGAAATTAGCAATATAAAGTAAAAGTGTAGCAGACACAAGTTGAGAGTTTTAGGAAGCTAATTTCCTTATCTTTCATCACACTGAGTCTTTAGCTACTGCTAAATCATGAAGTTGAGGACAAAATGTTTAATTTAGGATTACTGTAATAACCACCAAAACGGAACACAAATGTAAAAGTAATCACTTGTAGGGATGTGACACTGGGTATGGTGTAAGACTTGTTTTTCATTTTTGTTTCCTTTTGTACAGTTTGAGATTTTTCATGTTTATGTATTCATTCTGTAGCTAATGTATAAGTTAAAAGTTAATATTTACAATGCATGAAATTGAGGCATTTAATAATACATTTTTTCCCCTTGTAGTAGACTTAAAGATTTTCTGCTAATATTGGTCCATTAATCCATTGTTGTGAATAGAGGGAAATTACCATTATTAAACAGTCTTTATGCAGAGCACTTGATAGGGTTTATATCATTTAAATCTTGCAACCTTTTATAAGAAGGTTTTTTCCATTTTACAGATACACTAATTGAGTGCTTAGGGAGTTTATGTAACTCCTTCCCCAAGGTCACTTTGGTTTTAAGGGAGTGGTAGAGATTTGAACCCAAGTTTGTCTGACTTAAAAGTCGTCATGTTTTTTTCCTACTGTATGCAGTATGATTTTTGAAATTTGGCCTTCACTTGATTATCATATATTTATGCTTTTGTTTGGTCAAAAAATGCTGATGATGTGAAGGTACTGTGCTTAGTTAGCTACTGTGGGTGGTACCAAGAGAAAGGATAAAACATGGCATTCCTGCTTTCTTAGCCCACCCAGCGTTTTGTTGGAGATGTGTATCTACAAGTTACCTATGTAAAGGGAAGATCAATAAAATTGCTATCTGTAGCCAGACTGATTAGGAAAAAAGAACACACAAATTACCAGTATCAGAAATGATAAATGATATTACTTACAGACATTCAAAGTTTAATAAAGGAACAATTTTATGACAGTAAATTAGATGAAATGGACAAGTTTTCTGAAAGACACAAAGCTACCATACTCACTTAAGAAATAAGTAACTGCCTGCCCCCATACTTGTGAACTTGTAGGGAAAAACTCTACAGTAATGACTTTAGGTCCAGATCCGTTCACTGATGAATTGTCAAAACATTCAGGAAGAAGTAATGCCCATCTTATACAAATGCTTTCATAAAGTTATCTCATTCCATGAGACCAGCATTACCCTGAAACTAAAACCAGCAAAAGACATTACAAGGAAATGGCAGAGTAATATCTCTCATGAACATATGTAAAGATTATAGAAGGAATAGAAGGAAACTTTCATAGTCTGATAAAGAGCAGCTATGAAAACCTGTACAAGCAACATATTAATCATGAAAGAGTGCTTTTTTCCAGTGATTAGAAATGATGAAGAATGTCTTCTTTTGCCTTGTCTATTTAATACCATATTGGAGGTCTCAGCCAGTGGTGTAAGGCATGAAATAGAAAATGTATCCAGATTGGAAAGGAAAAAGTAAAATTGGCTTTATTCATAGACAGGAAAATCCTAAGGAATCTACAAAAAACCTATTAGAACTGTGTTAGTTTAGCGAGTTTGTAGCATACAGTAATATCAGTAGACTGTATATTTATATATATGGTAGTAACAACTGGAAATTGAAATAAAAAGTACCATTTAGAATAGCATCCAAACAACTCAAACATTTAAATATGAAGCTGACAAAAGTTGCCTAAGACTTTTTTACTAAAAACTGGAAAACCTTGTTGAGAGCACTTTTAAAAGACCTAAATAAATGGAGGAGTAGACTGTTGTTATACATCCGAAAACTCTTTTGGTAAGATAGACTTTTCCACAAATTAATATTTAAATTTGATGCTATTCCAGTCAAAATCCCAGCAGGCTTTTCTTGTTAGAAATTGGCAACTTGTTTATAAAATTTATATGGAAAAGTAAAGTATTTAGAATAGTCATTTGTTAAACAATTTTGATAAAGGCAGACATAGTTGGTAGACTTAGACTATCTGATTTTAAGACTTACTGTAAAGCTGAAAAGTAATTTGGGTAAAAAAAGACATAAGGATCAGTGGAACAGAAGAGAGAATTCAAAAGTTGTTACACAAAAATACAAGACCAGTGAGTTTTTGATACAATTCCGAGTCCTTTTAATGAGGAAATAATGATCTTCCCAACAGGTGGATCTGGAGCAATTAATTGGATAGCTAGAAACAGCCCTTCCCTGCCTCCAAAAATAAAAAGAGAACCTCAATCGTAACTTTACATTATAGATAAAAATTAGCTCAAGATCTAAAAGTTAATGTCTTAAATTAAATATAAGTGCTTTAAGCTATACAATGTCTAAAAGAAAATAAAGGGAAAAAATCCTTTGTGACCTGTGGCTCATAAAGATTTTAGAATAGGACATCAAAACCACAATTGTAAATGTCAAAAAGTGTAATGAAATTGAAAAAAACTTGCTCTTCAGAAGATCTGTTCAATAAAAGAGAAGCCATAAACTAAGAGAAATACTATAAAAAACATGCAGCCAACATAGGACATGTATCTATAATAAAGAATTCTTAAAACTCATTCAGAATACTTAAAAAACTCAGTAAGAAGGCAGTCAGCAGAATTTAAAAAATAGGAAATTGAAACACTTAACATATATAGACACTAGATCAAGCACGTGAAAAGATGGTTGTCATCAGTCATCATTAGGAAAATGCTTATTAAAACCATAAGGTAGCCCTCCTCCCTGATCAACAGATAGCTACATCTTCTGGTGTAGTGACAGCTGTGTCCCCAAGACAGGATGGGAAAAGTCAGTGTAAACAGGTATCAGAGGGCCTCCTTTCAAGGGCAACCTGGGCTGTACTGAGGACCAGATTGTTTTCTGCAACTTTAACCCTCACACCCACTCTTCCACCTTTGATGCTACGGGTAACATTGCCATGATTGACCGCTTTGCCAGACTCATTTCTTGTTACGAGAATAAATTTGGCTACGGTAACTGAGTGGTAGACGTTATGGTCTGCATGGCTTCTAAGGAGTAAGAGCCTCCTGGACCAATAGCTCCAGCAAGATCTAGAAAAGAGAGGTGGGGAATCCTTGCCCCAACTCATCCCCCAAGATGCTGAGAATCTCCCGATGTCTGTACAATTTCCACCTCTGATCCCCCGAAGAAGAGGAGGGGCTTAGGGAATCCCTACCATGTTATATACTGTGTTATATATATTAAAGCCTATTGTACCCAGCCAGAAAAAAAACCTACAAGGAGATCCTACCATATACCACTAACTGGCTAATGTTACAAAGAGTGACCATCCCAAATGTTGATGAAAATATAAGCCTTTGGAACTCTTGTGCATAACTGGTGGGAATGTAAAATGGTATAGTCACTTTGGAAAACAGTTTGCTAGTTTCTTAGAATGTTAAAAATATGTCTGTCAAACAATGGAGTCATTTCATTTGTATGTATTTACTCAACAGAAGTGAAAGTGTGTGTCACATGAAGTCTTGTATATAGGTATTCATAACTGCTTTATCTGTAATAGTAAGAACATTGAAAACAACCTAGGTGTTCATCAACAGGTTAATGGATAAAGACATTGGTATAGATAGAAACAATGGAATCTTACTCAGCAATAAGATGAAAAACTATTGATACACACTCAGGAACAAGATCAATCTTAGAATAATTACACTGAATGATAAGCACTTGGCTTCAATCTCACCCCCTAAAGTTAACATTTTTATTACGTCTGTGTAAAAAAGAAATAGAAACTAATACATAGATTAGTGGTTGCCTGGACAATGGTTAGGATGGATTTTGGACTCAGAGGGAAAGATGGAGGGATTACAGAGAAGTTACCCAATTACAGTTACAAGGAATTCTTGGAGGTGTGATGGTTGCCTTCACTATCTTCATTGTAGTGATGGTTTCACAGGAGTATATGTATGTCACAGTTCATCATGTTGTATATGTGGTACTAAACTTATCAATAAAACTGTAAAAAAAAATAGGTTTACTTATATAGGAGTATTGAAGGCTGTTGAATACTGAAAAATGGAATTTATTGTACAATCTGTGTTAAAGTTTTATATACCTTTACGAATGGGTACCGTGTTATTTAAAATGATGTAGAATATTTCAAAACACATTAACAACATGAAAGAAATTTTATATCAGGAAATGCTGTAAAGCTGATGACAATTCAACATCCATTAAAAAAATTTTTTTTTTAAAGTTTATTTATTTTGAGAGAGCGTGCACACATGCAAACAGGGGACAGGCAGATAGAGTGTGGAAGAGAGAGAGAATCCCAAGCAGGCTCCATACTGTCTGTGCAGAGCCTGTCATGGGGCTCCCATCTCACAAACCGTGAGATCATGACTTGAGCCAAGATCAAGAGTTGGACACTCAACTGACTGAGCCACCCAGGCACACCTCTGTTTTTATTTATTTTTATGGTGATAGAATGCACTCAACATAAACTTTACCATCTTAACCAGTTTTAAATGCACAGTTCAGTGGTACTACATATGCTCACACTGTTGTGTAACAAGCATTATCACTGTAACTTTCCTTATGTTTTGAAGCTGAAACTGAACACTTGAAAAGAATAATTCCCCATTTCCCTCTTCCCCCAACCCCTGGCAAACACCATTTTACTTTTTGTCTTTATGATATTTGGCTACTTTTAGTACTTAATCTAAGTGTAATCATTCAATATTTGTCTTTTTGTGATTGGAACACTGGACATTTGAATCTAATAATGTGGTAATTCTGGAATCAGATTCTCCTCCTTTCCAGGGTTTATTTATTTTGTTACTGCTTTTGTTTTGTTTTGATTGTTGTAGGTAGTCTGTGCTAATGATCATCTTGAAGTGTATGTAAACTTGTGTTTTCAGATCTTCTCTGAGCCTTTTTGTTGGCATGCATTGTCACTATCTAATTTTTCTTGTATTTGCAGTTGATTTTGAATGTCCTTGTCTTTAATATCTGGCTCTTCAAAGGGGAAAAAGTGAAAATTGATGGGGGTGAAGGGTGCTGGTTCCCTGGAAGTCACTTAAGACAGAAGGGGAAGGGCTTGCAGTATTGCGGGGAGGTGCAACAATAGTGGCTGCCTACCTACCTCTTTGCACCTCTGATCAGAAGCAATCAGTGGTCAGAGCATAGACCCCTGATGGAGGATAGGACTCTCTTTGCCCACTCTGGCTCCCTCGAGCTTTGTGCAGGCTACTTCAGGAACACACGTGCCGCTGCCTGCTAAGTGACTGGACATGAATGAAGAGATAATGAAGATGGGGAATGGGCAGTTACTACTGTGTTAAGAACTGAAATTGACCACAGTTAAGGACCATTTACTGTCCCAAGTCTTGCCTCGGAAGTTGCAAGCCTCCAATAGACTCTAGGATTCCAGAATAGTTACATTAGGCAGATTTTGCCTGTGCAGTTGTTTATAAATGGGCAGATTTCCTAGTGCTACCTGTTCTTTCATCTTCCCAGAATCCTCTCAACATCCATTCTTTATTTTTTTTAATGTTTATTTTTGAGAGAGAGTGAGCGAGATTGTGAGCGGAGGAGGGGCAGAGAGAGAGAGACAGAGACAGAATCTGAAGCAGGCTCCAGGCTCTGAGGTGTTAGCACAGAGCCCGAAGCGGGTCTCGAACTCAGGAAACATGAGATCATGACATGAGCCAAAGTTGGACGCTTAACCAACTGAGCCACCCAGGCACCCCTTAACACCCATTCTTGATTTTCAGGGGTGGGTAGCAAGTGAAACAATATTATAAAGATGTCACTTCTCATTTTTATTTGTAATTTCATTACAATCTAATCAAAATCTTGACAGAGTTTTTTATGTGAAACTTGAAAAGCCAGTTCTAAAATTTATATGGAAATGCAAAGGACCTAGAGATAGCCAGGGTAAAGCCAGGGTAATCTTGAACAATGACAAGGTGGGAAAGTTTGCTGTATTGGATATCAAAACTAATAAAATGACCACATGTAGTACAGGGTGATGCTGGCTTGAGTATAAAGTAAATAGGTCAGTAGAACAGAATGGAGAGGATACAGTGGATTCAGGTATATATATGGACACTTAATTTGGAGGAAATGGCAGAGGAATATGGAAAGGATGATCTTTTAAAACTGTAGTAGCCTCATTGAATATCCACATGGGAAAAAGCCAAAACTTCATTTATTTACTCATTATACATAGAAATAATGTCTGTGAAATTATAGACCTAATTGTGAAAAGCTAAATAATCCAACTCTTGTAATATACGAGAATATATGTATGATCTCACATTAGGAAAAGATTTCAGTTTAATAGAAGAAAATAATCATTAAAGATTAATACACTTTATTAGTTAAAAATGAGAAATTCATGTCTTTAGGATGTTAAGCAAGTGAAAATGTATGGTACAGTGAGAGAACAGATATTTGCAATATCTGACTAAGGACCTATGTCCAGAAAATGTAGAGATGTCTATATTAATGAGAGTTAAACAGTCCCATAAAAAATAGTCAAGGGGTGCCTGGGTGGCTCAGTTGGTTGAGCGTCCAACTTTGGCTCAGGTCATGATCTCTCAGCTCGTGAGTTCGAGCCTTGCATTGGGCTCTGTGCTAACAGCTCAGAGCCTGGACCCTGCTTTGGATTCTGTGTGTGTCGCTCTCTTTCTGCTCCTAATGTCTTTCTCAAAAATAGACATTAAAAAAAAAACTTTTTTTTTTTTTAAATAGTCAAGAGTTTTAGAGGTACTTCATAAAAAAGGATGTTGAACATCTCATTCTTGGTCAGAGAAATACAAAGCAAATCCACAGCAAGATTCCATGGCATGCCTGCCAGAATAGTTAAAATTAAAATTTTATGATGGAAATGTTAATTGGTATAACCACTTGGGAAAATAGTTGGCAATATTTTCTAAAGTTGATGATTCACATGCCCTAGATTTAATTGTTTGCAAAGTAATCAGCAGAAGTACTTTTTTTAGGATTGTAGTACCATGATTCATAGAAGCTAAAACATGAAAACAACCCCAGATATTTTAATAACATTAGAATGGATAATAGTATGAATAATCAGAGTAGTACATGACAGTAAAAATAATTACATAGGTAGCTGGAACAGCATGGTTGCATTTTACAAATAATATGTTGGGCGAAGAGGAAGTGTAGGCAGACTAATATATCTCTGTGGTCACATTTATATAACTTGCAAAATCGGGCAAAATTAAGCTGTGATATTTAGGGGTGTGTTATTTGGCTTGAAAAAGGAAAGTAGAGAGGAGGCTATCATGTAAGTGATTCTCTTATGGAAAGGAATTGTGACTGAGAAAGGTCATGCAAGAGCTCCTGGGGTTGTTGGCAGTATTTCATTTCTTGACCTGTATAGTGTTAACACAGGTATATATTTGTTAATATGTTTTAAGTTGTATATACCTTGTTTTTGCACTTAATTGGGTATTACATTTCACAATAAAAAGGTTTAAAACACATACAAAAATGGAGGGAGAGGAATATAGTATGCTGATTACTAGCATAGCAGTTTTCTAGGACTTAGCATAGCAGTTTTCTAGGACTTCTGTATCTAAAACTGTTCATTTATGGCGCAACTGCTATGGTCCCTGCTAAGAGTGACAGGAGGTAAGATACAATTAAAATGAAGTCCCATGTCTAAGAAGTTACTGTCAGTTTGACAAAACAGGTATGTGGTAAATATATAGATATGTATTTACTGTAATTTTAAGTGCCACAGTAACAATTGTGCCATAATGTTTTAAGTGTCCTGAAGAAAGGCTTATTGAGAACCTGGAAGACAGTGATAATGCTAGGAGACCTTGGTGAGGTAACATTAGGAGGTATTTGAATAGAAATTAGGGGATACGATATCACTTTTCTTGATAACAGGTTTCTGTTCTTGGCTCTGGATATATGCCATTCTGGTTCTCCCCTTAATTCTGCCTTTGGTAGCTCCTTTTCTCCTGAGTTTCAGATGAAGGGTAGGAGGATCACTAGTATATTGTGAAGGGGAGCGGAGAAGTACTGTTATCTTGGATTCCAAGCTGTGTAAAGGAAGCAAGTGGACAGTGGGCTGATGAAGTATGAGGAATTGATTTGTTCTTTGTGGGGAGTCTGTCCATTTTCATGACGTCAGATGTGGTCTCTGCCATTGACAGTTCTGATTTTTTAAAGTTTTTATTTATTCATGTAAGAAATCTCTACACCCAATGTGAGGCACAAACTCACTACCCAGAGATCAAACTCACATGCTCTTGGGACTGAGCCAACCAGGTACCTCAGCATTTCTGATTTTTATTGTGTGCCCTATTTGATGATGTTGCTCGCACTTCAGTCTTTCATGTCCTGAACAGAACTGAACTTTACCCTTCCCAATCAGCTCCTTTTATGAATTCTCTTGTTTACAATAAGCACACCATTTTCCCCTTTGTCTGCACTTGAAATTTTAGAGTTGTCTTTGAATTCCATGAGGAATTAAGATATCTTAAAATATTTTAAGAAGTTTCTTCTGAACTTCTGTGCTACCTATTTTGTAGCCATTTTCAAAAGAAAAAGTTGAAATGGAACCTTTACTTAGTATAATCCTTACTTACAGAGGCTTAAAAAATCCTTAAAGAGATTGAAAGCTGTCAAAGTCTATAGTGTTTGCCCTGAAGGCACTTTTATTTTTATAATAGAATTAATATGTATATGAAATAATTAGCAACACTAAACAATAAAGTTGTTATCAAATTAGTGGTATAGCCTTTGTAAATACCCATTTCCATTGTGAAGGCATTCCTGGTTACCCTTTTGAAAAGTGCAACACTCCTCCCTCAAAATACATAGTCCTACAATAATCACTATACATTACCACTTATTTCCTGTCTGCTTTTTTCCCCCCCTCATAAGCACATACCACAACCCAGCATATTTTCCTTATTAATCTTGTTTATTGCCTGTCTTGCTGTCTTCCCCCAACTTAAATGTAAGCTCCATGAAGCCCAGGATTTTTGTCATTGTTGTTCATTATCGTACCTGCAAAGTCTGATACATAGTAGACATTGAAATACATGAATACTTGGGTGTTAGAAGCCTTTGTGAATTATGTGATAAATGAATGAGGTTATAATAGTTGGATAATAGATGTTACCTGAAACTGGGTTTGCCTCTTGTTGGTTGTCCACCCAAAAGACACAACCAGGCCAAAGAACAGGGAAAGAAAAGGTTTTACTTGTAACAGGTAAGGAGAACAGCAAGAGTATGTTTCCTAAAGTAGTGCCCACTCAAACAACAAAATTGGGTAAGTTTTAAGCTAAGGGCACATGCATATTTGTGAATGGGGCTTGACAAAGGAGAGTTCTGTATAGAATTGGGGTAAAAGTCACCCTTCATGGACAGAATCCAGGTCCTAGTTGATTGAAGCCATGAGGGTCAGCAAGGGTTGGCATCATCAATTCTCTGCTCCAGTTAGTCCGCTTTCAGAGTGCTCAAAGGGGTTTAAATCCTGCAAAAACAACTCAAGAATGTGCTATAGGTCAATGTTTACTTTTGAAACAGCACTGAGAATTTTACCATTGATACAGTTCAGCTGTTTCCTGGTCTGGTAGAGACCAGCTTTTGCATTCACTTTGTTCCCTTAAAATCCTTAACTATGAGGTTTTTGCGTTTCTTTGTAATTCCAACCCGTAGGAAATTCTGCAAGAAGTGTGCATGGACAAGTAATGCTGATATGGCATAGATCACAAAAATGGGTGGGGCCCTAAAATGACTTATGTTAAGAAAGCCATGTCTGTTCTTTTTTCCTCCGGGATCCCTAACCTTATCTACCTACACAGAAACAGCTATAACTAGCTAGATAATTGGGTCAATCACTTTCTAGCTCTGAAGATTTTATTCTGTTTTAACCTCTACATACTCAACATTTTGTGGTTATGCTCTGAATGATGTTAGCCTTAGGAACCCTTTAGATAGTTGTTTTTTAGGGGAGTCTTAATATTCACAACAAATATACTTTATGAAATCAGGTTGCAATTTCGATTTCTGCTTTATTATGAAAGATAAATTGAGCTAAATACTTGATTAAATTTTTTTTTTTTAATGTTTACTTATTTTTGAGGGGGAGAGGGGCAGAGAGAGAGGAAGACAAAATCTGAAGCATGCTCCAGGCTCTGAGCTGTCAGCACTCAGCCTGATATGGGGCTTGAACTCATAAAACATGAGATCATAACTTGAGCCAAAGTCGGACGTTTAACTGTTGAACCGACTAAGGCACCCAGCCGCCCTGAGCTAAATATTTGAATTAAATGTGAATGCTACTCAGTCACGTTTTATGTTACTGCAGGCAAAGATTTTGGATTTTAGGTTTGGAACCAGCTACATTCTCTCTGAGGACTGACCATTAAAATGCAAAATACAATTTTGGTTTCTCTACTGCTATCTTTGGGAATGGGAAGTTTGCTTAGAGAATAAAAGCCGGTTGCCTCTTAACCTAGATCCTCCATTTAATTTGATTAAGTAATGATACATGTTTTACTTTGTGTAGACCTTCTTGACAGTATGATTTCATCTCTGGTTCCATTGCTTTTCCATTGATCTATTTTTGTTTCTTTGCTGAGATCAGGCTGTCTTTTGAATACATGTTGTTACCAGAGGGCACAGTGACAAGCTGTGTCTCTGGAACCAGATTGACTGGGTTTGATCCTGGTTCTGCCTCTTGTTGTTGGACTCCTTAACCTCAGCTTTGGCAAAATGGGAATAATAATGTCTCTGGGGCTGTTGTGACAATTAAATGAGCTAAAACATAATTAAGTGTTTAGAATAGGTGCGGAGTAAGGTTCAATAAATATTTGTTTTATTTATAAAATTAAAGAGTGTAGTATAGAATGATTTTTCCAGGATAACAGAAGGCCTTTTCTGATCATGCTAAATCTAATAGCATCTGTTAACTCTTCATTCCTTACCCTGCTATATTTTTTGGTGTGGTGCTTACCATTGCTTGATATTAAATGTTAAATTTGTTTTCTCCTACTGGATTGCACACTCTGTGAGGGCAAGAACTTTGTTTTCCTCATAGCTACCTATGTTCACTCTAGTGCCTAAAACAGTATCTGACTTAAAATAGGTATTCAACAAATACTTGGTTAATAGATGAATAAATTAAGGTGTATGATGACAACTAAAGATTTTTTTAGGGGGCATCTGTTAGGTTGTTTTCATGAGTTACTGCTTTCTGTGAGGTAGCACATTTTGTTTTGGCGTTGCCTGTGGACTTCTGTTGCCAAAGGCACCTGAAATCTCATTCTTCTTTTTGTTAAGCTATATGTGAAACAGAGCCTGAACAGCCTGTTCGACATTACCCGTTATGGGTGAAAGTAGAAGGTGAAGTAGATCCAGAGCCAGTTTATATCCCAACGCCTTCTGTCATTGAGCCGATGAAGCCGTTGTTGTTGCCTCAGCCAGAAGTTTTACCTACTACTGTGAAGGGCAAACTGCTCACTGGAATTAAACCTGCACGGGCATATACTCCCAAACCCAATCCTGTGGTAAGCCCAGAGTTTCATCTTTTATTGCAAGCTACAAAAATTGTTTGTAAAGATAATGGATTTCAACCATATTTTTGGTTTATATTCTGTGAATCATTTTGCTTTCAAGTAATATGTCTGTAAGCCATCGGTCTTTCTGATTTAATCAGCCTAATTGCTGGCACAGAGATGTCATAAAAGTAGAGTGAATGCTAGTAATTCTTAAGGATAGCCAAATCTCTCTTCAAGAAGATCATAAAAAGTTGTGGGTTTTTTATTTTGTTTTGTTTTTAAATTTTTTTTTTTTTCCAACGTTTATTTTTTTATTTTTGGGACAGAGAGAGACAGAGCATGAACGGGGGAGGGGCAGAGAGAGAGGGAGACACAGAATCGGAAACAGGCTCCAGGCTCTGAGCCATCAGCCCAGAGCCCGACACGGGGCTCGAACTCACGGACCGCGAGATCGTGACCTGGCTGAAGTCGGACGCTTAACCGACTGCGCCACCCAGGCGCCCCAATTTTGTTTTGTTTTTAAACATGACCAGCAAATTTTTAAGGGAGAGGGAGAAAAAAAGCCTTCTGAAGAAACTTCTTATTCCAATAGTGTAGAATAATTAATTCAGATATACTACATATTGTTAGTGGGAAAGCATTAAGAAAAGTTTTAAGAAATAACTCATCTTTTTAAGGCTATTTTTTTAATATACAGGTAACAGTAAAGTTCAAGATTTAAAATAATTGTTGGCATAGGACTATGAAGATTGATAGGTCAAAGAGCTGATGGTTCTGTTAAGAGCTTAAGCATTTGTGATTATTAAATCCATTTCAGTCTTCCCAGTCCATTAAATTGATGAAAGATGCTTTAGTACAATGCTATTCAGTGTGGTCTCTGTGCTGGTCTCAGTGCTGATCCAAAACTATTTGTTATGAGTGTGATGAAATACGTCTAGAAAATGAGAGTAAATATTTAGAAACTTAACAGCAACTTGATAGAGTAATTTTATGTGTATTAAATCTAATACTAAACAACTTGGGCTTGTATTTTGCGTATCTTTTGTTTTTCTAGAAACTTATTTTACAAAAGGATCAGTCTGTGTTGGACTGGTAATTAAGAAATAATCCTTCATTGCAGATAATTGGAGAAGTGCTACTCTAATGGAATGTCACATTTCTTGATAAAGAATCAAATCCTTTCTGACTTTCCAAGATACAGCCCATAATAACTGTACTTCTTAAAATTTACATTTAAAAATTTCAAATGTTGTAGCAGAAAGTTTAAAACATCCTTTTCCTTTTGGAGTCTAGCATATTTTTTTCCTCCAACATATGGAATGTTTTGTTGTATGGAATTTACAGATTCGGGAAGAGGACAAGGATCCAGTCTACTTGTACTTTGAAAGTATGATGACTTGTGCTCGTGTTCGAGTATACGAACGGAAAAAAGAGGAACAGAGACAACCGTCACCATCACCATCCCCATCATTGCAGCAACAGGGCTCATGTCAGTCTAGTCCCGAGAACTGTAGTGTAAAGGTGAATTACTTACTGCATAATTTGTCTTTTTAAGTTCCGTTAACCTGTTGCTGGTATTAGAATTTACCTTGCTATCAGAATAATTTAGAGTAATTCTTGGAGGGCAGAGAAGTCTTACATGATGTGCTTATCAATTTGTTTCTCTGTGTATCTGTTCTAGAGAATAGTCCCTTAAAGTTATTTAAAGTACTCGTCTTTCTGATGCTGAAGTAATTTTTAAAAGTTCAAACATTTGTTTTTTATTAAATTATTTATCTGTAATTACCTGGATTTATATCTTTCTGCATTAGTGAATTTTCTAAATAACTGAAACTTGTTCCATTAAACATTAAATAGTTTTCCTTCTTTACTGCAATACACTATAAAGTGTGGTGTAAATTTGCTGACTCAGTCACTGTCACAGGACATTAGAGAGCAATACTTGTTTTTGCTGAGGGTTGTATAATGATAGTAATGCAGCTGTACATATAGATGTGAAGTTGTTGCCACTTAAAATCTTTCACTGTTTCAGGCTTCTTTGAGAGATTTAATGTTTATGTTCTTGTCTCTATTGATAAAATTATGTGTTGAAGTATTTGTGTTATTCCTTTCTTTAGGAGCCTGATTCTGAACAGCAGCCCTTGAAACCAATCACCTGTGACCTAGAGGATGATTCTGATAAATCACAAGGTCTGTATGAAAATTAAGTCTCATTTTAGAGTAATTGTGGGTGGGGGGAGGGGGACATATACCAGAAGTACCAATCCAGAATATTTTTACCTACCCCTTTTTTTCTATTAAAAATAGATAAGTGTTTTCCTATTGTTTGGTCTGTTTATCACTCCTAAGAAAATTCATTCATGTTGATTTGGTGGGTTGTTGCAAGAGACATTTAAGATGAGGTTTTTTAAACCTCTTTCCAAGCCTCAGCAACATTGGCATCATTATTGAAAATTTCCCTCAGGCTCTCAGTAGCTGCTACAGTGGGAGAAAGGAGGGAATATTACTGATTTATCTACCAAAGGCTAGAATTACTGTAATGGGAGGTAGTGGCTATGGCATTACCTACTTGTTTTTAGTTTTGCTTCTTAACACTTCAGACACTAGCAGCAGTACTTCCCAACGATTTTTTTTAAACGGCTTGATACACAAAATGGTAATGTTTTTATGCCACATTGAGATATGTGGAAAAGACTGCTGGGGTGGAGAGAACCTGCTTGAGAACACAACCACCTTGAAGTCTGAGGGGATCTATATCCTGACATACTTGTAATGAGCACATTGGTTGGGAGGCTCTGCTGTAGAAATCTAGATGTCTAGTAAAACAGACATCCAGTTAACATGTTGCTACGAATATAAGTACCTGAATGATCTGCATACAATGTAGAAATGGTGCAATCATATCTAAGAGGCACAGAAGTAATTCAGAAGTATTTGCAGTAGAAACTATAGGTAGACCTCACTTTTTTTTTTTTTAAACTACAATATTCTCTCTTATGCTGTTCTTTAGGGTTGACTCTACCCATCACATGTTATAAAACATCTTGCAAGTATCTTTGCTATATGGATAGCAGAACAGTAAACTATAAATATTCTTAACCTTGGTTATGGGTCATGCTTTGCTTGCAAGATAACACTTTCTTACATAATAGTCATGGCATTTTGAGCACCTGGGAGGCTCAGTTGGTTAAGCTTCTGACTCTTGGTTTTGTCTCAGGTCATGATCTCACAGTTTTAGGAGTTGAACCCTGTGTCAGGCTCTGCGCAGTGAGTTTGAACTCTGTGTTTGTCAGTGCAGAGCCTGCTTGGGATTCTCCCACTCTCTCTCTGCCCCTTTCCCTGCTTATGCTCCGTTTCTCTCAAAATAAAGACATAAACTTAAAAAAAAAAAAAAAGTCACAGCTTTCAGAACAGTCTCAAGGTGGGACTCCCTTTTTTTTTGGAGACCGCAGGGGTCCCTGGGTGGCTCACTTGGTTAAGTGTCTGACTTCAGCTCAGTTCATGGTCTCATGGTTTGTGGGTTCAAGCCCTACATAGGGCTCTGCACTGGTGGTGCGGAACCTGCTTGGGATTCTCTCTCCCTCTCTCTGTCTGCCCCTTGCCCGCTTGGGCATGCGTGCACTCACTCTTTCTCGCTCGCTCTCTCTCTCAAAATAAACTTAAAAAAAAAATTGTTGGAGACCCCAGACAGCAGAGTATCTTTTCATAGTCTGATTCTCTAAAATACTTCTTCTTCTTGGAAAAGTCCCAAATTTGTGAGTGTTAAATTACCGCTGAAAGTACGTGGGATTCAGACACTGGGCAACTTGTTCAATTTCTATGCCCTTGGCACTTTTCTGAGAACTCAGGGAAAATAAGAATTTTTCGAAGTTCAGTACAAAATTCTGTGATGCAGAAGTATCTTTCAATTCTTTATCAGAAAGAAGCTGGAAGTCTTCCTGCAATGAAGGAGAGTCCTCTACCTCCTATGTGCATCAGAGGTCACCAGGTGGTCCCACTAAACTGATAGAAATCATCTCAGACTGCAACTGGGAGGAGGATCGGAACAAGATTTTGAGCATCTTATCCCAGCACATCAATAGCAACATGCCACAATCACTTAAGGTGGGCAGCTTCATCATTGAGTTGGCTTCTCAGCGAAAGAGCCGGGGTGAGAAGAACCCTCCTGTTTATTCTTCTCGTGTGAAAATCTCTATGCCATCATGTCAAGACCAAGATGATGTGGCTGAGAAATCTGGATCAGAGACTCCTGATGGTCCATTATCCCCTGGGAAAATGGATGATATCTCTCCTGTGCAGACAGATGCCCTGGATTCAGTAAGGGAGAGATTACATGGAGGCAAAGGTCTGCCTTTTTATGCAGGGCTCTCTCCTGCAGGGAAGCTTGTGGCCTATAAGCGTAAACCCAGTTCAAGCACATCTGGGCTTATCCAGGTGAGAATTATCTTTAATCTGGATGTAGCACATTTTTTTTACTTAGGTAACATCTTGATTTTTCAGAGCCCTTAGTGGGCTTTATATCATTTATCTTTACATTTCCTGGGAACTGGGTGACAAAATCTTCTCTTTTTGTAATAGGCCTAGTTTAGATGCATACCTAGAGTGAATTTTTGGCACATTTACAAATAGAAATGTAGAGCCCTGTTTTAGCTTGTGATTTTAGGTCTAGTCTTAGAAAGTTCCTACTCTTACAACTTTATTCCTTGGGATCTAGTGATACTTTGACAACTAAGCAAGGATAGTAAGGGGTTCAGTCTAGTTTTTTGTTATTATTATTAGCACATAGCTTTCAAAACAAAACAGGGTGAAATTGGTATTTAGTAGCAGTATATGTTCAGAAACTTGGAGAAGATTTTAATTTTGTAGAGTGTCACTCACATGTATAAAATTAAAAAAAAAATTGAGCCACAGTTTACTTTTTTTCCCTTTATTTGGTCCATAGGATTTTTGCTAATCACTGTGTAATATAAATAGGTCCTTGCTGTTTAGTAATTCAGGCAGGTTATGTTAGTAAAAGTACACTGGCATCTAGAAAATCTTTGCAAAGAGAGGTTTTGAATTAAAATGTAATTATAGTAAAAAGGTTTTCTCCTTGCTCAGTAACATTAAATGCACTTTTATATCAGAGTAGCAAATGTATATGACATTCTTGCTGATAAGGTTACTTGACTTTACTAGCTTGACCACTTCCCTGGGCTAAGGACTATTTCGTTAATAATATGACTGATAGACTTAATTAAAAACCTCTTATTGCAGTTTATTCTTGATGGTGCTACATAAATGCTTCTGTTGGTCTTTCTTAAACTCCTAATAATAAGAACAGTGTTTTCTTCTTCGTTTATTTATTCATTGATAATTTTGAGAACAGAGACTTACCTGAGCTCATTTCTAGTGAGACTTGACCCACTGAAATAAAGGTATAGAGATTTGTGTTCTCCTCTCCTGTCTAGGACTCAGACAGCCATCATAAAATGTGAACTTGCATAAGCAGTCAGGTCACTGTAATGGAGACTTTGGGAAAGCTGTTGAATAGTCTTCAGAGCAAGTCCCAAAGGAGCAAATAGGGGTATCTGCCCTAGACCTCTAGAAACCCTGAAAAATGATAGTAAAGTTTCCTTTAGTCTGGAAAGATCACCTTCTTTCTGTCAGACTCAAGGCAGAGGTGTTCCTAATCTGTATGGGAATAATCACAGTTTCATGTACATAGTGAAGAAACTATTTTGTGTCTTTGAGGAGAGAGTGGCTTGTTTTAGCTATTTGCTGTGCTGATTTCCTATTAATTTAGAGACTAGGAGTTTCTCCACCACACTTCACCCTCTCTCCCTTTTAAATGATGGGAAGGAAGGACAGAAGAGGATGTCTTCTCTAGTCTAGGACTTTGAGAACATGGGTAAGAAACTTGGGAAGTTTATGTTCTTTATTTTTTAAAACAATCTTGCTGCCCCAGATGGGCAGTATCAACTCAGGCAGTAGAGAAAAATCTTTTTTTCTTTTAATTTTTTAAATGTTTGTTTATATTTTGAAGAGAGAAAAAGACAGAGAGAGAGAGAGCGAGCAAGACACAGAATCCAAAGCAGGCTCCAGGCTCTGAGCTGTCAGCACAGAGCCCGACACGGGGCTTGAACTCATGAACTGTGAGATCATGACCTGAGCTGAAGTTAGATGCTTAACTGACTGAGCCACCCAGTCACTCCATGGAAATGAAAAATCTTTGTTTCAGTTATTGATAACTTTCTTCTGATGGTTCAGTGATTGTTTTTAAAGTTATAAGTGAGTTTCTCCTAGCATGTATCTTGAGCTCAAGTTTTGTTCAAGAGATGACAATATCTTCAAAGTTGAGTTTGAAAACTGAGGGGACCTTGTGGCTTAGGTATTATAACGATGGTTTTCTTATAACTTAAAAGTAGAGTCACTGTTTATTTTGCAAATATGAAGGATGCTTGAAAGGACCCTTGTGAGAGGGCTTCATTATGCCTCCCTGGTTTTTTCAGAGAGATTCTGTGAAACACAGTTACTTAATTTTTGCTGATTGTTAATAGTTTAGCCAGAATTGCGTATTAAGTAAAACAGTTGGATGATTCATTAGATTTAATTGTATCTCTCGCATATGTAAGAGCAGATAAGATGAGTTTTTAAGATTCTGTTTCCAAACTACCCAAAATGAAGATGAGATTAGTTCAGAATATCAGATGGCAGCTTTTTTTTTTCACCTTCTAATAACTCAGATTATATGACAAGTGGAAAAAGTCCATTTCTTTTTCCTTTTACATCTGAATAATAGACTTTTAAAACCTTGTAAAAATGAAACCCCTATCAAGGGAGATAAGTTAGCAAGAGAATTTTATCTTTACAGAATTTCTCTTTGCCACTTGTTTCAGGTTAATGGTAAGAGTTACCCGCAGGCTAAGTTGCTATTGGGACAGATGGGGGCATTGCATCCAGCCAATAGGCTAGCTGCTTATATCACAGGCAGGTTGCGACCCTCAGTCCTGGACCTCTCAACCCTCAGTACTGTCATCTCCAAGGTAGCATCCAATGCCAAGGTGGCTGCATCCAGGAAACCACGTACCCTGTTGCCTTCAACATCCAATTGCAAAACGGCATCCTCCTCCGGCGCTACAACAAATCGCCCTGGGAAGAATCTGAAGGCATTTGTCCCGGCAAAAAGACCAATTGGTAAGTTGGACTGTATGTATGTTTTAGAAAGGCTTGTGACTTGGTGCTTGACCAGTGGATACAGGTATGGAGTTTGTGAAAATGAGAGAAATGTAGAATTTGGCATTATTCTTATTCTTGATGTCTGTCTTGCCTGAATTTTTTTTCTTTTTGGTAACTTCCCTGATGACCTATGATACTAGATAAATTGAATTGTGGTTAAAATTATTTCCCAAGTTTTAGACTGGTTGTATAAATATAGAAAAGACTTAGATTTTTAATTTTGTTTTTAAAAAAGCAAAACATACTCTTAACTACTTAACTCAGTGTTTCTTTTATGGGCACTGGTACTTTTGTAACCAATCATATGTATGTTCCTTGAACTTACGAAACCAGGGGGCTAGCAAATCAAAGTGGGTTGAGTTAGTGGTATAGGCTTAGAATAAAAGGTTCTTGTAAAACAGAAGCTTGGAAGTGTTGCTTTAATGTATTCATCCCTGTTCAATGAATGAAAACCTCTTTTGTTTAACATTTCAGTGCTAGAATCTGTTAATAAATTACCTTTTTGAAAGCATTTGTGTTTTCAGTATTTAGAGTATATATAGTCAGTTTATTGAATTCTTCTTTTTGTTGTTTCAATTCTATTTAGGATTATTAAGTAAAAGCTTCTGTTCTGTATTCTTATTCCTCTGACGGGAAATTGAAATCTCTGGCTGAATGCTGGAGTTGTGTGAAGATGGAGGACAAGCATTGTATGCCTTAAAAAGAACCCATTTTACCTTTTAAAAAAAATAGCTTTTACTGGTGATTTTCAGTCCTATCTTGCCCTCTTTTGAAACTGTCTTTAAACATTTTAGAAATGTGTAAACTGTAACTGTCTAATAAGAGGATAGCAATAATAAAGAGGTGGAGGTGCTAGGACAGGAGGAAGTGGTGGAAACCTGTTTTAAAATTAGAGTTAGGGCAAAAAATCTTAACTTTCTTCACTGTTTTAGATGGTGAAGTTGTGAGCTGTACATTATCTTTTTAGTGTCCTGGCAGTTCGGCTTTATTGCATAGGCAAAAGAATTTTAGCAGGAACACACAATTTTAATTCCTTTCTTAGTATTATAAAGATTTGGTTTGGGTTGAGGGAAGTGTTTGATTTTTGTGGGCGGAAATTGGCACGTATATTGCAGATAGGTAGTACCTGTAAGAAATTGACCCAGTGGTGCACAATAAATGTTGATAAACACAATCACTAAGAGGATAAAGTATGAGAACTGAAGATTTTTGACCTGCAAATTTTTATTTGCAGCGGCTCGACCCTCTCCTGGTGGTGTGTTCACACAGTTTGTGATGAGTAAAGTTGGAGCCCTGCAGCAGAAGATACCTGGAGTTAGCACACCCCAACCCCTAACAGGGCCACAGAAGTTCAGTATCAGACCTTCTCCAGTAATGGTCGTCACACCTGTGGTTTCTTCTGAGCCAGTTCAGGTGTGCAGCCCTGTGACTGCTGCTGTCACTACTACCACTCCTCAAGTATTTTTAGAGAATGTTACTGCTGTGACACCTATGACTGCTATTTCTGACGTGGGAACTAAAGAAACTACTTATTCTTCTGGTGCCACCACTGCAGGGGTTGTTGAGGTTTCTGAAACTAATGCCAGCACCCCTGTAACACCTACCCAGTCTACAGCCACTGTGAACCTTATCAAAACGACTGGGATAACTACCCCTGTGGCTTCAGTTGCTTTTCCTAAGTCTTTGGTAGCATCTCCTCCAACTATAACTCTTCCTGTTGCTTCCACTGCCTCCACCTCCATAGTCGTGGTGACCACAGCTGCATCTTCCTCCATGGTGACCACACCAACTTCATCTCTGGGCTCTGTTCCCATTATACTCTCGGGAATTGATGGGAGTCCACCAGTGAGCCAGAGACCAGGTAAGGCCTAGATGTTACTAGCTGGTTTACCATACAGCTTTGTGTTTAACTTTATGGTTGTTTTTTTTTTTTTAATGTTTGTTTGTTTATTTATTTTGAGGTGGGGGAGATAAGAGCTGGGGAGGGGCAGGGAGAGAGAATCCCAAACATCCTCCATGCTGTCTACACAGAGCCTGACATGGGACTCCATGTCACAAACAGTGAGATCATGACCTGAGCTGAAATCCAGAGTCTGACTCTTAACTGACTGAGCCACCCAGGCATCCCAACTTTATTTTGGAGATAAATTGAACAGCCTTGACATGTGGTTTACTGGGGTTGGAGATTTTCCCAGGAGAATAAAAATACTAAAAAATATTGTAATGGAAATGTTGGCTGAAGGATACTGAAATAATGTATGTGGAAGTTGAGCTCTGAGCCAGTAGAGCAGCCATCACGTTGGGCACAGGAGGAGGTGCACTGCTGTGTGTTGAGAGCTAGGAGTGCACATCTTTTGAGTAACCCTAATGTAGGTGTTCCTTTTTCGGGGGGTGGTGCTTCTTTGTAATTAAAAAAGCGAGATCAGAGAGCTTCTCCCAGGCTTCAGCCAAGCTAAGGGCTTTTTCTCCTTGAATAAGATTAAAATTCTAGGTCCTTTTGCTTAGTAAAAGTCATTTGTGAATCATCCCAACTCTCATATACTACTGATATTATTCTACTACTTATTATTGTATATGAACCGATTGAGATTGAAATAAGGCATATTTATTTGTTTAGGAATCTAGATGTTTATCAGCTTTTCAGTTAAAAATTTTTCTTACGTTGGCTTAGGTTAAGTGAATTTGAAATAGGACTATCCTATACTTTCGTAATTATTATTTCCTAATTGAATCCTAAGTCAACCAGCTAAAATAAATGATTCTCTTAGTGGACTCAAAGAGAATTACTATGTAAAAGAGTGAGAGACTTTATAAGATTTAAGGGGAAATAAATAGCAGTAAATCTGTCTTGGTTATTGATATTTTTCTTATTAAATACTGCCTTTATTGACATGGTCCAAATTTCTGTTGATAGTTCAGAAATGAAGTGACTTTGGAATTAGTTTATAGAAAGGAGGTCTTTTCAAAGTTTAATTGAATCACAGTATTAAATTTGTTGTCTTCTGCCTTCTCCCCACATGTAAACATATAAAAACTGGTTAGCTTAATAGGTAATTTCGGAAGTGAGATCGTTGTTGATTGAGTTGTTTTAATTTCCTGCTGAATCTCAAGGTTTATATCTTGTCATTTTATCATATTTTCTAAACAGTATGGGTTCTGATCTTTCTTTTTAATTCTGTCATGAAACTATAGTTTAGCTTTTTGTAGTTCATTCTCAGATTTCAGTCACTCAGAATATACATTCATGTATTTTGCTCTGATTTTCATTTGTACTATTACTATTAATATTTTTATTTAAATTAACTCCTTTGTTTACTTAAATATATTTTTAAAAGCAATTTTTCTGTAATTGGAAACTAACATTACTTATGGTAACATAGGGTTAACTCTATAAATACCCTGGAAACAATAATAATAAAAAGAATTACATTCTAGCTAGCTACCATTTGTTAACATGTGGCTTGCACTCTTTCTCTCTGTTAGTGAAGAAAGCTAGAAAATGCTGATGTGATATCAAAGACTGGTGTTTGCTTCTGTGTGTTATCAGATTAAAATTGAAAAATTACTTTCTCACAATGTGATATGGTGTTATTCTATATTCATATACCACCTAAAAATACTTTCTCTACTACCAGTTGAGGAAATAATTAATTTTAACAAATTTTCTTGTCTGCTCTTTTTTTAAATGGAGTGGACTCAGATAAATGCTACTTCTAAGTGTGTGTAATTTTGTTCTGGGCTCATAAAAAGGATCCCAACTCAGACACTTAGACATCTGTGACTTTTTCATTTAACTTCCCTTCTTTTTCTCTTTTCCCTTCTCACCCTCACCTGCATTTGAATAAACAATCACATATTTAGTGTGTGTATTTTAAAGGCTGCTTTCAGTCCCTGGTCTGGAGTACTTTGGATTTGAATCACTTTCTGAAATGTACCTTGAATAGAAAAGGTCAGGAAATTAAGAATGCTTTAACATTCTTCTTACTTCACATGAGATAGATGTTTTTTGTTTAAATTGCACACTTTTTCTGCCATGAACAGTTTGGTCTTTGCATTTTATTTCATTTTCACGAGTAGTTCTGGATCTTCTGTATAATTTGTCCTGTAAATGTTTGGAGCATAACTTTCTTTTAGAAGTTTGATATGTTTTATGGGCAGAGCGCCTATCTGATAGAATATCACATGTTAAGGTGATTTGTTTGGTTTGTTGATTTTTCTCATTAGTGATGAACTGAGGAAAATATTTATTAATGTTAAATAAGTTAAACTAATTTCATTGGTGATGTAAAATTGGTTTTATTTATGCTTACTATTACTGTTATTTCTACCTTTTTATCCCCATAGCCAAAAATCTGTCTGTAGATTATCCCTACTATTTTTTTCCATGTCTTAAGTATTTCTAAATAATCTCTTCTAAACATTAAAGTGCATCTTTTGATACTATCAATGGTTTGAACATTTTTTAAGTTCACATCTTCTGCATTAAATTTTTGCCTTTTCTGTTTGTTTTAAAACTATTCCTTTGCCTCTTCCTAACCAGGCTCTATATCCCTGCTTTTTTGATGTCTCTCTTAATTTCATTCCATTTTTGGGGGGGTATGTATTTTTTTTTCCTTTTGAAAAATAATTTACACATATCTTTACACTTTGGTTATTTGTCAGTGAATTTTAAAAACCAAGGAGTTTTTTTTATACCTCATGACTTTTAGTCCTTGACTTTATCTTACTTGAGTATGACCTAGGAAATGAAGTCATAAGTCCAGTAAGTGTGTTAACAGCCTGAATTTTAAGGTTAAAGAAGAGAATTTTATCTGAATGATCTGTTTAACTTTAATGGGAATCCAGATTTAGAGGCCTGCTGTGTTTTTCGTTAGGCCAGAGACATTATCTCTGTAAATGCACTTCATGACAATTGATGCTTGCTTGCTTTTTTTTTTTTTAATTTACCATTTTGAATATAAGGCCCTATAATGTCTGGTTGATAATTAGATTTTAAGATAAATTGTTCTCAGCCATGAGATTATTTAATATATGATAGAGGTACAAGATTTCACCAACTATATAATTCATATTAGAATTTATTTGTAGGGTGGTCAGATCCCATGTCATAATAATTTTTTGCTACATGTATTAAAGGAAAATTCTGATGTTTCATTTCTTGTTTTTCAGAAAATGCCCCTCAGATTCCAGTGGCTACTCCCCACGTCTCTCCTAACACAGTGAAACGTACTGGACCTCGATTATTGCTGATTCCAGTGCAGCAAGGTTCTCCTACTCTTAGAACTGCCCCAAACACACAACTTCAGGGGCATCGGATGGTCTTGCAACCTGTGAGGAGCCCAAGTGGAATGAATCTATTCAGGCATCCTAATGGGCAGATTGTTCAGCTCCTCCCTTTGCATCAACTTCGAGGCTCTAATACTCAACCCAACTTACAGCCTGTCATGTTTCGGAACCCAGGTATAAATTTGGAGATCTTTCTAATGAATTTTTCTTTGGTGGAATCATTTAGCCATATGACTTGTTAGTACACTAAGATTTTTTAGTCTCAGAGTTAACCTGTCCGGAAAGAAAAGCACTTGTAAGTCTTGATGTGGGCAGTGGTAATTAAAAAAAGTTTTGTTTTTTTTTCTTCCCCTTTTACCAGGCTCCGTGATGGGAATCCGGTTACCCACTCCTTCCAAACCTTCAGAGACTCCACCATCTTCTGCTTCGTCCTCTGCTTTCTCTGTTATGAATCCTGTAATTCAGGCTGTTGGGTCTTCTCCAGCAGTGAATGTTATCACTCAGGCACCATCATTGCTTTCTTCGGGACCTAGTTTTGTGTCTCAGTCTGGTACATTGACCCTGAGGATTTCCCCTCCTGAACCACAGAGCTTTGCAAGTAAAACAGGCTCTGAAACCAAAATAACCTATAGCTCAGGAGGGCAGCCTGTTGGTACAGCCAGTCTTATTCCTCTCCAGTCTGGTAGTTTTGCTTTGTTACAGCTCCCTGGACAAAAGCCTGTTCCCAGTTCCATTCTTCAACATGTTGCTTCTCTTCAGATGAAGAAAGAGTCCCAGAGTGCAGACCAGAAAGATGAAACAAGCTTTTTAAAAAGAGAGCAGGAAACTAAGAAGGCCCTGCAGTCAGAAGGAGAAACTATAGATTCTGAAGCTAATATAATAAAGCAAAACTCAGGAGCTGCTGCCTCAGTAGAAATCCTGAGTGATTCTTTAGGAGATGGAGGTGATAATTTGGATGAAGAATCCTTTACAGAAGAAGGTCCTATAACTGTTAAACCTTCTGAGCACTCCTATATCACTGGGTCACACATAGGTGAAGACTATAAAGATGGAGATGAAGAGCTTGGGATTCGAAATCATAAGAGTTCCAAAGAAAAACGGACTGTTCTAGAAGTTAAGACCATTTCCAAAAAAGCCAGCAATGTGACAGTCCAAAGTGCAAGTAATGTACAGCTTAAAAAACTTGGTGATGTGAAAGTGGAACAGCAGAAAGGGTTAGAAAATCCAGAGGAAAACTCAAATGAATTTCCAGTCATCTCTAAGGAAGAAAGTAAGCTCGAATTATCAGGGAGCAAAGTTGGGGAGCAGCAGTCTTATCCACAGCCAGAGGCCAAGGAGAAGGGATGTGGAGACTCTCTGGAGAAGGACAGTATTAGGGAGAGGTGGAGAAAACACCTGAAGGGCCCTTTGACTCAGAAATGTGTTGGAACTAAGCAAGAATGCAAGAAAGAGGCAGATGAGCAGTTAATTAAAGAAATAAAGACTTGTCAGGAAAATTCAGATGTGTTTCAACAAGAACAAAGCATCTCTGATTTACTTGGAAAAAGTGGAACTACTGAAAATGTCAGAGTTTTAAAAACTGAATGTGATTCTTGGAGTAGGATTTCTAGTCCTACAGCCTTCTCCATTGTTCCAAGGAGAGCTACAAAAGGGAGCAGAGGGGAAGGACGTTTTCAGGGTCACTTACTGCTGTCAGGAGAACAGATAGAACCAAAGCAAGAGAAGAATGGTGGACGAAGCAGTGCCGACTTGACTGTTTTGGATTTGGAAGAGGAGGACGAGGAAGAGGAGAATGAGAAAACCGATGATTCTATTGATGAGATTGTGGATGTTGTTTCTGACTACCAGAGTGAGGAGGTTGATGATGTAGAAAAGGTGGTGAGCCCATTTTTGTTGTGACTGAAACCTCAAGAATTTAAATGATTTATTAGAGACAGTAGCTTTCCCAGAAGATCACTAAGACCTGATACATTGAAATGGATGCCTAGGTTTAGATTATGATTAAATGACTTTATAGTTTTTAGGCTGTGTCAGTCAGGTAACATTTATTGAGCTTATATTTTATATTGTTCTTTGAGACTTGTCTACTAGTATGGGAAGGCTGGCTTATTCCTTTGGGGGATAGATGCTTGAGAGTCCCTTTCAAGTTAGGTTTTAAAAAAAAGAAATTCTAAAACTACTGCTCTCATTTCTTCTCAGTTTTTTTTTACATTTTCCATGTGAAGTGACTATAGCCTATCCGGTAGACATATAAAAAACTGAATGGGTGACCTTAGAACTTACCTACCTGCATTTAGAGAGATGTTTTTCTTTTTGGAGAAAAATGAAAAATACCATGCAATATTTTAATATAACCTTGCCTTCAGTTACTTTTTTAATTATCTCCTAAAATTAGTTTCTAGAATTTATATTCTGAATTTGCATCATCTTCCTTTGTAATATGACCTTTATAATTTCACAAAATTTTTCTGAAGCCATTTTTGTAGGCTTCCTATTTAAGGTTGTAATCCTACCTAAGTGAGAAGCAGTATGATACAGGGCAGGAGTTGGACAAACTTTTTCTGTAAAGGGCTGGATTGTTAACATTTTAGACTTTGCAGGCTGGATGGCTTGCTGATGGAATTGCTCAGTTGCTGTTATAGCATGAAAGCAGCCATACACAATACTAAGTGAAACAGTGTGGCTGTATTCCAATGAAACTTTCATTTACAAAAAGAGGTGGCAAGCTTTGATTTGCTGATGCCTGACAGTGGGGTTTGATGTAAAACATAAGGATATTATAGCCAGCTGCCTATAGGGTGCCCTCAAATCTAAACTGTGTCCCTCTCTTTAGGAGCAGATAATATGGCCCTCTGTGGTGATTTTCATGCAGTTGGTTGTTTTAGAATCTCACTTCCATGAGATTCAGCCTCTGTATTATCTGGTCTTTCTCTGTTAATGCCTAACTGCCTTAATGCAGATAAAATATAACAAAAAGACTCCTATTTTAAAACTCTAAAATGTTTAACTATTCTAATGTTCCTATGTTGGTTTTTTCTGTACATCAGTCGTCTCATTTGTAAAATGAGGATCTAGCTCTACAATTAGATGATTGTATATACATTTGCCTTATCTATCTGTAGCCTCATCTTTTTTGAGGACAGGTAGCTGAAGAATCTGAATTCATTGAGTTTAAGAATTATAATTCTGCTTTTTGCAGACTCTCCCATTGTAAGTCAGCCTGGGTAAGCATCAGACCAAAGACAGTCCAACTTTAAAACCAGTGAAAACTATTGCTATCAGTAAAACTGACTTATAATAGAACTTTTATTGTGTCTTAATCAAGGGTGGCATTGCTTGGATTTCCTAACAGGGAATCTGACATACAAGGTACAGTGACCTTTTTCAGAGTAAGGGCATTATATTAAATGATCTCTAAAATCGAAATTCTACATTGTATTTTTGCACTTGTGTGGCACGTTATGATATCTTTGTGCATGTGATTATTATATTGGAATAGTGTAAGGAAAGTAGTGAGTAGTCTATTTAATTTCAGTCTTCCATTGTGAAGTTTATTGGATATTATTTACAAAGCCTGCAGTTAAAGTCATGCAGTAGGCAGACATTCTTCAGTTTAAATATAAGGCATTTACCTACATTATTATTCAAACTCTTTAGATTCTGTCAGGACACTGTTGATTTAGCTTCCTAAAGTTAATATATATTATTTGCATTGTTTAAATTCAATATACATTGTTGAAATTGTGCTTAAATTGGGAAACATAAATGATGACTTGCATTTAGTGTCTATCAGCTTATGGAACCTATAATTCATGGGGGTAAGTAATTTTTCCATCAAGTGTAAACAGAATTAATGAGGTTATTGGGATGCTTCGTTTTGAGTTGTGTCTCTTAGGTATACTACAATTATAACATATTCCTGCTTTAGTTTCTGGCATAGTAAACACTACTTTTAAAGGTGGACTTAAAAATATCTGTAGATTCCAAAATCCGTATGTTCTACTGTTTACATAAAACACACAATAAGCTTCCATGATAGGTGCTCAATAAATGCTTACTGATTGACTCTTTTTTTGTATTATCAAGTATGACAAGCTTGGGGTTTTTCAGTACCTGAAATTCTTCAAAAGCTATCCTTGTGCGGGATTGAGAGGCTTAGAAGACTGGGCTACATTCTCTATTCATATCTGCATTGAGTCTGTCTTTGTGGGTGATACGGGGTTAGCCATGAGGCACTCTTTTTATTTTTATTTTTTATTTATTTATTTATTTATTTATTTATTTATTTTAATTTTTTCTTTTTTCAACGTTTATTTATTTTTGGGACAGAGAGAGAGCATGAACGGGGGAGGGTCAGAGAGAGAGGGAGACACAGAATCGGAAGCAGGCTCCAAGCTCTGAGCCATCAGCCCAGAGCCCGACGCGGGGCTCGAACTCACGGACCGCGAGATCGTGACCTGGCTGAAGTCGGACGCTTAACCGACTGTGCCACCCAGGCGCCCCAGCACTCTTTTTTTTTTATGTTTATTTTTGAGAGAGTGAGACCGAGCGTGAGCAGAGGAGGGGCATAGAGAAGAGGGAGAGACAGAATCTGAAGCAGGCTCCAGGCTCTGAGCTGTCAGCACAGAGTCTGATGTGGGCTTGAACTCATGAACCGTGAGATCGTGATCTGAGCTGAAGTTGGATGCTTAAATGACTGAGCCATCCAGGCACCCCAGTCCTGAAGCACTCTTAAAATAGAACCTGAATTTTTCTCGTTTATCCTTTTCCACTCACCAGATTTTACTTTATTGCTCATTAATCCTAAGATTTATGAAGCTTTAATATTTCTGTAACCTGAATTTTTCTGCTAGAAATAACACTGAAGCATCAATATAGTCTAATAATGTCTGTCTAGTATGTATCTATGATTTTTTTTTTTTTTCAACGTTTATTTATTTTTGGGACAGAGAGAGACAGAGCATGAATGGGGGAGGGGCAGAGAGAGAGGGAGACACAGAATCGGAAACAGGCTCCAGGCTCTGAGCCATCAGCCCAGAGCCTGACGCGGGGCTCGAACTCCCGGACCGCGAGATCGTGACCTGGCTGAAGTCAGACGCTTAACCGACTGTGCCACCCAGGCGCCCCTGTATCTATGATTTTTAATGCAGTGCTTGGTTGTTAGTTTTAACATGTGTTGTCTTCATAACTTAATTCCTTCTTACTATTAACAAGTTTAGGATCACCTGTATTCATGGTATAAAGTCAGTGTTGGGCCCTGGTTGATTTTATAAGGGGAGCATTCAGTTGAAAAGTTTAGGTGTGCTTACTTCCCAATATTTTATTGACTTTTGGAATGCTTTATTTCAGAATAACTGTGTAGAGTACATTGAGGATGATGAGGAGCAGGTGGACATAGAGACTGTGGAAGAGCTCTCTGAGGATATTAATGTTGCTCACATGAAGACCACAGCTGCCCAAACGCAGACTTTTAAACAGCCGTAAGTCTTAATTTCTCTTTGGATTTTTGTTTTTTGTTACTGTTTTTGTGACCATAAACAAAACTAAATGTTCCGTTTAGGAACTCTGGGTAACTGACCTGGTTCCTTTGTTCCTCTAGCTTTTTTCTGACTAGTAGATGAGGAGGGAGCTGGAATTCAGAGGTAATTAACTTGCCTTGGTTATTGCTACAAGACCATGTGTGAATATGAATAACCTGTGTTTTTGGAGCCTGACACGTTGGTATTAAAATACTAGTTTTGTATGTAGCTATTTAAGCTTGGGCAAGTCGTTAATCTGAATCAGAGTTTTTACTGATTAAATGAGGAAAATGCTCCCAATTTGAAGTGTTCTATAAGAATAATATATGCAGCTGGAGTAACTGACACTAGCGGACTACTCAACAGAGGTTAGTTCCTTTATCTTTTAAGAATAGGAATTAAATTCTAAATTTGGTTACTTTACTAGTTGAACAGGTAAGATACGGTTAGGAAAATTTTTACCTGTTCACATGATGAGACCAAAATACAGTATGATGACTTGCTCAGGAAAGTTTGTTCCATTAGTAAGCCTTGTATTGGGGATTGTGGGGTGTGAGAGAACGATGGAAAAGAAGATAGGAGTTCTTATTGTGTGCCAGACATTGTGCTTTTTTCCTATTATCTCATTCATGATGTAAACTAGCCCTGAGTTGAGAAAGAGTAATTCTTTGTCTCTGGTGATGCTGAGAAGGTGTAAGGATAGAGAAATAGGCCTAGTAATTTTCTTCATTCCAGAGCTATTTGGAGGCTACTTCATTTGCCTACTGGTTAAGATTGAAATAGTTTAAGTCTTGTAAAAATTTAATTAGATTTAAAGTTAGCAGTATTGCTAGAGAGAAGTTCATTATACTAAAACTGATTTTCTGAACATGAGCAACAAACATGTTATCCAAAAGATGCCATTTATAATAGTAACAGAAAACCTGTTAGGGAGTATTAACAAAACCTTTGTAAAACTTCTATAAAATGTTATTGCAAGACATTGAAGATGAATTCAATAAATGGAGAGAAAGAATAGTACACAAAGAGCACACACTGTAAAAGAGCGGATTGGTAAACATTTAATTTTCTCTCGGCACACCATGAAAACAGTGAAAAGACAAATTCAGACTAAGGAAAATATTTGCAGTACATGTTTGACAAAGGATTAGTATCAAGGACATGCAATAATTATTTAAGTCCTTAAGAAAAAGTTGATGGAGTAGATAAGTACATAATGGATATTACAGGCAGTTCACAGAAGAGGAAACCCGGATAGCCAATAAACACATACAAATTTGTTCAAACTCACAAGTAATTAGAGATATACATGTTAAATCACAGTGGCTTCATTAATTCAGATCCATAAGGTTAGCAAGTAATTGCGATTTCTGATAGTACTGTTGTGTCTAGTTGTCGAGCGATGGGAACATACTGCAGGTGAAATGTAAATTGGTGCACTTTGGAGAGTAGTGTGACATGACTAAAGTTGACTTCCACACACTTGTTCCACTCAGCAATTCCACTCCTTGGTATGTATACCCTGGAAAAGTTCACGCGTATGTACAAAGGGGCATGCATGGGACTGTACGTTGCAGTATTGTTTGCCATTGAGTAAATTTGGAAATAACCTAAATAACTATTAGAATTCTGAAAAAGAAATTTCACACTTTGAAAATTCACACTTTGGAATACTGTATAGCAGTTAAAATGATTGAACTAGAACTGTGTGTATCAATATCTTAGATGTAATGTTGAGTGAAATCACATGAAGAAAGATTCACTATATTGGGGGGGATGCCTTAGTGGCTCAGTTGGTTAAGCATCTGACTCTTGATTTTGGCTCAGGTCATAATCTCTTGGTTTGTGAGTTTGAGCCCTACATCAGGCTCTGTGTTGACAGGGCAGAGCCTGCTTAGGATTCTCTCTTTCCCTTTCTCTCTGCCCCTCTCCCCTGCATCCCCCCCCCCACCCCAAATAAAAAAGAAAGATACACTATAGTGTATAATGTTTAAAGTGCTGCATAATATTTTTTATTTAGGTATACATTACTAGTAAAACTGCAAAGCTATGCATGGTAAAAACTCTTTTTGGGAGTGTTCACCTATGAGAAAGAAGAGAGGAAGGAATGTGATTGGGTGGGCTGCACATAAGATCTCCTGTATTTTTGAGATGTTTTATTCCTCAGGCTGGGTGGTAGTTACCTGGTTGTTCATTATGTATTTTGTTGATACAGTTTTGTATGTATGAAATATTTTGTGTTTGAAAAAGTAATTAGCAATTGTAGGGACTGTTTGGCACAGAGGAAGAAAAGCATACTGTTGAATTAAATTATATTGCCACATATATATAGGGCCTTGGCAAAAAGAAGCTGGTTACACTTTAAACAATTTGGGATGGTTTTGTTTAGTGTAGCTGTGAAATAGGTCTTGGGTTACTATTTCAGTAAGACATTGGAAAATATTGTCTTTACCTAGGTGCCGTACCCATATCTCTGCAGATGAAAAAGCTGCTGAAAGGAGTCGAAAGGTATTTACAGTATGTTTAATGACAATTATCTAATAAAATTGATAACATTTGTCATTAGGGTTTAAAATAACGTTAGTTATATTAGCTATGACTTTTTTCATGGCAATTTTTTACCAGTGAGTTAATAGAATCTGCTCCTTTTTCTTAATGAAATTATAGTATTAAAATGCTTCCCCCCCTTTTAATTTTCTACTACTCCCAGATGATAGAATATTCTAGAACATTTAAAATGGTTATGGAGTTGATGAAAATTGACGTGCTTACTTGAAAACGAATCCTATACTCTTAATTCTCTGTGTGATGTGAAAAAAAACATGGCAGTTTTTCTTGTTGAGATTCATGATTTTCAGTATCCTAAAAAATTATTCTCTGAAATGATGGGTAGCAATTCATGGAGCCATTAAATTTGGAACCTCCTTTGCTTTTCTTAGACGTCATTATACCATAATTAATCAAGGGTTTTTTTTTTCTTTATCTGTACTAACATTATGAATGAAACAGACTTTGATTATTTAAACCATTTTCCAGTTGTTACTCTGCCTTTTTGATTTAAGTGGTAAAAACAATTCTGGAGATTGGGGTTGAGGTGGAAAGTGGTATTTAAGTCTTTTCAGAAACCACTGGGTGATTAGTCTGGGTTTGTTTGGGGGGGGATACATAAATTACATTATTGTAATAATTTTGCATGTATTACTATATTGTATTTTTTCATTCATCCTAAAATATTTTCAGGTGTAAGAATTTTTATTATAGCTTGTATTCACAAGCCATTGTTTATACCCTAATTATTATTACGTGTAAATCATTTGTAGTGTTTTGCTATATTTAAACTTGATATTAATTTTCTATCTTGTATCTTTTTATTTTCCCATACTATATAATGCACAAGGAGTTTGACTTTAGAGAGACCATGATTTTATATAAGAGTTTTGGGGTACTATCTGGATTGTGATAAAGGCCAACGGTGTCAAAAAAAAAAAAGGGTAATTAGAGACATCAGAAGGGGAAAAACAAAACCAAGAAACTGTAGAAGACAGGAAATGTCATTATTACTCGCTTTGAGTAGTAGTCACATTGTCTTAATATGGTGGCCACTGTTAATAATTTTTTTCAAACTTCTATAATCTGTGAATAAAGTATGGAAGACTTGCAGTTTTGAAAAAATGTGTAAGTAGAAATGACAAATTGGAAGGTGAAAGAGAGAAGAGAAATAGAGGGAAGAAGACGTGGAAGGATATGAGTGCTTGATATCCTCGTTTTACAAAGAGACACTGTTGATGAGAAGTTGAGATAGAATTATACTCAAGTTACAAAGGGATCAAGAGAAGAATTAGAATTAATGATACATCTATATTAGGAAGATGGGATTGTAAGAGGTGGGACAGTGGTGTGAGCTAAATCTTGTGCATAGCAGAGAGTAGATAGATAGCATTGAAAATTAGAAAGTATAAGCTTGGGGCACCTGGGTGGCTCAGTTGGTTAAGCGTCCAACTTTGGCTCAGGTCATGATCTCATGGCTCATGAGTTTGAGCCTCACATCAGGCTCTGTGCTGACAGCTTGGGACCTGGAGCCTGCTTCGGATTCTGTGTCTGTGTCTCTCTCTCTGCTCCTCCCCACTAATGCTCTGTCTCTTTCTCTCTCTCTCTCAAAAATAAATAAACATTAAAAAAAAAGAATAACCTTATCTTGTTTCTTACATAGAGTATAGATTTAGGAACTAGAAAAAGCCTAAAAGAAACAGAAAGTTGTTGTTTTTAAGGATCCAGATACATGTATAGGGCACAGTTGGTTTTCATTATAAGCTCTTCAAATATTTATATTTAAAACCCTATATGCGTCTGTTCTTTTCAGTGATAAGTAACTTGTAAAAGTGAAGTAGAATAAATAAGAGAAAGAAGTCTAAGGCATACTGAGGGTCAAGAAAGACTTTGCTGAAAAATGCAAAGTTTGACTTTTAAATGTTAAGTTTTGGAGGATAGGGTGGGAGGAATGGGTGCAAGCTACCATCTGTCTGTGTAATGGCAAAGTGGTGTGAGATTGCATAGTGTGTTTTGGAAACTTCTCGCACTTTGGAATGGTTGGAGAGAAAGGTGATTTAAGAAGAATGATAGTTGATCCATCACCAAATTGTAAACGATCTTAAAGCTTTTAAGAAAAATATTTTAAACCTGTTTTCCATCAGTTAAGATTCTGTTGAAATTTTTATGTAATTTGTGTCATGAAAAAAAGTTTTAATAATAAATTACTTGCATAAGCTTTTTTTTAGATTCCCTCACCTCACTTTCTTCCTCATTTGAGAACAATTGAAATTTGAGCTGAAAAGTGATTTACACTGTTGAAGTTAGATTTGCAGCAGGATAGACTTATAGTAAGATGACCAGTATTGAAAGGTTGTTAACAATAGTCCAGACAGAAGATGGTGGGTATCTGGTATGGAACAGAGCCATTTAGGATGGAAGAAGAGGGCAGGTACAAATGAAAGATAATCAGGTGGCTATCTTTTGTTTGCATAGGCTCCACCAATTCCTCTAAAACTGAAGCCTGATTACTGGAGTGAAAAACTACAGAAAGAAGCAGAAGCTTTTGCTTATTATCGCCGGACACACACTGCCAATGAGCGTCGCCGGCGTGGTGAAATGAGGGATCTCTTTGAGAAATTGAAGATTACATTGGGATTGCTTCATTCTTCTAAGGTTTCCAAAAGTCTCATTCTCACTAGGGTAAGTGTTCTCTATAAATGACCGACAAACGAGAATTTGACTAAGAGAATCTTCTAGAGCTACTATGAGAAAGAGAATCATCACCCTAAGAGGGAGATTGAAGTAGAGCTTGTATTTAACATTTGAATGTGGACTAGTGAACTCCCAGCAAATCCTGTAAGGGGAAGAACCCTTAAGCTGCTGAGTCAAAGTTTTTTTATTGGAAGTCAAGTTCTTAATCGGCAGAACTATCTTTACTTCAGATTAAGTCAGAAACTCTAGTTGACTCTAGAGTTGAATCTCTTTTGGTGTTCTCCATAGCACTAGAACAGTTTACTACAGTGAAGAGCACAATGTAAGTGATATTTTAACATAGTTTTTAACAATTGCCAGCCATTTTAAAAGGAAATCTGAAATATCTAAGGTAATTAAATTGCTTTTGAGTAGAAGTTGGAGGAGTATAAGGCAAACATTCATATTCCTGTAGAACACAGTTATTTCAGCCAGACTTTACTTAGACTAGGAGGTGATTTTATTTTTATTTTTTAAGATTTTTGACGTTTGTTTATTTTTGAGAGAGCGAGAGAGAGAGGCAGACTGCAAGCAGGGGAGGGGCAGAGAGAGAGGGAAAGACAGAATCAGAAGCAAGCTACAGGCTCTGAAATGTCAGCACAGAGCCCGATGCGAGGCTTGAACATGCGATCATGACCTGAGCCAAAGTTAGACGCTTAATCGACTGAGCCACGCAGGCACCCATTAAGGTTTTTTTTTAAAGTTTGTTTTGAGAGAGAGGGAACAGGAGCGGGGTAGGGGGGACAGAGGGAGGGAGGGAGGGAGAGAGAGAGAGAGAGAAAGAGAGAGAAAAAGAAAGAGAGAAAGAAAAGAAAGAAAAGAAAAGAAAAGAAAAAAGAAAATCCCAAGCAGGCTCTGCACTGTGCTCCAATGTGGGGCTTGAACTCACGAACCTCAAGATCATGACCTAAGCTGAAATCAAGAGTCAGATGCTTACCTGACTGAGCCACCATGCACATGCCCTGTAGGAGGTGATTTTAAAGTTGATTATTATGGGCGCCTGGGTGCCTCATTTGGTTGAGCATCCCACTTTGGCTCAGGTCATGATCTCCTGGTTTGTGGGTTCGAGCCCTGCATTGGGCTCCTGGAGTCTGCTTTAGATTCTGTGTCTCCCTCTCTCTGCTCCTCCCCTGCTTGATATCTCTCCCTCCCTCTCTCTCTCTCTCTGTCTCTCTCTCTCTGTCTCTCTCTCTCTGTCTCTCTCGTCTCTCAAAAATAAAATCTTAAAAGGAAAGTAAAGTTGATTAAAATCAAAGCAGAGTAAAATGTTTTATATCTCCTTGTAGTAGTAGAAATACCTGTGAACCACTCAGTGATGCTCTTTGGAAATAATCATGTTTCTTAGAAGAATAAGCCAGAAAACCTCCTGCAGTTTAACAGATAAGTTTCCGAAGCATCAAGAATTGTTTCAAATGACATTATAAAGTTTTCTAAAATACTCGTCAGACTTTTTTCATTAAAGAAATTGAGTAGGCCTTACCTGTTCTTAGGAAAGAGCGAATCAATTTACATGACATTAATTTCTTGTTTGTAGGCATTCAGCGAAATTCAGGGACTAACAGATCAGGCAGACAAATTGATAGGACAGAAAAATCTCCTGACTCGAAAACGGAATATTTTGATACGGAAAGTATCATCTCTTTCAGGTGAGATATGTGAATGATCTCTGGTAAAGAATATAATATAACGTCTTTAGTGAGGAGTAATCCTTAGTAGACTTTTCAGATATTACTTAGTTTATGGCTTGGTTCCCAGAGTTAACAGTAGAGTTACCTTTTGATTAGGTGAGATGTTTCTTCTGGAATATAATCATTCTTGCTTTCCATAATTTTGGGGAATATAGTTAAATCAACTGGATTTCAGTTGACCCTATTTCTCATTATGTGGGGTCATATAATGAGCCGTGTGATGGTTTATTCCTTATCAACCTATAGGTAAGACAGAAGAAGTGGTCCTGAAGAAGTTAGAGTATATTTATGCAAAACAACAAGCACTAGAGGCACAAAAAAGAAAAAAGAAGATGGGATCAGATGAGTTTGATGTGTCTGCCAGAATTAGCAAACAGCAGGAAGGATCTTCTGCATCATCTGTAGATGTTGGACAGATGTTTATAAATAACAGGAAGGGGAAACCTTTGATTCTTTCCAGAAAAAGAGACCAGGCCACAGGTAGGAGGGACATGTTTTGCTTTTCTTAATGTAGGTGAACATCAGTTTAATTCAGTGGACGGAGTCTTTTTTTGGCCATAATTTTAGATTTAATCAAATGAATTAAAGATGGGTTGTATAAAAAATATTAACCACATTAGATTTTAGTTTCTAACTTTATACATTCAAGTAAATCCTAAGAAGTTACCAGTTATGGTAACCTGTAAAACCTACTTTTGATAGCAGTCAGGTTATTCTAATGTTTCAGTGAGTATTTTTTTAAGTTGTCATCTTTTCAGACTTTAATACGTAAACTCTTGATTTCCCCGTAATTCTGTTCACAAGTTGAGGAAGTTTGGGTCTTTATTTGTCGTGCTGAAACTAATAAATTGGAATTAAAAAAAAAATCAATTTTGTTGAGTCAGGCTCCATTTTCATCAGATTGCCCATCAATTAGTTGCTGTTAAGGAGCAAAAGTAAATTGGTTTTAAGTTCTTGTTCTCTCCTATCTTGATTTTGGAAATGAGGCTATATTGATTTTATATTACTTGTTTATATTCTTAGAGAATAGTGTATCCTTTTTTACTCTTTGGGTGGCCCATTTTATCAACCAGGATATCTAAGAGAAAAGTAGTGATGGATACTAAAATATGAGTTAGTTTTAACATTGCAGATTCAAATGATGTTATTGCTGCGAAAAGATTTTAATGATCATTTTGTCTAGTCCACCTCATTTCATAGATGGAAAAGCTAGAGGTTTGAGAGCTAGAAACTTAAAGTACTTTGTTAGAGGTGTATAAGGAAAGCAAGCCTGGGGATAGGATTTTGCATGCCTTTATCCTGATTCACTGTCAAGACTATTGGGACCATTCTGTTGAAAAAGTGGTTCCTTAGCTCTTTTCCTCAACATAAGTTCTGTCCCTTGGGAGAATCCGTGGACAGATAACCCATTACACAGTGAAAAGTGGTCAAAAAATAAATTCCCAGTTGAGGCACCCTAACTAAATTTGAAATTTTACCCTTTGACTTTTAAGTCAATGTGTGGTTTTAGGGATATTGCCTCGGCTTCTAGGCTATACTAGCATGAATTGCAGACCTTTTATCCTTAACAAATTTCTCATTTTCCTTACAGAAAATACCTCACCCTCTAACACTCCACACACCTCTGCCAACATCGTGATGACTCCGCAAGGGCAATTGCTCACCTTAAAAGGTCCTTTATTCTCAGGACCAGTGGTAACTGTTTCTCCTGCTCTCTTAGAAACTGATCTGAAGCCTCAAGCTGCCACCAGTGCTGTGGCTCAATCAGGTATGTTGTAAGTATTGTCCTCTATGGGTAGTAAAAAAGTTAATCCCTGATATCTCACTGTGAGAGAGAAAGCCTTTGAATGTGTTCTGTAACGATAAGATCTCTTATGTTTGCATTTGCCTTGGAAAGAGATGACCCTCTTTTTAAATTTTTTTTTTTTTTTAACATTTATTTATTATTGAGGGACAGAGAGCATGAGCAGGGGAAGGGCAGAGAGAGGAGGAGACACAGAATCTGAAGCAGGCTTCAGGCTCTGAGCTGTCAGCCTAGAGCCCGACGTGGGGCTTGAACCCACAAACTGCTAGATCATGACCTGATCTGAAGTCGGACGCTTAATTGACTGAGCCACCCAGGTGCCCCTGACCCTCTTTTTAGAACATGTTTGGCTCTATTGATTTTTTTTTCTTTTTTAAACATGGGATTGGGAACTCTTTTGTGATTTTTAGTTAATTCTGAGTAGGAAAAACACTGAAAATATTTGAAAGTAAAAGGAAGATGAGGAGTCATTGTTTAGTTTTTGGCGTTGACAAATACTTATCAATCTTATGTGGTATTCTGAGATGGTGCACTCCTAGGTTACCAGCCGGATTCAGTTTGAGCATGACTCCCTTTTGGGGATAAGGAGTAGAGTTGGAAAGGAAGTCTCACTTTGATGATTTAGGTTTCAGGCACCTAAATTTCTGTTAAGGCAGAAGGGTATCTTTATCAGTACTAATATTGTTAAACTCATTCTGGAGTGGTCATCTTTTCTTTTACAGTGCTGCCTCTAAGGCTTCGTTTTTCCCTCAGAGTAGCAGTTAATTGGGTGAACAGAATCAAGATGCATGTCTGCCTCAGTATAAAGAATTAACCGGGGAGCTTTCCTATAAAATATTAAATAAAACTTTTAATATCAAAGAATATTAAGCAGTCCTTTGGTTAGTCCTTTTACCTATTTTATCAGGTTGTTTTTTTTTTTTCCTTTTTTTCCTAATGTTTATTTTTGTGAGTGAGAGAGAGCATGAGTGGGGGAGGGGCAGGGAGAGAAAGAGGGAGACACAGAATCCGAAGGACGCTCCAGGCTCTGAGCTGTCAGCACAGAGCCTGACGCGGGGCTTGAACTCATGAACCACGAGATCATGACCTGAGCCGACGTCAGACGCTTAACCAACTGAGCCACCATGCGCCCCTACCTATTTTCTTGTTAAGCTAGGTCTCCATAATTTGAAGAACTAATAGTTCCTTTCATCTTTTTGATAAAAGTAAACTGGTGAATTTTGACTACCAACTTTCTGAGAGATCTCAGGTCATTGGGTATGAATGAGAGAGGAATGCTTACTGCTGTAGAACTAAATGAATTTTTTTCCCCCCCCAGAAAATGACGACTTATTTATGATGCCAAGAATTGTTAATGTGACATCATTGGCCACAGAGGGAGGTTTGGTAGATATGGGTGGCAGCAAATATCCTCATGAAGTTCCTGATGGCAAGCCACCTGACCACCTGAAAAGTACTGTCAGGAATGAAGATAACTCCTTTGAAGATTCGGGTAGAATCTCTTCCAGAGGCAGCCATAGAGATGGCAGAGTGGCACTGGGTCCAACACCAGTTTTTCTGGCAAATAAAGATTCTGGTTTTCCACAAATAGTTGATGTTTCCAGTATGCAAGAAGCACAAGAGTTCTTACCCAAAAAGATTGCTGGTGAAACGAGAGGTATTCAATATAAATGGAAAGAGTGTGAATCTAGACGGGAGAAACTGAAGCCAAAGGAGTCCACATTTCATAAATTGAAGATGAAAGATCTCAAAGACTCCAGTATAGAGATGGAACTGAGAAAGGTAGCATCAGCTATAGAGGAAGCAGCGCTGGATCCCGGCGAACTGCTAACTAATATGGAAGATGAGGATGATACTGATGAGACACTGACTTCTCTGCTCAATGAGATTGCCTTTCTTAATCAGCAACTAAATGATGACTCTGTTAGCCTGGCTGAACTGCCCAGCTCTATGGATACAGAGTTCCCAGGGGATGCTCGACGGGCTTTTATCAGTAAACTTCCTCCTGGGAACCGAGCGACTTTCCAGGTTGGCCACTTGGGAACTGGTTTGAAAGAGTTGCCTGATGTACAAGGGGAGAGTGACTCTGTCAGTCCTCTCCTCTTGCACTTGGAAGATGATGACTTTTCTGAGAATGAAAAACAACTTGCAGAACCAGCGTCTGAGCCAGATGTCCTTAAGATTGTTATCGACTCTGAGATAAAGGATTCCCTCCTTTCTCACAGGAAAGCCAGTGATGGAGGGAAGAGTACTTCTGGTGTCCCTGCAGAGCTTGAAAATGTGTCCTCACCTCCCATCCTACACATGAAGGCTGGCCTAGAGAACAACAGCACAGATACTTTGTGGAGGCCTATGCCAAAGTTAGCACCTCTAGGTTTAAAAGTAGCTAATCCTTCTAGTGATACAGATGGTCAGGGTCTCAAGGTGATGCCTTGTTTGGCACCTATAGCTGCCAAAGTTGGACACAAAATGAACTTAACAGGGAATGACCAGGAATGCCGGGAGAGCAAGGTGATGCCTACATTGGCACCTGTTGTGGCCAAATTGGGCAACTCTGGGGCCTCACCAAGTTCTGCAGGGAAATGAACTTTCCTGTCCTCAGGCAGAAGCCAGGCTATGAGGGAAACCTCCTTTCTCTGTAGGCATCTGTTTATTTGTGTCATGGAACTGTGATCCTTGACTTTGATGCAGTGGATGATGGTAGAGAAAGGGGGGTAGGGTGCTGACCTCGGTATAAGAAATTACTACTATGAAATTCTGATCATGTTAAAATGTGTTACCTCACTTGTGGTGCTGGGTCTCCTCATCCTCTCTAAGAAGATGTGATCCATTACTGAACACGAGGTGCCCCTCTTACCCAAGGAATTCATAACAAGACTCTAGGTCCATAGTGGTTCCTAGTTCTTCCCTCCCAGAGAAAAAGCTGCTTGAGACTTTGCAGTTGTTATGGGCTGAGTTGTAGTGGATAGCTATTGTTTATGTGGCTTAAGTCTGAAATCCAAGGAATGTGATGCACTCGGGCAAAGGATCCAGAAGAGAGTTTTTAGTTGGTGGTTCGAGTAGGGTGAGAGAGGATGGGTACCATGGAATACCAAAGTGAAATGCTTTGTGTCATTCAGCAAAATATTCTCTTCTGTCATATCCCAAGTAGCTTCCATTTCCTTATCTTTCAATCAGAATTACAAATCCAAGCCTTCTGGTAAAGTAGGAATGCTTTTAACTTTTATTACTGAGGTGATTATTTTCAGATGTTAAAATACTAGCTCTCCCTTACTGTCTGAGTGTTGAAAAGACATTTCACGGTACCAGGGGTTTCTACCTGGGATACATATTTTGGAAGTAGGCATGGAGGGAGCCCTCCCCTTTTCACATATCACATCACTCAAGAGACAGCTAGAATGAAAAGCATTCCCTGCCCAGACCAGAGACCGTGGCCAAAACAAAAAAACTGTGGGGCTGGATATTTCCCAAATCAAACCAGCCTCCTGGTGCTTGAAGGTTTCATTCACTTTTACCTGCACAGGATGTAAAGGAAAGAAAAGTCACAGTAGGCACTCTTTACCAGGGAAATGAGGCAGTATTTGAATCACAAGATATATTTTTTATTACCTGCTACCATGGATTCAATGATCTGTAGAGCTTTTTCACTCGTAAGCTGTCAGGGTATGAAGGACTGACAGCCTGTAAAGATAAAGATATTTATATTTTTGTATAGTTGTTTTCATAGATTTCTCAAAGGCTGAAGTTTTCAACCTAGAAGATGAGATTTGTATTGAGTATAGAAATGATGTTTCCTATCTAGTTTGTAAATAATCATGGTGCACTTGAGGGGTCTCTTAGAAACTCCTGGGGGCAAGAATCACTATTCTGAAAATGTATAGATTGGGATTTAGCTGCTGCATTTTGCCTTTCTTAAATAATTATATTTTGGAATGTAACCCCTGTTCTGTCTTCATTGACAGGATTTGCTTGTGTTGTGAAACACTAACACAAGAGCTTCCAGTGCCTGGGCTGTGCCTAGGTGATGCTGTTTCTTCTACATCCCCCTTGCCTTCTTTATGCCAAATCCCACTCAGCAGATCTTCAGATATAGGTTGTTGAGGCCAGCTTTGGAATAGTTCTAGCCAGTGAATTAGTACTTCCATGGTTGGTTCCCTTTCTAGTAACTCTGGTAATTAGATTGAAAAGGGTGGAAAAATTTCCTCTGCAATTGCAGTGGGAGCAAATTCTTTGTTGTTATTGTGCTACTTGCCTTTCTAGACCTGCTCATCAGCATTCAACCTTCCCTCCTCTAAAAGTTACTGAAGAAGCTTGAAGTAGGTAATGAGTGCCCCTTAGCTTCTCATTATCCCTCCCACTATTTACCCAGCAGAGTTCATTCAATGCCTTAGCCAAGGAGTCCAGCACCTGTCTCCCCTGCTAATAATTGACCTTGGAGATCCTAGTATTTTAATCCAGGTATAGCAGTTTCCCATTATTAACTTGCTTGTCTTGTCCTCATATTTCCTCCTGACTTCCCAAGGCTCTTGTTAATGGCTTTTGAGGGTCAGCCAAGGAGAAGGCAAGTGAGTGAATAATCCTCAGGAAAAGAAGGACCATTCTGCTTCTGAACACTTTTCCCTTTTTAGAAGAAAGTAAAGAGGTAATAATCAGTTCTTCATGCAAAGATATTTGACTCTGTTCATGAGAGATGTACAAAGATGGAAATGAGAGATGATTCCAGGTCTGCAAGAAGGCTGCAGATGTCATTACAAACTCCCAGGATAATGGTGTTTTCAAGACCTCTTAGAACGAGTAAGTTGTGAAGGCTAATTTGAAGGAGGGCTCTATCTTCAGAACAGTCCGGCAGTCTTGACAGAAATCTCAAATCTCCAAAAACTCCTACCCTTTAACCTTACCCCAAGAGAAACTGATCTATGAAAATGACATGTGTGATTGTGAAAGATGTAGTTGAGTGAGAGGAGTTGAGGAACTGGGAGGATAGTGAGCTCTCACCCTAACACTATAAGAAGCATGATCTCAGTAGACCAATAATTCGCCTTTTTATACATCTGTAAATAAATGGAATGTTTTTAAGAATATAATTATGTCAGATTTAGCCTTTTCTTTTATATATTAAATATATATCTTTCCTTTTCTGCTTTTGAAAAATGACTATTTTTTTAGAAACGTAAGAACAGAAGTTTGGTGAGTGGAAGGCAGAATGTATAAACTTGAAATAAATAAATCAGTTATAATAATGAAAGGAGGACTTGGTGTTGGGAGGTTTGTGCTGAGTTGGAGTAGAGAAATCTAATACCTGGAGTCATTTGAGAGAGGTACCACTGAAGTAATTTTATCATAGGAATTCCTTACTGTTTTCAAAGTTTCTGACCTGCCATTTGGAGAGATTTTTGCTAATCCTTGTAGCGTGTTTTACATGGAGACTTCAAAAATTTCCACAAATTGACAGCAAATGTTCGTCTCAAGAAGTTGTTCAACAGTGAGGAAAGACTAGCCTCATAATACCAATGTGTGCAAGGTAATATATCTGTTACCTTCGAGAATAACAGGACATAAACACAATCTCAGGGGCTAAGGACAGATGTTTTTAAAGCAAGATATATGTTAACTAGTATCACGATTTACGAAAGATTTTATTTATTAAAGGGGTCCTTTAGACGTTGCACTACTCTAAGATCACATGGTACAGTGTTTTGTTTTGTTTTTTTTTTTTCCTCTTCTAATTCTAATGGTTTTAGATATTAAGAAGGAATGGGATCAGGTGAATTGAGAGGTAAATGCACTTTGCAGATGGGTCTGAAAAATGGTGATAACCCTTGTTCCTCATGCCCACATTAAAAAACAATGCATAGAGTAGGCTGCACATTTTCAGGTACTTCTGTAGAGAATGATGGATAACAAGAATCTGAGTACATTTCTTGCACAAAATGGTTGATTTTGAAGAAAGTGGTTGTAAGGGCATCAGTACTTCATGTTACTGTTGTATTACCTCTAATGAAATTTTACATAAATATGAATGGCTGGAAACAGAGGAGATTAAAGCTGAGGTATACAAGACTCACTGCCATTTGGAGAAAAAAAAGATCAGTCAAAAATGCATTTTTGAAACTAAGAGGGAAATAATTTGATATATACAACTTTTAAGCTGAGGCATAACTGACTGAACTGCTCTGCAGAGATATACAACCATTGAGTAATAGTGTAATGGAGGCGTGTGTGGAGGGTGAGAAGGCTAAACCACAAAATGATTTGGGAATTTTGAGACAAATCTAAGTTCTACTAAATTCTTCTATCAATACAAACTCTGCTATTAGAAGAGATTTTGTTAAATAAGAAAGCAGTCTTGGAAGCATTGTTTTGAGATCCATTCTGTTTCCAACTGCAAGCATCAATCTCAGCTGTCCGACAGTGCCTTGCATGTAAAGGTGCTCAATAAATAATTGAATTGATGAGCAAATGTTTACTCTAGCCTGTTAGTTTTCCAGGGTCTTATAATTGCACCTTTTTGCATGTTAAGCCTAGGGTGAATTTTAAAATCTGATCTAATGAGCATAGTGCAAAACAGACAATTGTATACATCCATTCCCAGACAGAATTTTAAAATCTGACAAACATGTATGTTTAGGACATACACAAGCAGAATAAAAAGTGAAATAGTGTATGGATGGTGAAATACTTAATATAAGGGTCAACTGCATTTGGAGGGTGGGTTGGGAATTATTTGGAGAAAAGGGAAGAATGGTTTTATTCACACTGGACTTGGGCCTGCTATTTTCTGAGGAATTAAGCATGGGAACAGTCTAGATCCTATTCCCATATTGACTATTCAGAAGCTGCAGGGTACCTAGACAAATGTACTAAATGGTGAAGAATTGATAATATGTGGTTTTGGCCTTGGACCGGGAGTACCCAGATTCTAGACTTAGAATATCTCATTACACTGTTCTCAGTTTTATCACCTCGATCATTTTAGACAATGAAATTAGCTTGGATTTGCCTCTACAACTTGAGCTTCAGATGAGAGTAATTTGGGGAACATTTTCTCTAAGGGGGTAAACCAGGGTACCTTTGGACAGGAAATGACCAATGACACTTTGTAAGCCCATTCACCTGGCCACAAGTGGTAAGTGAGAAAACCAATAGTGGACACAAAAATCTGGAGAGAATTAGGGAGACTCTTGAGTGTGGAGGCAGCAGTTGGTGGGGCATGTAGCACACAAGTAAGGACAGCAGGTGGCACTATTTATTAGTGTTACATTGGCTGCTACCCCCTTGGAGGTAAAAGTAGCAAGAAATTTAAAGAACCAACTCCCCATTTAATACTCTTGGTGGCTGACCCTTGCTTCTTTCCTTCAGATTTGAGAAGTAAATGTGAAAATGCCATTTTGTGTGTAGTGGAAGGGTAGGAAACCTCATGCCATCTAGGTGCCTTTCCTGATTTTTGTTTCAACTTGTGATCTTTGCAGATCTCATTTTTAAGTACATGGCTACCATACACACAAGCGCATACCTCTGCCAAATGGCTATACAAGGAATGGGTTTAGGGGTCCTAATCCTTTTGCTGACATGTCATCTCCCCCAGGGGTTCCAAAGATTTGGATAGGGTGAGACATATCCGTGTACGGGTTCTCTGGGGCCCAAGTCTTTTGGCTCACATTAACCTTTCCATAGGTAATTTCTTGAAGTAGCAATGAGGCCAAAAGGCTTCTAGGAAATAAACTCAGGTTGAGACACCTATGGAATAATATGAGTGTTTCTGTGCGCGCGCCACTCCGCACCCCCAGGATGAGCTCGAAAAAAATATATCACTAAATATAGTGCCAACAAGCTTGACAGTGACCTCGCCAAAGCAACAGTACTAGGGAAAAGGAGCAAGTCTTGACATGAACAAATAAAAGATCTGGAGCAAGAAAGTCTGTTAACTCCAGGTGGGAGAGCGTGGTGAGACATTGGAGCCTAAAGGAAACATGTTATTTCACAGGCAAATTCACTTGTCTCTCCCTTCCCTCGCACACCTGAAGCTCAGTTCATGGCTGTCATCTCCCGCCCCCTTTTCGATCATGGCCAATCAGGTTGCCCAGTTCAAAACACTTCTTAGCGATCTTAAGAGCTATTCAGGAGTCATTTGCACGCAGGTCTACGCGCCGGGAAGGCGGTGAGCAGAAACGATTCTAACCGCTTTAAATCCCAGCACTTGGGGTCGATGGGAGCAGACCCTTAAAGCTGTACCTCAATCTTGTAATTTTGAGCAAGGAGTTGGTTTTGGCTAAGGTCTCTCGGGCCTCTCAAATGCCAACCGCAGCACCATGGGGGCGTGGTTAATGTCTTGTTGGGACTCAGGGAAGTGCTGTTCTCTGGAGGACGAGGCCTGATAATACCATAAAAGGCTGGTTGTCTCACTTCTGAAGGCACGTTCGTTGACCTTCCTTTAGGAGCGATACCCGCGATTGCCCTGTGCGGAACCCTTAGTTCTCGAGTCTTGTCACTGCTTCCTAGCTTCATTGGCTCCGCCTCCATAAGCCTTACTGGTCCACTCTCAGAACGCCCTCCTGGATACAGACCGCACCCCCTCGCCTCGACTCCGCCTCACCAGCCCGTAGCTTGGCCCAGGCGGTAGTTCGCGTTTTGAGCCGTTCGTGCCACCATAGCTGCTGCTGCTGCTGCCGCCGCGGAGCTGAAATCGCCGAGCGCGATGCCTGAGGGCGCTGTGAGCGGGGTGGCCCCCGCGCCCTGGGGCTGGTGAGGCTGGGCCCGAGCGGGGGCGCTGGCGAGTAGCTGGGGCTGCTGAGGGAAGTGAAAGAGAAGGGTCCAGTCTCCTGCGGAGGGCCAAGGGTCGGGGTGGGGGAGGGAGGCTCCCGTGGCAGAACCGGTTGCCGGGCCACAGCGAGCCCCGCCGCGCCGAGTGTCCCCACGGCCGCCAGCTCAGGTGTCCAAAGCCCCCGGCGGGACTCCTCAGTGGCCTAGGCGGCCTCCTTCTTTAGACACCGCAGTTGCCATGGGAACAGTTGGGCATTAACGGGGACCAGACCAACCACTAGCCCTGCTAGGGCCAATCCCATCCCTCCGGCTAAACGCCTTTGGCAGGCGTGGGCCTGGCATTTCTTCGCAGCTCAGGCTTCCCCCTCCCCCCCCCCCCCCCACCTTTTTCATGGGTTTGTCCTTCAGATGTAACAAACAGCGCGGTGCTAGAAGGCAGGTATGAGAAAGAGGGAGAGGGTAATACCTAAAGATAATAGCTGCAGACACGACTAGGCAGAAGGTAAGGTGGCCTCTGCCATCTCAGGTCAGTGGGAGGGCATACTGGAAGGACCTGTGGAATGGGAAGGCAGTGCTGCTTTTGAGACAAGTCCCAAGATTGGGCCAGGAACTGTCCCCTGGGGCTCCTCATCATGATGGCTGTGGAAGGGTCAACCATTACCAGCCGGATCAAGAACCTACTTCGATCCCCATCCATCAAATTACGCAGGAGTAAGGCAGGAAACCGGCGAGAAGACCTCAGCTCCAAGGTGAGTCCTGGTATTGGGAGGCACCCCTTTCCAAGCCTCCCCTCCTCTGCTCCGTGTTCCTCTTTTGCCTTCCTCTTTCTTAGGAAAGAGGAGAACTAGAAGCTCCTGTTGGCTCTAAAGGAGCAAGTGTGCCCATTTCTGCCCCTTAAGAAAACAATGATTGGGTTTTAGGTTAAAGGAAGCAGCAGTGGGCATGGTGAGATTTCTCCACGAAGACGAATAGGAGGAAGGCAAGCTGGATTCAGTTGTGGCCTCACTACAAACTAAGTCTGTGCTTGGGGAAGCCAGTTTATAATTGATGACTCCGTTTCCCATCTTGGAAGAGGGTAGTGGGGCCACATATCCTGTGAAGGGCTGAGTTGTGACTAATGTAGCTGCAGGTGTTAGTGTCACAGCTGAGGTTATGCAAGACAGGAGTAGCAGAATGAACACCTAGTTTGAGGAATTGATTTGGTAAATGCGTTTGCCTGGGGTCAAAACAAATTTATTTGCCTTTTCTAGAAACCTAAATTAATTTAACTGGAGCCTCTTGGCTTCTTAGGAATGATAACATGCAAGGAGCCTGGTATCTACCAGTAAAACAGACCTCCTGGTTTGTCCTTGAACATTGCTTATCTCATTCGCTCTCTGCCAAGAGCCACATCCCACCCTGCCGCAGAAGTTCCTCAGAGGCCTAGTCCCTTTCCATCCCCTCACTTGTCTGAGTATTGGCTTTATGCTTTCTTCAACTTTGTTGAGCCTCCACAATTTTGGGAATACAAAAGTAGACTAAATTCATTTAATCCCTAAAAGAATCTGGGACTTTGTTCCCACAGGATCAGATTAGACTTTTGTGTCATATTAGCAGCCTATAAACACAGTAGCCTTGTGTGGTGCAGGATTGCTACAGGGAGAGGCATTTGAGACAGCAGCATTTTACTGCCTCGCCTGTATCTCTTCAGAGATGAATAAAGCCAGTGAGGAATGATTTAGAGTGCTAATGTACAACATGGCAGGATTGTGGGAGGACTTAGTTCAGATCTCTATCCTTTAGCAGAACCTTACTTGGATTTGGTCAGAGGGGAAACAGCTTTCCTGTATGTTTCAGCAGGATGTTTCAATTCAGTTGAAATTGGCTGTAAGTTTCCATGGCAGTGGAGATAGTGACCTATATTAGGAGTCTAATAGGAGTTCATTGTTCGTATTCTGCAGAGGTAGGAGTATGTGCCTGGAACTTAGACACTGTCTTAGATTTGACAGTGTTCACTCACTTACTATGTTGGATCATTCTTAGTGCTGCAAACGCTCTTATTCTTGCCTGATAACTTGACAGTGACTACCACTATTAGAGCAATCTTCTCATATCTTTTGACCTCTTTTTCTGGCCAAGAGTGGTATAGGTAGTAGAAATGTATGATGGGAGTTTATTCTTCAGTGTTAATACTTACTATAATTTTGGTCTGGAATCCAGAAGGTACTGTCACCATTCTTTAAAACTTCCCGTATCACTCATCACTAATGCATTCAACAAATGCTTATTGTGTGCCTGTTATGTGTGGAATCAGTGATGAGTAAAATATCCTGGCCATTCAAGAGCTTGTGGCTAGGGGCACCTGCATGTCTCAGTACCTTAAGGGACCCTTGGTCTCAGCTTAGGTCTTGATCTCAGGGTTGTGAGTTCAAGCCTTGTGTTGGGCTCTGCCCTGGGCGGGAAGCCTACTTAAAAAAATAATAATTCTAAGAGCTTGTGGCTAGTCAGACAAACAAACAAATAATTACAACATGGCATGTTGAGTGCTTGTCTTAGAAGTAAGCCTAGAGGTGTTAAGGGCAGCACAGGGGAGGGATCAGCTTAGGGCAATTAGGAAAGACTTCAGAGAGCTTGGGATGCTTGAACTGTGAGTCCTGAGGCAAGAGAGGAGGAGAAACTCTCTAGGAAGACAGTGAAAAAGAGAATCCTTGTGGCATCACCATTAAACATCCCTGTTTCAAATAGGAATTCAGTGGTTCCGACTGTTTTAAATGGCTTTGTTTGTCCTAGAGCTGTGAATGAGGGGAATACTTAGCTGAAGTTGAATGACTCTTGAATAGTCTGACAGCAAGAGGGCTTATGTCTCTTTTTTAGCACCCAAAAGTATTTGCTGTCTTTGTGTGCCTAGGACCCTACAGTTGCCTGACCACCCCCCACTCCTTATTGAAGACTCTACCTAAGATGACTCTAAAAGCCTGCCCTGTAGCAGTCCATCTAGGATCTGATGTATAAAGCTTAGTGAGCTGCTCTAATGTGCGTTGGCTGTGGGTAATCATGGTAGCCGTCAGAAAGCTTGTGATTCACAGATAACTAACTCTGAAATAAAATTTGAAGACCAGAAGACATAGGCCTTTGAGGATGGTTGTATGGGGCAAAGAAGGTGGTGACAGAGGGCCTTTATGGAGCTCTTACCTCAGATAGCCTGCTGCTTTGAGTCATATTGTTCCTCCTGTCTAAAGTAGCCTTTTCACCAAATTCTCCACTTACTTTTAGATCCAACTCTATATTTGCTGGAGCCATAGAGCCTTCTCTGAGTAGCCCCGTACCTTGGGACCAATCTCTAATTGTTCTTTTATGTATGTCTTCATTTCTTTCTTCTTTCTTTCTTTCTTTCTTTCTTTTGTGAAATTTTAAAATATTTATTTATTTTTGAGAGAGAGAGAGAGAAACAGAGCACAAGTGGGGGAGGGGCAGAGGAAGGGAGACACAGAATCTGAAGCAGGCTCCAGACTCTGAACTGTCAGCACAGAGACCCAAGGCAGGGCTTGAACCCATGAACCATGAGATCATGACCTGAGCTGAAGTTGGAGGCTTAACCAACTAAGCCACCCAGGCACCCCTGTATGTCTTTCTTTTTACTTTTTACTTTTTTTAATCTTTATTTATTTTTGAGAGAGAGAAAGACAGAGTGTGAGTGGGGGAAGAACAGAGAGAGAGGGAGACACAGAATCCCAAGCAGCCTCCAGACTCTGAACTGTCATCACAGAGCCTGACAGCGGGCCTCAGACTCATGAACTGCGAGCTCATGACGTGAGCCAAAGTCAGATACTTAACCAACTGAGCCACCCAGGTGCCCCTGTGTATCTGTATTTCTTATGGTCAAGGGCCTTGCTTTTTATTTCTTTCACATCACAATATAGTGTCAGGTATGCAGTAAATACTAAATGAATAAATGAATGAAAAGAATAAATGAATGATGTCAAATATAGTGGGGATAAACGTGGAATTCCAGAAGAATAGGAAATAATTAGGAGCAGATTTGTGACCTCTTTAAAGAGAAATTGAAATTAGGAATAATGTTGAAAAAGAAGTAGAGATGTAGCCTATTTAGGAGTGAAGAGCCCAAGTGAGAAGGGGAAGTACATATATGCAGAAGGTAGTGCTCATGAAAGACTTTTTAATTCAGGAGAGACCTAGTTGAAAATGTGGCTTAAATATGGTTAGAAGCTTGAAATGAAAGCCAGTAGAAATGGGGGTTGAGAGTATTGATTGAGAAATGGGTACTTGAGAGCTGGGATTTGTATTAAACTTTCTCTAAGGGAAAGAAGTCTCTGCACTGAGATAGAATTGGAGAAGAGTAATTTGAGGTTTTATGCCAGATCTGCTGAGTCTCGATGAAGTGTAACTCAAAGTTATCAGTTGTAAACACCTTGCAGCTTCAAATCCTGTACAGTTGTCAGTTCTGCCTTTCATCTCAGCTGAGGCTGTGTTTTCCTTCAGCATGTGTGTGCTCCGGGGAGCTAGCCCTCCCCCTCTTTTCTTCAAGCTTCCGGAAGATTTTTATGTGGAAGGAGCTGGGTCGTTTTTCTGTTTTAACAAAGGACAGAAATGGAATGAAGCCGAGCAGGCATGATTTCATTGAGGGTTACAAAAGGACTGCCTGTGCTGGAGAGCCGTTAGATTTTGAAAAAGTAAGTGAAGAGGTTTTGAAATCCTCCTCCTCCTTAATAGCCATTTATCCAGTCTGGGGTATGTATTATTCCTTTGAAAACAATGGGTAAGATGACTTGGAGCTTTCTTCTAGTTCTCTGTTTTTATGGATACAGCTCTAATGTTTTCTCTGTCTCATTTTTCCCCACAATTTGCTCATGTCTCATTGTATGGTGGAGCCTTTTCATATGTGGCTCTAAGAAGAGTTTGTGTAGGGGATTTTCATGGAAGAGAAAAAACTGGCAATAATCTAATTTTCGCTTTTGCTTAGTGTTTGAGTCCAGGTATTAGTACTGAAACTTTTTTTATTATTAAGTTTATTTATTTATTTTGAGAGAGATAGAGTGTAAGCATGAGTGCAAGCATAAACGGGGGAGGGGCAGAGAGACAGGGAGGGAGAGAATCCCAAGCAGGCCCTATGCTGTCCATGCAGAGCCCAACGTGGGGCTTGATCTCATGATCCTGAAATCATGACCTGAACCGAAATCAAAAGTCAGACACTTAACTGACTGAGCCACCCAGGTGCCCCAGTCCTGAGACTCTTTAATCTGCCTCCTTGGTGGTGGGGAAGCATATTCATTTTCAAAGCATTCATGGATCAATGGTTCAAGCTTGATGGCTCTCGACTTAGGAGAGGAGTCAGGACAGCAGTGAGATAGGATATTTGTGCAGCATTTCAAAAATGCATATTCCTGGGCCCCATCCTAGCTATATGGAATCAGAAGCTCTGGGAATAGAGTTTAGTGGTTGTGGATATATTAAGCTCCACCAGAAGTCCACTGCTGGGTTACGAACCCCTGGCTTAAGTGCTAGGACCCTGAAGTCTGTTGGCTTCATACCCAAGTCCTCATTGAGGCTTCTTGAGGGTATAGAAAGCTAGTCCATTAAGTATATTCTTTTCCTTGAATAGTTATCTCCACTGTGTCTTTTAGACGGATTGCTCTGTAAACTATTATGTCAGAGATAGATCTGAGAGAACTGCCCTGTTGTAGGGTCAGATATGAGGAACTGATAATTGCCTTACTAAGACAGATCAGCAGGAATTTCCTCTGTGGGCAGGAATAGGAAACTTTATGATAATATCCCTGAGTCCTGGCCAGTTTTTTATGTCACCATTCCACTACCCACTTCCCTTGGCACTCATAGGAACCCAGAGTTTTTAGTGTTTAATACACACTCCCTGGGCTCCCCACCTACAATTAGATGACAAAGGATAGAGGGCCCCTGTGGGCAGGAGCCCTGCCGCTCACCAGCCTTTGTGAATGACCTTGGGCAACTTCTTGCCGAGTCTTCTGTCACTGATATATTCCTCAAGTAAGGCTTGTAAAGTGTCTTGAGATCCTCAAAACAGGTGGCGTGCAATGAAAAGTGTGAGGTGTTCTCCTGGTTTTGTTCCTTTGATCTCCGCTTCATTTCTCCTTCCGGTGCCTGCAGCTGCCCTCAGCCTTCAAAGTGATTCTCACTGGAGAGAGAGAGGATTCTTCTCTCACCAGCCCAACTCTTCCTTTGCTGTCTAAAATAGCCCAGGATGTAAGTTGTCTTGCAAAGCCTTCCCTCATCTAGTTGGTCTCACTCATTTCAGAGTCTGACGGCACTGCTGCTTTCCAAGTTTCTTTTCCCCCCTCACTTGTAATTTAAGGCAGGTGTCCCCTGTTGGATCAGTTTGAGTCACTGTCTTATTTCCTGCCCATATTTTGAATGTCTTTGGGGCCATTGGGATTTCTCTGCCTTCACTTCTGTCTTCTCATTGTCACCTGTGTGTTTTCATTTCTTGACTCGTGAGAAAATGTTGGTAGAAATGAGCCATCAGCCTGACTTCTGTGACCTCTCTGTCAACCCACTGAATCTAAAGTTGGGCTTGTGGCTGTTATCACTGCCCCTTTGTTTGGAAGACAGTCCAGGGCTTGAAATTTGGGACTTTGTTTATTCAAACTAAGCCTCCCTGGGAACGTGGTCTGTTGCATTGTTGTTCTCAGAGTATCTGTTGGTTTTACTCTATGGCTGACTGCAATGTTGGTAAGAAAACAAGCTACGGTGTTTTCAGTAGGATTTGTTGTATTATACATCACATTCCCACTGCTACAAGTTAAGTCTCTCCTCTGGGCTCCGTTGTTTAATGCCGGACAAGGCCAGGTTTTCTGTCAGCTTCCTTTTACAGCACTTGTCAGTAGAGTTGTGCAGTGAGAACCCACCTGCTTGGATGTTTGCTGAATCGAGTGCACATTGTAGGTTTTACCTTAACTTCTGTTACCTCTTAAAATTAAAAGAAAGCTCCGGTAGGGGAGGGCCAGAAATAAAGTGAGTATGACAGACACATTGGGCACTGTGGATCTTTAGGGTTGGTATTTTTGAGTGTTCACATTTCCCACACCTTGGTTTCCTTCTTCCCAACAGTTATATCAGCAAGTCTACAATGCTTCTTAATTGGCTATATCATTTTCCTCTTGTTTTGAAGGGCACTTACAGAAGACTGAGTTCACATCACAGGATGGGTATCTCATCTTAGACTTCTAGGGAATAAATTCCACCCCCTCTCATTTTATCACACAGAATGTTTGTAATGCTTTTTGTTGCTTCTCTGGTCTATAAAACAGTGTTTTTTTTTTTAGACTAGATTTCTAAGTTTATATACTTTAATCTCTTCCTAAAACTGGAATGAAGCTGAAGATGGTTTCCCTTCCCTGCCCCTACTTTCGTAGCTGAGATTTAAATTTACTTAAGATCTTGGAACACTTAGTGAAACCACATGGCTGATTTTTTTTTTTTTTTTCCACTGTGTCACATTCTCTTGTGGAGGAATCCTGAGAAGGGAGTTTCTTAGGTTCTCCTGGATTTGAACATTGCTTCTCATTCATGCTGAGCGCCCTACAATTTCTAACTTCCCATATATCTCATCAGGCTTTGAGTTTGATATTCCTTTAGTGGTGCCTCTGCTCATTTCCCCATACACTCAGCTGACCCTGTTAAAGGTGCTGGCACTTCAAAAACAAAACACACTTTAAAAAATTATGAAGGGGGCGCCTGGGTGGCTCTGTCGGTTAAGTGTCCGACTTCAGCTCAGGTCATGATCTTGCGGTCCGTGAGTTCAAGCCCCGCGTCGGGCTCTGTGCTGACAGCTCAGAGCCCGGAACCTGTTTCAGATTCTGTGTCTCCCTCTCTCTATGCCCCTCCCCTGTTCATGCTCTGTCTCTCTCTGTCTCAAAATAAATAAACGTTAAAAAAATTAAAAAAAAATTATGAAGTATCGCAGATACAGGAAAGTTTGTGAACTATTATAATATTGTATGTAATTCTAATATAGTCCCCCACGTAATCACCACCCAAAGTCAAGAAATGGAGCACTACCAAGGTGTTGGCAGTTTCTGAGGATGTGATGCTAACAGTGTCATCAAGGTAGGTGAGGGTGGAGATGAGGTTTATGTGTTATGTGGTTAATATATTTCTTTTTTTAATTTTTTAACGTTTATTTTTGAGACAGAGAGAGACAGAGCATGAATGGGGGGGAGGGTCAGAGAGAGAGGGAGACACAGAATCCGAAGCAGTCTCCAGGTTCTGAGCTGTCAGCACAGAGCCTGACGCGGGGCTCGAACTCACGGACCACGAGATCGTGACCTGAGCCGAAGTCGGACGCTTAACCGACTGAGCCACCCAGGTGCCCCTAATATGGTTTTTTAACTTAAATCCCAAGGTCTTGATCTTGACTATGTTTTTGCTTTTCAAGTTTCTTTTTTTTCCCCATCTGTTATGAATTTGTGCTATTCAACATTCTCAGGCAGTGTGCTTACTGGAACCACTTTTTCCAACTTCTGTTGTCAGTGCTTCCTTTCCTTATCTTACTCTCCTAAAATCATACTAGAAATAATAATACTTGTAGTGGTAATAATGACTAACATTTATTGGCTTTTGCTATGTAAGTACTGTGCTAAGCATTCTACATATATTATCTCATTCATGTTTTACATCACCCTACAATAAACACTGTCACTGTCACCATTTTGTAGGTGAGGAAACTGATGCTGAGAGGTTAGGTGGGTAGCTGGTGGTTACATAGCCAGTAGGTGGCGGGACTAGGATTCAGACCTCGGCTATCAACTACAAAGCCTACCTTAATGTTTTTTTTTTTTCTAAATTTCTTTCTTTATATATATTTTTTATGTTTTATTATTTTGAGAGAGAGAGAGCACATGTGCATGAGCGGGGGTGGGGTGGAGAGAGAGAGAGAGAGAGAGAGAGAGAGAGAGAGAGAGAGAGTCCGAAGCAGACTCCACTCTGCCAGCACCAAGCCCGATGTGGGGCTCGATCCTATAACTGTGAGACCATGACCTGAGCCAAAATCAAGAGTCGGATGCTGAACTGACCGAGCCACCCAGATGCCCAGCCCACACTTAATCTTGATTCTGTGCCTCTCCCAGGGAGTCTTCGTGTGCACAGTGTGACACTGAGCATATAAGTATGCCTAGTATTGCTATAGCCAAGAGTTGCACCCTGCGTTCAGCTTGGAAAAGGGCAGTACCTGAAAAAATACACCTTTCCCCCAACTTTCCCCATAAAAGTTGATATAATGAATATCTCAGACTGCTGTGGAGTCATCCCTTGGTAACCCTCCTTTATACCTCTACATCCTTGCTTTTCTTCTCACCCCAACTCCCGATTTCCACTCCTTGCCTTGTGGTACCGTTAGGAACAGTTCAACTTGTGGTTCTGTGGGTACGTGAATGTCAAGTTGACAGGGTGCAGTTTAGCGGCATTAGATGACCTTAAGCTGAAAGTAGTTGCTGCTTCTCTCTGGGGTTGGAGCGAGGTGGGGGAGTGCAGTGGAGACCAACAGATGCCTTGCTCGTTTGGGTGTGTGGGATTCATGGCCCTTGAACCTGTCTTGCCCTTAGTTGGCAGTTGATTGTGTAGCTCACACTCCTGATTACTTGCTAGTTCTACCTACCCCAGACCTCTCCTTCTTTTTCTCTGTACTCCACCTCTTTGTTATTCCTGTTCCTGTCCCTACTCACAACTGACCGTATCTTTGAAGCTGTGGAGAATCGCGGAGTTGAAATGCCTATGTTCTATGGGGAAAAAACTGGATCTAAAAATGCCACGTGCCGGAGCCAACCTGGATGATGCCAAATGGAGTTCAGTGAACATGAAAAAGAGCAAAAATGAGGTCATTTGCCCACCTGACTCTGGTTGAAAGGCTCCAAGGTTGCTTAGTTCCTTGAGCAAGTGTTTTGCCTCACCTCGTCTCAAATTTGTATTATTTTGATTTCTTTTCTCAAATAGGCAGTGATGATAACATCATGGGTAAAAAAGCATGGGATCTTAATACATGCTTTCCTGCAGCTGCCCCAGTTAGTCTGAGGAGAGGAAGCCCCAAGCCAGGTGGATTGGGTGGAGGGCAGCCCACAGGCAGTTTGTGATCATGGGGGAGGAGCTCAGAGCATGCTCAGAAACTCTGACCCTTGCCACCTCTCAACTGCTGCGTTGGAGAAAAGCAAGCAGCTGCTTGTCAGAACTAAGTATGCAACAGGCAGGCTGTGGGCCTCCCTCTGTTAGTTACCCTGATGCTCATTGGTCAGGTTCTGTTTGGGAAAGCACACAACATCTAAGATTGTTTTCATATGACATATAACCTGTTGCGGACTTTTCTAAACACGTCCTTTCTCCTCATGATGTCCTTCCTTCCCCAGGGTTTTTGCAAAGCCCCCACAGCAGCTGTCTTAGACGCTTTCTCTCATAGCAAACCCAGAACTGGCTAGCGAACATGGTTTCTAAGAGTTAATGTGCAGACAGAGGAGTGGGTAGGGGCAAGAGGCAGTGGTCTTGTTAAAATGCAGATTCAGATTCAGGCCTACCCTGGAACTCTGCAATTTTACCAAGCTCCCAAGTGATGCCCGTGCTGCATTTCCTTGAGCCAGCCGTATATTGAGTAGTCAGGCGTGTGTGTGCATGTGTGGGGGAGGGAGCTGGCTTCTCTCTCATTTGTAAAATTAGAATACTGATGGCTTCCTCCTTGGGCTGTTGTGAGGATTAAAGGAGATTTAATGAATGTGAAAGCACATAGTAAGGTCTAAATAAGTTTATAGCTGTTAAGGGGTTGCTAATATTATCAGGGTCCATGGATTTCTAGAATATTAAGGAATTTTTTTCCAATTTTCTGGCAAGATTTTATTCTTTCAAGTTTCCATTTGTGAGAAGTTCTTTTTTGTAGGTTCAGCCTCTTCTGTTCCAGCATTGAATCATCCTCCCTGTGTAGCTTTTTATTGTGACCTATCCTCAGTACCTTTTTCTTGCCAATATTCTAACTTGTATTAACAATCCTGACCAAAAGGAAGGCTTTGCAAATATTTTTTTTTTATACGAACGACTGTGTAATTTATTATTTCAGGGCTATGAATATGAGTTTTGGGAACTAAAAAAGTCAAACCAGTAAACCACGGGTGGATGGGGATGAAAGTCCTAATTTACCTAATTTACTATGTCTGATGAGAAACCACTGGAGTGATGAGCATATTTTTTAAGAGCAATAGCTTCTCTAAAGATAACTTTTTTCTTCTTTGGGAGCCAATTCATTTGTATTGAGAAATAATTCAGGAAATGAATTAGTCCTAGAGCTTCCTTTCGGACTAAGAATTCAAAGGCAGAGTGAAAATGTGTTAATTTTATAACCCATTGTTTTAAGTGTCTAATGTAATAAGAGTGAAATATTCTCTTTAATGTTTACTTAAAGAAGATATCCACGAAGATGTGGGGAAACAAGTGCATTCGTACCCTTCCACAGTTGGTGAGAGCATACACTGATCCAGCCTTCCTAGAGGGAAGTTTGGTAATATCCATTAAGAAAAGAGTTAATAGATTCATATCTTTTGATCTAGCAGTTACAATTCTGGGATCTGTTCTAGGGATCTGTTCTATGCAAACATTCATACCACACAAACGTGTATATAACTGCTTTTTTTTTTTTTTTGGTGTTATTTACAATAGTGTAATATTTGAAATAATTCAAGTAACCATCAGTAGGGCATTGGGATACATCATAAAATGAAATACCTTCACCTTCCTGGAAAGAGGTCAGTCTATATGTACTGATGTTACTGATGTGAAAGGGTATTCAAGATATATTAAGTGACAAAAAGCAAATTGTATAACTGTCTTTTATGTTAATGACTATTTATATTTTTGTTAAAACATGTATGTTAGTATATGCATAGAAAAATAAGTGAGGCTATAAATACCAAACTGTTGTTAATATTGGTTACCTCAGGGAGGGTTAGTAGATTATCGTGGACATTCACTGTCTGCATTTCTATATTTCTGTAATGTTGGAAATTTTTACAGTGAGTCTGTATTATTTTTGTAAGTAGAAAAAAACCCAATAAAGATAAAATCCTCTAATTGAAACATGTGTATTTCATATTTAAATCTAAAAATTTAAATTTAAAAATCTATGCTCATTCAAGCACAAAATTATGCACAAATGTGAAAAATATATGTGAAATAATAATAAACTCGGGTTTTTTTTAAGTAATAACAGGACATAAAAATGTTTTCTCACAAATTCATCATTAACTTGTTGAATTTGAAATCCATTGTTTGTATCTTCCAGAAATATTTCCTTGGTTAGCTTTGGTAAACAAAATATTTTTTAATACTTTCTGAAGTGCATGTGCTTTCTGAGAAGATTTTTTACACAAGAAGTATAGAGAAACATAAGGAAGAAAACAAATTCATAATTTCAACATCCAGAACAACTGCTTATAGCTACATCCATTTCTGAGTATAAAGGACAGGTAAAACTCTTTTAAAATAATAATATTATCACTTTTATTTAAAAAGTTATCTCTGATGTTTTTAGGCTTAGTCTTTAATTATAATTTAAGTCAGATTTGTGAAGAGCCATGCCGTGCGTGTATTTACTGAAGTCAAGGACAAAACAGTTTTGTTTGTAATCATTTAAAGCACATGGATTATTCCACTCAGTCCTTCCCCAGTCTTTCTGGAAAGGTATCAAAATCTTGCTTCCTGCTCCACCTTCTAGGGCTGGCTGTGAGAGATGGGGAATTCTCTAGGAGTTTAAAGAACTTACGGGGTAAGATGAATCGAAGACTTTTCACAAATATTTTTAAAGTATTAAAAATAGACTCAACAAATACATAGTAAACACTGTGCGCTGTGCTATAAGCATGGAGTTGTAGATACAGCCTCTGCCTCCCAGGAGACTAGTAGGAGAGAGATGACAGATCCATAAAGAACTTCTGTACAAGGTACTAAGTAGCACATACCATCTGAATGATGCAAATTAAGTGCTTCTGTAAGAGTACCAATGAGGGAGGAATCATCCTGGCCAGGGTGATCATGCAAAGAGTCACAGGGGATGTGATATTTGAGCTGGTCCTTGAAAGGAAGGGTAGGATTTCAGTAGGGGGTGGTGGAAGGGAAGGGCATTCCCGGTAGAATAAGAATGTAAACTAAAGCCCCAAAGCACCTTTCCAGAATAGTGAATAATCCAGATTGACAAATGCACATGATTCATATAGATGAGTAGTAGGAAATAGAAGAAAGGTAGGATCAGTTCACAGAGAGCTGTGGTTGCTAGGCTAAGACATTTATAATTTATTTAGTTGGCAGTAGGAGCCATTGAAAGTTTTTGAGCAGGGGAGGGACATGATCGAAGCTCTGCTATAGAAAGATTATTCTGACAGGTTGAGGGAAGGGAGGACAGGGTCTGCAGTAAGGAAATTGATTAGAAAGCCATTGCTATATATAGGAATGTGGTGCTGAAGGCCTAATCCAGGGTGTTGGCGTTTGGATTGGAAAGGAAGTGAGCGTTTTATAGAGAATAACATGTTGAAGAAACCTTCTTTCTTCCCAGGGGAGTCTCATGGCACAAGTTGGCATGATTACCGGGGTACCAAGAGTTCTCCCCATTCTCCTTTTTGACCCAGATTACGCATTCACTTCGCACACTTAGTCCAGATAAGGAACAGTTAGTATTTTCCCTGGTTACAAAGTTTGGAAACCATGAGATTAAGAAAACTCAGGCGTGTAGAGTTGGTGAATGAGGAGGGATCAGACCCTTCTTCAGATGATCAGATTTTTAGTTCACAAAGCGTTGTTTGTGGTTCTGGTCTTGCTGTAGAGAGGACTGACTCTAGAGAGGAAAAAAACTTTTTTCCCTTGTTCTCGTTGCTTAAACTGAGGTACCTTCTATCCTTGCCTTGCTGATAACTGGGAGAGAGAGAGAGCTGCTCTTTGAACTTGGGTGGATGCTGATGGTTTTATTATAATTGAGTGCTTTAGCTAGAGGCCCTGGTTTCCAGAACTCAGATTTGAGGTCTGATGCTGCCCTCACCTTGTCCGCCATTTGCATACGAAATTGGATTCTCCTGCTTCTGATATTGTAATGTCCGTTGCCTGGGAAGTGAGTGTCAGCTGTCCATGTTGACTGTAGGTTCTAGTGCTGGCTGGACATGAGCAAGCTGTGACCAGGTGGGATACTCTGACATTGGAAGACCTCTGTTTCTTTTTCTTTGCCACCATTCAGTGAGGAGAGGTCATAACCCATTTTTTAGATCCATTTTGGCTGCTGATAAAACACGCTAATTAAAAAATTTTTTTTGATGTTTATTTTTGAGAGAGAGCTCAAGCAGGGGAGGGGCAGAGAGAGGGAAACACAGAATCCAAAGTAGGCTCCAGGCTCCTAGCTGTCAGTACAGAGCCTGACACAGGGTTCAAACTCATGAACCATGAGATCATGACCTGAGCTGAAGTCAGACGCTTAACCGACTGAGCCACCAGGCACCCCAAGACCTGCTAATTTATAGGGATGCCTGGCTGACTTAGTCAGTAAAGCATGCAACTCTCAATCTCGGGTTGTGAATTCAAGCCCCATGTTGGGCATGGAGTCTACTTTAAAAAAAAAAAAAAAAAAAAAAGACTGGCTAGTGTTTTAAAATATGTTAAAGGTAGCAGGAGGCGACCTTATTGCCCTCTGCATCCTGTGCCCTCTGCCTTCTTCCTTGGTTCTCAGACCTGTCCCTGATGCTACCACAAAGGCATGGTGACTTCTCATTTTTTTTTTTTTTTTTTTTCAACGTTTATTTATTTTTGGGACAGAGAGAGACAGAGCATGAACGGGGGAGGGGCAGAGAGAGAGGGAGACACAGAATCGGAAGCAGGCTCCAGGCTCTGAGCCATCAGCCCAGAGCCCGACGCGGGGCTCGAACTCACGGAACGCGAGATCGTGACCTGGCTGAAGTCGGACGCTTAACCGACTGCGCCACCCAGGCGCCCCTGGTGACTTCTCATTTACTCTTTCACAGATTGCACCATTTTGGTGGTTTTGGAGAAACTGAACTTCCTCCTCAGATCACCAAAGTTTCTGGAACCAGGCAGACAGACCTAGATCTAAATCCTGGTTCTTGCACTCACTACTTAACCTGATTCCTTCATCTATAAATGGAGATACTAGTCCTTTATAAAGTTGTCAAGGGTATGGGGTGGCTGGCTGAAGCATGCAACTCTTGATCTTGGAGTCATGAGTTCAAGCCCCATGTTGGGCATAGAGCTTACTTAAAAGAAAAACAAACAAACAAACAAAAACTTGTCAAGGGTATTCAATGAGATAATCTTGTAAAGTACTTAGCACAGTTCTTCCCCAGAGTACACATTCAGCAAAGGATAGCTCTTACAGCTGTAGATCCTGTCTCTGCATAAGACCATTCACACCCCATGGGTCTGGATATTCTTTTATTTTTATGTTTATTTGTTTACTTTGAGAGGGAGTACACGCGTGTGAGCACAAGTGAACACCAGTGGGGGATAGGCAGAGAGGGAGGGAGAGAGAATCCCAAGCAGCCTCTGTGCTGACAGCGGATTGATCTCACAAACCCGTGAGATCATGTCCTGAGCTGAAATCAAGAGTCAGACACTTAATTGATTGAGCCACCCAAGTGCCTTGGGTCTGGCTATTCTTGTGAAAATACTTGGAACGTTGTTTCCTTCTTAGTCCCAGGAGGGACTGAAATTTGGAAATAAGAAGGCAAAATGCTTTAATTTGAGAGTTCCCTACCTGATTATTAGAGCCCCTTGGAGAGCTTGAATATGCAGATTCTCAAACCCAAGTCTATATCTATTGATTGAGAATCTTGTGGAGGCAAGGGATGGAGATAGGGCAGGATTGATATCTGAAAAAAAAAAAACAAAAAAACCCTGTTAAACCCTATGAGTAATTCTATCGGTAGGCCAGTGTTGGGAACCTTTGTTCTCTAGTCTTCAGGGGTTTATGGCTAGAGGTCACCTCCTCCCAAGCGGTGGCAGATTTACCTTCCTAGAAGCTGAGGCTATTTTAATCCCAGCACCAGAGAATTGGCTCAGCTCCAACGAATGCTGAACTCTAAGCTTGGGAGCCTGGTTTTTCTGTCATATTGGAAGTTATTTGTTTCTGGGAGCCTTTGTGGTACAGACATTGGAACTACAAATCAGCCAGACAGGATAGAGACCGGGAGCAGAGTGAAGAGGCAAGATCTGTTCTACAGTCTTGGAGTGGCCATCGTGTCCCTTCCTGCCTCTGACCAGATGGCACTTTGGACTCTGAAGGAGCAGGAGTGAGTGAGCTTGGGCATGATACCCGCCTCCCCGCCCCCCCTTCCCAGGCTAGTCACTGGGTCTCCGTCCAGCTGGCTAAGTCTCTGCACAAAGCCCGTCGGCCTTGGGCTTCCTCTGTGGCTTTTACATAAGCAGCAATTCTCAGAATCTGGTTGAGAATCTGCTTTGTGAGATTAGAGTGTAGTGTGTGGGCAAGAGACAAGCATAGTTATTCTTAACCTGCGGGAAGGGAGGGAAAGGCGGAGAGTGCTCTGCCATGGACAGGTCTGTGACATGCTTGTTTATAGAAACAGCAAGCCCATGGTTTGGCTGGAATGACTTCTAACTCAGGTATTTATAACTTGTATTAGTGGGATTGAGAAGTGGGGAAAGAGAGAAGGAGGAAAAAAGAAATTGGTGGCAACGAAACGTGGCAACAAACACAGAGATCGACTTCCTCCCAGTTGCTGGAGTTTCTTTACCAATTTGAGATCAGCTAAATCCTAGATGACCCTGGTCTTTTGTGGCTCTGGCCTCTTAGTTGTCTTTCTTAAGGGAGCAGCTGCTGACTTGCCATCGAAGGCTCCCTGTAGTGGCCTCTCACACTAAGAAAAGAAGAGCAAATCCAAACGAGTCATTAGTTCATGGGCTCAAGCAAGAAGCCCTTCTCTAGCAGTGCCATTGTCTTGGTTCCACAGACTGGATCTTCCATTGACTAGTGCCTCTACTCTAGCTCTTGTGGACTGATCGGATCTAGGGATGAGAGAGAAAGAGAGAGAGTGAGTAGAAAAGCTTAGACGGCCCTGCCCAGGATTCCTGGGATCACGTGTTTAGAGATTTGGGCCTCTTGGGACTTTGTGCTGTGTGCCACCCGTGTGGCAGATGGCTCTAGAGTCTGGAGAGTCCTTTTTGTGCCTCTTCCACTTCTTTTTGGCACTTCTATCAACTACCCCTCTTTTCTGGGAGCTCTCCCCTTCCCTGGCTTCCTGGGTCTCCTCCTTTCTCTCTAATTGCCTAGCATCCCTACTCTAAAGATAGGTGTTCTCCATGGTTCTGTCCTTAGCCTCTCTCTCCCTTCCCATCTTCTCTTGTACTTTCAGTGATGGTTTTCACCTCCATGTGAGTATTTCTGAGATGCCCATTTCTAGCCCTGATCTCTTTCCCAAGCATTTAATTCCATGTTTATGTTGCTAAAGTGAATGTTTGTGATTCCTGCTAAATATCCCTCAAGTGTCTTAGATTTAGCACGTCTAAAACAGACATCATTGGCTCCCATCCTTCCTCCTTTGTCCAGACCCAGGTCTGCTTTCTGATCCTGGCACCATTTCTTTTCATGTTCCCTATCTCTGAGATTCAGAATTTGAGTCTTCTGTCTTCTTCCTTCACAGTTGTGTGGTGGCCATGCTTGCCAATTCTATTTGCTTTATTACTTTTGAATCCATCATGTCTTTTCTGCTCTCACTATCTTCATGCTAGTCTAGATCCTCATTACTTCTCATCTGAGCTATTGTAACAGCCTTCTAATTGGGCTCCCTGCCTGTATTGTCTCATATACATCATCACCAAAACATAGCTTTGATTGTGTCTCCAGCTTGATACCCTTCAGTGGCTTCCCAGAGCCTACTGATAACCCCACTTAGTTTGGCATTCAAGGCCTTTCCTGGTCTGGTTACAGTCTACCTCTCCTGACTTACTCTCCTAACACAATCTGCTTTCATCATTGCTCACCTGCTCTGTCATTTCCTTCTGCCAAACTTTCGTTCATGCAGCTTCTTCTACTGAGAATTCCTTCTCTCTGTATTTCCACCTGTCAAGATCCTACCCTCACAGCAAGCAAGGCCATGGTCAAATACCATCTCACCCTCCAAGAAAGCTTCCTTGTTTCCCTTCCCTGATCCTGTTCAGAAATCATTTCTTTTCCTCCTGTTTGAGCACTTTACATAAATCTTTCTTATGACCCTTATCACATACCAGATTGTTTTATATTTTCCCTAATGGATTTTGAGAGTAGAGGGTAGAAGCTACGTATTCTTCGTCTTAGGATCTCCCATAACATCCTTGTGATTTTCAAACTTTTTTGAGAGTGACCCACATTAAGAAATACATTTTTTTTTAAAGAGAGAGAGAGTGTGTGCACAAGCAGGGGGAACAGAGAAACAGAGGGGAGAGAGAGAATGTTAAGCAGGCTCCATGCTCAACATGGAGCCCGACGGTCATGACCTGGCCAAAATCATGAGTCTGACGCTCAACCAACTGAACTACCCAGGTGCCCCAAGAAATACATTTTATATTGTGACCCAGAACACACACATCCCTAAACAAAAGTTTCATGATCAATACTTGCCCTTACTACATGCCATGGGATCTATTTTGTGTTCTGTTCTGTTTATTCATTACGCACTAAATCAGTCAATTTCGAGTCTCATTAATAAGCTGCAATCTGCACATTGGAAAATTTTATTCTATCTAGTATGAGTGACTGCCCTGTCTATTGCCTTTGAGCCACCTGTTTTTTCCATCTACTTTAATGAGAGCCAGAAGAGCACTTAAACAGTTGGCTTTAGGCTTTCCTTCTCTCTTGGGAATAGGCTATTATGAAGTTATCCCTTTATCTCATTAAGTTGAGGGATAATTTTGCTTTTCTTTTTTCTCTCAGGAGGATACAATACTGCCCTGCCTAGTACATGCTGGGAGTGGTGGGCATTCAAGCCCTCCTTTGCAGTATATCTCTAGTAATTCTGCCTTCCTGCACCCTCACTTCTGGGGACAGATGACACCCTGTCTCAGGTTGGTGTAGGCTTTCCTCCATCTCAACACTCTCTACCTGCTAAAGCAGAGGCTGGGTCGCATCTTGAGTATTTTCTCTGCTTCTAGGCTATGTTTTGCATGTGGAGGAGATCACTGTAGATTATGACGTGGGTGCTCTCTTCTGAGTTTTTACTTGTGCATGAAGCAGTATTCCTAGAACTGTGTGGCTGTGTCAGGGTACCAGCTGCCTGGAGCAGTCGTATCCCAAGTCACTGGACATAATCAGTTACCTGGACTGGTGTGTCTTTTGGGCTGTGTTTCACTGGCATTTGGGCTGTGAGGGTTTATAGCTGAATTTTCTGTTAGAACTTTAGGCCCCACCCCAGACTTTGAGGATAGCTATTTTCTCATAGGACCTCTTCCTTGCCTCTGTTTCTGAAGTGATGCTGAGGCCGCAACTCTCACACCAGTGAGCTTGCTTCCTTACGTGGAAGAATGCTATAGTGTTCACGAGGGACTAGGTCACTGGTTCTTAAAGTATGGTCTGAGAATCCCTGGCGTCCCCTTTTAGGGGATCTATGGGATTCCCCCCTTTTCCAGTTACATATTCAAATGAGGCCAGATTTTCTTCATCTTCACCTAGAATAGCATATCACAACAGATTGAATGCAGATGTAGATAGGAGAATCCAGCTGTTTACTATTAAACCAGACATTAAAGAGATTTGCAAAAATGTTAAATAGTGCCACTCTTCTCACTGAATTTTTTTCTTGTTTTGGAAACAGTGTTTTTTATTTTTTTTTTAACATTTCATTTTTGAGACACAGAGAGAGACAGAGCACAAGTGGGGAAGGGGCAGGGAGAGGGAGACACAGAATCAGAAGCAGGCTCCAGGCTGTGAGCTGTCAGCACAGAGCCCAATGTGGGGCTCAAGCTCATGAACTGTGAGATCGTGATCTGAGCCGAAGTTGGATGCTTAACCAACTGAGCCACCCAGGCGCCCCGAAAATAGTGTTATTTTTAATAAGAATATTAACATGTATGGATTTATTATTTTAAAATGAGTTAACAAATATTTTAAAATATTTTCATTATAATTTCTAATATACTGATACAAACAAAAGCTCTTTGGGGTCCTTGATAATTTCTAAGAGTATAAAGAAACCAAAGAGTGTGTGAGACCAAAAAGTATGAAAATTGCCAGGCTATGTCATGCTGTGGTAACAAAATCACCTCAAAAATCTCCCTGACTTAACAGATAGCTCATTTCTTGCTCATGCTCATATTCAGTGTGTATCAGCACAGGGGCTTTGTTCATTAAAGTTACTCAGGGCCCTAGGCTGAGGGGGCCCTAGCCTATCACCTGCTGCCATGCTTAGCAGTCAGGAGAAGGGATACACACAGTGGTCCTTGAAAGCTTCCCCTGGAAGCGGCATGTCAGAACATTGTAAAAGTGTGCAGTCTTGGAAGCACTTAAGTGAGAAACCTAAATCAAACAAAAACTCATATTCTTGAGTTCTTTGTACCTTCTCCCCCAACATTGTTGGGTAAGTGTCAAAACACCATTGCTTAAGGATAAGGAGAAAAGTCAAGGGTGTGAATTATAGAATGATGTTGCTCGTGAGGTACTGAACCCCATGCCACGTCCTAGACCCTATCTTTTCTCTCTTTTTAACATTTACTATGTGGGGCACCTGGGTGGCTCAGTTGGCTGAGCGTCCAACTTCGGCTCAGATCATGATCTCATGGTTCGCAGGTTTCAGCCCTGCGTCAAGCTCTGTGCTGACAGCTCAGAGCCTGGGGTCTGCTTCAGATTCTGTGTCTCCCTCTCTCTGCCATGCCCCCCTTCACACTCTAGCTCTTTCTCTCTCTCCCTCTCTCTCTCTTTTTCTCAAACAAAAAAAATGAATAAACATAAAAAAAGACTCCTTAAAAAATTTTACTATGCAATACTTAAGACATATAATAAAGACATATGGAATCGTAGAATGAACGTGTGCCCACCATCAGCTTAAGAAATGAAATACCTGTACCATTAAGCTCCCTTTGTGCTCATCCTCATCTGCATAGTAAGACAGACGGTAAGTATGTGGACAGAAATATAATCAGTGTTGGGTCTGTACCTGAATCTAAGTGCTATGAAGAAGATAAAACAGGGTAAGTTAGGTATAGAGTGATAACAGTAAAGCTAGTTTGGAAAGTCTTTTCCTACGAGGAGACCTTTGAGCAAAGACCTGCGTGAATTAGCTGTGTGAATAGCCAAGCAAGGGAAGAGCATTTTAATTGAGGGAATAGCATATGCAGAACCTGAAGCTAGAATCTGCTTGAGGTGCTTCAGGCAGCCAGGGTGGCTGAGGTGGAGGAAGAGGGGGAGGGTGAAGGAAACGAAGTCAGACAGGGAGCCAGAGGCCAGATGATTCAGGGTCTTATAAACAGGGTAAAAGTATTTGAATTTGAACTTAAGGATGAGAAGCCCATGGGCTTTGAGCTGAGTAATGACGTGATCTCATATATTTTAAAAGAATCACTGTGGCCTGCCATATTGAGAAAAAGACTCTGGGAGGCAAGGCCTGAAGCGGAGAGAAAATACGTGGGAATTATAGCCGTAGCCCAAGTGAGAGATAACAGTGACCTGAACTTAGTGGTGTCTTGTTGAATGTTTATAGCCTCTCTGAGGGGACAAAAAAGAGCCCTGGTTTGTAAATTTGCTGATTTTCATGGTGTAAGTACTCCCGCTGTGTTGATTTCAAGCTGTCAACGTGCTGTCACTGAAAGAGGAGGTGGGAAAGGAAGTGCACCGTCAGCTGTCGTGAGCCAGTGGAAGCTGGCTTGAACTTGGGTGTGGTTAGCTGGTGGTATGTTTGCAGGGGGCGCTCAGGTCTGTCATTTGTTATGGTAGAAGGGAGCTGCGTCACCTTTTTGGAAGGAGAGGATATGGAGGTTATGACGGGGAGACAGTCCATTTATAATTTCCGTTGTGCTGGGCCTTTTAAAATAAGCCTAGATGTTGGAGGCCCTGCAGGAGCCTTGGACTCTCTGAAATCCTTTGAAAGTGGAGTTCAGCCCAAAACCTCCCTGCAAACAGGAAGCTGGTTTGAGTTAGAACATAAAATAAAAACCAGCTGATGCCCCTGAATGTTTTTCCCCTGCTCCTCCCACTCCACAGAGCCAAAGGAAACTGCCTTTTTGTTTTTGGATGGTTGTTCAGAAAGTCAGAAAAAGCCAAAAACCATAAATCCTTTGAAAACAAGCCAACTTTTGAGCCCAGGCAAACTCCTGCGCATGGGGTTTCCTAGCCCGGATGTCTGTCCCACTGCCAGGAGTCCTAGGAGGAAAGTGCGTGAGGAACACAAAGTTGCCAGAGATCAGAGCCTGGAGCCCAGGCCCAGCGGGAAAAGATGGTCTGTAGCAGGTTTCTCCAACTGGAGCTTCCAGCCCATTTGTAGGTCATGAAATCAATAAAGTGGGCCATGACCAGAATAATTTTGTAATGAAATAGAATGTAATAGAAAATAAAGTATATCACATGCAATAAGAGTAAGTATTATTTTGTGAAACTTTGATTTCATTTTTATGCACATGCGCACATGTACATATATCTATGTACTGGGCCATAACATAAACTGTCTTTCTTACTGTGGCTTGTGGCCAAAAAATATTTGACCAACACTGGTCTTAAAGGTGTGAGTAACTTACATCTCCTTCCTGCTTTAGCTTGCTGTTGAAAAGTCCAAGCTAGTTTCAGAATGAATCTTCTGTGGAGCTGGATCATCTGCCCACAAAACACCTACCCAAATTCCTGTCAGAGGGAAGGAAAGCTGAGAATCAACAGACTGGTCTGATTCTTTGGGACCAAAGCTGAGGCATAAAGGAGGGATTGATGCAAATTTGGATCCAAAGGACTTGCCTAAAATGATTCACTGGAAGAGAATAGAAGTTGAGCAGCCTTTTAGCTCACTGCACTTGATCCTGCTGACCTTTTCCATTTTTGTGGGTAATGCTAGCCTTGGGTTCCTCTCTCTCTTCTCTTCTCTCTCTCTCTTGTAAGCAGTTGGTACAGCAGGGATGTTCCTGAGAACCCCTCCTTCTGGGTTAGCTGGAGGCACAGTGCCAGGATGGGGAGTGGTGCCCTGAACTGAGTGTCCCCTGGACTTCCCCAGGGGTATTTGTGCTCTCCAGTCAGTCTGCTTGCTGCTCAGGCCGTTCAGAAAGGTGACTGGGTGCCAGGGCATCATGAAGCTGAGAAAAAGTGAGGAAGGAGGCATAAGGTAGGGCGAATGACCAAGAACACAGAGAGTAGGGGACAGTTAATTTATCCCACACTAGGTTTAGTGCTTCAGGTAGGCCCATGGTAACTGACAAGTGTGGTGCTTGGCAGGTGGCTGTGGGTTGGTATAGTGCCCTGGGAATAAACTGCCTCTTTCGGTGAGTAGACATGTATTGGAATTGCTGGTCCACATCCCCAGGAAGCACAGAAGACTCTTGGGGACCTTCCTGGGGAATAGGCTTTAACTATAATGTCCTAGGAGATTTATTTTGGTCTTTGGCCACCATAGGGGATTTCTTTCCAACTAATTCAAACTAAAATGGTCCCTGGAGATAAGAATTTATACCATCCCTCTAGAAGGATTTTGAATTCTCCAGCTGAGACGATAAGAGAGGAGGAGAGATCCTAAAGCCACCTAATTGATTCTGGGTTTCCCCTCTCTAGAAACTGCCCTGGACTAGGAGTAGACCACCCTGCTACAGACATAAACACCTCTGACGTGTTTCTGGTTCACACCACCTAAGGCCTCCGAGACTTGTAGCAGAGCACAGTCTAGCCTGTTTACATGACCTTTCTGCATTCAGATGCCTATCTCTTTGAGTCAATGGAGAGACCAAGGACATGTCTGGGGAGGGCCAGTGCAGCGAGCCCAGACTGTACTAGAGGGTACTGGACCTGGAGTGACAAGCAAGATGTTCTGTAGCAGAGAGTGAGGTGGGGTGAGAAGAGGCTCCAGGGCAGCCTGAATCTCCCATGGGATCATCTAGCAGAAAGGCCAGTGAACTAATTGAGGTTAGTCCAGTGTGTGCCCCGGGGCTGTAGCCAGTGTAGGGTAACAGTATGGATGGTGAGAGTGATTGTGAATGTCCCATGTGGCCATGTCCTATCAGAATCTCTGAGCACTTTACACATATATCCCTTGCATCTCTGTGGGAGTTGTGGCTTAATAATAATAATTAGAGCACTCTGAACATCTGTGCTTTGTAAAACACAGCATTAAACCATGTTTCTGTCTCTCAGGCGCATAGTCTGAATGAACTGGCAGATGTTGGTGGGGGGAGGTGCAGTTCTCTGATGGAGGGGAAGAACACGATGGGATGCAAAGATCAGGGATCTTATGAGTCACCTAATTGCTACCTAACATTCCTCTGACTCTTGGTGGAGCAGAGTAGCCTTTCTTTCATGCCTGCCAAGGCACAAAGATTAGTAACCTCCTCTGAATCTCATAGACAGAAGAGGCCAGTGTGGGGACCCACGGCTTTATCTTGTAAATGGAGCCTTCATGGATTGGGGGAGTGCTTGTTCCTCTGTGGCCATGAGCTGAGCTTTCGCGCTTCATTTTCTTTCCCATGGTCCCCACAGAGTGAGCCCTCTTAAAAGCCTTCGGTACACACTGGCTGTTCCCCATGTGATCAAGGGGCCTGTGGCCAGACCAGAACCTGGAGAAGTCAGTGGCCCCATTCTCTTGAAGAAAGCAGTCGGCATTTGCTGGACGGTCGTGGGTACCTTCAGTACCTCCTTCCCAACTTGGCTCTGTCCATGTGTCACTTCTCTGTCTTGCTCTAACAGGTGACCTTGGAGAAGGTGCTTGGAATAACAGTGTCTGGAGGCAGAGGACTTGCCTGCGATCCCCGATCCGGTTTAGTTGCCTACCCAGCTGGGTAAGTAAGTACTCTGGAAGAAGTCTTATTGCATGGGAGTTTAAAGCCCTGCTAATAAACCAGTGAGGGTGGGCAGGGGTTTTTGGTATCTTTTGGGAGACGTGTCCTGGTTACTGTTTTGGTACCACTTTTGTAAAGGAGTTACAGGGCCAGGTAAAGGCTCTCTGTTGAATGTTGTCCTTGTTGCCATCCTGTCGTGCTTTTTGGCCATCCACCCACACATACAGAGTCACACTTTATCTTACACGCAGTTCCCAACACCATTTTTAATATCTACCTTCTGGTCACCTTCGAAAACAGCTTTATTGAGTTGTAATGTACCACACAATTTGCTCATTTAAAGCGTAAAATTCAGTGGTTTTTTTTTTTTAGCATATCTACAGAGTTGTGCAACCATCACCACAGTCAATTTTAGAATATTTTCATCACCCCCAAAAGACTACATACTCATTAACAGTCACTCTCCATTTACCCCCAAGACCTGCAGTCCTAAACAACTGCTAATCTACTTTGAGTCTGTATAGATTTACCTGTTCTGGATATTTCATATAAGTGGAATCATTCCATATAAGTAGAATATTTGGCTTTGTGTGACTTTTTTAACTTAGCATAATGTTTTTAATGTTCATACATGTCATGGTAGGTATCAGTACTTTGTCTTTTTATGGCCGAATAACATTCCATTGAATGGATGTCCCGCATTTTTTCTGTTCATCAGTTGATGGGCACTTGGGTTGTTTTGACTTTCTGGCTATTTTATGAAAAGTACTGCTTTGAACATTTGCCCATTCTCATCACTTGGAGAGATGTCAGTGCCATGGGAGAGCTGTAGGGTTCGGCCTTCTGGGTGACTCATTTGGTTAAGCATCCAACTTTGGCTCAGGTCATGATTTCACGGCTCATGAGTTCGAGCCCCACATCGGGCTCTGTGCTATCAGCGTAGAGCCTGCTTCAGATCCTCTGCCCCCTCCTCTCTCTCTCTGCCCCTCCCCTGCTTGCACTCTCTCTCTCTCTCTCAAAAAGAAATAAACATTAAAAAAAAAAAAGGAAGAAATAAAGGTGGAGTTTTGGGGCTGGTGTTCTTTCCCTTGCCACCTTTTTACTCCTCTGCTCCTGCAGATGGGAACCCCCCAGCCATAGTTTCTTTAGGCTTTTGCAGAAGTGTTTCTTTTGGAGGCTTGGCAACTTTGCTGCTTCTGGGTCTCTCTGTCAACCCCTGTTCCTTCCAGCAAGGCGTGGGAGCACAAAAATGGGAAGGCCACACTGGTCTCCCTTTCTTCCCCCACTGTCAGCTTGGGGAGTGCCAAGTTTCCCAGTGTGATTTCCACAGCAACTCTTGTAGTTTTTGTACCAGTATGTGATTTTCTTAGTTTTATCATCTCATCCAAAATCTACTTTTATCAAGAACTTATTCTGGGGGCGCCTGGGGGGCTCAGCCAGTTAAGTGTCCAACTTTGGCTCAGGTCATGATCTCGTGGTTTGTGAGTTTGAGCCCTGTGTCAGGCTCTGCGCTGACAGCACAGAGCCTGGAGGCTGCTTTCGGATTCTGTCTCCCTCTCTCTCTGCCCCTCTCTAGCTCACACTCTGTCTCTGTCTCTCTCTCATAAATAAATAAACAGTAAAAAAAAAAAAAAAAAAAAAAAAAAAGGAAAAAAAAAATTTATTCTGTGCCAGGCACTTTGTTAAGCACTTTGCAAGGAATGATTTTATTTAATACTTAGAGCAACCCTGTAAAGTTGATACTGTTATTCCATTTAGAGAAGGAAACTAAGATACAGAGATGTTAAGCGGTTTGCTCAAGGTCACACAGCTAGTGAGTGTCTGTATTGGGATTTCAACCCAAGTAGTCTGACTACAGAGCTCTTAATCTTAAAATGGCATGGGGTGGGGGAAGATCTGACTTTCTGCTTATTTTTAAAGGTTGCTTTTCGTGTAGCCGTCTGCCTGCCATACGAATGAGAAGAGCCCAATTTATGGGCATCTCAATCTGTGCCAGGGAAACTTCTGTCCCTGAGTCCTCAGGCCAGTGTCTCTCCTGAGTGGCCCTTTGGCATTTGATGTATGCAGTGGGGGTGCTGTGGGAGCTACACTGGCTTTACTCTGTAGAGGCTGAGCTGGCCTCCTTCTCCCTGACCAGAAGCAAGTTGATGAATGACCTCTGTTGCTGCCTACCCAGTGCAGCCTGCCTCAGGGGGATTCCACCCATGCCTGCCCCTGCCTGGGAAAGCTGGGCTCCTTCTTGTTGGAGATGGGGCTGGGGCTGGATGTGAGGTAGGCAGGAAAGACCTGGGCTGCTGCTTGGTACGTGCTGAGCCTCGCGTGCCTGCCCTAGGGGTTGTGGACGCCTGCTCCCCACCTCTTTCCCCCATGCCCCTGTCTCCAGGCCTGGTGCCTTTAAGGATGTGTGCTTCTGTTTGTGGGCAGGTCCCAGCCTGGCACGTGTGCCTGGCAGTCATTAGCCTTCCAGGTGGTGTATGGAAGCTTCCCTTCTGTGACATCTAGTAGGTTCCCTCAGTGTGCTAGGCTTGGGCCAGCCCTGGACAGTGATCGCCATGATCTACTCCCTGACCTTCTACATTCCTAGAACTTCAAGTTCTCCTTTTGTAAATGGCGTCTTTTTGAATGTTTTCATTTTGCTGTGGGCTAGAGCTCCCCGTTGCTGCTCTGGGGTGTCTGGGGGCCACCAAAGTGTATGTGAGCCAAGCAGGCTCTTTCCCTTCTTCTTTTCCTAGCTGGTGAGCCTAACCCCACCCCCACTCTCTGGTTCCTACTGTGCTTGTTGCTCTAGGAGCTGCTCAGGTATCCTAGAAACAAGAAGAAAAACAAAGCTCAGAAAAGTCTCCCAGAGGCCTAGAGGCAAATATCAAACCAAAACAAAGTTTTCTGAAAGGAAATGAAACAGCTCCAAGAGGGTGGGGTGGAGGGGGATGTGTGTCAGGCAGAGGTGGGTGAAGTCTCTGGGTAGAGACCCCTCAGTTTTAGTGGCTCCTGCCTCTCTTCTCCAGAGTCCTCCTCCCTTTGCTGTTCTCTCCACAGAAAGCCTACCCTTCACCTGTCACACTTCGAGCTCCCCTGCTGCAGGAGGCCAAGTGGTCCCCAGATAGCCTCTTTGAGGGATTCAGTTTAGTTGAACATCCATAGTTGACTTGGGCCCCTTCTGGCCTAGTGGAGGATTTAGGGGCTGTAGAGCCCAGCATAGTCCCCATTGCCACGGTGGGAGCCAGTCAGTTCTGAGAATGGCTTTCCCTTGACTGCCAATGCCAAAGTTCAGGGTCTGGCCTGGGTGACTGCTCTGGGCAGGGCAGCTACTGAAGTGGGGGTGTCCTGGAAAGATAACCTGCTCTATCCAGCAGCCCAGAGGAGGACTCTTGGTCGCTTTAACTGGGGAGGAGGAGGGGAAACCTCTATTTCCTGAGAAGACCCTCCATTCCCTCAGCCCATATTGGAAGTTATGCTGAGGTCCCCAGCTCCAAAGCATTGGACCAGGTATGAAACCACAAAAATCTCTCCCTGAACTGTGTTCTAGTGGCATCTCAGCTGAAGGAGCACAGAAGTACCTTTGTACTGTCTGTGGCAAGCCCTGAGTGAGGGTTTGCCAGGGATTGTGTGGGACTATGGAGAGACCAGGTGGCCACGAGAGAAGATGCTTGGACTTTGTGCCCTGGTGGATGTGAGTCTTGTGTGTGAGGGGCACTCACAAGCATCAGTCTCCTCATTGCCAGTCTTCTGGTTGTTCTGTAAGTCTCACACCTGAAACTGAGGTCCCTTACTTCTTCCTCAAATGGTTTGGTCATAGATACCTTCATTCATTTGTTCAGCAGATATTTGTTGAAAATCTGCTCTGGGCCAGGTGCTATTCCAGGCACAAGGTATATAGCCATGAGTAGAACAGGAAGGGTGACTGTTTTGTGGGGTTTAGGTTCAAGAGGGACAGGCAGACAATATGCATGTAAACAAATAAATGAGCAAGATAATCACAGAGATGGTAAGTGTTCTGAAGAAAGTAAAGCTGAGTGATGGAAGGGAGAGTAAGTGAGTGATTAGTGGTTTGTGTGGCGGGGGATGGGGCCGGACAAGGGGCTACTTTAAGACTGGGTGGATAAAACTCAGTGGGAGGTAAAATGCAGCTGCTGTCTGAATGACAAAGAGGAATGAACACATGAGGATCTGACACCAGTGTGGACCAGGTGGAGGAAATCTCTAGTGCAAAGGTTCCAGGGAAAGGAGGGATCGACTCACTTGTTTGAGGAGCTGAGCAGTGGCAGTGGTGGCTAGATCATAACGAGTGAGAGAAAGGTGGTCAGACACTGCATTTTGACCTGGCTTGTAAGTCTTGCAGCCCACGGAGATTTACCTTTTGTTCCAGAAGGGGATATGTTTAGAGTCCTCTGGGTAGAGAGAAATGCACTGGTAGCTCTACACAGGTAACCATGTTATTCACTGGGTTATTACCATCAAGCCTTTCTCGTGTTTTTGAGGAGGGACTTGTAAAATGTCCCAGAAACAGAGATGCCAATGGATCTCATGACCTGGCCTAAGAGGATTACTTTTTTGGAAGGTATTGGATTGCAAGTACCTAAAGAGGACCATAACTGAGGATGCCTTCGGAAACACCCTCATTCATTATCTCTTAGAGTAATTAAAGCTATACAGTTTTCCAGAGGGACAGTTTATAATTCCATTCCTGGCTGAGGACCCTAATGAATCACTAGTGCCCAGCAGGTCGTGTATGAGATGCCATAATTGGGGTTCCTGTTGTAAGTGCTGACCCCCTGGATAGTGCTTTCCTTGTTAATGGTGTACCAGAGTACCCTTCCAGAAGAGGGACAGCAGCACCATGCTGGTAACTCTGTCCGTTGTCTTCTTCAGTTTCCACAGCAATTCCATGAGGTAGATATTATTCTTTCTGTTTTACAGATGAAACTGAAGGAAACTGAAGGTCAGAGAAGTTAAGGAATATGCCCAGGATCACACAGTATGCTAGTAGATGGGTCTGCCTGACCCCAGTTTTCTTGTTGTTTCCACCATCATACTGCTGCCCTCAAGTGTCAGCCCTAAAACCTTAGGGTAGGGGAGAACCATGTACCTGCCCCAGGTCCCTAGTTCTCAGTTCTGCTAATCAGGAGATTCCTTGGCTTTGAAATCTGATAGCTACTGACTTAAAGATGTATTCACTCATTCACAAATATTGTGAGTGCCTATAAATAAAAATTATTGAGTGCCTATCTTCTAGGCCCTGGGGATGTAAACAAAACAGACAAAAATACCTCCTTCACTGAGCTGGCAATCTAGTGATGCAGATAGATCTCTTCCCTCCCAAAAAGTTAACTTTACAGAATATTACAGGTTGATGTGTGCTTTGGAAAAAGTATAAGCAGTGAAAGGGAATAGGGAATGGGGGTAGGGTATGAGGTTGTAATGTTAAATAAGGCTAGAGAGTGACATTTGAGTTAGCCTTGAAGAACCTCTTGTCCCTCTGATTTTACCTGGTCTGAAAGAACTTTAAGGCACAGGGTCACTGCTCGAATCTACTGTGTCCCGCTCCCTGTATGTGCTGCTGTGTTCGTTGCTCATCCCACGGTTCTTTCGTTTCTGCCTTCTGGAGGATGGTTGGTAGGAGGTGGATCCTGTGGGAATGCCTGGCTTTTCATGATGGCAGCAGGCTTGAACCTGTCCAGAGAAGGGGTGTGTTGAGGGCTTGGCCCTTTCTGGTTCAGAGGAGTTCCTGGGCAGTGGGCCCAGCACCTGGTACTGGTGCTCCACCACGTGACTCCCGGGCTGAGGCCCCAGGGGACTGAGGCCTCACTGTCTCCTTGCACCTGCACCCTGGGGTTCTTCATTACAGGACTCAGGCAGGCGGTTGGGCCAGCCCAACCCTTGTCATGGATTCTAGCCAATAGTGCTGCAAGGGCACACATGAAAATGACTGCCTGTTGTGCTGGGCGAGGTCAAGGGCCCAGGAGGCCGGAGGCAGAGGGCCAAAGACTGATGCAAACTGCACCCCACCCTCTTCTTCCCTGCAGATGGGGAGCTTGCTCAAGGTCAGAGAAGACTGAGGTGGCTCCCACATCAGTGTTGTTGGGAGGACCTCAGCCAGTGGGGCTAGTGGGAACCTTGGATGTCTTTGCCAAGTTCTGCCGTCATTTCAGCACCTGCGTTATTGTCCCCACAAGTGGAGCTGTGACCATGGGGTTGGTCTCTTTCTTCCTCTATGTTGGGAGGTTTCCATATTTGAATAATTAAAATTTTCAGTTTAGAGGTCTATCGCTTGTCTATCTCTTGCATGTTTCTCTCCTTTGCTTAGCTCCTCAATGACGTACCTGAGATTTTTCTAGGCTAATGGGGTGTGTGTGTGTGTGTGTGTGTGTGTGTGTGTGTGTGTGTGTGTATGGTGTATGGCAGGGGTAGGGGGTGTTAGAGAAGGGAAGGGTTGCCTCACAGTCAGTAATCTTTCTCTCTACATTGTGTTTTTACACACACATGCTGCTGTCTTTCCTTCCCCCACCACGGAGCTGAACTTGCCAGGAGGAGGAAACAAGATGTCGTGGTCAAGCAAGACTCAGAATTTGTGTTTGGTGACTTGGAAAGCATTTTAAGCAGTCCAATGCACTGCCCTTGGAAAGTCACGATGCAGCTTTAGGATGATGGGTTTAAGGGAAAACTCAAAAGCATATCATAGACCCCTCATCACCTACCTTTTCTGGATTTGGAGTGTGGTCAGCTGGAATATGTGTTGGGTCAGGTTGAGTCAGATCAGCCCTCAGCTGAAGCCCTTTGCCATGGTTTATGTATAGCTATCAGAAAGCTAGGTAACCTGTAACCAGTCAGACTAGAAGTCCCTGCTAGAGAGATGAGCCTCCAGAGACAGGCCTCCTCAGTAGGTCGGCACAGATAATAAGAAAGTTAGAAAACATCGGTTGGGTGGAAAACTTGCTAGGCTTTTCATGATGGTGGCAGGCCAGGGTGTACATATGAGTGAGTGAGTGTGTGTGTGTGTGTGTGTGTGTGTGTGTGTGTGAATTTTTGCACACTGAATAAAGTATTAAAATCCAAATATCTAAATCTATGAACTTGGAACTATAACTGCTATAGTTTTCATCTGCCCTGTTCTGATTTTAAAAAAATTCTGTAGCCCAAATCCTTTTTCCCCTCAAAGTGCCCCACTCTTCTTTCCCTTTTCTCACAGGCTCCTGTCCAAGCACGTGCATGTTAGGTCAATGTGTTTCCCCTTCTCTCACCTTCAACTTCACTTTCCTCTTCTTTCCTCCACTCACTTGCAGTCTGCACTCCTTAGAGCACTGCTTCTGGAGTCCTGACTCTCTTCAGCTTTAGCTGAGTGGCCTTGAGCCAGTTACCTCACTGTTCTGATCTCGGTTCTCCATCTGTATAGTGGGGATAATTGTACCAGCATCACAAGGTTGCTGTAAGGATTAGCTAAAACCAGACATCTAGGCTGCTTGGCAGAGTGCCTGCTACTTAGAAAGTGCTTGATAAATGGTAACTCTTATTACTGAGCCCTGCTGCGTGGAGAGCAGAGGACCGGCTACTAAAGGAGTTCATGTTTAAAGTTCATGTTCAGAGTTCACTGAAACTCTTGTGTGGTGCATCTTAACTTAGCCAGGAGATGTCACTTCCATTTTCTTTCCATGCTTCTCTGCTGCTGTCCTAGACACTTGAGGTGATTTCTCTCCATGTTTCCCCATCCTTTCCTTGCTACCTTCTAAGCTTGTTATCCCTTAAATGAATGAAGATGCAGATATTTTCTTTCCCCAAGCTTAATCCTGCTCTCCTTTCTTGGCTGCCTTCCCAGAACAAAAAATAAAGCTTCCTTTGAAGTTTTTACCATTACTGAGGTCCTAACAGGACTCACCTCCATTCTTCCAAAGGAAAAACCTGACATAGTCTCTTAGCACCTCTTTCCCCACTGCCAGGAGCCCCCTTTCAGCTTCCTTTCCATGCTTAAGGAATAGTAATATTAGCATTTGCCATTTGCTTGGCTCCTACTCTGTGTCAGAAAAAATCATTTAATCTTCACAGAAGTCTGATAAGCTAGATCTGAGTGTCTCCTTTATTATAGATAAGTAAACAGGAGTGTGCCTTACCCAGGGTCCCAGGGCTGTACATGCCAGAGCAAGGGGTAGAACCCTGGTATCTACCTTCAGAGCCCACAGTGCCCCTCTGGCCCCACACTGCCTCTGAGGATCCAGATGTCTTCAGTCCCTCCCTCCATAGAAGATAGGCAGGGTATGGAGTAGGGAGAGCTGGGCCTACGGATGCCCCAGAAGACCAAGCTAGTGGACCAGGGGAGGCATTCTTCCATTTAATAAGTGGTTTTTGAACAACTGCAATAGGGCAGCCTCTGCTAGGCACAGGAGACAAAGCTGTGAGCAGAACCAGACCCAGTTCTCATTCTCACGAAATGTACAATCTGGTGGGAGGGTCGTTAAAATAAGTGTAAAGTTGCAGCTGTGATAAATGTTACAAAAGATTGATACACTCTACTTGCTACAAGAGCATTTACTGAGGCCATTTGACCTGAGATCTGAAAGAGGACTAAAGATTAACTAGTTGGAAAAGGGAGAGAAGAATGTTCTAGATAATGGAAACAGTTCTTGCAAAGGAGCACAGCAAGTTAAAGAGAGTGAAGGAATGTGGTTGGAACATGGTTCATGGTGAAGCTGAAGGGTGGGCAGGGGTCATACCACCCAGGGCCTTCATGGGCACTTTAAGGAGTTTGGTTTTGGAAGCCCCCCAGGGATGATCGTCCAGGAGTGACATGATCAGATCAGACACTCACGTGTGTTTGATGTAAAGAGCATTGAGAGTCAGGAGACCTGGGAGTCCTGGATCTGCTCTCTATAGGAGTTTTCTGAGCCTGGGTTTCCTCATCTCAAAATCCTGGAGGGTTGGACTCAGTGATGTTTAAAGTCACCTAGCACAGTGCATTTAATTAAAAAAAAAATTCATGTTTATTTATTTTTGAGAGAGAGAGACAGAGTGTGAGCAGGGTAGGGGCAGAGAGAGACGGAGACACAGAATCTGAAGAGGGCTCCAGGCCCTGGGCTGTTAGCACAGAGCCCAATGTGTGGCTCAAGCTCATGAGCCATGAGATCATGACCTGAGCCAAATTTGGATGCTTAACTGACTGAGCCACCCAGGCGCTCTGCACAGTGCATTTAATTCCTTCCGTCCTTCCTTCCAGCTCTAAGGTTCTATGAGTCTGTTTTGCAGGAATTAGGTTCCCTGTATCCTGGACTGCCCGTAACAGAAGCTAGGCAAGTGTGCATGGATGTGTGTGTGTGTGTGTGTGTGTGTGTGTGTGTGTGTGTGTGTGTGTGTGTTTGGGAACAGGGGAGAAAGAGTGATGCGGCACAGAGTTTCCAAGGGCCTTTGACTTTTGTCATATATTTCAAACCCTATGACATGGCATTGCACAAGGGAAGCAGGAGACTAGAGATTGGTATAAAGAGAGAAAGGAGAAAGGAATGAAGAAAAGGGAACAAGGTAAGATGAGGAGATGGGGAGAGAAGGAGAAAGCAAACAGCGAGGATTGATTTGGGGAAGGGGTCAGAAGAGAAGATGATGTGACTCAGGAATTCCAAGGCTTTGTTGCTCAGCCTGGCAGTTCTGGGCATATCTAGTACCTCAGAGATTCTGGTGACCCCAGAGATTACTTGTAGAATTTGCATATTGAAGTGGTTTATGGAGCCTAACGTGCCAAGCACTCACTAGCAGCCTGTACTTGCCTTTGCTTCAAGTTTTAGCAGGCATTGGAGTTCCTATTAAACAAGGTTGGGTCTGGGGGATGTCACCCTCTGCTCAGTGTCTCCCCGTGTAGCAGGCTTCAGGCTTGCTCCTGTCAGCTACTTACAGTACTCATGAAGTAGTAAGGTGGAAGGGGCAGCGGGCCCAGGCCTGCTGACAGTCAAGGAGCCTAAGAGAGAGCACTGCCTGCCTATGGCTTCGGGCTTCCTGCTTTGACTCCTGTCACCTGGCCTCCTCTCTGGAACTGCCTCTGGAAAGTCAGTCTGAACCTGATCCCGTCCAACCTTGCTGCCTAGTCAGAGAGGGTACTCCCACCCTTCTCTGCACAGCAGGCAGGCGGGCGGAGTTCCAGATTGTCTTCTGGCAGTCTGGAGTGCCCTTCTCAGGCTCTTTGCCACAGGGGATTCTCAGGGCTGGGCACAGGAGTTCCGAGGCACTGAACAGGCCTCCCCAGGCCTTCTTGGGCTCTCTCTGCCCCTCTCCCTAGTCTTACTGAGCCTTCCAGCGGCTCTGGCCTCCTGCCTCCCACCTCCTTCCTCATCTGGCACATAGAGAGTATGGGGCCAGCTCCTGCCAGGTACACATGTGGGCTCACACATGAGAGGCCTTACTCCTCCTTGGAGTACAAACTCTTGTCATACATGTGGCTCTAAGCCTGTAAACTGACTGCTGCTGTGCTCAAATCATGTGTGCTCTTCCCTCCTGCACCCCTTCCTGGGCTCTGTGTAAGGGCTGTGGGAAGGCCTGTGTCCTTGCTGCCCTTTGTGGGTATGGCCAGAGATGTTACTGTATTTTGGGACCTGGTGGGATAGGCTTCCAGGGAGCCTTCCCCCTCATGGGGCTGCAGAGATAGGCCCTTGTGAGTGGGGAAGGGAAGCAAGAAGAGGTTGCCAGAAAGCAGTTGCCCTCAGTAGCAAGCAGAGCCCCTCCCAACTTGCACTCCACAGCTCCCTGTGCTGAGTGATGGGAATTCCCAGGTGGCCTGGGTGCCTCCTAGGGGAGCTGTGGCTTGGAGCTAAGCCTGTTGTCTCCCTTATCTCCTCAGGTGTGTGGTCGTGCTGTTCAATCCCCGGAAACACAAACAGCACCACATCCTCAACAGTTCCAGGTAAATGGGGCTGGGCCCTCAGGGAGCACCTCCATTTCCTGGGAGTTGTGAAAAGGGCACTGTCTGGGGTCTTTGAGGGTCTGAGGACTGGGACCTGGTTGGGCCCAGGATCAGATAGCAAAATGCCACTATGTGTGCCATTAGTGTCTGCTCACCTTGCCTCTTGAGGGGACTCTGTGGGAGCCAGGTTTAGGCTAGGCTGTCAGTGCCCATCTGAGCCTGCCTCATATCCTGCAGGAAAACCATCACTGCCCTGGCCTTCTCTCCTGATGGCAAGTACCTGGTCACTGGAGAGGTGAGTGAGGAACGAGGGCTGTAGTCCTCTGAGGTGGGTGGGTGGCCTGGCCTCAGCAGAGAGCTACAATCCTAGGCCTCGTTAGGGCTGCTGGCACTTTGGCTTCCTGAACAGATGCTAAATCCTAGTCTTTGCTCTGCCTGAAAACAGTGGTTCTTAAACCTGAGTGAGAATCACCTGGTTTGCTTGGTGAAGTACACATTGTCAGGCCTGCCCCCAGGGTTTCTGACTTTATAGGTCCGAGATGGGACCCCAAAATTTACATTTCTAACGAGTTGCCTAGTGCAGATTCTGCTGGTTTGGGAAGCAGGCTTTGAAAAACCACTGCCTTAAAATATTCCTTATCTCCAGAGGCCCCCTGCTGGGCACATGAGGGATGCCTCTGTGTTCTCAGGCTTACAGGGAGGCAGATGAGGCAGAAATAGGCATGAGTGGTAGTGGTTCTCAACCCTGGAGACCCATCAAGAATCACTCAAGGAGTTTTGAACAAATACAGAGGTGCACACCCTGACACAGATATTGAACAAAATCTGGGCTGTTTTCTTCCTGATGATCATTGTCCTGAGATATTTATCATGTTTTTTAAAATACCTTTGCCCCATAATAGCGCTCTCCTCTTGACTCTTGGCCAGGGGTCATTAGAGAGATTTTATTGAGTAGCTGGAGGGGCGGGGGATGAGAACCGCCACCCTGAAAGGCTTGGGGAGTCTGTATGCCTCTGGCCCTCACTTCCAGTTCTTGCCTCCGTGCAGAGTGGGCACATGCCTGCCGTCCGGGTTTGGGACGTGGCTGAGCATAGCCAGGTGGCGGAGCTGCAGGAGCATAAATATGGCGTGGCTTGTGTGGCCTTCTCCCCTAGCGCCAAGTACATTGTCTCCGTGGGCTACCAGCATGACATGATTGTCAATGTCTGGGCCTGGAAGGTGAGTAGACTGGGTGGGCTGGCCTGACAGCCTCATGGGAGTTCATGGACCAGTCAGGGAGCCAGGAAGCTGCTGATCTGAACCCCTTCACTCCACTCTGCTAATCTCAGTCTCATTCTAGAAAATAGCCTGAAGCAGAAAAGAAAAACTGTGTAGCCAGGTGTATTGGTAGAAAGGGGCTAGTTTTATGCCTTTGAGGATCTACGGAGGAAAGGAATCTCTTCAGCTGCTCTAGAAAGAAATTCTTCTCTCTCCCTTCTTTTTCTGACCAAAAAATCTTGGAAAGGAGCCCTTTTTAAGTACAAATCCTATCTAACCCCTCCTCCTTCCTCTAAACCTCTTTCTTCTTAGCCCCAAGAGGCAGAATTTTGATTCTTCCTTTGGCTTTCCCTCCAGAAAAACATTGTGGTGGCCTCCAATAAGGTGTCCAGTCGGGTGACAGCAGTGTCCTTCTCTGAAGATTGCAGCTACTTTGTCACTGCAGGCAACCGGCACATCAAATTCTGGTACCTCGATGACAGTAAGACCTCAAAGGTGAGCTGCTGAGGCTGGAAGTGGCCCAGAGCCAGGGCCTGCTCAGCCCACCCCAGGAGACCCTGTTCACTTGGGCCCCTCTCTGCTTACCGAGCGGCCATACAGAAGTTCTGGGTGAGTCAGATGCTGTCCGGGCCAAGGAGTAGTCTCAAAGAGTGAGGGGGCCTTGCTGCTTCCCCTCCTTCTCCCCAGGGTCTATTTTGCAGGGGCAGGCTCTGGGGTGGACAGGTGGCAACTGTGGTGTGTCTCCACAGGTGAACGCCACTGTGCCCCTGCTGGGCCGCTCAGGGCTGCTGGGGGAGCTGCGAAACAACCTGTTCACTGATGTGGCCTGTGGCCGAGGGAAGAAGGCCGACAGCACCTTTTGCATCACGTCCTCAGGGCTGCTGTGCGAGTTCAGCGATCGGAGGCTTTTGGATAAGTGGGTGGAGCTGAGAGTAAGCACCTCTGTCCCAATGGGTAGGGGCTGCCCGTGTGTAAGCTCAGGGGAGATCTGATGCCTCTGGCTCCATACCAGGGTCTAGGCCCTCACGCATGCAGGAGGGGACCCCAGGAGAGAGAAGCTTGTGGGAGCCAGAGCTTGGCCTAGTTCCAGCCCTTGGAGATCTGTATAACTGCCTCCTCTCTGCTTTCTCTTTCCATCTTTCTTTCCTCTGCTTCCCTCTTCTCAGAATACAGACAGCTTCACAGTAAGTGGTACCTAGACCCTCCTGTCTTTCTCATGCTGTTTCTTTCTCTTTGCTGGGCTTTTCCTTCTTTGTCCTCTTTGCCAAAACTTCTCGTGCCTTAGAAGGGTCCCTGACTCCCATCCCCCAATTGCACGTGGCTGTAGGCCCTCTGGCCACCTGCTGCTGGAGGGAGGGGTATCTCTAGATGACAGCTGAGGGGCTCAGGCCAGAGCTGCTGGGGAGCTTTTTCCTCGCCTCTGCCTTGGCTGGTCCTTCCTCTTGGCAGGTGACTCTTGAGGAGGGGTTGGGCAGGTGACCCTTGCTGACCTGAGCCCTTCTGCCTGCAGACTACTGTGGCCCACTGCATCTCTGTGAGCCAAGACTACATCTTCTGTGGCTGTGCTGATGGCACCGTGCGCCTCTTCAACCCCTCTAACCTGCACTTTCTCAGCACGCTGCCCCGGCCCCACGCCCTGGGGACAGACATTGCCAGCGTCACTGAGGCCAGGTGAGCTGTGTGGGCCCCCTGCCTCCATTCAGAGCCTCACCTTGGGCCCAGCCTTCCCTGGCTGTGCTTCAGGAGTCAAACTGAGGAGTGTATCAGTGCCCCCATGATTGCCAGCACCACCTCTGTAGACCAACAGCTTTGGGCTTATTGATACTAGTTGCAACCAAGGAGGCTGCACACCGTGGGAAACCGGCGAGTGTCTTAGGAAGGGGGGAGGGTAGGTAGGGCTTATCGTAAGATTTGGGCTTGTATTAGATGATTTTAGGAATGGTTCAAGGTGTTGAAGTTTTGCTCTGGTTAGATGCTGTCAGGAAGTACAGGCAATTCTACAATTAGACTTCGTAATAATTTTTATCTAAAAGGTGGAAGGGAAGATACGGGGCTAAAGCTGTAATTGGTAAAGAAGTAGCATTCAATCATGATAGATGGGAATGGAAATGTACGGTCATTTTTGTGGTTTATACAGTGACGTGTGTTTATCCGTCCTCAGACACAATTACAGAGGGGTCTTGTTTTTGTTCTGTTCCATCATGGCCGCAGAGGTACCTTGTCTGACTTTCGTGTTCTCTGACACTGTGTTCATCACGAGAACACCGAGGTCCAACAACTAGTGCCGGGTCAGGGGTCACCTCCTGGCTGACAGCTGTCAGAGACCTTTTTCTTTCTCAGGCAGCTGCCCCCTGCAGGTCTGGAGAGGGCTCCTCATGCTCCCTCTGCTCCTTCCTTTGCTCTTTGGCTTCTGTTTTCATTCTTTTTAGTCCTCCATTTCATCAGCTCCTTACTCACTGTTTGCCCTGTCCTCTTCCCCACAGTCGCCTCTTCTCTGGAGTGGCCAATGCCAGGTATCCAGACACCATTGCCTTGACTTTTGATCCTACTAATCAGTGGCTGTCTTGTGTATACAACGACCACAGCATTTATGTTTGGGATGTGAGGGACCCCAAGAAAGTGGGCAAGGTGTACTCAGCTCTGTATCATTCCTCCTGCGTCTGGAGTGTGGAGGTATGTGGGCTGGGCTGGCTTGGGACTGACCAGGTTTGCTGGGGTACCATTGTGGGGCAGGAGGTGGGGATCCCTGAGGATGCCTTCATATTCCTGCTGCCTCCTTTTTTCTCCAGCAACATCCCTGTGTATCCGCATATCTTCATGGGTCCTGAGGATTGAGCTTGAATTTTACTGCTTATGTATCTCAGGCTTCTTCCATTGTATCCCTGTCTATCCCTAGCTTTGCTTCATCCTGGGCTGGGTGATCTTGGACAAGTTACTGAAATTGACTGAACCTCAGTTTCCTCAACTGTAAACTGGTGTACCTGATTACTCCAGTTGTCCTAAGGATTAAATGAAATGATATAAGCGGGGGATGTAGAAGAGTGCCTGGAACATAGCGGGAGCTTGTTAAGGTTTTTGCCCTTAGTGATAATACAGAGTATCTAATAGTTATGGCTTGCTTCCTATGTAACAAACACTGGGCTAAGTCTTGGCCAGCATCCTCTCTTCAATCGCATTCCCTTCCATCTCCTTGGGCAGGTAAAGGACTGCCCTCTACATGGAGATCTGACTTTGTTCCCTCTGCCCCTCAGGTCTACCCTGAAGTGAAGGACAGTAACCAGGCCTGCCTGCCCCCAAGTTCCTTTATCACCTGTTCCTCAGACAATACCATCCGCCTGTGGAACACAGAGAGCTCCGGGGTACACGGCTCCACCCTGCACCGAAACATCCTCAGCAATGTGAGCCCTGAGGACTTAGGGCATCTATTCCCTACTTAATGCCCCCATCCCCTCAGCCTTCACACCCCCTTCTCAGGAACTGGGTCCCTTCCAGCTCTGGTTTGGCTGGGCTCTTTGAGCCAGGGGTTTATCTTGTCCAGCATTCTTCTCCCTTTGCAGCTGTACTAGGTCAGGCCTGCCTAATTCACCTGCTATTCTGACATGCTCCCCTAGGACCTCATTAAGATCATCTATGTGGATGGGAACACTCAGGCCCTGCTGGACACCGAGCTACCCGGAGGAGACAAAGCTGATGGGTCCCTGATGGATCCCCGTGTGGGCATCCGCTCTGTGTGTATCAGCCCCAACGGACAGCATCTAGCTTCTGGGGACCGTGTAGGCACGCTCAGGTAATGCCAGGCCTGGAGTGGTACTGACTGCCTCCCACTGCACAGGCCGAGGGAGTTAGGTCCTGAAGGACAGAGCTTTAGAAAAATTGGCTCTGAAAGATTGGGGAACAAGATGTCTATATACACGAAAAGATAGTAACTTTACAATGAAGAAACCCAGCAGAAACCATCCTAACCAAGTGAGTAAACTTAACATCTTCATGTCAACCTCATGAAGCCCATAATATGTGCTAAGATGGACATAGCATGGTTTCTGTGGTATTCTTGCCCCACGTGCATAAACTCAGTTCAATCATGGGAAAACATCAAGCAGACTAAAACTGAGGTATGTAGGACAGAGTAGTCAATACTTTTCTAAAGAGTGTTGAAGAGTGATCAATACTCCTCAAAAGCATCAAGGTCATGAATGATAAGGAAAGACTGAAGAACTGTCACCAACTACAGGTGATAAGGAGAAACAACAATTAAATGCAATTTGGACTCTTGATAGGATCTTGGATCCAGAAAAAAGGCTTTGTGGAAAAACTGGTGAAATTCAAATAAAATCTTTAATTAATTAATTAATACTACTGTACCAATGTAAATTTTCTGCTTCTGGTATTTGAACTGCCGTTAATATGAAAATTCTCTATACTCATTGCAATTTTTCTCTAAACCTAAAAGTTCAAAAATAAATAAAAATACAATTTTAAAAACAGGTTAGAGGGAAGGTATAGCAGAGAATTGAGGGTGAGCCTCTCCTCTGGTAGCCTGTCAACACCCTCTTCCCTCTCATCTTTGCAGAGTGCACGAGCTGCAGTCCCTGAGTGAGATGCTAAAGGTGGAGGCCCATGACTCAGAAATTCTATGCCTGGAGTACTCTAAGCCAGACACAGGTAAGAAGGATGCCTGGGATCTAGCCCAGAACGGCACAGGGCCCCTCCAGTCCTGCTAGTGCCACTTACGTCCATCCTGGCTCTTGGATGCGGGACTGAACATCGTTTGAATCACTTGGTATTGCAGGTTTAGAGGAGGACAGCTCCATGCCTGCTGCATGGTTCACTTGGATCAGAGTTATGGGGCTCACTTCCTGTGGTCCTTCTGCCGGGCCCACATAGGGGTTTGCTCTGGGCACTCATGGGCTGATAGAGTTCTTTCAACCCCAGGTCTGAAGCTGTTGGCGTCAGCGAGCCGGGATCGGCTCATCCATGTGCTAGATGCTGGCCGTGAATATAGCCTGCAGCAGACGTTGGACGAGCACTCATCCTCCATCACTGCTGTCAAGTTTGCAGGTGGGGGCAGGGCAGTTGAGACACATCTTGCCACCTACCACCAGTATCCTCCACCCCTATCTCCTGCCTCCATGAGAAGGGTGTGCCAGTCGCAAGGATGTGTGGGACAGCAATTGGGAGGCCTGGAGCTGGATGGGAAGACAGGTGGAATGTCGACTATCAGTCTAGGTGACTGTGAGCCAACCAGGTTGGCTGAGGACAGAGAGAACAGAAAGCTTAGGTTTGGAGGAAGTGTCCTGATTTAATTGGTTGTCCTGGTCATGTGGAATAGTTCAGCAGTGGGGCAGTATGGAGGGAAGGCAGAGGAAGGGCTGGCCCCCTTGTGGTAAGAGCTGTGGTAATAGCTAGGCCCCCCTCCTCCATAGCCAGCGATGGGCAAGTCCGCATGATCAGCTGTGGAGCAGACAAGAGCATCTACTTCCGAACTGCACAGAAGGTGAGGGTATGGGGCTTCCCTGAATAGGGCAGTGGTTGGGGAATCTCAGTCGTTCCCTGAGCTGAGATTGTAAGAGGTGAAGGGAGGCGAAAGCCGGGCTCTCTGGGCCTAGTGAGCCCACGTGTTCTACCCCTTCAGTCCGGAGATGGAGTACAGTTTACACGGACGCACCACGTGGTACGGAAGACGACCCTCTATGATATGGATGTGGAGCCCAGCTGGAAGTACACGGCCATCGGCTGCCAGGACCGAAATATTCGGTGGGCATCCCCTTCTCAAACCATCTAACCACCTTCCTTTGTGACCTCCACCCATGTGACTTGAGGGGTCAGCTTTAAGCAGCTGTCTCCCCATTTCTGTCTTTTTGTCTAGGACTTTGTACCCCTTGAGCCTGTAGAAAGAGCACTTTGCCTTACCCAAGAGGTGGTAGCCTCTTTGGTGTTGGGGAGTGGCTCTCAGAGAGAACAGGGCTGGGACTGAATGCTGGGGTCTCTGTCATCCAGGGGTGCTTGATTGTGGCCTCTTCTTCATGTGAACAAGAGTGTTTCTTTACAGGATCTTCAACATCAGCAGTGGGAAGCAGAAGAAGCTGTTTAAAGGATCACAGGGTGAGGACGGCACTCTCATTAAGGTAAGGGCCCAGCGGGATGGGCTCTGGACCAGAGAAAGGAAGGACAGGGGTAGTGGGTGGAAAGGGACTGGTGCTTCCCTTGTCCTCTGCCAGCTGTGTGTCCCACTCCTCAGGTGCAGACAGACCCCTCAGGGATCTATATCGCCACCAGCTGTTCTGACAAGAACCTCTCCATTTTTGACTTCTCCTCAGGCGAGTGTGTGGCCACCATGTTTGGCCACTCAGGTAAGTGTTGCCCCAATAATCTATGGCTGGAACTTTACTCTTTCCTCCTTTAGTTTCTGGGGACCTAGCAGAGCTACTCGCCCCACCCCTCCCACCAACCATTGACCTCCACTGTTGGGACAGAAGCTTGGCGGGGACTTTAGAGTGGCTCATAGGCTGTATTCTTTGTTCCTCACAGAGATTGTCACTGGCATGAAGTTTAGTAATGACTGCAAACATCTCATCTCTGTGTCAGGGGACAGGTGAGCAGAAGCCAGCTTCCCTGAGACACAGATTTTTCCTCTGTGCCACACATATACCCAGCTCCCTCCCCTCTTTTCACATCAGTGATGTCTCTGGGAAGTAGGGCTGAGCAGGGGTCTTTCTTGGCTGGGCCTGATGTGGTGCTAGAGGGTGGCCCTGGTCTTCTTGACAACCCATGAGGAAGGGGAACTAGTGGTGTGCTACCTACCCCAGGTCCTACCCTACCTCTCCCTCACCCAACTCTGTGGCTCTATCCAGCTGTATATTTGTGTGGCGCCTGAGCTCTGAGATGACCATCAGCATGAGGCAGCGTCTGGCCGAGCTGCGCCAGCGTCAGCGAGGGGGCAAGCCACAAGGACCATCTTCTCCCCAAAGGGCTGCGGGTCCTAACCGGTGAGAACAGAGTATGGTTATGGGCGAGTGGTAGGTGGGCATCTAGACAGCTTGCTGTGATCTCCGTGCTACTCCTTTCTGCTCTGGACTTGACATTCACCTGTACCTCCCAACTCCTGTACCCCCCAACACACATTTCTTACTTGAAGACCCATAAAGGTTGGCCTCTACCTGCATTGAGTCTCCTCTCTCCATGACCTTCCTTGTCTTGGACTTAGGCATGAGGCCCCATCGATGCTGTCTCCTGGACCAGCTCTGTCATCAGACAGTGACAAGGAGGGAGAAGATGAAGGCACTGAAGAAGAAGAACTGCCAGCTCTGCCTATCCTTGCCAAGGGTACCAAGAAAGAGCCAGGTGTGTGAAAGTCTCATGTAGGGCCAGAGAGGCACCAGTTGGCACAGTGGCCAGATATGCCCTTTCTGGTACTGTGGGGGTGAGATCAGGGTGAGCTGAGGAAGTCAGAGCATCACTGTGGCCACACAGGTATGGGCTGATGTGGAGCCAGGGCTCTGGATGGGTGGGCTGGAGATACTCTCTCTGACTGCCTGTCTCTGTCTAGCCTCAGTGCCTGGCCCAGTCCTGCCCCGAAGCCTGTCCCACTGGGAGATGAGTCGGGTGAGTCACCATCGTTATAATGCCCTTCCAAGGTTATAAGAGGCAGAGGAAGGTGAAAGTGGGCTCTCTAGGCCTGCCCACGTGCTGCACCCCTTGAGTTTAAGAAAGGGCCTTGTGGGAGAGTCTGAGCAGCTTGACTGGTCCCAGGTTACAGATGATGAAGCCTAGGGGTCTCCTTCCTGCAGTCTGGGTGGGGTGGCCTGCAGGGGTGAGTCGCCACTAGAAGAAGTGCTCCACTTGTTCAGCTGTCTGGAGGCCTAGGAGTAAACATGAACAAAGAACAGGTTGAGGTGGGGAGTAGAAAAGGGGTGTCCGAGCCAAACTGTTAGAACTGCAAGAGGGGCTCCTGGGTGGCTCAGTTGGTTAAGCGTCCAACTCTTAATTTCGGCTCAGGTCACGATCTCATGGTTCATGGGTTCGAGCCCTGTGTCGGGCTCTCTGCTGTCACTGTGGATCCTGGTTCGGATCCTTTATCTATCTTTCTTTCTGCCCCCCACCCTCTCAAAAATAAATGAACATTAAAAAAAAAAAGAACTGAAATTCAAGAAAATCAAAGATGCAGAGAATAGAAATCTGGAGAAACTAGTTTTTTTATATACATATATAATTTATTGTCAAATTAGTTTCCATACAACACCCAGTGCTCATCCCAACAAGTGCTTTCCTCAGTGCCCATCACCCACTTTTCCCTCTCCCCCAGCCCCTATCAACCCTCAGTTTGTTCTCAGTATTTAAGAATATTTTATGGTTTGCCTCCCTCCCTCTCTGTAACTTTCCCCCCCGCTTCCCCTCTCCATGGTCTTCTGTTAAGTTTCTCAAGATCCACATAGGAGTGAAAATATATGGTATCTGTCTTTCTCTAACTACTTTTTTCACTTAGTATGATACCCTCCAGTTGCATCCACATTGCTGCAAATGGCCAGATTTCATTCTTTATTATTGCCAAATAGTATTCCGTTGTATATATAAACCACATCTTCCTTATCCGTTCATCAGTTGACGGACATTTAGGCTCTTTCCATAATTTGGCTGTTGTTGAAAGTGCTGCTATAAACACTGGGGTACATGTGCCCCTATGCATCAGCACTCCTGTATCACTTGGGTAAATTCCTAGCAGTGCTATTTCTGGGTCATAGGGTAGTTCTGTTTTTCGTTTTTTGAGGAACCTCCACACACTGTTTTCCAGAGCATGGAGGAACTAGTTTTAAAGACCCCACGTTAGGAGGTAAGCTCAGAACTTCCAGAGTAGTTATTTGGAGGGAAAGGGCTGTGAGAGGACTGGGCAGCTACTTCAGGGCAGCCAGAGGCGGATACAGACTTTCTGAGCAAGCCCCACAGCAGCCCAGCGTTCACTTGGGCCACATCAAGACTTCAAGGGGCAGTGCCTTCATTGTTAGCAGCAGCTCCATGGAATAATAGTGGCATGGTGCCTCTGGTGCCTTCTGACCAGGCCAGGGGCTCAAGGCTGGACTATTGGTTTGTCCTTGGTGCCGTGAATGGACTTAGAACTGTCTTCTGAGTAAGGGATTTTGTAGAGATTCCCAGCTCCAAGGTGTCCATGACACCGGGCGAAGGCTGAGACTAGAACATCTAAGACAGGACATAGAGTGAAGCTAAGAACATGAATTCTGGACCCAGACTACCTGAGCTGTAACCTGCAGGCAGGCCCTTACTGTCTGTGGGACTATACAGGTTATCTAAGTCCCCTGTGTTTCAGTTTTCCCATCTGTAAAAATGCGGAGAATAATACTACTGACTTCAGAAGGTGGTTGTGGGGATTAAGTGAGCGAACACATGTAAATAAAATGCCTGGCACACAGTAAGTGATATATGAGTGTTCACTGATACTATTGTTTGGTGGTTGTTAACTTCCCCCTCCCCTGCCCCACACCAGGCACAGGAGACGGTGGAGTTCCTGGCCCCAGCTCCTGTGGCCAATCAAGGACCCAGAAGAAGGAGCCGCTGGGCTCAGCCAGGCGTCGAGCTGAGTGTCCGCTCCATGCTGGACCTGCGGCAGCTGGAGACACTGGCCCCAAGCCCTCGAGACCCTAGCCAAGACTTGCTGGCCATGACCCCGTCTTGCCCTGGGAAACATGGTCAGCAGGTCCCTCCTGAGACCTCACATGCTAGCCAGGTGAGCCAGCTTTCTCCCAGCAACCTAGAGATCTCCAAGCAGCCTTAGGCAGACTTATGCCAACAGCTGGGGCCTGAGCACTGGGCCATCTATGCTTGCTCTGCTCCTGTGGCACATTGGTAGCCTGGACTGCAAAGGTTCAGGCTGGCTAGGTTGTGTGGTGTGGTGATTGGGGTGGTACCCTTTGCCCTGGGCCAGGTTTCTTCAAGGGCTCATGATATTAAGTGGTGGCTGAAGGTTGACAGCCTGGAGTGTGACAGAATATTGTTATTCCAGAAGCTCAAGAACAGTAGCTGGAGCTATCCTCAGAGTTGGAATATTCAGCTTCCCCCAGAACTTATACACACCAAATCCTTGCCCACCTCCACCTCTTTTCTCAGACCTTTTCTCATGTCAGCATCCTCAGTACTTCCCCTTTGTGTGTTCCCAGAACAAAAAGCCCCCTCGGCATCAGGCTTCCCAACCCTGTTCCTGCCCCCACATTATTCGATTGTTGTCCCAAGAGGAAGGGGTCTTTGCCCAAGATCTGGAGCCTGCACCCATCGAAGATGGTATTGTCTACCCGGAGCCGAGTGACAGTCCCACCCTGGATACCAGGCAAGGGTCCTTCCCTCATCAGACTTCAGAGGCTACGCAGTCTTCCCTTCCTGTGCATTCTTTATATGGGAGGGCTGGCCCAGGATACTCAGGGCTTCCCTGCCACTTCGCCCCTGCCTCATCCCCAGTCCCACTCACAGGTTGGGGAGAAGGAAGCCAGGTGTCTGGTGGGGCTGCTCACCCCTGCTAACTTCCTCTTCTTTCCCCTGCTGGCCCTCCTGAAAGTGAGTTCCAGGTGCAGGCTCCAGCCCGAGGGACCCTGGGAAGAGTGTATCCAGGCAGCAGGGCTTCCGAGAAGCACAGCCCTGACAGTGCCTGCTCTGTGGATTATAGTAGCAGCCGCCTTTCCAGCCCTGAGCACCCCAACGAAGGTGAGGCTGCAGCTTTGAGGGAGGTCAGTGGACTGAGGTGGGAGTGGAGGCTCTGGCGACAGGTTGGTGCAGCATGATGCTTCTGTCCCTTCCCCACATCCAGACTCTGAGAGCACGGAGCCCCTGAGTGTGGATGGCATTTCCTCAGACCTTGAAGAGCCAGCCGAGGGTGATGAGGAAGAGGAGGAAGAAGAGGGAGGCACTGGCTCCTATGGGCTACAGGAAGGCAGTCCCCATACTCCAGACCAGGAGCAGTTTCTAAAACAGCACTTTGAGACTCTGGCCAATGGGGCTGCTCCAGGTGTGGTCAGAGGGCCAGTATGTGGTCACTGTAGTCTTCTCTCCTTCCCTCCTTGCCTGGATGAGAGGGAGGGTACAAGGGTAGGCCATGCCCTGGGTTACCTTCTAGGGGAGGCAGAATCTGGCACCAGGGCTTGCTTCACTTCATCATTTCTGTCACCCTGGCAGGGGGCCCAGTCCGGGTACCAGAGAGGACAGAGTCTCGGAGCATCTCTTCACGATTCCTGTTGCAAGTGCAGACCCCCCCACACAGGTACCTCTCCCCACAGCAGCTCTTACTCTCTTATAAGGAGTTCTGGCTCACTTGACCCCCCGGCCCTCCCCAGAGGGCCAGTCCTGGCTCTGGGGCAGCATGCCACCCTCCTCTCTCCAAGGCTGCTGTCTTCCCATGCTCAACAGTATTTTGCACTCCCAAGTTTGGGACGACTGGCCTGCTGGCTTTGTGCCGTTCCTTCTCTCCCAGCGCTTCTCCTCATGTTGGCAAAGGGGACTCCTAAGCCTCCTCTGGGCCTTCTTCCACATTTCCTCCCTGTAGGGAACTGTCTCCATCTTCCTCAAGCCTGGCGCTGCCATCGAGACCAGTCCAGATGCTGCAGGCTTCGGGTGAGCAGCTGAGAGGCAGTGGTGCCAGTCCTCCAGGAGCACCCCCAGAGGCAGAGCCCTCCCCTGGAAATGGTGGCCCCCAGCAAGCAGTTCCTGTGCTTTTGCCACGACGCCGTCTCAACCCGGATAGCAGCTGGTCTCCCAAGAGAGTGACTGCAGCCAGCCCCTTGGGTGGACTCCAGAAAGCCCAGTCTGTGCAGAGCCTGGTGCCACAAGGTGAGGAGCCTGGGGGGCTCAACTCCAGGGTGTGGGGAGTGTGGAGCGCATGAGCTTGCTAGAGGAAGGAGGGCCTGATTTAGCTCTGATGTGTCACTGTGCTTGCCACTGAGTGTCCCTTAGTGGGTATGTGTGGGGCATAGCAACTCTTAGGGAGCTGAGTCTTTGCACCTGGGATGTCCTCCTCACCACCTGACCTGTATATCTCTGTCTTCTCTGCAGATGAGGCCCCTCCACCAGGTCCATTGCTCTTACGGGAGATGGAAGCCCACGCGGGCCTGCGCTCCCTGCCACAGGCTGATGGCCGTCTTTCTCAGCCTCACTCCTACCAGAACCCCACCACCAGTTCCATGGCCAAGATCTCCCGCAGCATCTCTGTTGGGGAGAACTTGGGGCTGGCGGCCGAACCTCAAGCTCCTGCTCCCATTAGAGTCTCACCGCTCAGCAAGCTAGCCCTGCCCAGCCGGGCTCACCTGGTCCTGGACATTCCAAAGCCACTGCCTGATCGTCCTACCCTGGCCACATTCTCACCTGTTACCAAGGGCCGGGCCCCTGGTGAGGTGGACTGGCCTGGCTCCCCAGCAGGCCTGGGAAAGGCTCACAGTACATCTGAGAGGCGGGCCTGTTTGGGGGAGGGTGCCCCTCCCAAGCCTAGGACAGAGTGCCAGGCTCAGCCTGGGCCCAACAGCCCCTGTGGCCAGCAACTGCCGGTCAGTCCCCTCTTCCGAGGCCCTGAGAACTTGCAGTCCCCAACCCCTGAGAAGACTCCCAGCCCCATGGAATGCACCAGGCCAGGGGCAGCCCTGAGCCAGGACTCAGGTGTGCACAGCTCTCCAGCTCTCATCTCCTGCCCCATCCTCTTTCTCCTGTCTCTGCTGTCTCCTCTCTGGCTCCATCCCATTTCTGTACATCCAGCCTCTGGTGTTTTTGTCCTGTCTGCCCCTGTCTCAGTCCATAAGTCACACCCCTGATGGTGAGACGCGCCTGCCAATCTTCACGCTCTCCTTGTGACCCATTTGCCCCTTCAATGCTTCTGGCCCCTGGGGCTGGGGCTGGCCCTCCTCTCTGGACCTTGCTTTCTATGTGGTATTTGGGGGAGGGGCGTTGTTGGGGAGGAAGGAGGCAAGAAAAGGGACAGTGGGCAAGTAGAGGTGGTGTGATCCTACAGGTAGGCCTCTCCTGCAAACAGTGACCTCTGGGTGGGAGGCCTGAAAGGGCAGCTTTGCTGGGCATAACTGAGTTGTATCTGTCTCTCCCAGAACCAGCAGTGAGCCTGGAGCAGTGCGAACAACTTGTGGCAGAGCTCCAGGGCAATGTACGCCAGGCTGTGCGGCTCTACCACTTGGTACGTGTTGGGCACCTACCGTGGGGGGAGACAGAGTGCTACCTGTGTATCCCGAACAACCATGCTAAGGCTCTTCCACTGACAGATGGGTGGAGCAATCAAGAACATTCTGGGCAGAGTAGCTGAGGGAGGTAAAGGCCATTAGGCCGGGGCTCTTGAATCGCGGACCTATTGGCCCTAAGAGCTGGAGACTTTCTCAGACTGGGGGGTAAGGGTGGAGAGACCATCTGTCCTAGTTTGCTCAGGACCATCCCAGTTTATGTCTGTTGCCCCAGTATAATTATTCATTGTATCCCTTGTCATATTCAAAAACTATTTGGCCAACTTAGACATAGGGGCAGTCCAGCAGGGCCTTCTTTGGAGGCAGGCTAGACCCAGATGGGGCCCCTCCCCTTTATACATCCATTGACAGGGTGTTCCTCCACTGTTCCTCCAACTCACTTCCTGGGTCCTCCTGCAGGTGGCTGGCTGCAAGACGCCCTCAGCAGAGCAAAGTCGCATCACCCAGCTCCTCAGAAACACCTTCTCTTCAGTGAGGCAGGAGCTAGAGGCCCTGGCTGGCGCAGTGCTGTGCAGCCCGGGTGGGAGCCCTGGGGCTGTGGGGGCTGAGCAAACACAGGCCCTGCTAGAGCAATACTCAGAGCTGCTGCTTCGGGCTGTGGAGCGGCGCATGGAACGCAGACTCTAGTTCCAGAATCGTATTCCAAGTGAATGCTTCCCTTATTCCAAACTGTAGCCCCTGCTCCACTCTCCAAAACCTGTGGGGATGCTTGGAGTGGATCGCAGGGATCAGTGCTCAGAGGGAAAGCAGTTTTCCCAGCTACTCCTCATGGGGCCCCTGTATTTATTAATTTATTTCCCTGTCGCCTCACTTTCTTGGAACCCCTGCCTCCACAGCCCCTTCAGTGGCTCATGCAGGGTAGGTCTTAGATCTTTGTCATCTTGGTGCTGTGAGGAGTAGGAGGGCAGCCTGCCCCATCTGGGGGAAATCGGGAAGGGCTGGCCCTCTCTTCTTAGAAGCCATTTGAAATTACTGCAGGGATCAGCTCCCTGGGGTGGAGCACACACAGGGTATTTGGTGGGGTGGAAGTGAGAGGCCACGTGGCATTCAGTGCCCTTCAGCCAACAGCGGAGCTTCACATCTACCTCCACTTCCCTTCCCACACCAGCTGTACTCCCCTGGCTGCCAGAGTAGGGGGTTATGTTTTCCCCACTTCCTGGCAGTTGTGTAGGGCAGAGCCCTCTAGTCCTCCAGGGCGTTCCTAGCCATCAGGAGGCTTGAGTTGGTGTCAAGGCCTGAACCCCCACATTCCACTCCCATCCCCCCTCTAAGAGAGCCCTAGCATTATCTCTCTCCCTGTGCCCCCTTTCTCTTCTGGCCAGAACTTGTGGAGACAGCTGTGGGATGTTGCTGCGGGACAGTAAAGCCCTCTGCTGGGCAAACATAAAGCCCTGGCCTCCTCTTCTTAGCCCCTTGGTTTTCCCTATCCTCCCAACCCTTGTCCCCAGCAGGCTCCTAGACCCAGAGGCCACTTTCTCCTTGCATCCTGAGTGATGCCCAGTCAGAAGCCTGTGTTAGAACTTCTCTCATGGTTTACAGGGCACCAGCCCACCTTCTAAGGACCTTAGCCACAGAACTGTACACACAAACACACACACACATACACACACACACACACACACACACACAAGTTGAGTGTTTATCGCTAGAGTACTTGGCTGGCTGATGTGTGCCTGGTTTCCCTTTGTGTACTACTCCTGCTTCACCACCCTGGCTCATATGGAACTATCAAGGAGCACAAAAAGGACTGGAATGTAGTAACCTGAATTCTGGATTCTTGGTGTCCACAACCTAGCTGATGTGAGATGGCTTGTTGGTTCCTGGTTCAGGTGGAAGGAGCCTCCTCAAACGCAGTGCTGGGCGCCCAAGATGCTCTGGATGCTGGAAGTTGAGGGGAGGGGGAGGCACATGGGAGTGCAGAAGGGGCCAAGAGACACATTGGAAAGGTGGTAGGTGGGACAGGTACGTAGTAGAGTGCAGGGGGTAGATTAGAATTAGAAGGGCAGTTGTTAGGGGTGAGGGGAAGGAGATAGGGTACAGTGGGCTAAGGTAGAGTAGGACCAAGTAGTGAAGCAGTGGTTGAGGAATTGGGGTGAAGAACACGTGTCTCTGGGCCCTGCTGCTTCCCTCTGCCTCAGGTAAGTCAGTGTAGCTTTCCTGAAGCTCCAGGCCACAACAACCTATTCTCCCAGGGACAGGCCCTGGGACCCTGCTGGGTCAATAGGCAGCAACTTAGTTTTTGTAGTTTTTGTGGTTTTTGTAGAGTGCCCCGCTCTTGTTTGCATCAGTGCACCAGAACAGATGAAACCTAGTTCACTACCCCACCCCCCCTTCTGTACTACTACCACCTGCATGACCACACTGCAAAGAAGTCCTGGCCCCAAGAACCCCTGCAGCTGAGGGTGGACCCTGGCAGGGCTGCAGCTGCCCTTGTGAGGGTTAGAAGTCTACTACCACTCCCCCAACCGGCACAACAGCCACAGATCAGCCCCAAGAGGGCTCAGGCCAGGCCCTCTAGTCTGGGCTCTTGGAGATCCTCAGCCAACCAGTCCTTCAGAGGAGGGAGCTAACACTATCGCTAAGGTTTGTGAGAAGGTGGCCGCCCTTTCCCTACCTCAGCTGAGCGCTTAGGTGGGAGAGGGGGTCTTGTGGCCGCCGGCGCCCGTCCCCTTCTGCATGTCTGAGGCCACCGGCAACTGCCCCCCCCCCCCCCCCCCCCCGCCCCGAACAGATTTGCCCTGACCCAGTTTTGAAAACCTCCTTATTTATAACTTTTATACTTTGTTCAGGCCATGGGCGCTTCCCTCCTCCCGAGGTCTCACGGGGCAGGGGCCGTTTTTAACTCGTCCATTTGTATTGATGTATGAACTCATCAATAAACACAATCATTTGTTAAATCTGGGATGCCAGCGAGTGCGGCAGGCTGGAGACAGCACAGCTCCTCTCCCGCCGCTTGGTTAGCAGAATCCGGGTGCGCTGGGGGCGGGGGAGAGGATGGCGCTCCGAGGCCGCGAGGCTCCGCGGCCGGGGGCGGGGCGCGGCGGGGCGGGGTCTCAAGGGGAGAGCGCGTGGCCGCAGAGCGGCGGCGGCGTCATGGCGGAGGCGGCTTTGGACGCGGTGCGGAGGGAGTTACGAGAATTCCCGGCCGCCGCCAGGGGTGAGTGGGTTCGCGCAGAGACTGCGACCGTCTTGCGTCCACCGCCGGGCTGCCTCAGGACGTGGGCGGGACCTTGGGCATGTGGGGAAGCAGAGTCCGGAGTCGGGTGCGCCCTGACCCTCCTGGGCCGCAGACACCACATTTCCCCCTAGTTCGTGTTTTCAAGGAGCGCAGACGCTCGTGCACCTAACTCGTTGCTGGCCCCACTCGGATCACTCGTCTGCCCCAACCTCGCTCCTACCCCCGTGCTGGGTCCTCAGCTCCCCTGTTCCGGTGTTCGCAGGTCCTCGTGGCTTCCTGGTGTGTCTTGATTCTACTCCCAAGGTTTGGGCCAGTCTTCACCCTGGTGTATTTCCCACGGTCAACCCGCCCGGAATAATGGGGCAGCCTTCTGTTGCCTGTCGTGAAGTCTTGAGGTGGTCAGGTGTTCCCTTTCAGAACCCCAGCTGGAACGCTTTATTCAGGAACAGACTTCTCCAAGGTGGTGCAGAGCTTTGGGAAAATTGTCGGCAGCTGTACAAGTAATCACTGGCTCTTCCCTTGGTTGGTTTTTATTTTGCTCCTTCCCTCTCTTCCGTTTTTTTTTTTTTTTTTTGTTTTTTGTTTTTTTTGCTTTTTGTTTTGCCATTAATTAACAACACGGGCACAAGGTTTAAAAAGCAACGGATTTATAATGTGAAGTAAGCACCCCTCCCATTCGAGGCCCCAGTTTGAATCCTTCCAGAAATAATGTTTATATCTACACATACACACACGCAGCAATATATATGTTACCCTTCTGTTTACAACTATTAGTCTGCTAAACACTTTTTTGCACTATTAGGTATCTTGAAGACCACCGCATATCCTTCTTCCGCAATCTTTTTCACCTTGTGTACTTGTGGTAATTTACTGAATTAGCCTATTATTGATAGACATTTAGGTCATTTACAGTCTGTCTTTTTGCTAGTGTTGCAACAAATACTAGGAACACCTCAAATACTAAGCACCTCAATGTGTGAGGCTCTGATCAATGTGTTTAGGATACATCAGTGAATGAAATTTCTGCCCTCCCATACCTTACATTCCAAGTGAGGAGACAGATCATTAACCCTAGTCACACTAAATGAGTAATGAGTAAATTATATAGTAGAAGAAATGGATTAGAAGATAAGTGTTGTGGGGGAAAAAATTAAAGCAGAATAAGAGTTCTCAGGCCAGGGGTTGAGTGGAGGATATAGGTTGAAATAAGATGGTCAGGGTAGGTAGGCTGCCTTGATAAAGCCACATTCAAGCACAGGCTTGTAGAAAGGGAGTGAGCTGTACAGACATCTGAGAGAAGAGCATTGCAGGTTGAGGGCACTGGGGCAAATGCCCTGAGGTAGGAGTGTGCCTGGTGAATTCATGGAACAGTGAACCTGGAACCTGGAACATGCCAGTGTGCCTGGAGCAGTCATTCTGCGCATGTGTGAATATTTTTGTTGGTTAAATTTCTAGCAGAAGAATTGTTGGGCCAAAGGAATTGTTTGAATCCCTTTTGAAATTCTCTCACATCAACGCCTCAGAAGGGAGCAGTAGTCATTATCTACAGGAAGTCTTTTAATTGGTGAGGCAGTAAAAATTCAGTAATGGCAGGAAATACAAACGGTGAAAAGAAAGGCAGTTTCCACGCATTTTAGGAATTCCAGTGGGAAAAAAAAGAATTCCAGTGAGAATAATAGATTTACTGAGCCCCAAATTACCCTCCCAAGATGACTGCTTTGATGGACTGGCATGACTGGGAAGGCCCTTTGCCAGTTTGCTCTCCCTTGCTCCCTTATCTGCTTGGCAGGTACCATCTTACCTCTCTGGCCAGTGAAGCAAGCACATGTTCCAGCTCTTCCCTTTTATGTTTTCTTGGGCCTACCAGGGTCTTCCCACCCAGTTCTGATTTTTGAGCTAAAGACATTTACTTTTCAACTGAATGTAAAGCAAAGATGACTGGCATGGAGACCTCAGAGGTGAAAATTAGTGCAGTGGCTGCCCACTGGGGCCAAGACATTCAGGCTAGATCTCAAGGATGAAACAAACAAAGCAAAGCCCTGTGTACCCTTTATAGAAGCCAGGAGAAAGGCATTCCCATTTGTGGGAGCAGTAGGAACAAAGTTTGGCACCACCTGAGTAGAGAGTGTGGTAAGGGGCAGGCACCAGACAGGAGGAAACCAGACTGGAAAAGTAGGTTGGGCCTGATCATGTATCACCTTGAATGCATGCCAAGGCACATTATAATTTGTAAGGAGTAGTGGTAAGCCATCAAAGGATTTTTTTTTTTTTTAACTAGGGGTATGACAAGATGAGATTGTATTTTAGGAAGATGATGGGGGCCAGGGTGAGGGATGCTTTGAGAGGGAGTGGAATGAAACCCCAAGGAAACCAGTTAGTTCACTGCAGCGATCAGCCCGTCAGGAGATGTTGGAGACTTTGTTTCAACCTTTAAGCCAGTATTTGTTGAGCACCTGCTGTGTGTTAGGGACTATTCTAGGTCCTGGGGGGTATACCAATGAACAAGATTTGCATCCTTACCCTCATAGAGCTTACGTTCTATTCTAGCAAGAGAGATCAATAAACAATTTGGATAAGTGAGATATATAGTATGTTAGGTGGTGATGAATGAAAGAAGGAAAAAAGGAAGAAGTGTAGGATTGTTGGGGACAGGTTACAGTTTAAAAGGGTGGCCAGGGAAGGAAACCTCACTGAAGTGACATTTGAGGGCCCAAAGGAGGTTATTTGAATATGGATACCAGCAGAGGAAAGAAGGAGGGGGTGGTTGGTAGAATCAATAGGACTTAGAGACAATCCATAGGGGTGGACAGAAGTGAGGGAGAAGGAAGAGCCAAAAAGAATAGATTTGTGAGAAGTGATACAGGGCCGCTATAGACATCTGTGCAGATGGCATACTGCACAACTATAAATGCACATGGTAGCCTTGGATCTCCTGAGGATGGTGATGCTGTTCAGGAAGATCAAAAACACAGTTCAGCCCTTACTTTTCCTCCTATGGTTTCCTGTAGCATCTTGTTTTCACAGTTAGGTTGTAATCTTCTTGAGATGACAATAGGATCATCCCTTGATACTCTCCATTGGCTAAACCAAGTACTGAATACATTCGAGAGCTTGGTAAGTATCACTGTTGGAGGGTGCTTTCCAGAGCCTGACTCACCCACACCAGCCTGTGGCCTTGGGGCCTCAGCACCACTCATTCTGGAGTTCTATGTACTGCCTCCATGTTTCCCTTTCCTAATGGATGCCATGAGGTTGGACACTGCAGAGTGGGAAAGCTGTGGGGTTCACTGTATAGGGCTGGACATGGTCCCAAGGAGGGTGTGGGTTGTGGGCTGAGCACCATCCCCTGGTCCATCCTGGTGTGTTTGTGGGTGCTTCATGCTTTCTGCCTTAAATGCTCTCCTCAGTTTTCAGTTCCTGGTTGTCCAGGGTCCCTTGGTCATCAATGGGCATTATCCAGGGATAGTAGTGTGTCTTGCCCAGGGAGGGCATCTTCTACACAGGCATTGGGGCAGCAACTGGGTGCTGTTGGGTTCATAACCCCACCCTACCCCCACCCCTTCTTTCTCTCAGAGCTCAGTGTGCCTCTTGCTGTGCCTTACCTGGATGAGCCCCCCACTCCACTCCACTTCTATCGGGACTGGGTCTGCCCCAATAGGCCTTGCATCATCCGCAACGCCCTGCAGCACTGGCCAGCTTTGCAGAAGTGGTCCTTCCCATATCTCAGGTGGGGGCTGCCCCAGGGGGGATGTTGGGTGATACTTTGCGGTATTTGGACATGGGCTGAAAGTCCTTTCCTCCAGAGCCACAGTGGGCTCCATAGAGGTGAGTGTGGCTGTGACCCCTGATGGTTATGCGGATGCTGTACGAGGGGATCGCTTTATGATGCCTGCTGAGCGTCGCCTGCCCCTGAGCTACGTGCTGGATGTGCTAGAGGGCCAGGCCCAGCACCCAGGAGTCCTCTACGTGCAGAAGCAGTGCTCCAACCTGCTCACCGAGCTGCCCCAGCTACTGCCTGATCTAGAGTCCCACGTGCCCTGGGCCTCCGAGGCACTGGGTGAGTGGAGGCAGGGGCTGGGCAGGGAAGAAATGGGAAGGACAAGCAGGAGTCAGCCCTGCTTGCTGCTTCTTTGGTGATGACTTGGCCCATACTCTTGGCCCCTCAGGTTCAGGTGCTATGCACTAAATGCTCAAGTCTCCAGGCCACAACTTTGTTTTTGTTTTTAATTTATTTGTTTTGAGAGAGAGAGAGAGAGAGAGACAGCGTGAGTGGGGGAGGGGCAGAGAGAGAGGAAGAGAGTGAGAATCCCAAGCAGGATCCACAGCCAGTGCAGAGGCCCACACGTGGCTTGAACTCATGAAACTCCAAGATCACGGCCTGAGCCGAAACCAAGAATTGGATACTTAACTGACTGAGCCACGCAGGTGCACCTCCAGGCCACGACTTTGCATTGAACTACTGGACATGGTCACCCTTCTTCTGCCACAGGGCAGGAGGCTCCTTCTGGAGCTGGCCCTCCTCTGCCCCTTCTCTCTGTTCTCTCCCTGTGAGCTCCCTGGCTCCCCCAAGGTTCTGGTCCAGCATCACTGTATGGTGGTTATTCCCAGCCTGGCCTTCGAGGATGGTCCCTTTTGACTTGATCTCTTACCTCTGACCTGCAGGAAAGATGCCTGATGCTGTAAACTTCTGGCTGGGGGATGTGGCTGCAGTGACATCCTGTAGGTATCAGGGGAATACAGAGGTGGGGGAGGAGGGAAGAGGAGGTCAAGAGTGGAAGGTTGGGTCTAGATGGAAGTTTGACTGTCTTCTAAGATTTATTCTGGGGTTCTGAGGTTTGGGTATAACAGAGCGCCTCCTGATAGCTCAGATTGGGGAGGGTCCCCATGGCAGTGGGGCGTGGAGGAGACTGTTTCTTCTAGGTCTCCAGAAAGCTCTCCTGAAGGGCAGCTAGGTCGGGGTGAACTCAGGAAAACTGTTTGCTTGGATTCCCCCCTTGGTAGAGATGAATGTCAAGCAAATGTCAAGTCCCTGATGGAATTCTGCCTGACTCCTTGGCATCCCCTCGAGCCGGCTTTGACTTTGTGTGATCTTCTGTTATACCACCTGTCACATCTGTCTTATGGTCATTTGTCCCCTCCTGTGTCCTGCCCCTCATAACCTTGCCCACTGGGCCTTTGTATTGGCAGTACATAAGGACCATTATGAGAACCTCTACTGCGTGGTCTCTGGAGAGAAACACTTCCTGCTACATCCACCCAGTGACCGGCCCTTCATCCCCTATGGTAGGGGACTCAGCCCTCAGGGGCTGGGGGACAGGTGGCCCAAAGTAGAGGGAGGGCAGCAAGGGCCCTGGGCAGGCTGGTGTGCCAGGCCGGAGTGTGGGCACAGTGTTTCCACTGCACTCAGGGAACAAGGGGGAGGAACTGGCAAGCTGCAGGCCACTTGAGTGTCCCTGTACCTTTCTCCTTCTGGTTTCAGAGCTATACACACCAGCAACCTACCACCTCACTGAAGAGGGCTCCTTTGACGTGGTGGATGAAGAGGCCATGGAGAAAGTATCTGCCTTGTTCCTGGGACCTGGGGAGGGAGAAGGGTAGGAACCGTGTCTCTGAGAAGGCACAAAAGAGCTGGAGAGGTGGCACCTTAGTCTGAAAAATCCCTAAGTCTGGGCCTTCCCAGTGCTGAAGAGGGCAGAGCTCATGGTGTTTACCTTTGGAAGGGACAGAGCTGGAGGGCCGGGGGCTTTGGGACTGTTCCCTGGCATCCACTGTATCCCCAGGTACCTTGGATCCCACTGGACCCATTGGCTCCAGATCTGGCCCGGTACCCCAGTTACGGTCAGGCCCGGGCCCTTTACTGCACCGTACAGGCCGGTGAGATGCTCTATCTGCCGGCCCTGTGGTTCCACCACGTCCAGCAGTCCCATGGCTGCATTGCTGGTGAGGAGCTGCCCAGTAGGGCTGCTGGGGGATGGGTTTGGGAGGCAGTAGGTTTGGAGGGGGACCTTCATGCTGAGGTCTCCATTCTCCCCACAGTGAACTACTGGTATGACATGGAGTATGACCTTAAGTACAGTTACTTCCAGCTGCTTGACTCCCTCACTAAGGCCTCAGGCCTCGACTGATGGAACCCTGGTGAATGTTGCCAACGACAAGTGGTGGAAAAGGTCGTGTCCCTCCCAGGCCAAGTCACTTCCAGAGGCAAACTGGAGTCAGAGTCTGCTGACTCCTGGCCCAGCTCAGCTTGGAATCTGTATTGAAGGATTTGGGGAGGTGATCTGGAAGTCCAGGAGGTGCCAGGCAGGTCTGGGTGTGAGCTCCCAGGAAGTTACCACACAGGTGAGGCAGCTGCCTGTACTGGAGGAGGAGTGGGACTTCTGGTGCAGCCTCTTACCAGCACCGTGGGCGACTTACCACCTTGGAGCATTAGTGTCCTGTCTGTAAAAGAGACAATGATGGGTCCTACCCCATGGGGTGTTGTGAGGCTTGGAGAGAGATCTTTAAGGACCATAAGGGGCTGGCACAGAATAAGTGTTCAATAAAAGGTGGCTTTGATTCATGTTGCTGAGACTCCCTCTTGAAGTTGCCTTCTGTGGTCTGGTGAGGGCTGGAAGGTTCAGGTAAACATTTCAAGGTGACCCTGATTGGGGGTGAGGCCTGGGTCCAGGCTTGGGACTGAGGACCTCTGCTGCCAACTCCCATGATAGCCACTGCAGCCCCTCTCAGGGCAAGCAGGTCTCATTTTAACTCTGGTGCAGACCTCCCTGTCTCGGCCTCTAAAGCTGTGCCTAGCTTTGCTCTGGCCTTGTTTGCTCTCCTCCACCTCCAGGGAAGCTGGTGGGGTCTGGTGCCGAGGGTCACCCCTATTTCTTCCACAACAAGCATAGGTAGGAGGGGACAGAAACCCCTGCCCATCCCTGCCTCAGGGTCTCCACACACTCAGACTCCCTCTCTCCCTGCACCAACCCAGACCTGGAAGAGCCCCTTTCCCGGAGAGCCACTCAGAGGCCTCATCATCCTAGCCACCCGGCGCCGAGGGTGGAGGCAGCCAGGCACGGGGCTTGGGAGGGCTCTTTCGTGAAACAAACCTCGCCCCTGCCAGGCAGTGATGGACCTGGGGCACCCGCTTCACATTAGCCAAGTGCTTCAGTCAGGGCCGGGCATTCCTGTCCTACAGGCACCGGAGGTTGTGAAAGACCCTGTGACAGGGGACAAGGCTTATCCACTTGGTGCTGCCCTGGGTCCACTCCCTGCTTTCCAGATGTCAGTGGCCCTTCTAGGTCCAGGCACAAGAGCAGGGTTGGGTGGGGTAGGTGCTGATGGTAACACCTAGAGGGAATGGGTCTTCATGGGTGGTAGGCCCCCATTACAGGGGCCATGTAGGTTTAAGGTTCCTCATTTCCTTGACAAGTGGCTTGTCCTGGAGTGAGTGTGAGGCTTGGGTGGAGCGGAGGCGGTTGGGAGGGACCAGGGAGGAGCTTGGGGCCAACTGGCACATTGTTGGCTCTGCGTTAAAAAGCCGACAGTCTTCGGTCCTGCGCCCACTGCCTGTCATTTGTGGCTCTTGAGGACTGTCTGTCTCATGGCTCTGGTAAGACCTGCTGGGGCCCTGGGCCCCCAGGCTGACCTTTGTTCCCTCTGGGGTCTGGTTAATGCTGATTCTTAAGAGGAGCTGTGGGTTTCCCCAGGTGTAGAGAGGGGAGTTTGCCAGACTTGGTCCAGGGTGGTGAGCAGAAGCCAGGGAACGGGCTGGGTCTTGGGATAAGGATCATCCTGAGTTCTTCCTGCCCTAGAGATGGGCTCCAGGCAGAGTTCTCAGGGCCATGGATTTGGGCTACTGTCCTGGGGTCCCAGAAGGAAGTGGCTGCTCAGGTGCTCTTGACTCAGTTGCTTGGAGGGTGGGGGCCCCAGGGCAGACACTGACAGATGAGCTTCCCCGGCTCTGCCCTTCAACTCCATCCATCAAGACCCTTCTGAGGCAGGGCTGAAGGCCAGGATTAGTTGGCACAGGCTTTCCTGGCACACTTGCCATGGTTTATATCCCTAGACTCATGCTTGTGGGTTTGGATGGACCTGCTTGGGGGTCCTCTTTAGCCTGACCTGTAGCACCTGGAGGACTTGAAAACCTGTGTGTGGTCTGAGTTGCTAACTGCTGTTCATAGTCAAGCAGAGAGCCCATTTCCAGAATTGAGTCCTGGCCAGGGGTGGAGAGGCTGAAAACCAACTCTGTGTTCCTCACTTCTACCTCTCCAGATACAGGGTTTGCTTAACCAGAACATGCCTCCGTTTAAGCTGCTCAACCAGGGGAGCAGCCCCACCAAGGGGCCCATGGCCAGGCTGGGTCCTGACATGCCTCTTCCCCTCCCTCTGTAGCCTTACATTCTGCTGTTTCCCCCTCCCCCCTGCCCGCCCCATCACGGGCCTCCTGCCAACTAAGACCGCCTCAAGGCAGCTTAGCAAGGGGTAGCTGGAAATGTGGGGTGGAAAGATTTAAAAGACACTAAACCAGTAGCTAGAAGCAAGTAAGCTGTGGGGTAGAGAGCATGAGTCGAGCCGTCCTGGTGCAGTCTTGGCCCTGGACCTCAGGCAAGTGACTATGTAGGCTTTCTGTCTTTCTGTGCTTCAGTTTCCTTGTGGGATTGGTCATAATTAGTCCCTACACACAGCATAGTTGTGTGATTAAAGAAGTTAATGTACATAAAGCCCTTGGGCCAGCGCTGGCCCAGAGTGTTGTGTAAGTGTTGGCAGGCATCATCAGTAGATACCATAGCCTCCTTTCCATTTAGAGCTCTGATGGGTGGAGGGCAGCCATGTGGCTGGGAAGGGCTGATCCCTTTGGTTCAGAATTAGTCCTGGAGGGGGTACTCTGGCTTCTTCTTTGGCCCTTGTTGGCTTTGGGCCCAGCAGCCTGCAGCAAGCCTGACCTGTCCCTCCTCTGCAGGCAAAGGTGCCTGGGACCTGCCTGCTCACCATTCGTGTCCTGCAGGCCTGTGGCCTGCCCTCGAAGGACCTAGGTGAGTGCTGGGCCCAGGGAGGACAGTGGTTCTGGAACTGGATTCAGACTGGAACAGGGCAGTGGGAAGAGATACAAGTAGGGCTGGGCGTGCAAGGGTCCTGGAGAGGGTGCCGAGAGGAGGTGCTGGGTGGAATGTGGGATTGTGCCTCAGCTTCTTGCTCTTCCTGCCTCCCGACTCAGTCCCATTCTGAGGGTCTCCAGGCCTCCCAGGGCTGCCTATAATGGAAGGTCATGGACTCTGGGAAGCTGGGCTGGGTAAGGCTCTTGGCTGTCAGCAGGCACTTGTCCCTTCTTCCTGCAGTAACCCCCTCTGACTGCTATGTGAGTCTGTGGCTGCCCACGGCCTCTAGCCATAGGCTGCAGACACGCACGGTCAAGAACAGCAGAAACCCCATCTGGAATCAGAGCTTTCGCTTTCGAATCCACAGCCAGCTCAAGGTGGGCCAGGTGTCAGCCCCTGCCCTGCCCGTTGTCCCTGCCAGCCCTTGCTTTCTGCCATGGCCCCACTCACCTTCCTATCCCACTCCTCCTTCCTGCAGCCCCTTACTCTGTTCCCTTCCAGAATGTGGTGCAGCTGCAAGTCTTTGACCAGGACCTTCTGACCAATGATGACCCCGTGTTGTCGGTGCTATTTGACGTGGGGACTTTGCGGGCTGGGGAGTTCCGCAGAGAGAGCTTCTCACTGAGCGCTCAGGCAAGGCTGTGCCCAGGGCAGTGGAAAGCCTCAGCCCAGGGAGGGGAGATCCTTTGCAGGGGAGCTGGGTACATGGCCCTCTTTTCCAGTGAGTGGTCCAGGCTTCCGTGGCATCCAGAGGCTACTGTCAGCCTGGAGTTGCTGTCCACAGGAATAATCCCATCCTTGACCCTCTTTCTTGGCCCCTCAACCAAGGGCAGCTTTTGGGAGCTACCCAGAAAGTGGACAGAGCAGGGTGGAGATGGACATTGGCTCTCACCACCTCTCAGGCCCCAGCAGCCCCACTTGGCATGTGTGTTGAAATCTACACTTACACTCCTCAACCTCTCTAACTTTGTTTTCTTCCTCTCTCCAGGGTGAGGAGCGGCTAGAAGTTGAATTTTGGCTACAGAGACTGTGAGTCAGGGGCCACTGGGCACTTCTTGGGTGGGAGTGCTTCTTTTGGGGAAGGGCAGAGTCCAGTGCACCCAGAGCGTGCCCAGAACTGACACCCTTCCCTCTGAGACATCCAGTGGTGGTAGAGGAATGCCGTGGCCCTTTGAGGGGTGAGAACCTGGGAGCCTGGACTTGCACTGAGGGTCACTGGTGTCCTTTTCAGGACAGACTGTGCTGAGCAGCTTGTCACCAATGGCATTCTGGTGGTAAGTCGAAGCTCCTCCCTCATGGCATCTGCTATCCCCCTCCCTGAAGCTTGGGCCTCCCTTGGAGATTCGTGGGTAGAACTGAGTTGGGGGGGGGTCCCTGGGATTTTGGTTCCTTAAGAGGATACAACCTCAGGCAAATGGTTGGTGACTCAGGGCCAAGGTAATGAAGTGCTGAGGACCAAAACTAGGGTACTGGGAGGTGGGGGCCTCTAACAGGGCAGGGGTTCAAGTCTGAGGGGCTTTTTTAATGACTCAGGCCCGGGAGCTCTCTTGCTTGCATGTTCGACTGGAGGAGGCAGGGGACCGGAAGGGTAAGTCTCCCACCTACCAAGATAACCCCCAGCCCTCTGCCCTTGTCTTCCTCTTTCTTTTTTTTCTTTTTTCTTTTTAATTTTTTAATGTTTATTTATATTTGAGAAAGAGACAGTGTGCCAGTGGGGGAGGGGCAGAGGGAGACGGAAATAGAATCTGAAGCAGGCTCCAGGCTCAGAGCTGTTCTCACAGAGTCTGACTTGGGGCTTGAACTCATGAACGGTGAGATCATGACTGGAGCCGGAGTCGGACGCTTAACCAACTGAGCCACCCAGGTGCCCCTTGTCTTCCTCTTTCTATGGGGATCTTAGAAGGGACCTTACATTAGCTGCCCTAGACTTTCATAGGCAGTGGTAGAGATTAGGGGCAGATCCATGCTGGGGCTCCCCAGGACCGGTGTCCCCTTCGTCCTTGGAGAGGCTGTGATGGGGGCTCCATCTCTGAGCCTTGGCCTGTGCCAGTCCTCCTCCTCGGGGTGGGGGGGGAAGTACCCTTCAGGCCCCTTGTGCAAGACACTCTTGGGCCTTTGTGGGCCAGGATCTTATTCCCAGCCCCTCTGCTCTGGTTCCTATTTCCAGAGTCCGGGGGAAGAGTTCAGCTCATGGTTCCTGGGTCCTGTGAGGGTCCGCAGGAGGCTGCTGTGGGTGCTGGCTCTTTCTGCTTCCATTGCCCGGCCTGCTGGGAGCAGGAGCTGGATATTCATCTGCAGGTAGTGTGCTGCTGAGGTGGGGCCTGCAGAGTCTTTCTCCCTCTTTCTTCTAGCCGGTCCTTCTGCTCATGCTGAGCCCCTCACCCCCTCACTCCCTGGCAGAATCAGGCACACTGGGAAGAGTATGGGGTCGAGGTTGGCCTCTTGTCCCTCTTCCTGCTGCTGCTTGTCACTCCCTGGGGCAATGGGTGAGATGGCTGCTGGAACAGAAGTGATTCTTAGGTTTTCTTTCATCCTTCCTACAGGATACCCCCCAAGAGCACCTGAAGGTGCCCCTGAGGGCCTTGCCCTCTGGCCAGGTGGTGAGGCTTGTCTTCCCTACGTCCCAGGTACTTGATCACCCGGAGGAAGAATGCCAGAAGCATAGGCAGGGCTGGGCCCCATGCCTTATAGGGGGCCTGTGGTGGTAGGAGCTTCAGTCTTAGGGCCATGCCTTGCACAAGTGCTGAGCCAGGTTCTGAGGAGAGAGGGGTCCTCTGAGCAGAGGTGCCTTGAAGCCTCAGACCTTGTCCCTTTGGAGATGGCCGGAGGCCCGAGGGAGCATGGGAGCATCATGGGGTGTGGCTCAGGCCAGGATGAGAGGAACATGGTGGCCAACTTTTGTGACTGAAGTGTTCATGGTTTTTAGGAACCCCTGATGAGGGTGGAGCTGAGAAAAGAAGACGGGTGAGAGCCGGCTAGTCCCGGGGAGAGGGCGTGGGGGAGAGCAGGCAGGCACCTGCACTTGAACTTGAGGCACAGAGAGGGCCAGGAAGCCACAAGAGAGAAATCATGCTCCCTTTGGGTGGTGGCGATTGTGGGTGGACCGTAGCTAATAATCTTCATGAGACAAGAGAAGTCACCCACCCTGGCCTTTCTTCACATGCCTGGAAGACTAGCCACAAAGAGGTGGGAACACTGTTTCTTGTCTCCGCTGGAGTCATTTTTGGGTGGGTAATGGAGAGAAGCTGAGAGGTGGAAGTAGATCTGTGGTGGTGGGTCCCACCCGGGGGCCTTTTTAGGCACCAGCATTTATAGTTGTGGGAATCCATTTTCTTGCATTCCCCAAGTGTCCCCACCTGGGTCTAGGTGCACCTTCTCTCCATCATACCCACACATGTCACGCTTCTGTCCAGACATGGGCAGGAGTGTCGTTTGGGGAGAGGAGAGAGAGATTGAGAAGTGGGCTTCTCAGGTGAGGCAGACCCGGCTTCCTTTTCTGTAATGAGGCCGGGAGCTGCCTGATGGTTCCTTCCTTCCCACCCAGACCCAGGGAGCTGGCTGTGCGGCTAGGCTGCGGGCCCTGTGCCGAGGAGCAGGCCTTTCTGAGCAAGAGGAAGCAGGTGGTGGCCAAGGCCCTGAAGCAGGTCCTGCAACTGGATGAAGACTTACAGGAAGATGAGGTCTGTGGGCTGGGCTGCCTTGGATGGGCATCCTCAGTCTTCCTCGAGCTCAGAGCTGAATGTTTCCTAACCAGACCGGAACTTGGCCCTGCCTCTTACCTACCTGCCCTGCTGTGCCTCCCTCTCCCTTGATGTTCTTGGCAGCCTGATGCCATCAAATGCAGAGCATTGCATGAGGCACCTGGAGCTTATAAGCTGCCCCATTGGGCTAGCTTTCCTTCTCGCTTTTTTTTTTAAGTTTATTCATCCATTTTGAAATGGAGACAGTGTGAGTGGGGGAGGGGCAGAGAGCAAGAATCCCAAGCAGGCTCTGTGTTGTCCTCACGGAGCTCAACAAGGGGCTTGAACCCATGAAACCGTGAAATCGTGACTTGAGCCGAAACCAGAAGTCAGACTCTCAACTGACTGAGCCAGCCAGGCACCCCCTTTCTCATTGTTTCTTGATTTTTGGTCTGGTCCAGGTTTTGGGACTTGGGTCCCATCTGACTCATCAGTGAGCCATGTAGCCTGAGGGCAGCCTGCTGGGGTCAGATCAGCTTGGGACACCTTCTAGGGAAATGACTTCTCTTAATAAGAGGGAAAGGGGTGGATGTTTGGGAGACTACAGCCCTGATCAGACCTTGACTGACCTGGCTATCCTCTCTTCCAGATTCCCGTGGTAGCTGTTATGGCCACTGGTGGTGGGATCCGGGCGATGGTTTCCCTGTATGGGCATCTGGCTGGCCTGAAGGAGCTGGGTCTCTTGGATTGTATCTCCTACATCACAGGGGCCTCTGGCTCTACCTGGTGAGCTGGCAGCACGTTGAGTGCAGGAGTTTGGGGGTGGCAGTCGTAAGGCTGTTGTGGACCCCATAGGCACCTCCGACCTAACTGGGAGAAAGGATGTGCCAGAGAGGAACGTGCTTGGGGGGACCATTGGAAGGTACCTGCTAGTCTGTTGTTCTAGGATAGAGAGTCCGAGGTATGCGATGACCTCCTGGGCTTTGGCTTTCCCAGGGCTTTGGCCAACCTCTACGAGGACCCAGAATGGTCTCAGAAGGACCTGGCAGGGCCCACCGAGTTACTGAAAACACAGGTGACCAAGAGCAAGTTGGGCGTGCTTGCTCCCAGCCAGCTGCAGCAGTACCGGCAGGAGCTGGCCGAGCGTGCCCGCCTGGGCCACCCGCCCTGCTTCACCAACCTGTGGGCCCTCATTAGTGAGGCCCTGCTGCACGATGAGGTACAGGGGGGCGGGTGTGTGGCCAGGGCATGGTTCAAAGATGGGGAACCGCCCTGGGCAGCAGAGATGGGAAAGGCCCCAGGCACCAGAAAGCACAACTTTAGGTTCAAATCCTCTCCTTCTACCAGCCCCATGACCATACTCTCTCAGACCAGAGAGAGGCCCTGAGTCAAGGCCAGAACCCTCTGCCCATTTACTGTGCCCTTAACACCAAGGAGAAGAACCTGACCACCTTTGAATTTGCTGGTGAGTAGCCCGGAGTGGAGACGTGTGATCTCGCAGCTGGCAGGGTGCCGTGCCTGTGTGTAGGAGATGGGTGTTACACCCTCCCCTTCTGGGCCAGGTCCCTTGCCTTCCAGAGATTATTAATCATCCCACCAGAGTCACTCAGGCTTTGGGATGGGGGTGGGGCCTTTAGGTTCATGCTCAGGGTGCCTGTAACCAGCCTGAGCCTCTAGGTCCCCAGGCTTCCCTGGTGTGAAGCCCGTGGTGGTTGAGGGTCCTGGAGTTCTGAGCCCCGCAGTGAAGCTGTGTGGTCTCCTCGCAGAGTGGTGTGAGTTCTCCCCCTATGAGGTTGGCTTTCCCAAGTACGGTGCCTTCATCCCCTCCGAGCTCTTTGGCTCTGAGTTCTTCATGGGGCGCCTGACCAAGCGGCTTCCTGAGTCCCGAATCTGCTTCCTGAAAGGTGAGAGGCCTGGGAGGTTAGGGAAGTGGAGAGAGAGGGGAGAACGGGCCTGGCGAAGATGGCAGGCACCCCTCCCCCCAAACCCACCCTCAGCTCAGTCATGGGGATGCTTCCCAGTCTAGGATGGGCCGTGGGCAAGAGTCAGGTTGTGACTGGGTGGGGGCTCTCTCCCCCTCATGTCCTTTCTGTTCCTCTTGTGTCCCCTTTCTCAGGTATCTGGAGCAATCTGTATGCAGCCAGCCTCCAGGACAGCTTATACTGGGCCTCAGAGCCCAGCCAGTTCTGGGACCGCTGGGCACAGGATCAGGCCAATTTGGGTGGGTGCCTGGGCTCCTTGTGAGCAAGTGGAGAGGGCCCCCACAGGGGCTGGATCTGGAGGATGGTGGGGGTGGCTCTCAGGCCTTTGGGAGTCCACAGAAGCTGGGGTAAAAGTTTAGGGGTCCCAATTTCCTAAAAGATGCCCTACTTTCCTCCTTCTTAATTGAGCAGACAAGGAACAGGTTCCTCTTCTGAAGATAGAAGAGCCTCCCACGGGGACCGGCAAGATTGTTGAGTTTTTTACTGACCTTCTGACACGGCGCCCACTGGCCCAGGCCACACATAATTTCCTGCGTGGTCTTCAGTTCCACAAAGACTATTTCCAACAGCCTTACTTCTCCACCTGGAAAGGTATCTCTTCTCTCTCTGGTCCCAGCTTTCCACGGTCTGCCCATGACCACCTGAGCTTTGGGTCCCTGGTCCAGACATCCACACTCTCCAACCTGTGGGCCCCAAGCTCCTTTGAGCTTAGTTCACTGGGCTGCTTGGACCAGCTACTCTTTTTCCTCTCATTTGTGGATCAGGGCCCATCTGTGGCATCTTGGGAAGTGACAGGCCTACTTTTGGTGGGAGAGAAGAGAGACCAGAGGGCAGAGTCGGATTCTGCCAGTAGCAAGGAGCTAGCATTAGGCCAGAGGGATATGGTGGTCTTAGCACCAATGATAGCTGCTTTTCCACCCCATTCCCTCAACTTTTCCAGCCACCAAACTGGATGGGCACCCCAACCAGCTGACACCTGCAGAGCCCCATCTTTGCCTGCTGGATGTTGGCTACCTTATCAACACCAGTTTCCCGCCCCTTCTGCGGCCCACACGGGATGTGGACCTCATCCTGTCACTGGATTACAACCTCCAAGGAGCCTTTCAGGTGAGCTGGGGGCAGACGTGGGAGACCGTGCTGCCCTAGGCCTGGCCTGACATCCTGGCTCCTGCCTCTGGGGATGTCTGCCTTGGAGGCCAGTATGTGGTCCAGCTTCCCTTAGGGGCTGTGACACTCTGTGAACAGTGTCCTATGAACTGTGGATCCTGTGAATTTACCACCAGGGGGACTTATTGTGCTCAGGAAGCCAGATGGAGAAGGAGCTGGTGATGCCCCTTTGTGGCACCTGCCACCCCCATTCAGTCTAGACCTCTGGATCCCTCTGCTCTGAGTTTTTGTGTTGGTCCGGTGAAGGTTTTTGCAGAACCTGGGAGCAGTTAGCAGCCCCGTGCAGCTGAGAGGTTGGAGCCCCTTCCTCAGTCTGGCCCAGTGCCAGGGGGTCTGAGTTGGTGTCTAGGTCCCATGCATCCCAGCTGACCCCCACTGGCCCAGTGTTGGGGCCCAGCCATCTGACACCACTTCTGCTGCCCCGCAGCAACTGCAGCTCCTGGGCCGGCTCTGCCAGGAGCAGGGCATCCCTTTCCCACCCATCTCCCCCAGCCCAGAGGAGCAGCGCCAGCCTCCGGAGTGCTGCTTGTTTTCTGATCCAGACCGCCCTGATGCCCCAGCGGTGCTGCACTTCCCTCTGGTCGATGCCTCCTTCCGGGAGTACTCGGCCCCTGGTGAGCCCCTCCATCCTGTCTCTCCACAGTGCACCCCCCCCCCCCATCCCCAGTGCCTGTCCTGTCCCTGCCCTGCTACACTGTCTCCACTAGGCATCCAACGGACACCTGAGGAGAAGGGGGCCGGAGAGGTGAACCTGTCTTCATCCAACAGTCCCTACCACTACTCGAAATTGACCTACAGCCCGGAGGACATGGACAAGCTGCTCCACCTGACACATTACAACATCTGCAACAACCAGGAGCAGCTGCTGGAGGCCCTGCGTGGAGCTGTGCAACGGAAGCGCCGGCAGCACCGGCCCTAGTGATGGCGCTGCCCCGGCCGGGACTCCCCACTTCCCTCCCGACACTTTGTCAGACTCACTCCCTGTCCACCTGGGTGTTCTGGGTGAGTCGGGCAGAGACCGTCATCACCAACTGTTCCAGAGCCTCCGCAGCCTGGATGGCCCTGCCCTGGCCCCCTTGCGCTCTGAGGGGCTCCGCCAAGATATGTGCCTGGCCCTACCCAGATAGGGCCCTGCAGCCACCAGCACCCTCTCCACATACTTGCAGGTAGGTTGAGGGTTTTAAAAGGGCTGAGAGCCCTGTCTCCTCAGGCTGGAGGTGGTTTCCTCTTCAAGGAGAACATTCAGAGGTGGCCAGAGGTAGACCTGGGGGCCGTTACTGGCCATATTTGCGAAAGTGTTCAAAGCCATGTGACCCTTTCCCTTGCTACTTTGAATAGTTGTACAGAGTAAAATAGAGCGGTTTATGTATCACAGAGGATCATATAATGTTAATGGGTTATCTGTCATTGCTGCCAAGAAGAGACAGGTCATTCCATGCTCCTGGTTGCACATAGCAAGGACTGGTTTGAACATCTCCCCAGGGGTACCTCACCGAGCTAGACAGCAGGTCAGTCCAAACCTCCCCTGAAGAGAAGGCCATGTCTGCCCTGCTGGAGCCACGCTCTCCAAGCAGGGAGGCGGCCAGTTTGGCCTGGGCAGGGGTGGGGGTGGTGGTGGAGGGAGTCTCTGCTACTGGAGCCCTGGCCGAGCACAGGTGAGCAGACTCCCTGGCAGTGACACAGCACCCCTGTCCCACGGTGGGGATGGCCACCCCCAGGATCTGAGGAGCCAGAGGCAAGTCCTAATGGCATAACCTCAGCAAGTTGTGACCTTGGTGAAGGCTGCCTCTTAACAAGGAACCGTCAATTCCAAAATTTGGTCCTGAGGGGCCTGGCAGCAGCGTCTCATTCTGTTCCCCTAGAGGCTGTCCTTGTTTGTAGCCTCGAGGTTTGGTGCCATCTCAGGGTTTGCTTCAGGGCCCAGACCTGTTGGGAGAACAAAGAAGCAGAGTGAAATTAGGGCCTAGCCTCCCCAGAATCTTTGTCGAGCCCTGGTATGCAAGGGCTCTGGCCTCCCTTGGAACTAATGTTGACGTGGATCCTGGAAGCTGACAGGCAGCTGCAGGAGTGACAGTGGGGTATGAGGCATAAGGGAGAGGACTGGGTCTTGTGGCCGAGCTCCCTGTGTCTGCTCTCACCCAGTGATTCTCAGGCCCTGTCCTGAGCATGGGGCTAGAGTCACAGGAGAAGAAATGATTGCCCTGGTAGCCTTAGAAGCCACCATCCAGGATGAAGCCTATTCATTCAGCAACATGTGCTCTGAAGCCTAAAGTGGAGCCCGAGGGCCCTGTGGGACAGGCTTGCAGAACTGCCAGAGACCATACCCGCCGCTGCCCTCCCCTGTGCTGTGAGTGCCCCTCAAGCCCAACAGGGTGGGGTCTGTCTCTGTGCACGGGCATGACCGCCTGGCTTCTGGCCCACTCTAGGACAGTAAGGCTTTCCTTTCGCATTGGAGCAGGGAAGGGCAGGCAGAGAGCAGGGTACGGCTGTCCTGCAACATGGCTTCTGTCTTAGGAAGAGGAGACCAAGGGGTGAGAAAGGTGGGAGCCCCGGAGGACAGAGCCAGGCAGGCTTTCTAGCATGTGCAAAGGGACCCCTGAGGGGCCTGTACCTTGGGCTCGGCCTGGGCAGGAAAGGCAGTGGGAGCCTTGGGCAGGTTCCTGGGCAAGGCCAGCAGCCTGCAGCAACTCCATGGACTGCAGCTGACCGTCGGCACTCACATGCGGCTCCCTCACTGAGGTGGTCAGGGGCCAGCCTTGGAAGCTGTGGGGAAGAGGAGCCTCAGGGCCTGGACTCTGTTGCCATTACTGAGTGAGCAGAGGTTTACACCAGGTGAGGCGGGTGCTAGGGTTTTCTATTGCTGAGGGTCTCAAATATGGGCGTTACCCCTCACCCTAGCAGTGCAGGTCTGAGTCTCTGGCTCTTGGGCTTGAGAGGGCAGCATCTGTGCCAGTGATGGGGCTCAGGACTCGCATCTGCCCGTATACCCAGCTGTCCTACCTGAGCGAGGCAGCTGTCTTGGGCGCCCTCTCAGCAGTGGGCTCAACAGTGAAGCCCAGAGGTCTGGCTCGGTGCACCAGGCTCAGACAGTGGGCTGCAGAGCACAGAGAGAACAATGGTGAGCCTGGCCCAGATGCTAGGCCCTCTGCAGACATCACACTTCCCTGCACGTTTGCATCTCTGTTGAAATCCGAACTCCCAGGTGATGGTATTGGGAGGTGAGTAGGTCATGAGGGTGGAGGCCTGACCAAAGAGTAACCTTGCCCCTTCAACCAAGTGAGGACACAGCAAGAACTAGGACACCCACAAGACGACTCTTACCAGACATGCAGTCGGCTGGTGCCTTGCTGTTGGACTTCCCAGCTTCCAGAACTGTGAGAAATAAATGGTTCTTGTCTGTAACCTGCTCAGTCTGGTATTTTTGTGAAAAGCAGCCCACACAGACTAAGCTACAGCTGCTGCAGGAGGCTCTGTACACACCAGGAGGGGTGGTGCAGGCCTCCCAGTGCACCCCATCTCCTAGAAGGCTGAGCGCAGGTGGGCTAAGAAAGGCTCAGCCTGGAGGAGATCCAAGATCCCTTTGACAGGCTCAGAGATGCCAGGGGGCCAGAGACTGAGGAATGGAGCCAAGAACCCAGAGAGACTGGGAGGAACAGGAAGGGACTCCCACCTGGGCAGTGACATGACCAGAATACACTGTCCAGGTGGAGCCTGTCAAACCACATGGACCAAGAGATTCCCGGTGCAGGGGTGCTTCCCAGGCATCCCTTGTGATAGAAGTGGGTTTGGCCGTTGTCCGTAGATACCCCAAGGGCAGAACATTCAGAGCTATTTGAGAACTGAAAGGTTCGAGAAGGTCCCAGGGTCGCACAACAAGCCTAGGAACACTTGGATGTTAGAGAGGCACACTCCACAAAGGGGGTGGGAAAGGACCAGGAGGCAGCCAACAGGTCAAAGATGGCCCTACTTCTACTACAAATTAGCTGTGTGATCTTGGGCAAGTTGTTTACCCTTTCTGGGCCTTAAATTCCTAGTATCTTTTCTCAAAGTCTCACTTACCTCTCCGGCTGTAGAGAGGATCGTACCTCTATAGCCTGAGAGGATGTAGGAAACCACAGCCTGGGGTCCAGGGAATCTGTGCCCCAAGTCCCACCCCAGGCTTGCCCTGGTGCCTACCTGCCGTGCCACTCAGGACTCGATGCCAGCTCCAGGCATGCTGTTCTGATGGTGCTGCATACGGGATCTCCACCCCACTGCTCAGCCTGCTGGGCAGAGAGCCATGGGTCAAAACTCTGCCTCCCATGGGGGGGGACCCCCTACCTCGAGCCTCTTGGCTGCTCTTGTGAGGCTGTGCCTGCTGGGTCAGGATGTCTTGGGGCCATTGTCTGTCTCTCCATGTGGCCCTCACCTTATGGAGAAAGCATATTTCCTGCCACTCCAGTACCTCAGCCTCTCACACTGGGCTCCTGTGAGATCAAGGGTGTCCACGGGGGCCACGTTCTGAGAAGAGAGGCGAGAGGGGTCACAATGGCCATGTCCACTCTTCTCCATGGGCCTCTCTGTCTTCTGCCTCACCTGTATTCCACTGCCCAGTACTTCTGCTGCAGTCTTCTTATCCCAGAAGAGGCTCAGGGAACTGCCCCCCAGGGTCCCACAGCAGCAATCCCAGGGGCTTGAGCTGGGCTGTGGAGAGAAGGGGGTGAGGTGACATCAGCCGAGCGTGGAGGGGAGGCTGTAGCCTGGCCTTATCACAGCCTGACCGTCTATCTCCAGAGGCTCCCAAGCAAAGTCCTGGACTGGTCCAAGGTGTCCATGGGGAAGAGGGAGCCAGGGAATGACATGTAGGGAAACCAGGAAGAGGAGGAAGAGGGACTCGCTCCCCACCCGGGGGGGCAGAAGCTATGAGGTGTCTTAAGAATGAAACTATCTTGGGGCATCTGGCTGACTCAGTGGGTACAGCATGTGACTCTTGATCTTGGGCGTGTGAGTTCAAGCCCCACATTGGGTGTACAAATTGCTCAATAAAATATATAAAGGAAAAAGAATGAAACGGTCTTAAGACTCAGGGGTGTGGGGCCAGGGTGCCACGCCTTGATGGCCCCTCGAAGCCCAAGTGGTTCTGTGGAGGAGAGCTGCCTGGAGAAGGAATCTCCTGGTACTGACCTGCCTCTCTGCAGACCGTTGCTGCTTGAGCTCCAAAAATCCTTCCATGGTGGGGGCACCCTTTGCATCCTGAAAGTGCAAGAAGGGGCCCAGGAAACATCCAGCAACAGAGGACAGGACCCCTCTGGAAGGTGGGCTAGGAATCTACCCCTTTTTGACCACTTCATTCCTGGGGAATCTCGGTTCCTCTGCCCGGTGTCCCCAGCCCCCAGGGCCTCAGCGCTGGCTGTGGGGTGTGGGCCTTACCCCTACAGCCCCAGCCCCACTGGGCTCCTGCTGCCTGGCTGCACGTTCCAGGAAGAGAGTGGTGGCCAAGGGTGTGTGTGACCCAATGGGGACACCTGGCTGCAGGTCCCTTGTCTCAGCCAGCTGTACTGGCCCCCAGCTTCTGAGAGGCCTATGCTGGAGGGAGGTAAACTAGTGGCCAGCACTCCTGGGTTTCAGCCCTGTCCCCTGCTGCAGCAGCTTCTGTTCCACCTTGGAAAGGGGAGTAAGGTGAGCCAGATCAGCCTCTGCCACCCCGGATCCCTCCCACCTGGAGAGTCCCTATCTCCTCATTGGGCTTCTCTTCCTGCGTCAGCTCAGGAGACTTCCCTGTCATCCTGGTCCATGGTGGGGCTCTAACCTACCAGGACATGGAGGTGACAGGGCCCTGCAGCTGGCTGGGCAAAGAACAGGTTTTCCTGGGGGGTCAGATATATGGGCTCCGTTCATTGGGGAGGTCCCGACTCTCAGGCTAAGACCAGGATGCTCCCACCCCCAGTCCTCAGGTCCCTAGATCCCAGTGTATGCTCACCCCAGCCTCCACTCACCTGTGTCTCCCTCTGCAGTTGGGCAAACTTCTCTTGCTGGGCTGCCAGTGACTTTTCTAAGTCATGGTGTCCATGGAGCAGCAGCTCCACATCGGCCACCGAGTGCTGGGGAGAAGTAGGTCAGGGTGAGGCCCGGCTCCAAGGGGCACCAAGAGCCGCACCCTCCCCGTCCACAGCCTGGCGTGGCTGTTCAGGGAGCAGAGGAGGACTAGGACCTGCCCTTGGCCACAGCTGCCATCAAGCAGCCTGTCAACGGTGGGACCTTGGCTCACCCCGCAGTTGGGGTCCAGGAGCAGGCCCTCTCGGGAGGCCAGCCAGGCCTCGGCCTGGTCCAGCTCCTGCCGCAGCTTCTGCAGGCCCCAGTTCTCCTCGCAGCGCTCCTGGCGTAGGGCGCAGGCCTCTGCCAGTGCCTGCAGCTGCCCTTCCAGCTCCCGCAGACACCCTGTCACCTGGTGGGAAGTGGCGCAGTGGGCCAGACGCTGGAGCAGAAGCCCGGAGGCACGGCGGGGCTGGTGCCCAGCAGACAGGTCCAGGAAAGGCCCAGACCCTCCCCCTCTCTGCCTCCCTTGCCTGCCTTCTCCTCCTGAGGGTTTCCGTTCCTGCTAGGGGTTCCTTGGGTTGTTGGGCTCCCTCCCCAGCTCAACCCCTGGCCCACCTTTGTGCTCATACCTCGGGGGACATGAAGTGGCCACTGTCCACCAGCTGCTGTCCTTCCTGCCGTACGTCCTGGGCCCGAAGGCAATATTCCTTGATTTCTTGCCCCAGCTCTTCCTGCTGCACCAAGAGCTGCTCGGCCCCCACCAGGTCCCCAGCCAGCTCCTGTGATGAAGCCAGAACCTGCTTCTCCTGAGCCCATGCTCTGGGGGCAGGGAGACAAAGCTGCTGTCAGGGCTGGGAGGGAAGCCTCAGGAAGCAGGGCAGGAGCTGGGCACGGGACAGGGGAACCCAGCTCCCTGAAGAGCTGGGGTGACCCCCACCCCGCAGGGCAGAGCTGAGCCAACAGCAGGGCAGGGTGCCACTTACAGCAGTTCCCTACAGCGGCCGAGGAAGGCATGGCCCCGGGCGGCCTGCTCCAGCTGCTGACCCTGCTCCTGGGCCTTCACGTCCAGGGTGGCCCAGGCATCTTCCATCTTGGCCAGCTGCTCAGACAGGCCCACCCGAACCACAGGGTGTAGCTGGCCCAGTCTGCAGGCCTCCATCCGCATCCGGGCCACCTCCTTCTCCATAGCTGCCAGCTCCCTCTGCCACCAGAACGCATGATCAGGTCTCACCCTGGCAGCCCGATGGATGCTCTTCATTTGATCCTCTCTGAGGAGTCCTGATCCGCTTCCCGGACTCTCCCAGGCCAACTCCACTCTGTTCCACCACCTGGGCAAGCATCTCCCGGCTGGGAGGGCCTTCTCTTCCCCCCTCTGGGGGCTCCCTACCCACCACCTGCAGGGAAGGGCTCTGAGGGGCAGACAACGGGCACGGGCCCTCACCTCCAGGCACCTGTGCTGTTGCTGTAAGGTCTGCACCGATGACAGACTGTGGCCACAGATGTCTCTCGCCATCAGGGTGACCTTCTCCTGCATCCAGCCCTGGAGCTGGGCCACTTCCTGCTCAAAGCCAAGAACTTCACAGGCTGTGGCCAGGCTCTGTGAGAGGAAAGAGGGCTTGCTCTGAGTTGAGCTCATTCCTAGGACCTTATCTCGCTGGAGACATGGCCTTGTGGGCCACGTCCTTTTAAATAAGAAGGATCAGGGCGCCAGGGTCGTTCAGTTGGTTCAGTGTCCAACTCTTGGTTTTGGCTCAGGTCATGATCTCATGGTTCAAGGGTTTGAGCCCCATGTTGGGCTCCATGCTGACATTGGGACACCATCTCCTTGCTCTCTGCTCCTCTCCTGCTCACACTCGCTCTGTCTGTCTCAAAATAAGTAAGTAAATAAATACATAACTAACAAGGACCGTGGGCTTGGTGATTCACTCATGACCACCAGGTACAGAAAACGTCCTCAGTGTGACAGGTGCTCAATGAATGTATGACATTACTGATGACATGGCAGGGCCTCAGGGGGCATTCTGTGACAAGAGGGTCTTCGGTGTACAAATCACCAGAAAGGCAGAAATGGGGCCTCTGAAGCAGCGGGGGAGGGGATGGGTCCATCCACGGGGGAGGAGGGAGGAGTTTGGTTTTCAGGGAGTGGCTGGCTAGGAGGAGACGGTCAGCTCAGGAGGCTGCCGAGGCTGTCGGGGGCTCTGGGGGCAGGCTGCTTTCACAGAAGCAGCTGTGGCTGACCCTGGTTGTGGAAACAACAGTGAAGCCATCACACGGGGCACGTAGGTTAGGAGAGCGAGGGAGTGTGCCGCAGGAGCCAGCTAAGTGCCAGTGGTTAAGGAGAGATCAACGTGGGATGTATCTTAAAGCCTGAAGCCTGTGTTTAGGGAGGCTTTGAGGGGATCTGAAGCCGGCCACACCCGCGTTCTGTTTCTCCCTGGAGGTATGAACTGCACCAGCAGGAAACCAAACTGGTGGAGAGGGCTGGGGTGCCGTGGAGGTGCAAGATTTTGAGACTTCCCGTCTGCTTAGTGTTGGGATTAGAGGCAACTACCTCCCTCTACACACACACACACACACACACACACCCCCACACACACACACCCCTGGGCGGGCCTGCTTGTCCCTGGCTCAGGCAAAAGGGACAGGAGTATCTGTGCACTCGGTGCACTCACCTGTGTGCGGGCTTTCATTGCCCTGTCCAGCCTCTCCCAAGTCGCCTCGATGCGACTCCTCTGGGCTTGAATCTGGGGCTTGTGCCTGCGTGCTGTCAGCTCCAGGGAGCCTGCCAGCTCCCTCAGGGCCTGCACCTTGGCCTGGCCCAGGCTCTGAACTTCCTTTCTGAAAGCATCAAACTTCTCTTCCAGCACCTGCGAGAATACAGTGCCAGGGAGGTTCACTCTGGAGGTGGTGTCCAGGAGCACTTGAACCTCATGAAGGGCTGGGCGGTACCTGCCAGGTCCCTCATCAGTACCGACTGAGGCAGTGGCTCAAGTCCCCGGGCTCTGGCTCTAGTTCCCTAGGGATCCTCCCAGAGCCCGGAGACTCCCCACTTCCCCTCAGCTTACCCCTTCGCCTCCCTCTCACCCAAGTGCACACTTTCTTTGCCCTTGCTCAGCAGTCTCAATCCACTCTTCCCAGGTTTGCTCATGAGTGACTTGCCTTGGCAGCCTCCAGGTCCTGCCCGTGGTCCTGGGACTCAGCGGTGGCCACCTTGCTGGCCAGCCAGGCGTCGAGGAGCAGGGCCTCCCGTTCCAGCTGGTGGAGCTGTAGCTGCTCCTGCAGACCCTGCCGCCTGCCTTCCGCCCTCTGCAGCAGCCCCGAATGGGCCTCCCTCGCCGCCCGCATCTGGGCCAGCACCCTGGGGCTGTGGCAACAAGGACAACCCAGCTGGAGCCCTTCTTCCCTCATGTCCCTCTATAGGGAGCACCCTCCCTGCACCCCGCCCTAGGTGGGCCTGGCTCCCACCCACCTTTCTGGGTTCTGTCTGCTCTCAAGGAGAGCTGCTGTCTGCTGTAGCCTCTCAATTCGCACGCTGAACCCCTCTAGGTCCCTCGTGGTGGCCTCCAGCTGCCGCAGAAAGGCGCGCGTGGCCTCGGCACTCTGGCCCACATCCTCGATGTCCAGGACGCGGCCCTGCTCTTCCAGCCAGGATTCTGCCTCCTGGAGCTGGCGTGGCACAGAGGAGGTGTTCCCTGGGTGCTGGCCTCCAGGGCTCCCCGCTTGGAGCTCATGGCCTCGACTTTCGGAGCAGGGGTTCTCACCCTGGCTGCACCCTGGAATCACCTGAGAGCTTTTACACTCTCTGTGCCTGGCTCTCAACCCTAAAGATTTCTGGTTTGGTCTGGAATGGAACCGGAGTATCAACCGGCATTTCTTACAGATTCCAGGTCACTCTGATACAGAGCAACGGCTGAGAGTCATTGGTTTAGAAGAAATGGCACATGCACTAAAACCGAACCCAGGGAGGGGCCTGTGTTCCGGATAACATGCAGCATCGACAGCTTGGGGGCAGGGGACCACTTAGTGCAGGTAAGTGAAGATGCACAGAGAGCCTGAAGCCCCACGTGGGGGTTACCTTCCAGGCCTGTGTACGCTCCGGGTGTCCTCATGCCCAGGCCCTGCCCTTTTGCATCTCACATCGGCCCCTCACCTCCGTCAGGAACTGCTGGGCCTCCTGAGCCTGCTGTAGCAGCAGCCGCCTCTGCGTCACCTGTGCCCGCAGGGAGCCCATGGCATTCTCCAGCTGCTGTACCCGGACAGCCACGTCACAGGCCGAGTGCCCAGCCCGCACTAGCTTGTGTCCTGCGTCCACCACGGCCTGAGTCAGGGCCTCGTGGCTGCTGATCTCACTCTCCAGGTTCTGTGGAGGCGGAGGAAAACATGACCAGGATGCTACTGGACGCTCCTCAGGGGGCCCCAGAGTTGTGCTAGAAGCCTCACAGTCTCCCACAGACCTGCCCCCAAATTGTTCCCTGTCCATATGGCCAACAACGAACCTAGGGTACCCCCAAAGCCCCGCCAGAGGCACAGAGCTCCAAGCACCACTGGCTGACTGAGTTGTGGGCTCAATCTGAGGGCAGCCCCTCCCTGCTCTGGGGGGGGGATGGTTCCCACACCTGGTGCTTCTCTTGCAGGTGCCGCACGGCGCTCAGACTCTGCCCGCAGTCCTGGGTGGCGGCCAGAGGCAGCCTCTCCTGCACCCATGCCATCTCTTCTTCAGCATCCCTGAAGAACTGCGAGAGGCGGCTCCGAGCCTCCAGGGCCTCTCTGCGCTCCCGCAGGGGCTCCTGAAGGCTCTCAAACCTGCAGCAGTGGAGGTGGGGCCAGGGCAGGTAGGGGCCACGGTCATCAGTGTCAGCACCAGACTGTGGCCCAGAGCTCACCCACTCCATGCCCCTCAGTGTGGGGTTGGGGGGAAGCCCGGAGGAGAGCAGCTGGAGGGCAGGGAGGAAGGGGGAGGGAGGAGGATGCATGTGCCCGGACCTACCTCCGCAGCAGCTTCTGGGCCCGGTCTTCCAGATCTGGGGCGAGGCAGTGGCCTTCCCGCGTCAAGACCTGAGCCTGGCCCAGCAGTAGCTGCACCTGCCCGGCCTGCCTGTCTACTGCCGCCTCCAGCCCGCCCTGAGCCCCCAAGAGCTCGTCCAACCCGGGCTGGTCCCGGCCCGGGATGGGGGCTCTCAGCGTGACCTCCACAGGCTCCAGCCAGCTCTCTAGTTCTTCCACACTCCGCCGGAGACGCAGGGCCTGGGGCAGAGTGCGAGGTGGGCACAAGAGGGAGAGGCCTAGTGCCTCCCCCACGCACACCATGGTTCGCAGGGCCCACCTCGCAAGCTTCCTGAAGTGTGGCCGCCTTCCTCCGGCTGTTGGCCTGCAGCCTGTCCCAGAGCTCTCCCAGCTCCTGCAGCCGTTCCCGGATGGTCTCTGAGGCTGGGTGGCCCTCTTGCAGCAGCCTCTGCCCCTCCTACAGCAACACAGGGCACACCTCATGGACCCAGCACTGCCGGTGCCCTGGGACTTGTGCTGGCTTCCACCGCCAGCCTCAGGGCTACGGGCTGCGCGCTAGCTGTGCGATCTTGGGCAAGTTCTGTAACCTCTCTGAGCTCGTGTTCCTTATCCATATGATGGGGATGACAGTGGTTGTTCTGTTTAAATATTTTGTTTATAATATTAAAAATTCTTAACAGGACGCTTAACACGACAGGGAGCCAGCCTGGGGTCAGGACCTGCGCTCTCTAGGTGGGAGACGGTAAATGGAAAAGGTGCTACACTTTGACTCGTTTACCCACAGGACTGCTAGCTGTGCCTTTCTCTGTCCCCTGATGTCTTTCCCAGAGAGATTTAAAAACTATCCCATCAAAACATCATCTTTAAAAATCTTGAAAAGGCACTATTTTTGGAGAGGGTGCCCCAGGAAAGCTTCTGCTTCTCGCTACATTTTGGTGCTTAGCATGGTGGTTGTATACAGAATGCACTCAGTGAAGGTCAGCCATCCATTACTATGGTTCAGAGCCACTGCCGGGGTTCTGTGGGGTCGCCCCGTGCTCTGGCCTGCAAGACCGTCCCATGACCCCCAGGGCCTCACCACCTGCAGCCTTTGTTGGTGGTGGACACTTGCGTCTAGCTCAGCCTGGAGACTCTTCTGCTTCCACAGCTGTGTCTGCAGCAGAGCTGGGTTCCTCCAGCCCTCGTCCAGGGCCACCAAGTCCTTCTCCCTCAGCCACGTGGCCACCTGGACACATAAGGAGGACCAGGCTCGGCTGCCTCAGGCTCTCCCCTTGACCCAACCCTCTGGGCTTGCCCTCTCCCGGGGGTGGCTCCTTCCCCCCCACGACCACGACCCACACCCCAACCCCAGGCCAACCTCCAAGGAGTCCTGCAGGAAAGTCTGCAGCTGCCCAAGCTCCTCCAGCTGGCGGCGACGGCTCGCGGCTCGCTCTATGAGTGCCTCTTTCCTGCCAGGAGGAGGGTCTCGTGGGTCCTCAGGTCCTCTCATTGGGGCTGGGGTGTGTGCGTGCCTTTCCAGCCTGTGACAGCCCTTCTTATGTATCAATACACCCTGAGGCCGGCGTCTCCTTTGAAATGGAGAGCCATTCTACTTCCGTCTTCACTGGTGTCTGTTAGGGGCTGAACTGCGTCTCCCACATTCTTATGTTCAAGTCCCAATTCCCGATACCTCACAAACTGCATTTGAACACAGGGTTTTAAAGAATTAAGTTAAAATGAGATCATTGGCTTTGGGCCAATCTCTCTTGATCTAAAAGTCTGAGAAGCTGGATGAGGTAGAGGAACCAGATGGGCTTTTATGAGGAAAAAAAGGCAGAGCCTGTGTCTCAAACTGTGCCAGCTTCACTTTTAATTTTTTTTTATTTTTGAGAGAGAAAAAGAGACACACAGAGACAGAGTGTGAGTGGGGGAGGGACAGAGAGAGAGGACGACACCGAATCCGAAGCAGGCTCCAGGCTCTGAGCTGTCAGCACACAGTCTGACATGGGGCTCAAACTCACCAACTGTGAGATCATGACCCGAGCCGAAGTCGGACGCTTAACCGACTGAGCCACCAGATGCCCTGCCCGCCGCCCAGCTTCATTTAAATGGACACCAGAAATCTGCCAACCTGCCTGAGTGGCAGGTGCCGTGCTCAGGTATCAGGGGTACCTTCTCAGTCCTCACCACAACCCTCAGAGGCAGGTACAGTTACCCCCTCCTTGTAGACCCCGGACTCAGTGAGGAATCTGCCCCAGTCCCACCATGAGTGGGCAACACACAGGAGCTTGGGACTACCCAGCCCTGCAAGGCCAACGCCTAACCACTGTGCTCGTGTCCCATTTCATGTGGCAATTCTCTGGTTTCCCAGTTCACCCTTCTTTGTACAACTCCCTTTTATCTCCCCTGGGTGACCATATGCTGTGCTGGGCAGGAGTGCTGGGGGCTTATCCCACCCACAGCCCGGAACCAGAGGTACCTCAGGAGCAGGGCCTGGCACTGGCCCAGGGCCCTCTGCGCCTCTGGGTGCCCACCCCGCTGCAGGCTGTGGGCTGCGGCCTCCAGGGCACTGATCTTTTCAGCCTGTGCCTCCAGACCCCGCTCAAGCACCTTGTGCTTCCACAGGAGGGTCTCCACGTTGGCCGAAGGGTCCTGGCGGGAACAGGGAAGTGGATTCTGTCCACAGGGCCGCGCCTCCCATCCCAAGCTCTCTGCTTTCCCACCTACACCAAACACTCACCCACACGGTGAGCACTCTGTCCCAACACACCCCTCCAACTCCCCAAGGCCGGATGTGGCTTTAGGACAGGGATTCTCAGCCATGGAAGGTACTAGGGATGAGGGCCGCTGTCACAATTTGCCAGGCAGGTAGAGCTTTTTCATGTAACAGGAATGCTCCCTCCTCTGCACTCCCGGTAAGATTGGGTCAGTGCAGGACAAGCTAGCCCCCAGGTTTTCTGAGGTCTCCCCTGAGTCAGGTTCGCCTGCCGCAGGGATTGGGACAGAGGTTGGAAGAGCAAACCTCGGTACAAGGGAGTGAGGAGGGCAGAGGTGAGAAGTGCGGGAAGGAGGCAAGAATGGGTCTAAGGCCAGAGGCTCACCCTCTAAGCTCCCATGACATCCCCGTGGGGCCTAGCCCCAGGCACACAAGAACTGCAAACATGCATGGGGAACAAACTTTTCAGTGACCCCCTCCTTGGCCTGAGGAGCTTAGACAGCACTGGTTGACGTGACCCCTAACACTGCTTTTGTAAAGCCCCCTCACTCCTGCCGGCACCTACCCCCAGACCCTCACTAGCTGGGCAGTCCTCCCGGCTGCAGAGCCAAATTTCCACCTGCTCCATAGAACTCAGAACCAGCTGTCAAGAAAGGAAAAGGCAAAAGGAAGTGAGCAGAGGGTCCAATCACTGCAGGTGGACCTATTTGTGCCCAGAGGAGACAGACCAGGGACCAAGAACCTGGTTCAACAGAATGAGTCCATGGCAGGCAAGAGCTGCCTGTGCAAGCTGAGTGGTGGCTGCTAGGTGCTGGGAAAAGGCCCCGGTATGGCAGCCTTTCTGGGTTTGGCTTTGACCAGGGGCAATGGGGGTAGCGCCCAGCCCAGGGGTGGGGGCAGGATGGAGACTGCCTACCTGGAGCTCCAAGGCCTGCTGCAGCTGGTGCTGGTGCCCCTGCCAGGCCCTCTCCAGGGTGTTCACCTCCTGGTCTAAACCAGCCAGGGCCTGGAGGATGTCGGGGGTGGATGGGTGCCCATCTGCAAGCAGTCGCTGCCCAGTGCTTCGGGCCAGGCTGATGCTGTCTCTCTGGGAGTCCAGCTCGGCCTGTAACAAGACTAGGTTCAGATCCGGGAGGCTGAGGCTCCATGAGTGGGAGGGAGGAGGCCCAGTGGGGAGGGGAGAGGCGGGAAGACAGCAGACTGGGTGGGATGGAAGAGGAGAAAGGCAGAGGCAGGTGAGGGAGAAAGAACCCAAGGGAAAGTTGGGATGAGTATACGGGAAAGGGCAGGGAGGAGGCAAGGTCCCAGGATCCTGACCCTCACCTTGAGCTCCCAGTGCCCCGCTATCATGCGCCGGGCCTCTGCAGGGCTGCTGGGGGGGCTTTGGGCATCCATCTCAGCCCGAAGCCTCTGGGCCCAGACCAGGAAGTGCCGTAACACGGCTTGCAGTTTCTGGGCTTGGTGCAAGGCATCCAGTGACTCCTTCCTGCTCACAGGGTTCATCCACTAGTCCTGGGGCCTTGGAGCCCCTCTCCCCCCCACACCCACATGTGCTTTCCATCCCTAAATCCCCTTAGCCAGAGAAGGGCCCACGGGCTGGGAACGAATAGAGTGACAATACCAGCGGTTATACGAAATGAATGGAGGAAGGCACTCAGGGGAAACCAGGGTCGGGGAGAGTAGAGACTGAGATGTTGCAGGGGCTGAGTCTGTGAGGGCAGTGAGACAAAGAGGCCTGGGGGTTTGTACCGCTTCTGGGCCCCACTCCGGAGCTGCCACCAACTGTCCATCATCTCCCTCTGCTTGTGGCTGAGGCTATGGGCTGCCCCAGGGCTTCTCTGGCAGAGGCGGCCCACCTCACACTCTAGGGACTGTGGGGGAAGTCAGACTCAGGGGCTGGGGCAGGGAGGCAGGTTGCACTCAGGGGAGCCCCGGCTGCAGGAGGGCCCCAGCCAACAGGGGGTGTACCCACTCTGCTGGCTTTCAGGTACCGAAGCCCTCCTGCCCTCTATATGCCCACCCACCGTCCCACAGAGGAGGCACCCCGGGCCTGGGCCCACCTCCATACCCAGATGCACACCTCCACCTGGGCCTGGATGAGGCCCATTTCCTGCTCCAACTCCTTGTGTTTCCGTATCAGCCTCTGCACGCTCTCCGGATCTTTCCCACAGTCCAGGGCCTGGACCAGGGCGGCCTGGGAAGGAAAGCAGCATTATTGGCTTCGCCTTTGCCCCCGCTCCTCCCTCAATGCAGTGGGTCACCGGGGCTGTGGGGTTTCTGTGTGAAAAGCAAGTACCCAGCCTGATTCCCTTCCCAGTGCCCTCAACTGACCAGAGGCCCCTTCCTTCTGTGAAGGAGGAAGATTCCCAGGAGAGACTAGGGGATGGAGTTTCTTCTGATCTAGTAATCTCTGTTTGTGGGGGGAGCCTCCTGTGACTCATATGCCTCTGGGGAGAGCTAGGCATGGACAGACAGCATGGACAGACAGGACAGGCCTGGCTGGCTAGGGCAGGAACTGCAGGAGTAAGGACAGCAAGGCAAGAGCCCTTTGCAGGCCCAGAACAGGGCACCATCTGTGCCACACGGGACTTCCTGGGAGGCACACAACCTCACTTTCACCTCTGGCAGCATCTAGCTCACGTTTCTCCGTGGTTGCTGACGGGCTCCGGGGCAAACCTCCTGCATGCTTTGCACTTGCTCAGGGACAACAGAGGGAAGGGTGTGTTGGGGGTGGTGGCGCTCTGGCCTCTTGACTCACAGCGTTTCTGGAAGCCAGGTGGGCCAGCCTCCAAGCCCGCAATGGGGGCTTCTGGGGCCCAAAGTTGACATCCTGAGAGCCCCTGGCACAGCCCCACCCCCACCGTGACGGACCCCTAGCAGTATCTCCCTCCAGTAGCCCAAGCTGAAGAGAGAGAGACCAAAGGCGAGACACATGTAGATTCCCGGTGAGCGTGCCCCCAGGCGGCTGCTGTGGTCTTTCACTACTTACCTTTTCCCCAATCCGCTCAGTGAGGTCATCCAGCTTTCCCGACAATGTGTGTGTCTCCAGGGCCCCTTCGAGCTGCTGCTGGTACCGGAGTAGGTTGTCATGGAAACTCTTCCACCTGGCAAGGAGGGTGGAAGGCTGAGTCAGGTGGCCCTCCAGCCCCTGCCTCCCTCTCCTAGCCCCACCGCCTCCCGCTCCAGGACTGGCCTGTTGTTCAGCTGGTGTCGCCGCTGGCAGACGGTCTTGACTTGCTCAGGGCACAGGTTCTGGAGCTTCCGGGACAAGTCATTGATGCTCCTGATGTGGGTGTCATCCACTGTGTCCTGTGGGGTGAAGGCACTGGCAGCACCCATCCTGAGCCCTGCCTTGGCACTGCAGTCAGCGCGTGGAGGGGCTGCCTGGGCCCGAGAGAGGGCGAGGAGCAACACGTCTGGGGAGCGGAGACAGCTGCACCCCATGCCAGGTGCAGTGAGCAAGATGCACTTGGGGCCTGCAGCCCCGGTGTCATCTCTAAGGCTAGAAAATATGTTCCTGGGTCAGAACTGGGCAGGGTGGGTGGGCAGGCATGAGGTGACTAACAGAAGCTTTAAAGTTAAAACACAGCTTCTCAGGATGAGAAAAGCGAAGCAAGGGGTGGAATGAAATGGTGAGCGTGAGCCTCTTGGTGTTGGAGTGTCTCCACCCCTAGGAGTCACCAGGCTGAGGCTGCCACTGCTCTGACACTTTGAGGGGCTTACAGGTCCAGGGGGAGAGGTCCCTGGCAGGGAGAGGGTTGCAGGTGTCCTGCCCCTAGGAAAAGCAGCTCGTAGAGCTTAAATTTCCAAAGCACTTCCCTAGGAAGTATCTCATGCAAGCTGGGCAGGGAAGGGGGTTCCTCTCCTACAGACGCCAGAGCAGAGCTTAGAGGCTAACGTGGCTCATCTGTGGCAGAGCCAGGATTTGAGCCCAGCTCCTTGAGTCTCTCTGGCCCTCTTTCTACCCCAGCGTCTGTCAAGGTGGCTGTGAATTCCATCACCAGAGAAGGGCAGCATGGGTTGGGGCACTGCAGCCTGTCAAATGTCATACACACTTACCTCAAGAGGGAGGAGGTTAGCATGTTTGGTTTCTAACACCTGAGCAGGACTACATTTGCCTAAGTTCTTTCATCTATTCCACATAAGAGAAATAGATTTTTGGGGTGTGTGTGGGGGGTGCAGTGAGGAGAAGGTGAGGGGCTGAATGAGGGGTCCCAGCAGCTGCAGTTGAAGGATTACCCACTACCTGCAGGCACACATGCATTTTTTTTTTATTTTGAAGTAATTACAGATGCACAGGAAATTGCAAAAGTAGAATGGAGAAGTCCCACGTACTCTTCCCCCATCTATTCCCAAGGGGAACATCTTATATAACTGTGGCATAACATGAAAACCAGGAAATGGACATTATAACTTTTTTTTTTTTTTTAAGTTTGAGAGAGACAGAGACAGTGCGAGTGGGAGAGGGGCAGAGAGAAAGGGATAGAGAAAGAATCCCAAGCAGGCTCCGTGCTGCCAACCTGGGGCTCGAACCCACAAAACTGCGAGATCATGACCTGAGCAGAAACCAAGAGTTGGACGCTTAACTGACTGAGCCACCCAGGTGTCCCTAGACGTTACAACTATTAACCAGACTACAGGATTTATTCAGAGTTTGTCAGTTTCCACATGCCTTTAGGAGGCAGGTGTTATCCCCATTTTAAAGATGAAGAAACTAAGGCTTGGTGAGATAGGGGGCCTGGCTAAGCACATGCAGATAGTAAGCACCGAGCTGGGTAAGACCCACACGGGGTCACTACTCTGAGCCTTTAAGTGGCCCTTGGGGATGAGTTGGCTGACCTCTGCCCCGCAGGGCCCCCATACCTGGGCCCAGACTCCTCGGAGCTTGCGGAGTCGCTTGCGGAGCTGCAGACAGTGCTCAAGGTCCTGGCCCAGGTCGCCCATGTCCACCATCGCCTCCTGCCGAGGCCGAGGGGTGAGGGTCTGTGGGAGGCGCTCTGAGTCCCAGCCCCACGTGTGCCCAGCCCCTGGGGCAGTACTGGGGCAGGTGGAGATTTGGGGGACTTCCTGCTGGGGCTCCCACCTATCGGCAAGCCAGGGAGCTGCAGGCCTGGGGTTCCTCACCCCCACCTGTCAGCCCCTCAGCCCCACCTTCAGCTCTGTCCCTGCCTAGCTGCATCTCACCGTCTCCTGGATCCAGGCATCTGCAAGGTCTGCTTTCTGCAGAAACTCCAGGAAGTTCCGTTTGTTCTCCAGGTCCTGGCCCCGAAGAGCCACTGCCTGCCTTAGCTTCTGCCAGTGTTCCTGCAGGACCCGCAGCGTCTGGGAGACTTCTCCTACCTGAGGGTGGCTCTGTGCCACGAGAGCCTCGCCATCCTGGAAGACAGGACACCCGGAGAGCTTGCCTGTCGCCCCTCCCCATGCTTAAGACCTTTCCCTTTGGTGACCCAGAGTCCACACTTTGGGGTAGGACTGGGGCCAAGGGCCTGGCTGTTACCTTGGTAACAGAGATTATCACCTCCTCGTGGGCCTGGACTTCAGCCTCAAAGGCCTGGTGTTTCCGCAGATGTCTCAAGTTATCTTTCAGGTCCCCAGGACGGATTGGCTCTTTCAGCTGCTGGACTCGCTCCTGGATCCAGACCTGAGCCTGGTGGGGGTGGGGACATGTCACATAATGCTGATACTGCTTCAGTCCACAGAGCTGTCCCGCATATCTACTCTCAGCTGTGCCCAGGTAGTTGGCTGCTGGCCCCAAGAGCTGAGCTAGGCAGTGCCTGGGAAATGAGATCCAGTGCTTCTAGCCCAGGAAGACGCGTACCAGGCCCGGCTGGTCCCCCACCCCAGGGAAGGGGTGGGCAGGGCCCTTGGGTGGGAACTCATTTTGGAGGTGAGGCTGGCTTGTTCCTAGGCCCTAGATACTCGGTTCCCTGCCCCTTCCTCCTTTCTTCTCTTTGCCCTAGCCCTCACGAGCTCAGGAAGCAGTGGGGTCTCTGCTCATAGTGTCTCTTAAATGTCCTGGGTCCCAGCAAGGCCTCTGGGAAAGCCATTTGACCTTCCAAACTTCAGCGTCCTTATCAAAGGTGTGCGGTGAGGCCCGAAAGAACCTATGAAGGTGAATGTCATCTGTACGCTGTAAAATGTGGCCCGAGCAAAAGGCACTGGGTTGGAGGTGGCCCTCTGACCTGGGTCACGGCCGTGGTGAAGCCAGTCAGCAGCAGAGAGGTGTGCAAGGCACGTCCCCGGCTCTCCGCCAGGTCCTTCACTCGAGCCCGATGCTCTAGCACTGTGCGGAGCCCATCCTGCACCTTGGGACCCCCAAGGGTCTTCGCCTGCTCACACAGAGCTGCCTCCTGCGGGGCAGGGTCGGAGACACAGTGCACTGCTTTCTCACACTGGGAGGCTGAAGCAAGGGCAGGCTCACAGGGAAGCCTTTCCCTCAGCCCGACATGGCCCAGGGCTGGCTGGTCCTCCCAGAAAGCCAGAACCAAGTCCCACAGCTACACAGTGACCAAGTCATGTGGAGCCAGGTATCCCTGCTGTGTGGCCCTCATCCAACTCTGCTCAGTCAGTTCCAACCAGGCACCCCTACTCCTACAGGCTGCCCCCATACATCAACATTACCTGTGGGTATGCACCAATCACTCCGTGTCCCCCATTTACAACTCTCCAAAGTTCCTGGACTCTGCCTCCTTTCCCTCCAGTCACCCCCAATTTCTGACCATGCCAAGTTCTCTTTGAATCTATTACCTGCTCGTCTTGGGCAGTCAGAACTTTCTGGAAGGTCTTGTGTTTGCGCACCAACTGCTCTGCCTCTTCCACTGAGCTCCCCAGGGCACTGGTTTTCAGGGAGACCTGGATCAGCCCATGGAAAAGTCAAAGAGGCCCTCAGGGACTGTCCACACAGCTGGGGCTCCCCACCCCCATTTGCAGCCATCTGTGCTAAGGCAGCACACAGCCTCTGGGCCTCCTATCAGGGAAAAAGCCAGGGTCCCGGGAAGCAAGGAAGCCAGTGGAAGGGAGAGGAAGCAGGAAGGAGGGAGCATGGGGATGTGTGCTACAGGGTGAGGGGGACCTGCCTCTTGGGCCGTGAGGATCTGATCTAGGAGGGTACACTTCCTGAGGAAGATCTGCTCCTGGTACATGGCTTGTAACTTCTTTTCCTTCTGTTCCCAGGCCTGGAACATCTGTTCCCGCTCATCCTGCAAGCCTTGCAGCATTTCCTGGACCTGGGGATGTGCATGTGGGAAGCCTGCGTTGGGGAGAGCCGCATGGACAAGATCGAAGCAGATCCTGAGGGAAGGCGCTGAAGGGAGGCCAGTGTGGCACAGTGGGGCAGGGTGTGAGGTGATCAGGCTCAGACTAGGTCAGGGCAAGCTGGGGAGCATCAGAAAAAGGGGCCCACCTCCTTGATGGGTGTCCCTGCAGCCAGAAGCACCTGCTGGCCCAGCTCGGAGGCCCTCTGGTGCAGTTCCTCCCGGGCTTCCAGCTCTGCCCGAAGCTGTTGGTGGGCGACGAGTTTTAGAAGGCCACTGCTGGGCTCCCGGGAGCTCTCCTCTCCTTGCAGCTCCTGCCACACTCTGGCCGCCCAGGAGGTGTATTCCTGCACCTGGGTCCCCAAGAGATGGAGGGGGAGAGTGGGGTGAGATCTGGGCTGGGTGGCAGAGAACCGGGCTCTGAGGCCCAACTACAGTCTGCCTAGATGCACTCATACATCAGAGTAACTGAGCTGTCCCAGGTCAGAGCCTCAGGTGAGGCTCATGGGGCCTTTTGTCACCAGGTTCCTCTGCTGTCATCCAACCTAATCCTTCCAGGTCCACTAAACATCTACATTTGCCAGACTCATCACCCTTTGCTTTTGGTGCCCCTCCTGCTTAGAAACTCCTTCTCCTCCCTTCTCTTCCAAACTCACCTGCTCTTCAAGGGCCAAGGCCTCGTTTGTCTCACAAAGCCTTCCCTGGCACCATGACCTCTTGCCACTCACCTTGTCCTCTGGATTTCTAATTTAATACTTATAAACTGCCTTCTGTTGATGTGCGTACACACACAATGTTAGAGCTGGAGGGACCTTGGATCTTTGTCCAAACATCTCATTGCGTGGATGAAGAAGGGTCAGTGACACAAAGTACAGATGTTTTGCAAACTCCAGCTACTCACAAATAGATAGGTTGATGCTCTTCTAACTCATGTCCATACTGGGTTCCCCTCTAGAGCTGGAGGACCTCGTTTATGATGCACATGCACCATTATACATGCGTGCGTGCAAGCGCGCGCGCGCACACACACACAAACACACACACACACACACACACACACACACACACACACACACACACACTGCCCAAGAGTAAGGAGCCCTCACTGATCTGTGGAAACGGGCCAGGAGGCACGCCCGCTCCAGCTGAGTCCTGCGCTGCTCCGTGTGTAGCTTCAGGGCCTCCCAGGCCTTCACCAGAGCCTGCTGCCTCTGCTGCACCGCATGGGCCTGGGGTCCCCGACCCAGCTTCTGTACCCTGCTCGCAGTCTCCAACAGTTCCTGCAGCTGGGGTCAGGGTGGAGCATACGGAGGGAAGGGTCATGTCCTCCTAGAGGCTGAAGGGTCAGCCTGGCCCGCAGACTCCTCCTTGGGCCATGCTTGGACATGCACGGTAGGCCCAAGGGGAGGCCCCGTGGGAGTGGGGAAAACCCAGGGGAAGAGACGGGCAGGCCTGAGTGGCCTGTAGGGGCCTGAGTGGGAGAGGCCGTCAGGCTGGCTCACCTGCCGCCCAATGCCCAGGAGCTCATGCTCCAGCTCCTCGTGTCTCCTCAGCTGGGCCTCCAGCCCACGCAGGTCTGAGGCCATATCATTGGGGAGGCTTGTGGTCTTCTCCTGAGGAGAGGAGATGGCCAAGGTCATCAGGAACAGAGGGTGGGGCACCGAGGCTGGGGCGGATCCACTTCTAGAAAGAATTCTCTTCCTCCCTTCAGGCTCATACCTGGACCTGCCTGAGGGCTTCCGACAGATCTCTGTGAACTCTGAGGGTGACCTCGGCATCTTGGAGCCGGTGGCCCTGGGCCTGGGTCAGCTCCCGCAGCTCTGACCAGGAAGCCCTGTCCCCAGGCATGTGGAACAGCAGTAGGAGGTCACCCATTGGCCTGGCATCTCATTCCACCATTAGCTAGTCTGCTCAGCCCTCCTCTTCTCTGGGCTGCACCCAGGACTGGCCCAAAGCTCCCCTTTATAACACCCTTCCCTGCCACGGGGCCTGCCTGCAAACCTGCCTCCCGGAGCCTTTCTAGCTTTACCACGAATTCAGCCCTTCACCGCTGCCATGCTTACTACTTGATTTCTATGCTTTGTGGTACTTCTTCCACCTCGTATATTCCAGTCTCAGTATTTCATTCAAATTATAAATATTTGAGGGCAGAGGCTGCATCTTCTCTCCTTTTTTCATTTACTCAGCCCACTCTCAATGAGCTCCTAAGGCTTCCACCATGGCCAGTGTCCATGTTGGGGGTCATGGACAAATCATGGCGTTGCCTCAAAGCCACAGGCTGCAGGGGGTGGGGCACACGAGCCAGGTGGCAGGTAGGCAGACTGCACAGCTCCTACCCCGAGTCCTGGGAGCCAGTGGTTTGGAAAAGTGTCCCTGGGGGTCTGGGCAGGACTCCCTGACCTGCACACCCAGCCTTGCCTCCCTCCACAGGCCATGGGCACCCGGGGTTCACTCGGCCTCCCTGGGACCGGCGCCCTCTCCAGATTCCTTGGGGGCAGGCAGAGCCAACATGGCCCCAGAGCATCTTACCCGCTCTTTGCACTCCAGAAACTGCCCGCACCGCTCGCTCCCCTCAAACCCGCACCCTTGGCCTAGCCCACTGGCCACTCACTGCAGGTCCTGCTGCCTCTGGTGGGCGTCGGGGGCAGCGCGGTGCCCAAGCTCCAGCAGGCTCTCTACCAGCTGCTGGCAGGTTGCCACCCGCTGTCCACCCAACTCTACTTGGTGCTGAAGCTTTGCAAACTTGGTGCGGAGGTGCTGAGGACAAGAAGGGAGTGGGTGACAGAGTGGTCCCCTGCTGGGGAGGCAGCAAGCAGCCCAGGAAGCAAGTGCCTCATGACCGTCGTCGGGCAAAGAGGGGTTGGACAGCCACTGTGCCCGCACACTCTCCTCAGAAGGCCTGTCCTCAGCCAGGGCTCATGACCCTCGCGGCCCCCTTCTCCACAGCCCCGTCAGGCTGTCCCGTTGCCCTCAGTCTCCCGCCACAGGCTATCCACCGAGCCCTGGCCTTTCTCTCACCAGGATGTGCTCATGGTCTTCTCCGAGGCTCTCCCCTTCCCTGGCCACCTGCTTCTGGCTAGCCAGCCAGCTCCACAGCTCCTCGGCCTCTCCCATGAACTCATGCAGCTTCAGAGTCCCCTCCAGCTCCCGGCCCCTGTAGGGACAGCCCGTAGTTCCCACAAGTCAGTTGCATAATTCCCCCGGGGCAGCTGTCCGGGCTGAAGGAGGGAATCTGAAAGAGTTTATTCGTGGTCTCTGCCCAAGCCTGTGGCTCTGGATTCAGGAAGAATCCAGCCTAAGAAGGACAGTGCAGGGCAGCGGAAGGCGCACATGTGGGGAAGAACAGAGCGTAGGGAGCTAGGGGCTGAGTTCCACTGGCCCTCACTGAGGACTTGATGGAAGGAGGTGAGTAACACACAACAAGGACTCATCTGACGCGTCTCCGTGGGCCTGGGGCCATGGGTTCCTTCCAACTCAGGGTCACAGTACAGGAACAGTCAACTGTGGCTAGACTCCCCGTACTCAGAGTGGGTACGGTGCCCCTTACCGTGTGATTGCCAAAGCCTGCAGCGCCTGGAGCTGCTCCCGAAGCCTCTTCCGCACCACTTCCAGCTGCTCAGGGGCCCCGGGGCCAGTGAGGGTGTGGGCCTGCTGGTCAAGCTTCTCCATGGAGCTCCAATAAAGAACCAGCTCCTGCTGTAGGGCCTGCCGGTACACGTGGACCCGTGCCAAGCTCAGGGTGGCTCTGGGTGGCTCACTCATCTATACATCCATCTACCTACCCATCTGTTCCCCCACTGATCCTCACACCCATCCATCTACCCATCTACCCACCTGATGATCTACCCATCCATTCATCCCCAACCCATCTGTCAGCCATGTGTCCACCATCTACCTACCCGATACTGATGGAGCTCTTACTGTTCCATCAAAGTGAAGACATGAGGGTGCCCTCAGAGAGCTCACTATTTAGCAAGGAAGGGTAAATGCTGGGTAATTGGAGGGAAAGGGTAAAATGCTGTCTAAAAGGAAGGGAGGGCACAGGCACAGGAGGCCCTGTACTAGACCCCAACAATACAGTCTACACAGATGGAAAGAGGTAAGTGAGCTGCCCAGGATGCCTGGGACACCAAAGCTCCACGAGGTCACAGCTCCAGGCACACTCCGTAAGAATGGCTGAGAGTCCTCAGTCACAGGACACGGAAACACTGACCATGAGGGCTATACAGAAAACAATGCCCAGATAAGAGGACGTTTCAGTGCCATCCCGAGCCAGCACTGCTGCAGGGTCTAATGCTGTGTGACCCTGAGAGTCCGATTCCAGGAAGGAGGAGGGTGGTCCAGGCCTCTCTCCCTTTAACTAGAGAATGCTTGTGGGGGAAGGTAGGTTTCGGGAGGGCATTTAGTTAATTCAAAGAATGACATTCAAAGTGTGGGAGGGAGAATTCTGTGGAAAACACGGAGAGGGTTAGAACAGGTGACCCCAAGCGAGGACAAAGTACTGGGGCAAGAGAGGAAGAAGAGAAGGCAGAGAAATCCTGAGGTTACAGGGGTATAAACTGGTCAGGGGACTACAGAAGGGGGGCAGGGGTTCTTCAAAGTCTTGCCTCTGAAGAAAGGGAGCACGGGGGAGGAGCAAGGGTCTTGCATGATTTGGGGTTGGGCAGGAAAGGAACTGGCCGTGTTGTCAGGAAGCAAGAGCAGGGCTCTGTGCCTCTTAGTAGTAGATGTGCCTTTTGGGAATGTGACAACCCTCTCCTCATGGCTCATCGACACCCTAGTGCAGACTGTGCGGGGGATGCCTGGAACATGGTACCTGGTGCTTCCCAATGAGCCTGGCAGTGTCTGCCTTGTCTCCACCATAGTCCTGACTGCTCACCAGTGGCCATTTCTCCTTCACCCAGTCCTCCAGCTCTGATGCAGCCAGAAAATACTGCCAAGAATTAAGCCACTTCACCTTGACGATCTCACATAGGACCCTCCACCACCCCTTGTGGACGTGATGCCAGGCTCTCCAGCAGCCAGCACAAAGAGGGTTCTGTGCCTACATGGGGACCACCCAACCTCCTGGGCCAAGGTTCTCACCATTGACCCAGTGCCCCAAGAGTCCCAGTCCTGCACACCTCACTCACAGAGTTTGCCTCCCTTCTGCCACTTCCCCTGATCCTGCGAGCTCTCTGCATCTTACCTGCTGGACGGCAACAGCCTGCTGCAGGCACTGGGCCTGCACCTCACATGTCCGCTCCAGCTCTGCCCAGAGGCCTTCCAGCTTCTGGCACTGCTCCATGACGCGCTGGGCTTGGGGGTGCCCCGAGGCTGCGAGGCTCCGTCCGGAACCCAGCACCCATTGCACCTGTCCCTGGTGGGCTTTCACCTCTGCCTGGAGCACCTGCTACAGAACAGCATGAGGAGCTGCCGCCTCTGGGGTTCCCTTTGTCACGGGGTGCCTGGAACGGAGCCGTGGATGCGGCTCCGGGCCCCACCGAGACCACACTGCTGGGCAGGGGATAACTGAGGGCAGAGACTTGGAAACCAGGACACCCTGAGCAGTGACAGAGGGCTTCTAAGGTCTAGGAATGGGATGTCAGGGATCCCGGGAGAAAACGGGGGGCACTACCTCATGCTTGTGGCAAAGTCTCTGAGCACCATTCAAGCATCTGGTGGAGCTGGTGGAGCTGGCTCTGGGCATGTGCTCAGCCACCCAAGTGAGCTCCAGGTCGCTCAGCTGGTAGAACCGGTACAGCTCAAGTGAGGCCTGCAACTGTACGTGCCGAGCGGCCAGATGTTCCTGCAGGGACTCGAATCTGGGTGGACACAGAAGAGATGGCGGATGCTGGGAACAGATGGGGACAAGACCCTCGGTGCTTTGTGTAGCCCAGCCAGGGACTCACGAGGAACAAAGTAGGGATGGGGCAAAGCCTGAACTGGTGAGGGGAAAGCGGCTGGAGAGGGCTCAAGGCCCAAGCTTTCACCCAGATGACCTGTACAACTTCCGATTTGGGGTTGTGTGTATGGCTAGCTGGGGTCTCCGGTCTTCCTATCCCAGAAACGACCCCTCTCGTAAGGGACAGAGATTTGGGGAACCTCAGGTCCTGCAGATGCCACCACAGGGCTCCCTGGGTGGAATCAATCCTCACGTTCACATGGTGGGGGTGGCACACAGCAGAGTGAAGATGGAACAAGCAGGCGGGTACCTCTGCAGGTACTTCTGGGTCTCTTCCGTGACGGTCTGGGAGGTGAGTCCCCGCTCTGCCTGGGCGACGAGGGCAGCCATCTTGCTGGCCAGCGCCTGGCTCTCGCTTTCCAGTTGGCAGTGCTGTTTCTGTCGCCGCCGGCTTGAGCCCAGGTCCTGCCCTGGTTCTGCACTCTGCAGAGCCCCCTCCAGCTGCTCCATCTTCTCCTTGGCATCCTGAGGAAGGTGCAAGGTGCTGCACTAGCTCTGGAGTACCGGCATGCCAGTTCGTGGACTCTGACACCACGCTGCTTGCAGCTTAACAGATGCACCGAGGACCTGCTGACTCTACCGTTGTCCACCTCCCGCCTTCCCCCTGAGCCTCATGACCACTCCTGTCCCCCCTCATGCTTCTTCCTCCACGGGGATGCAAGTTGCGCTGACCACACACATGGGGTACACAGGAGACGATTCTATATTGGCCTACAGGAGGGCAAAGCCAGGCTCAACTTGCCATAGGCTAGAGGCCTCTTAAGACTGCAGGACTTCCCAGGACTAATCCAGAGTTAGTAGAATACCCCAGACTCCTGCTCCGCAGCTCCCCCCACCCCCTTCCTGTCCTGCCTGCTCCCACCCTGCCTGGCTCAGTGCAGGCTTAGTCTCCTTCCCGTGCCCTGTCCCTCCAGCTGACCTGCAGCAGCCGCAGAAGCTGGGCCTGCTGCCTAGCTTTTTGGAGCTGGTCCCCACGCTCTGCCATCTTGTGCTTCAACTCTTCCCACTTGTTACTCAGGCCCTGGAGGCTGCCCTGCACATCTTCCTGGGCATGGAGCCTGCTGCTCAACAGCTGTCTCCCAACCTGGGGTGGACGCAAAGACCAAGGGAGTTTCGTTGAGTTGCTGGTACCATGAGCGGCCACAGCAGGCTGGACCCAGGTGGCAGAGGTGGGGGAAGGGGTAGCTGGCTACAGGCTGCGTTCCACAGGCTTCCAGGGCTCAAGAATTTCATGTGGCCCCAGATCTGGACAGAGGTCAGAGGGCTTTCCTCTGATACCACCAAGTAGAGCAGAGGGAGTGGGGGGAGCAGGCATCAGACTATGGTAGAGAAGGCTTTGTTCAGGTAGACGTAGCAGGCATTGCAGCTGCCCTAGGAGCTGGGGGTGGGCTGGGCTGGGCTGAGCTGAGGTTGGTGGGGAAGAAATGATGGATACTTTCTGGGCTGGTTTGGATGCCAAGACAAAGAGGTACCCAGCCAAGCGGAGGAGGAATCTGGGGGATCCTATGTCCGAGGTAGCAGTAAAGAATCTGAAGGGGAATTCTGGGCTGGGAGTCTGAGGAGGAGGAGGCCCTGTGCCCTGTGTCCACTGCCCCCACCTGCTGCAGGGCCTCCATGTGCCCGTAGGTGGCCAGCAGCGCTCGTTCAGCTGCTCTGTGCAGCTTGAGTTGCTGCAGGATGTTGCTGGGCTCTTGGGAAGGCCCATGTGCTGCCATCAGCCCCTTCTCCTCTATCCACAGCATCAGCTCTGCCACATCCTGTTTCCATTTCTGCCCAAGAACAAGGAGAAAATAGGTCTTACAACCAGGGCTGAGGGGGAGGGGTCTCACAGACTCCCAATGGCCCAAATCCAATCCTAGTGTGCAAGGGGGGGGGGGGGTGGGTGGGGTTATTGCTCCCATGTGGAGACAGGGAAGCTGCGATCAGGACGGAAATGTTTCTCTCTCACATTACTCCCTCACAGTAGGAAGATGCCTGGGGACTGATGGCCTGGGCCCCATGGTGTCCTGTGCCCAGATAAGAGGAGCACTTGAGCAGTCCCTGCTCCCCCAGCTCACATCAAATTATGTGTGATCATTTCTCTCCTAATAGGCTTATGGTAGAGGAGGCCTGTGGACTGGTGCAGCTCTGAGCCCCTATGGGGGCTGAGCAAGTATCTGGCAGAGCCTAGATCTGCAGCTGGTGCCCGTGGCCCATGCATGAGCCTAGAGTGCGGCCAGAAATGATGGGGAAGGGGCACAGCCAGATGAGGGATGGCAAGGAGGTCTATCAAGACTTCGGGTCCAGTCTTGATTCTGAACAGTGTGGCCTCAGCTTGTTTTCTTCATCAGGAAAAATCCGAGCCATAATGCCTGTCTCACAAGAAGCCCTATGAGGGTCAAGGACCTAACATGTGGGAAAACGCTTTGGAAACTATCAAGGGCTCTGTAGAGCGCACAACTGTTAGTGCAGTGATAGACTCCTAGGCACTCCTCCTGGGGAGGCCTCGTGCACCTGGGCTGGCCCCCTCACCTGGAGCTGGAGGGAGGCCAGCAGCTGCCTCTTCCTCTGCTCACTCCTCTCCTGGACCCTGGTCCACCGTCCCTGGATGCTCTGCAGCTGCTCTCTGACCCTGGAGGCCGGGTGGAATGGGGGAGGGTCTAGGGAGGGCTCCACTTTAAGGCCCACCGCAGCCCGGGGTGCACCCTGCCGCTCCCCCACTCCCCACACTGTCCCCCGGCCTCAGGGTGACAGGCTTTGTAGGCTGAAAAAGGGTGGTAGGCGCTGCCCAGACCGGCCTTGCTCACTTGCGCGCAGCAGGGTGTCGGCTCTGGGCCAGCTTCTCGCCACGTGCCCGCAGAGCCTCTGCTCGAGGCCCAAGGATTCCCAGCAGGTGTCCAAACTCTTGGTGCTGCTGCAACAGGCTCTGGGCCTCCCCCACATCCTCCTGGGGGTGCAGAGACCTGGGGTCACGCTTGGGATGACAGGGGTCAGCACCCTATTGTCCACTGCCATCCCAGGGCCGCCAGCACCCCTCCACCCCTGCCTACTGACTTCAAAGCTCCCTCCAGTGATGGGGAAGCATCACCGCAGCCCTGTATTCCAGACTTCCTACCCCAAGGTGGCCCTGCCGCAGGAAGGCCTTGTGGCTGGCACAAGTGGCAGTGAAGTCATCTACATCTCTGCCGAATCTATGCAGCTCCAGCCCCTCCTGCAGCTGCTGCCGTCTCTGCTCCCAGGCGGCCTGCAGTCCCCAGCCTCGCTGGCTCAGGAGCCTCAGAACACGGGCCACCTCTTGGGAGTCCGGAGAGTCCGAGGCTGCAATGGGCTGGCCCTGGGCCTCCAGCTGCCGCAGCCTATCCAGGATGACAGGCAGAAGGTCATACCCCATCTCCTTCTCACCCCCCTTCCTCCCCTCTCACTGGGTCATTCATTTTGGAGCTCTGATAGAAGGGTAGCTGGCAGGAGGTCTGAGGCCGGTTAGACCCCTGGTTCACTTGTTCCATGGGGCAGCTGTGCCCTGGCCCACTAGTGATGCACAGAATGTAACAGGCCTAGCACACTACTGAGGTCTCAATACTTTCCCTGCTCCCAGTTTGTTACACACTTGCTCTGGGGGACCATCCCAATGCCGATGCAAAGTCAAGTAGAAAAATCACTCAAACCGCATACATGCCTGACTGCAAGGCCACTGCCAGCCCATGAGTATTTAAGAAAGGGCCCACAGGCACACAGCTTGAAGGCTCCACTTCCTCTGAGCTGATGCTGCCCTGAACCATTCGTAGAGTCTTGAGCACAAAGGACGGGATGGATTCAGTGACCACTTGGCTACCTGTCAGGGTCTCTCGTGCAGGGCACAGCCTGTAGACTGTACTGGGTGACTCTGCCTGCCTGAAGACCTGTAGTATTGCCCCTGCAGGAGGAGAGGCCTTGCCATGCTGAGAAGTTGGGTGTCTTAGTCCCATGGGGGGGGGGGGGAGGGGAGGGGAGGGGAGGAGGGGAGGGGAGGGGAGGAGGGGAGGGGAGGGGGTCCTGAGCCATCTGACTCCAGGGGTTCCCATTCTGGTTACCCAGAATTGCTTGGGAGACTAGGCTGTCCTGATTTCAAACAATCCATCAAGTTCACCTGGATGGGGTATGGCCAGGTCTACACTTGACAGAACCTTCCAGCAAGTTCAGATTCTGCCCCGCGTCCCTCCCTGAAGCATTCAGGATGCCGGACCAGTTGGTTACATCCCCCTCCTTAAAGCCTGCCCCAAGCACCTGTTGGACACCAGCCTGGACTACAACCCTGAGTGATGCCCTGCTTCCTGCCTCTCCCTCTCTGATGTCCTGTCCCCACAGGCCTTAGCCAGCCTGAGGCACATCCTATCCCGCCTCCCGTCCGGACCTCTCCTGCTTCAGCCGTATCTCCTCCAGAAGGTCTCCGTGCTCCATCAGCAGCCTCTGGGCCGAGGCCACGTCCACCGCCTTCTCCTCGCTGTGCAGCCGAGCCCAGGCGCCCTCTGCCCACAGCAGCAGTTGCTGGCTGTCCTGTAGGAAGCTCTGCCGTGTCCGTGCCTCGGCCTGGGCCCTGGCCTGTCGGGCCACGTGCTGCTGTACCTGCTCCAGCAGCGCCTGCAGTGTCTCCACCTGTCCTCTCAGGCACTGATTCTCTGTGGGGCCTGCCTCTTCAGCTCTGGGAGATGGGGCCCACGGCCCAGTCAGTGCCCTGCCCTGGTGTCCAGGCTCGGAGTCCCCAGGCAAAGTGGTGTTGACTCTGCACTCCTGCCTCCCCCTCACCGTGGGACAGCAAGCCCGTGTGGCCTGCCCTTTCCCCATGAGCATTTTCTCACGCCGTGTCCCCACCTGCGCCCCTGCCCTTCAGACAGCACATCCAGCCTGTGCTCCAATTTCGGTCCCATTCCTCATGCCACAACCCTGCTCAGTCCTCCCCTGCCTCCCAGGGCCCGAACCCAGGCCGTACTTTATGGTGATCCTCTGCAAGTGGTACACGCTTCTCTCCAGTGCCAGCATCTTCTGCTGGGCCAGCTGCAGGACACGGTGGCTGTCCTCTGACTGCCCCAGCTCCAGGGTTTCCAGCCGGAGTATCAGGTCTCGCAGTTGGACCTGTGTGGATCTGCACTTGTGCAGAAAACTGCACACGTCCGTGGTGCGTGCCAGCTGCATTTCCTTCTCTTTCTTCAGGGCTTCCAGCTGCCCCCACCTGAGCAGAGCGAACAGGGATGTCTCTGTCACAGGGACATCTCCACAGCCATACTGGGGCCGCAGCCGGGGGTTCACACAATAGCTGCTGCCGGGCTGCCTGTCCCTATGCCCTCTCCTCCCTGTCTCTGACATGTCCGGTGTTTCCTCCTGGCATCTCCAGAGGCACCTCAGCAGGCGCACAGGCCCGGGCAAAGCATCCAGCCTGTCCCCACTGCTCTGTGCTCCCTCCGTCTTACCTCTGGCTCAGTTCCTCCTGCTGTTGCTGAATTCTGGGGGCATCTTCAGGACATCTCTGCTTCAGCTGCTCAGCAGAGCTGCTGACCTCAGTCAAGCAGCCCCTTCCCACAGCCAGGGCAGTGAGGAAGTTCTGGGGAAAGGAAGACCCAGGCCCTGAGTGAGTTTCTTCTCTTCCCACACCGCACTCAAGACTACAAATGACCTGATATGCTCTGCTGTGCAGGTGTCTGAGCAGCATCCCTCTGGAAGGACTGGGGTCTCTGTCCTTAAAGGGCTGGGAGGGCCCTTTAAAAATTCAAGGCTAGGTATCCAAATTATAAAGCAAGAAGTAAAACTGTTATTATTTGCAGATGACGTGGTATTATATATAGAAAACCCTAAAGATTCCACCAACGAAGTGTTAGAATAAATGAATTCAGTAAAGTTTCAAGGTACAAAATCAATATAAAGGAATATTTTGCATTTCTATACACTAATAATGAATCACCAGAAAGAGAAATTAAGAAAACAATCTCATTTACAATTGCATTAAAAAAAAAAAAACCGACGAATAAGTAACTGAAGAGATAAAAGACCTGTACGCTGAAAACATCGATGAAAGAAGCTGGGAAACCCCCCCCCCCCAAATGGAAATATATTCTGTGCACATGGATTAGAAGAATTAACATTGTTAAAATGTCTAAACCACTCAAAGCAATCTATACATTTACTATAATCCTGATAAAAATTCTAATAGCATTTTTCACAGATATAGAACAATCCTAAAATTTGTACGGAAATGCAAAATCCTAAAATTTGTGTGGAATAGCCAAAACAATCTTGAGAAAAAAAAAGTCTTTCTCAAGACATCAGTTAAGGCATCATGCTCCCTGATTTCAAACTGTATAGTTTACTATAGTAAACTGTAGTAATTATTTATAATGATCAAAATAGTGTGGTATTGACATAAAAACAGACAAATAGATCAGTGGAACAGAATAGAGAGCCCAGAAATAAACCCGTGCACATACAGTTGATTAATTTATGACAAAGGAGCCAAGAATGGGGAAGAGATAGTCTCTTCAATAAATGGTGTTGAGAAAACTGGACAGCCATGTGCAAAATATGAAACTGGATCCCTACCTTACACCATACACAACAATAAATGCAACACCCAAAACAAATAATCTGCTTGCAAAACAGGTAGAGGACCTGAATAGACATTTCTCCAAAGATGACATACAGGTGGCCAACAGACACAGGAAAAGATGCTCAGCATCACCCCTTATCAGGGAAACAGATCAAAATGACAACAAGATGTCACCTCACACCAGTCAGGATGGCTGTTTTCAAAAAGACTATAAATAGGGGCACCTGGGTGGCTCAGCCGGTTAAGCATCTAGCTTTGGTTCAGGTATGATCTCATGGTTCATGAGTTTGAGCCCCATGTTGGGGTCTCTGCTGTCAGTGTGGAGCCGGCTTCAGAACTTCTCTCTTTCTCTCTGTCCCTCCCCAGCTTGTGCATACTCTCTCTCAAAAATAAATAAAAAATTAAAAAAAAAAAGGGTTAGAGGGGCTCCTGGGTGGCTCAGTCGGTTAACCGTCAGACTTCAGTTCAGGTCATAATCCACAGTTTGTGGGCTTGAGCCCTGCATCGGGCTCTGTGCTGACAGCTCAGAGCCTGGAGCCTGCTTCAGATTCTGTGTCTCCCTCTCTCTCTACCCCTCCCCGGCTCACACTCTGTCTCTGTCTCTCTCTCAAAAATAAATGAACGTTAAACAAATTTTTCTTAAATAAAAGATTAAAAAATGGCTAGAAATAAGTGTTGGCAAGAAGGTGGAAAAAAGGAAGCCATTGTGTTGGTAGGAATATAAACTGGTGCAGCAACTATGGAAAGTAATACAGAGGTTCCTTCAAAAATGAAAAATAGATCCAACCTATGATTCAGCAATTTCACGTCTGGGTATTTAATCCAAAGAAAATGAAGACACTAATTTGAAAAGATAGCTATACCCGCATATTCCTACAGGCATTATTTACAATAGCCAACATATGGAAGCAACCTAGCGTCCAGTGATGGATGGACAAAGAAAATGCGGCAAAGGGGTACCTGGGCGGCTCAGTTGGTTAAGCTTCCGATTCTTGATTTCAGCTCAGGTCACAATCTCACTGTTTGGTTTGTGAGATTGAGCCCCCAGTCTGGCTGTGTGCTGATATCAGGGAGCCTGCTTGGGATTCTTGCTTTCTCCCTCCCTCTCTGCTCCTACCCTGGTTGAGAGCTGGTGGGTGTACACATGCTTTCTTTCAAAATAAATAATAAACCTTAAAAAAAAAAAAAGAGGGGCGCCTGGGTGGCTTAGTTGGTTGAGCGTCTGACTTTGTCTCAGGTCATGATCTCATGGTTCGTGAGTTAGAGCCCCACACCAGGCTCACCAGCCCACTTTGGATCCTCTGTCCTCCTCTCTCTCTGCCCCTCCCCTACTCATGCTCCCTCTTTCTCTCTCAAAAGTGAATAAACATTAAAAAACAAAATTAAAACCAAATGTGATAGACATATATACCACTGTACAAAAGATGAACCTTGAGGGCATTATGCTAAGTAAGTCAGAGATAGATAAATACTGTATGATCTTACTTGTATGTGGGGTCTAAAAAGCACAACACAAGATAGATACAGAGGACATATTGGTGGCTGTCAGAAGTGGGGAGGTGGGCGGTGGGTGAAATGGGTAAAGGGGGTCACAAAGTGCCCATTCCTAGCTATGATGTAAGTAAGTCATGGGGATGGAATATATAGTTTGGAGACTATAGTTAATAATCCTGTGTTGCATTTTTGAAAGTTGCTAATAGAATCCATCTTAAAAGTTCTCATTACAAGAAGACAATTCTGTAACTATGTGTGGGGATGGATGCTAACTAGACTTACTGTGGGGTACATTTCACAATACACACAGACATACCATTATGTTGCATACCTCCAACTACTATCAGGTTGTGTATCAATTATACCTCAATAAAAACAAAATAATTCAAGGCCAGATCCCTTGCTTGTTCTTCCCAGACAGGACTACAGTTAACAGGGAGAAGTGGGACACAGGAGTGAATAACGGAGAGGCAGGAGCAGGCGGGGAGGGAGAAGGACAGGAATATGGAAAGGCCGCAGGGCCAAGCAGCCAAGACGCCCACCTTGGCTCCACAGGGGCAGTACCTTATACTTGAGCCGTGTGGCTTCCAAGTCATCCGCCTGGGGCTGCCGCATTTGGAGCAGTGCGGTCTGGTTCTCCAGCCATGACTGCAGCTCTCCACATGAGTCATAGAAGCCAAATAGGGCCACTGCCTCCTCCAACTGAGCTCTGCGGTGCTGAGGAGAGGCCGGCCCAGAGGTTGGGCCAAGGGCCAGTTTCCCCCTAGGGCACTCAGAGCAGGTCCCCATACCCTTCCCCCCAGGGCAAGAGAAGGCCCCTGCCCCACTGCTGGGTCCTGCGCCCTCTGTTGGAGGTCCAGGGGAAGAAGCTGACAAGAGCTTCATATCAGGTCAAGGGCCCTGGTAGAGTGTGCTCTTTTGATCTAGCCCTTGGCTCTTAGGTCCAAGCCATACTTCTGTGGGACCTGGCTCTACCTAGCCCCGCCCTTCTCCCCTCCAGGCTCTCCTCCAGCCATCTGCCACTCCCAGCTTCACTTCCAGGCTCCAGGCACTCTGGTCTTTACTCCTCCAGGACCTCCTGCCTGCCTGGCGATAGGTACTGCCTAGGGGATGGTCTCCCCCATCTCTCCTGCCCTCCCCCTGGCTTTGCCTGCTCTCAACCTCTCCTTGTTCCAGTCACAGCCTAAATGGCCTCCCCTCAGAGATGCCCTCCCTGACTCCCAGCCTGACCTGGGCTTCCATCACACCCACCGCCATCTAATGACCTGTTTCTCCTCTGCCTGTGTAAACTCCTTGGGGGCAGCGAGCATGTCCAGTCAACTGCTCTGTCTCTGGACTCCCGGTTCAGGGTCCAGTGCAGAGTAGGTGTTCCCACGAACATTTCTTGAACAAGAAGTGTTACTTACCTTTGCCAGGGCCCCCAGGCCCTCATAGTCCTGGTTCAAGCAGTCCTGTGTCTGGAGTATGGTGTTAGGGTCAAAGTCAGGGTCAAGCTCAGCGGAGAGGACCATCTTCTGAGTGCTTGGGGGCCCAGAGTGGCAGGAAACCTCACTCCGGGTCCGGAGGTTCCTCGGGCCTTCCTTTGGAGAGCTCAGGGCAGATACCACCTGTGCTGACAGGACACAGGGCAGTGTGTCCAGAGGAGACTCCCCTAAACACGAGGCTTGGCAGGGTGGGGCCAATGGTTGTACCTGGGGTGGTTCCAGGAGGAACCCGATTAATGCATGGAAACTGGTGGGCAACACGAGCAAAACCAAACTATCCTCGGATGACTTCTACAAGCATGCAGACAAGATTCCACTAATCGGACTGGGGCAGCCAATAAGAAGTTGCTGAGGAGGGGTGGGGCACCCCAAGCCGGAAGCTAAGATTCCCAGGTCAGGGCCCACAAAAGCCCTCCCATTTCCACTCTCTGTGTGTGGTCTCGGGAGACGGGGCATAGTGCTCAGACCACGTGTGCATTTGGGGCTGGAGGCCTGTAGTTCTGGGTCCCTGCTGTCCCACACGTACGGTAAGCGACACTTGGGTTGTGGCCGCCCGCGCCTGCTCGTCCAGTCGCCGTAGTTCCGTCCTGAAGGCGTGCAGGCTACGCTCCAGTCGCTGGTGGCGCAGCAGCAGGGCCTCTGCGGCCGTCTGGTCCCGCCCGCGGGACGCGCTCTCCAGGGCCGACTGCTTCTCCCGCAGCCACGAGGCCGCGTCAGCCGCATCACTGAAGTACTGCGGGCAGGAGGGCAGGCTGGGCACGGGCCGACCCCACACGCCTGCCCGGCCCCCCGCATCCGCAGCCTAACTACCTCCTGGACGAGCATAGCCGCCTGCAGCCGAGCGCCCCGCCTGGCTGTGGAGGCCCGGAGCCGCTGCCACGCGCCCTGCAGTGCCTGGGCCCGCTCCCTGGGGTCTGGCCGCGTGGGGTGCCCGCGGGCTCCCAGGTCGCATCCCCTCCGCACGAGATCAGTGCACATGGCCTGGTGGTGGCGGAGCTCGGCTTCCAGGGCCTGGCAGGGTGCAGAGCTGGGTGAAGGAAGGAAAGGGAAGGGCCAGGTGGGGACTGGGGCAGGGCCCAGGGTCACACGGACCTTGTGTTTCTGCAGGGCTGCTCTGATCTGGCTAAGGTCCCGGCCCAGGGCTTCATCCTCCACCAGCTGTTCGTGCTCCCTCAACCAGGTTTCCTCCTCCTCGCAGTCGTGCAGGAACTCTGCCTGCTGCAGGGTCTGCTCCAGCAAGGTGCGCCTGAGGGATGGCAAGGGGCACCAAAGGGACTGGGGAGGGGGCTCCCCTCCAGGCTCAGACACTCCCCCTTAGATAGGAGTTTTCTTTTTCCTGATAACTCAACAGGGGAACAGAAGACTTAGAGGTGAAGGTCAATGTGGAGGAAGTTGCCAAGTCAGCAGTATTTTAACCAGGGCAGGAGGTAAATTGGGTTCCAGAAAAGTTCTAGAGAAGGTAGGAGAGCTGGGTGAGCTCTTACCGGGCCCTTAGAAGAGACACCAGGCTCCCGTGAAGCTGGGCCAGTGCCTGGGCTTTGGCCTGCAGCACCTCCACAGTAGTACCCAGGGAGGAGTCCAGCTGCGAGGTCTGGAGGCCAAGATGGCGCACATGGGCCCCGTGGGCTGAGACCTGGGCCTCCAGCAGGTCATGCTTCTGCAGCAGCTCCACGGTCTCAGCCAGCTGCTGCCCACAGGCCGTGGAGCTGGCCAGCACCTGGCCAGGGATGGACAAGTGATCACTGCTGTCCCAGAGTGCTGGGTCATCACAAGTGTTGGTGCTGTGTCACCCAGGGGCCTGCTGGTCCAGGGCCCACCTGTAGCTCCTTGAGCTGGTTGGAGGCAGTCTCCACCTCCTGCAGCAGGCTCAGCACAGCTTGCAGACCTGCCATCTGCTTCTTCTGCCCTTGGAGACGCCGAAGGAGTCGCTCCCAGCGCCCAGTGATCTCCAGTTGCCTAGAGGATGTGAAAATAAGGGGTGGGCTGGGGTCTTCACTGGGCTGGGATAGGGAAGCCACCTTGGGGTCTACACCTGGTGGGGGTGCTTGGCTGTCATGGAGGAGCCTGAGCCCAGTGACTGGGGGCTTGGAGCATTCTAGCCTATGGCTGTCGGGGCACTGTGTTCCTGCTTCTTAAACACAGGCAGAGAAGCTAGATGGAGGGTCTGTGTGGCTCAGGGCCCCCAAACCTTTCCAATCTCCATCTCCAATGATAGCAACTCCATCCTTCTAGGTGCCTGGGCTAAAGGGCTTGATAACTGAATTTCTCACACCCCGCATCTGATCTGTCTGTAAATCCTCTTGGATCCAAAATATATGCAAAATCCCACCATTTCTCATCACCTGCATTGCTTCTCTGGCCTAGATTATTGCAATAGCTGCATAAGTGGTCTTTGTTTCTGTCCCTTCAGTCTGTGCCTGACATGGCATCCAGAACGATCGTTGTCGAACAGGAGTCAGATTGTGCCACTCCTTTATTCCAGCCCTCCCGTGTTGAATTCCCCATCCTTCTGTGAGTAAATCCCATCTTTACTGTGTCCTACAGATCCCAGCATGATCTCTACCCCCACCCTTTGCCCCTGTACCTCCTTGACCTCAACCACTACTTGTTCACTTTGACCAACAGTGGCCTCCATGCTATTTTCCAAACATGGCAAGCATGTGCTTCCCTATGCCTGGTAGAGTGTGTCCCTGTATCTCTACAGCTGGCCCCCTCTTCTGGTCTCTGCTTCTTCCTGGTCTTTGCTCAAAAGTCAATCTCCTCTGGCCACCTGATCTAACCCCCGCCCCCCATGTTGGCACCTCATAATCCCCTATCTTGTTACCATTTTTTTAAAAATCACTATTGCACGTACTATATATCTATTTTAATTTGTCTGTTTTCCTTAGTAGTGTGTAAGCTCTGTGAGGGGAGGCATTATGGTTTCTCCTCCTCACTACTAAATCTCCAGTGCCTAGAACTGTGCTTGGGACGTAGTAGACAACAAATACTTGTTCAGTGAATGAGTTGATAAGAAATATCTAGAAAGGGCAGTGCTTTACTAAAAATGGTGAATTGAGGGCGCTGGAACTTCAGGCATCAGTGGGAGTTAGATCTTTTAAAGAGAGCCCTGAACCTATAGATCAGACCTCTATGGCCAGGAATGGGCACAGGTAAACATAGGGATAGGAAGGCCTTAGCCTGTTTTGAGGATGATTTCTGCACCCCAGGCTCACCTGCAGGCCACATCTGCCCAGCCATGGTGCTGCTCCTGCTGAAGGATGTCTGCGATCTCAGCCAGGGCCTGGAAGCGTCCCTCCTGGGGCAGGATGCTGGCCTCCAGCATGCCCAGTCTCTGGGCAGCTGCGTCCACTGTGGCCAGGCTGGCTGGCGGGGCGGCAGCTGTGGCCTGGTCCAACATTTGCTCTGTGTCTGTCAGAAAGTTCTCCCTGAGGGCTGCCTTGCGCTGGAAGCGCCGGGCCAGGGTTTCCAGCCGCTCTAGCTGTAGGATCCTCCGCAGCAGGGCCTGGCTTCTTGAGGCCTCTGCCCGCTCCAGGACTGCCCAGCGCTGGGACAGCTCTGCGGGGCCCAGGCCCTCATGAGGCAGGAAGAGCCTGCGATTCTGGGCTCGGAGTGCCGTCTGCAGCCGGAAGAGCAGGGCCTCTGTGGCCCCTCGCTGCTGCAGCCGTGGTGGCTTCTCCTGGGTGCGGAAGAAGGCAAAGGCCACCAGTAGCTGGCGCATGGCAGGCAGCGAGTCTGGGAAATCCCGTGCCTCCAGCTGCACCTGCTTCTCCGCAATCCAGTGCAGCAGGTCGGCCACCAGCTGCTCGTACTGGGTCTGCAGCTCCTCTGTCTCCTGGAGCTGAAGCAGGATCTGGGGGAGGCACGGGAAGGCCTCGGGCAGCACCTCGGGGCAGGCCCTGGAATGGAGGTGCTCCCCTTTTGGATGCTCGGTGACTGCCAAGGTTGCCCAGGTGGGTGGAGGCTCTTTCCCCTAGCTGAGGTTGCACTAAAGTGGGGTCCTCCCAGCCCCCAGAGAATCAGGTTTGCCTGCATTGCACACTTAGACCCAGGAGTGTGGGGCACCCGCCCTGCTTTCCTCCATCTTATTTTACCCCATTTGGCCTCACTTCTGGGGAGTACTATTCTTTTTCTGAGCCACCTTTCCCTTTCCTGAGGCCCCCACATCCCTGAAACAGCTCAGAGCCCTTGGCCTGGATCTTCTCCCCCATGCCCAACCGAGACACCAACCCTGAGAACAGCCTCCCCAGGCTTCCATGCCTGCCGCCGTGCCCAGAGAGTATGAGAGCCCCGAAAACATGGACTGCGCCCAGCACAGCTGCTTCTGTGCTTGTCCTTGCAGAGTCTGGCTCTCTGAGCTTTTCAATCTCATTAGGGGCTTAACAGCCTACAAGCAGGGAGAGAGGGGAGGGACTGGAGCGGATGGTGCTCACCTGGCTTTCCCTGTTTGCCAGGCACTATGCTCACACTCCCAAGCACTCATAGCAGCCTTCTGTCACCCCAAGCATTATGGGCTCCAATGGACAGAGGATGCACGGTAAAGTTAGGGGACGTGGCCAAGGCCACACAACTAGGAAGTGGCAGACGCAGTCTTTAAACCTAGGTCTGACTCCAGAGCCCATGCTCATCTCTCCTCGAGGCCACCTCTGCTCTTCCACCAACCTTAGCGAGTCTCCTCTGGACAGTCTGCTCGTGGTGCAGGCGGGAGAAGTGGTGGTAGTAGAGGGAGACGTAGGTCATGATGGAGCGTTCATCGGGCTGGAGAGCAGCCACGTCCTCGGGGTCCAGCAGTTGAGCAATGCCCAGCTCCTGCTCAGCTACGCGGAAAGCCAAGTCGAGGTTGTGTAGTGGGCGCTCGGGACGCAGGGAGCAGTAGTCAAGCAGGTCTGGCCTGGACAGAAAGCAGGCAAAGCTCGTCACCAGAGAAATTTACTGCTTGGGTTTAAGTGGACTTGTTACAAAGGCAAGCAAGCTCCTATTGGCCACCCGGGTATTGGTTTCCCCTGCCGGTAACCTGAGACCCTAATGAAGGAATAGGGCACCTGTAGAGAGAGGAGGGCTAATTTCGCTCAGGGGCCTGGCTTGTGGGTAGGGGGAGAAGCTCAAAAGGGCAGGTACTCGCGAGGGAAAGGACTGAGAATAGAGTCAGCGATGACACAGACATTGGAGAAAGGCAGGGGTCAAGGCAAACCTGGCCAATTCCATGAGATTTCCTAGGAAAGGGCGAGGGCCTTGGCCATCAGCCATCTCTACTCCCAGGCCCAGGGTTCAGGGCCCAGAGGGATGTGGGAGATGAGCAGGTTGAGGACCTAAACCCATTCTCGGTAGTTGGCTTGGTGGTGAAGGCCTCCAGAAGGGAGGCTGAAGCCGGCCTCAGGCCAGGTCGGGCTGGGAGGGTGCTGGGTCTGCTCTCCCTCACGCGCACCTGTGTGCATGGATAAGGGCACTGAAGCCGAGTCCGTCACTCCAGCTGCGGGAGAAGTCGGTGATGTTGACATTGGCATAGCAGGCCGTCTTCCGCTGGCACCAGACCAACAGAGCTTCCTTGGCAGACAGCAGGGCTGCGCTGGCCCCAAACTCCTCCTGGAAGGGCAGGCAGGATGGTGGGTCAGCATGCGACAGCTGAGAAGGCAGTGGAGCCGGCAGGCTGCCGGAGAGGCGGGTCAGGCCTGGTTGTGATCCTTCTCCCCCCGCCGCCTGGAGGCAGGTGCAGACTGCCCTCTATTCGGAGCACCTGGTTTTACTTGATTTCATTTGTGGTGGGCAGGGACTGGGGCTGAGAGAGAAAGCTTCTTCTTCCAAAGAAGTGTGTTTCTCGGCCCTTCTGATGGGTGGGGCACTGTGCTAACTGACCCTGGGTCCCAGGGAACTGAGGCTGGGGTTTGTTAGACTGGCTCCAGGTCCCCTTGGGCTGCCTTCCAGCCAGGTCCAGGGCCCATGCACAGGGCTCTCCACCACTCGCACGCAGCCCTAGGAAGCCGGCACTATTTCCACTCTAGGGATGACATGAGGAGGTGCAGAGGAGTATTTAGGAAGCTCCCCAGCATCCCTCCACCGACAGGACAGGGACTGGCCTGACCAGGAAAGGCTGGCAGCTCACCCGTCTACCGCCTCGATGCCTCACACGGCTGCTGAGGGCAGAGTCTGTGTTGCTGCTTCACGCTGGGCAAGGACATCTTCACCGGGTTTCAATCCCCTCCCACCCTTCTTGTTCTTCCTCCTAAGAATTTCCTTTGTTCTGTACTCTCGGGTCCACCTGCCCCCACCCCTGCCCCACCCTCTCTCTTCTCAGTGCTTCTTTCCCACCTCCTTTCTCCCTTCTACTCCCCCTCCAGCCTCCATTCCTGCCTCAGTGGTACTCTCCTCCCCCCACTCCCTCACACCCCAAAGTTCCTTCCCTTCCCCTCCTCCCCCAACTCGTGCTTCCTTTCATTTGCTCCACTTCTCCACCAATTCCTATTTATAAACTCAAAATATCAAAGCAGGGCAGGCTGCATCTCCTCTCTTGCCCTTAGGGCCCCAGAGCTTGGGTGGGCAGCAGTGTAGGGTGAAGTGTCCAGGTCTAGAGCAGATGCCCTAAGCAGCTGGACTAGGCTGGCAGACACAAACTAGGAGAGGTTCTAGGGATGGGCATGGGAGGGAACAGAGTCAACCTGGTCCAATTATGTCTGTTTTTCAGGGAGCAGAGCCTGAGCGGTCAGGGAGCAGGGTGACTGGTCAGGAGATGATGCACCTGCTGCCCCCCCCCCCCCAAGCAAAGGGCAGCTGGGGCACCTGGAGCTGGCTTGGGGGACCGAGGAGGAGAGGGTAGCTACGTGAAAGGGCTTGAGGCCAGCTAGAAATTCATCCATCCATTCAGTCATCACATAGGCCCTAGGTTCTGGGGACACAGCCAGGCAAATCTCCTGTTCTCCCAGGGCTCACAGTCAGATCATGGGCTTCAGGGTCCTCCGGGATTTGAGCCAGATCTGTGGCTTCTTTTCATTCGGATTTCATCCTCTAGGTTGGCTTTTCTAACGCATTGGAATTGAGTCTTAGGTGGGGTTTTGGAAACCCCAATTGGAAAAGTTATGAAAATTGATAAATATAAGGACTTTATGTTTTTACTCTTTCCAATTCAGTCCTGAGAAAACAAAAGGTAGAACAGAGGAGGATAGGGGATGGTGTCTTTGGTCTTCAGGTGACTGGGGATTTGGAAACTTCTGGGATTGGGATGCCCTCCACATGTTTAATTTCTCCCAACAGCATATTAGAGGTGTAATGGAAGTTACAGGGTTTCGGTGCCAAGTAGGGAACAACCAGTCAGGAACTGGCACTGTTGTCACCAGGAAAGGCAGGCACTGGCAGTCACCTCAACCCCCTACTTGTGAATGGCTTGTCCCAGACTGAAGTTTGTGAACCTAGTTGTCACTTCAACATATTACAGTCTCTCTGACATTCTCAATCCTTTGCCCATGGTTGAAGAGTGGGTATTAATTGTGTGAATGCCAGGGTCTGCTGTGGGGACCCTAACAGTCAGGTGGAAAAGCTCTGTCCCCAGGGACCTGAGGGGAGGCTGGGGCTGGGCTGGGTGGCTGGGCGTTGGGGCTGGGACGTACCCTGTCCAGGCAGATTTGGGAAATCTGGAAACGCAGAATGATGACCCAGATGAGTCCCAGGATGAGTGTCTGGTCTCCATCCACGATGTTCTCTGGCCCAATGAGGGGTATTGGCACCTGTGGGCACAGTTGGCTGGGCTCAGCTGTGAAGCCCGTGTGCCAGAGGAGTCTCAGAGTAACCTAAAGTCCAGGGCACCTGTTGCCAGATGGCAGGGTCCTGGAATCTGTCCTGCCCCAGGACGTCCCCAAGCGAAAAATAGGCAGGGCACAGGTGAGGCAGGTGAAGCTTTTCTAAATGGTTGCAGCTTTGGACTCAAGTCGTCCTGCGAAAGACCCCAGCCTGGTGAACTGGGCTGGACCACTGGGGTGGGGAACTCCCTGTGTGTGGTCTACAGGTAAACACGGGCCAAGATCGGTGGTTCAGCCATGGGGGCTGGAAATAAGGAGTCATAAATAGTCAATACATGAACTCAATAGACCACAGCAGCTGTCTGCCTCCACCTCTTAGGGCATCTTGGAATCTCCAGGGGGTGCTTGGGTCCTTGGTTCCCACTTCAATCTCAGCCCTCTTCATTAGTGTTCCATCTCCTGTTAAAACGGCAGATTCCCAGGCCCCACCGATTACTCTCTTGGGCCAGGGCCCAGGATTCTGCATTTGGACAAACACCTCGGGTTCTTCCCATGCACTAAAGTTGAAAACCTGCTGCCCTAGATCTTGCCACATGGACAGGGAGGAGGAGCAAATGAGGGGAGAAAGGAACAGAATAAACATCAAAGCTGCACGGGACCTGGGCCCCTTCACCTTCTGGATCCATCTTCCTCTCCTGGATCCCAGGGCTCCGAGGACTGTAGGATTCTTGCAGTTCTTGGGATTGTTAGCACAGGCCTTGGGGCCTTTGTACTGGCTGCCCCTGCTGTCTGAAAATATTCCCCCCAGTAGCCACATGGCTACTTCCCTCTCTTCTTCTAAGTCTTTATCAAACAGCACTTTTTCAATGGTACTTTCAATGGCCACCTTATTCAAAATCACAACCCAAGGACTAATTCCTCCCGCTCAAACACACATGCTTGGCCCCCTCACCCCGCTTGGGTGGGTATCTTGGTTTTGTTCCCTGGTGTCTCCCTAGCAGAGCGTCTGGCATATAGTGGGTAATGGATAAGTATGCATTAAATGGAGAACGAAGAGGAGAGACTCCCATAAGACCTGGCGGGAAGCTGGCTTCGGCCAACCACCTGCCTGGTGGCTGAGGCTGCATCCCTGGGTCCTCCCGTGCGTACACTTTGTTGTGTCTGTCTGGTCTCTGAAGGGTCCACCCCATGCTCAGCCTTCTCCTGGCACACCTGAGCCCTTCTGCGCTCACCTCAGCTTGGGGTTGGAGTTGGAGCATCTGGTCAGTGGGGTGTTGGAGTCTGCTCATACCAGCTTGGGAAGGCTGATCTTCCCGCTTGGTGTTTGGTGATACCCCGCCGGTAGCTTGGAATCAGCCATGGTGGGGGTATCAATGCCACAGAAACCGGCAAGTGCTACAAACGAGGGCTTTTATTCCCTCTGCCCCGAGAGCTGATTGTTAAACATTTACCGGCGCCCGGTGACCTGGGTTAAAATCAGTTGTCTTCCCTGAAACTGCAGACCCCTTGCAGTCGGGTCTGGGCTTTGCTGATTGTGGTCCCCAGAGCCTGGCATGGAGTGTCCAGCAAATGACAAGGTCTCCAGAAATGAGTGCACCCCACATCCTGCTACTCATCAACCCTGTGTTGGGGTAACAGTATGTACAGTGGAGGCAAGCTGTCACCTTCACAGACTATGCATCAGTGACATGCTATGTATCAAAGCTCGGGGGGAGCTGCAGAGCCTCTGATGAGGGCCATGGGGCTCCTACTCTTCCCACGTACCTGGAGGGGAGGGGGCTGGTTCACAGGCCATTGTCCCTGGGGCCAAAAAGAGCATGGCATTCTGTGACTGTCAGCTGTCTGCTCCTCCCTGTGCTTGGGGACCGCAGCGCCCCTGTTATTTGCTTTGGTTTCTTACCTCCCTGGCCTCTCTCCAGCATGCCAGGCTCCCAGGGGCTATGACTTCCAACCCAGGACTTAAGTGACACTCAGGTTCAGCCCAGCCAGTTCGAGCTCAGTGGCTTGCAGCCTCCAGGAACAGCCACCTCATGGGTTCAGTCCCCGAGGCCAGGAGCCCTATGGGCTTCCCAACCTGGTTCTCAGTATAAATGACCCTTGTCCAGCCCCCGACACTGGCCATGAGGGTCCTTCCATGTCCCTGGAGCTTTTGCCTCCTTTTAGTGACTATTTCTTTGGGCTCTTTCTTTCAGGAGACTCTGCCTCCCTCCTGTGTGCTGTGGTCCCTCGCTGCTAAGTGATCCAGCTTCTCTAAGGAAGACCTGCACCCTCTGCTGCCTGGCTCAGTTTCCAGGGTTCTTCTCCTATGTTCTACCCTCAGCCTGCCTCCCCCAACCCCACATCCAGGATCTGCTGGCCCACTTACCATGACTCTTGCCTGGTAAATTTCCTTATTTAGGAAAGGAGAAGTTAAAAGTACACGGAATCTGCCTGCTGAGAATTCTCTGATTCCCTCGTTTCAGTCAACAGCATATTTCAGTCCCGCCCACGGGGATGAAGGCTGTTTCTGCTCCCACCGGTTTGGGGCCCTCTAAGCTGGCAGTACTGTTCAAGGAAGGGCTTTGCTTTCTGCATCTCTGTATCCTAGCTGCTATTCCCGGATTCAGGCTCCAGATCTTCTGCTCTGCCCTGGCCAGCCCAGGAAAGAAGATCTGGTAGTGCAGCCTGTCCCTGCTGCCCACCCCAGCACCTGGCCCAGAAGCCCTCTCCCCGGTGCCCACCTTGGCCCTGAGGAAAGCCAGAGCCCGGCTGCTGTTCTCCAGGAAGTGTACTCGCATGCGGCCCCGGCTGGGGGGTGGCAGGGCCTCCCCCGAGATGAGTTCCAGCAGCCGCAGTAGGTGGGTGCCATCGGCCAGCTCTGTGTACAGGTTCTGGATCTTGATGCCCACCTGGGAGGGGTGGGGAAGAGGCACAGGGTCAGCCCCCCTCACCTGTCTGGCCTATCCCAGGACCTGGGAGGTACAGCCCAGAGGGTCTTCCTTAAGGAAGGAGCACCGGACTCATCTGTGTTTTGGGGTCTGCGAGACGTCTCAGCCAGATGACCTCACAGTGGGCCCCCAGAGGCCACTGACCAGGGAGCTGGGGGGACAGCAGAGGACGGCTGTGGGACACAGCCAGCTACACTCACCCGGCCGTGCTGGAAGATGTTGTTGATCCAGTTGGTGAAAGTCTTCTCCTGCATCCGCATGTGCTGTGCCTGGAGCTTGCGAATGTGGCTCATCTCATACGCGGAGTCCATGGTGGGACAGGGCTGGGAGCACTACCGTGGGGCTCTGTGGCTGGTCCCCTGCTTCAGGCACCCTGTAGCCCCAAGGAGCTGCTGGGGACTGTGAGGCTGACCAGCCCTGGGGCCTGCAGCCTTATGGGGACAAGAGGCCACTGGATATTGCTCTAAGCTGGAGATGTTGAGGGGCATGGAGGTTGGAGGAGGAGCGTGAACTGTCCCCACATCTGATGGTGGGGGGGTTGCAACTTGGGGCCCAGCCAGGTAAGGTTCTGGGGCTCCCAGCTGGTGCCCTGCACTTGAGTGCCTCTGAGCCCTTTGCCCCCCCCCCCCCCCCCCCCCCCACTTTCCAGATTCTTGGGACCACAGGGATGGGCTGCTGCCCCTTGGGATGAAAAGCGCAGGTAGAAAGGAAACAGGAAACTGCTCACCTTGGTGTTGTCTGTGCCTGGAAGGAGACCCTACTGGATGGATGGAAATGGCAGATAGCAGGGGAGGGAGAGAACCACAGGAGAGGCCAAGGCTGGAGCTGGGGCCACGCCATGGCCCTCCTCTTGAGCGAGTGGGGCAGGGGTGACGGCACACAGCCGGCATTGTCCTCCCACCTGCCAGAGGGCATGGCCCAGACTGGGAGGGGGTGGCTCAGGAATGCTCCAGACTGTTGCTCCAGGATCTCCTCCTTCATCCTCCTCCCACCTCAGATGCCCCCAATGTCAGGTGGGGGTCCTGGCTGTCAAGATGCAGAGGCCCATGGGATGGGCCTCAAGTTGGCTCTGGGTGGGAGTGCCGTGGGGGTGTTACAGTCCAGGTAAAAGGCATCCAAATGGCAGAGCCTCTGGTCAGAAGCTTCTGCACCCACAGTCTGGGACTGCCCTTCTGCACCCCTGCAGGGCCTCTTTGTGAGCACCCACAGGGGTGGGATGGGAGGGATGCTGAGCCATAGCCCTCCCATCCTGTCCAGGGGAATGCCACCATAGATGGAGGAGAGTCCTTGGACTCTGGGCTTGGCTTTCCAAGCCCTGACCTGGCCCAGGGCCGAATGGTGGGTGCTCCCTCATGCCCAGGGGCCACTTTCTGAAGTGAGCTCTCCTCTTGGGAAGGAATAACTTGGAGCTGCAAAGGCTGTGGAAATAACAGTCTTCTCCAAAGCCAGAGACACAATGTTCACTCTTTGGAGCTTCACGGTGAGGCCCCCAGCACCTGTGCTTCCACAGAACTGGCTAAGTCTCATGGCTCATGGCTCAGGGCATGAGATGTGGAGGCGGGGGGAGCCTGCTGGCAACTCTCTTTCCTTCCCTGAGCAATCTTGAACTGCATGCCAGAGAGTTCTAATTTGAGTGGCTTCACAGAATGTCTGGCTAAACTTGGGGTAATAGTCACTGGTCTGGGGTGGGTGTCTGTAGGTTCATCCAGCAGCCCAGGAGACTCTGAGAAGAGGCTCAGGCCACTGTCCCTGACAGCCAAGGACAATGAGAGGAGCAGCATGGCAGCCTGCCCTTGACAGTTGAGCAGGACAAAGCACCCTGGAACCTCAGGCCCGTGGCTGGGAGTGAGAGACATGGTGCTCTTGGAGGGTGGGGGGTGGGCAGCTCCCCTGCATCTGGGAGGAGCTTCCTCCTCTACTGCCCTCCCCCTGTGAGGTCCCTCCTGCCACTGGCTGGCATCCTGATGTTGGCATGAGCCCGGGCTTCTTCCTCGCTCATAGCCCCAGATCCAGTCAGTCCTCTGTGGGGGGTGCTCCATGCTCCCCAAGAGCTCCAGGGTCTACCCTCCTGCCCCGTCCTGCACTGCCCCTGCAGGGCCCCATCACCGTCCCCTGACTCATCATTCTGCCTGCACATCAGCCTATGCACCGCCCTCCCCCGCCCTCCCCCCCCGTTTACCTCCCAGAACTCAGCCTTGCTCATACCCATGAAGACTCCCCATTGCCCGGGGGCGCCTGGGTGGCGCAGTCGGTTAAGCGTCCGACTTCAGCCAGGTCACGATCTCGCGGTCCGTGAGTTCGAGCCCCGCGTCGGGCTCTGGGCTGATGGCTCAGAGCCTGGAGCCTGTTTCCGATTCTGTGTCTCCCTCTCTCTCTGCCCCTTCCCCCGTTCATGCTCTGTCTCTCTCTGTCCCAAAAATAAATAAACGTTGAAAAAAAAAATTAAAAAAAAAAAAATAAAAAAAAAAGACTCCCCATTGCCCGAACAGGACCAAAGCTTGCCTGCCCACATCTGGGCTTCAGCTGCTCTTTCAGCTTAGAATGTCCCTTCTGTTTTCATTGTCCACATTCTCCTGTCCTATCAGCCCCAGTTAAAATCCTGTTCCTTCTAGCAGGTTCTCTGCCACCCGCCCCTTCCTTCCCAGCTTGTTTCTCCTCCTATGGAGACCCTTGGCCTGGGGCATCTTGTATGATGTGACCACCAGAGGGCAGGCTGGAGCGCATGATGCTTTGCACACAGAGCTCAATAGAGGTGGTTATATTCGGTTGTTGAGTGGCGCTGGGGAACTGCGTTTCTTCCTCCTGAGCTCGAATGCGGCTAAGCCACTGTGCGTGCAGCAAGCACTGGCTCCTCTTTTGCTGTAACTGATTGCAGCCCCTGCTGAAATGAGAATCCCTTGTTAGTACATAGTTTTGCATTATTCATGTTGCAAATAACTAAAACCTCAAGTCAAATGTAAACAGTATAAAAGGAATGTATTGGCCCAGAGGTCTGAAATGTCAGCAGGAGGAGGACTTTAGGTGAGGAGTTTATTTTTTATTTTCTTACGTTCATTTATTTTGAGAGAGAGAGAGCGCAAGAGAGTGCAGGGAGGAGCTGAGAGAAAGGGAGAGAGAGAGAATCCCAAGCAGTTTCTGTGCTGATAGCTCAGGGCCCAGCTTGGGGCTCTATCTCATGAACGATGAGATCATGACCTGAGCTGAAATTAACTCTGACACTTAACTGACTAGGACTAGGCACTCTGTCGCCCCAGGTGAGGTTTGATCCCCAGTTCAAATGAGGCCACCACAGGCCTGGACTCCCTCTGCCTTTTTCAAGGTTTCCTTCACCTTCTTGATCCAGAGGGTGGTTGCTGCGAGCCTAACCTCTCTCCCCTGTCCCCAGTCTCTGGGAACCCCTCTCAATGCCATTTATATTGTTGTACCAATAGGCTTGCTTCTTTACATTGCCTGGTTCAAAGAGAGAACACCCCCTCAAGAGCTGGAAGGGAAGTCTGAGGGGCTTGGCTCTCATGGGCTTGAATTGAGCCACATGTCCATTCCTGAATTTGTGACCAGAGGATGAAATACTCTAATTGGCTCAAGACAGTTGGGACCCACCTGGAGAGGGGTCTATTTCACCCAAAGCTTGTGGCTCAGACTGAGTGGGGGAGTGCTCTGAGAAGGAAATTCCAGGTCTGGGTCACCACAAGGGTAGATGGGTGACAGCAGGAAAAACCCAGGTGTCTGCTCTGGGGATGTGTATCTGCACCTGTGAGGTGACAAGAGGCAGGAACAGTGCCAGCCAGGGGGCTCCAACCCTAGCACTACTGCAGCTTCAGGCGCAGGGACTTGCCTCCAAACTGGAGAGGACGTCGTGGCAGGTGCTCTCTCCTTTGAGAATGCTCAGTGATGCCCTCCCTAGCCTCGGAAGGGTCTGTCTCTGTGGTTCCTCCAGTCCAGCTTTCCAGTCATCCTCACTTGGGGCTTGGTCCTGGACCTGACCTCTGCTGGGGAGCAGATGGAGTTGCTTTCTGGCTAAAGATGGCCCATTTTGGGGAATGTCCTGGCTTAGAGGACATGGGAAGAGTTGGGGGTCACAGGGATGGTGCGCAGCAGGAATGCACCCTCCCCCTAACGCCTTGGATCCCTGCTTTACTGCTGAGACAACTGCCACACAGTCACGGGAAAGCCAGAGCCAATGGAGGAAAGCTAGCGTATTTTTCACAAGTTTATTGATCAACAGATTGTGTCCTTTTTTATTTGACACCTGGAAACAGGATTACAAAAAAAAAAAAAAAAAAATAGAAGCATTGTGTATTAACTGCATTGGCTAATTGACATGTAACCTGATACACTTTTTTTTTTTTTTTTTTCAGCGTTTATTTATTTTTGGGACAGAGAGAGACAGAGCATGAACGGGGGAGGGGCAGAGAGAGAGGGAGACACAGAATCGGAAACAGGCTCCAGGCTCTGAGCCATCAGCCCAGAGCCTGACGCGGGGCTCGAACTCACGGACTGCGAGATCGTGACCTGGCTGAAGTCGGACGCTTAACCGACTGCGCCACCCAGGCGCCCCCCTGATACACTCTTAAATTAGGCCCACGTTCACCTGGATAAACTCAGTGTTTATCTGTCCTAAGAAGGTTATTTCTCTGCTACATTCCACGGAGGAAATACAGTGCCGCTGTTAAATGCTTTCCTTTCCTTCAAGACAACTCGTCTGGGGTACTGCTCTGGGAGTACCGAAGGCGTGTAATGGTGCAAAGTGGGGAGGTCCCAGTGGTGGCAGTCGGGCCATGACTGGTGGTGAAACCCCACGCTGGACAACGGACTGCGGTACGAGACCTTCCTGGTGTGGTGGAGAGGCGGCTCCCCCGGGGAACCGGTGGAACATGAAAAAGGGCTGTGCTCAGCGGCAGTGGGGCCACGGTTCTGCTGAGGCTTCTCCAGTGGGCTGAAAATAAGCAGGGGTCGAGAGGAGGGCGGGAGGCATTGGCTTCTCCTCATGTGCTCTCTGACCCACCTGGAAACCCAGTCCCGGACACACAAGAATTCAGCTCCTCAAAGGCCCGCCATCCTGCAGGAGGAGTCACGCCTCCAAATCCAAAGATGTGATAGCTGCATAATGACAAGGGCTCCAAGGGGAACCCAGTCCAGCCCTGGAGGGATGGGGGCCAGCTAAATGAACGGCCCTCCCCACTGAAGAGCGACCAGTCCTGGGCCCTGCATAGCGCAGTAAGGAAGGTATCGGTGTACAATGCTGGGCTGGAGCCTGAGGCTGGAGCAGGTTGGGCGTCCCCACGTCGCCATGAAACTGGAGGTTTTTGATAGGTCTTGGTGCAATGTTTCTTTGCAGATAGGTTCAGGAGGGCCTCATTAGTAGGCTTACGACTTGGAAGATGTCTTCGGGAGGATCAGCCTGAACTTGCTTTTTCTCTTGAACTCAAGGCTGCAGAGGTTTGTGTTATGCAGCATCTTGTGAAAGCAGAGTTTCTGCCGTGGAATTGTGGAGAACGTGGGGAGTGTCACAGTGCTAGAGTTTACCTGCCTCCACTACCCCGCCCAGCTGCAGACACTCCGGGGAGGGGGTGCTTTGAAAACTGGGTGGTGTGGGGAGGGCCACGTGCTGGGTCAGTGTGAACAGATTCGGGAGGGCTCTGCCGTCCCCCAGCCCTGCTGCACGAGGAGAGGTTCTGGACACAGACTCCGGGAACTTTGTGCAGGTCCTGGGAAGATACGGGTCCTCAGCCTTAGCAGCCATCCCTAATGTCCTCCAGGGACATTGCTCTTTCCAATCAACTCTTCGTGATGACTGACTTCATGTTGTAAGAGATGTTAAGAAAAGTGAGCATGTGACTTCTTTTCTTTTTTCTTTCTCAGCAGGGAAAGCATGCAGCTGCCTGATGTTGTCCCACCTGAGCGTATGGGGTAGGGATCACACCACCACCAAGAGAAGTTTCCTTTCCTGTAGAAAGCAGACACCTCAGTCTGCTGGTCCTCTAATATAGTTTTCCCGTATGTCTCTCCATAGACGACACTTGGCCATATCTGCATATATGCATGTTGACAAGTGTCAAGAACACATACTCATGTGGTGTATGTATGTGTATGTGTTTATATATGACAACTGAGAAGATTAAAGGAGCAGGATAGTTCTGAGTGGAAAATCAGCTAACCTTGGCACCTCTAAACCTTTGGACCAATGAATTCTCTCTTTTCTGTTTTGCCCTTTGGTGGGCTCCCTTGTGGGTACACCCTGGGGCAGTCCTCACGCGTTCACCAACCCATCTGCTAATATGAGAGTAGTGACATTATAAACCTCTATGTTTCTAATGAGTTTAAAAGTGCTCATTAAGACTAAAAATCATATTATGAGTTTATTTCTCTTAAGATGACATTATTTAAAAAGTGAACTAGGGAGTGCGAGGGCTGGCATCTGGATAAATACTTCCCCCCCAAAAAAAAAAAATGGACTCTTAATTCTGCACTTCTGACCCTGATATCACAGGTAACATCAGAAAAACAAAATGTGGTTTTTGGAAGGCTCAGGCGGGACTGTTCTGACTTCATTTCACTTCCGTGCTGGTGGGGCCCCATGCCGTGCAGCCATCACCATTTTGCGCCTCTCTTTTTTTTAATTGCGTAAATAATGATGAAATGAATACCCAAACTGCAGCCCACGAAGGAGGGAAGGTGGTGGTGAGCATTAACCACTTCCATCTGACAGGCAGTGGAGTGTGTGGACCAGAGAGGTTTATACCAGGACTCAGACAGAACACTCAGGAACCCACGTGCGGGATGTGCCCCAATCCTGCCTTGTGAGGGGCATGCATGGTTTGAACCTCACAGCCTTTTAAAGAAAAAGGTTTCATATGAAAGATGCCATCCTGTTTGTATAAAGGCTTTTCCTGTAAGAAAGAAAAACTGGACATAATAAAGATGCCTATTTCTTTCTTTCTTTTTTTTTTTTTTTATAAAAATAGCGTCTAAAGCTAGAGAATGACCTTTTCTACCTGACACCCTGGGGCAAGCTCACCTCTCGTTCCCTTGTGTCCCTAGACCGAGCAAGCTGCAGGCACCAAGACATGGTTTTGCTGAATTTAAATCCTGCCATCGTCCAAGGGGCCTTGGGGACCTTTCACCACACTAACTGATGACTACAGAGAACCACCTCATTCCTTTACTATAGTTTGCATATGATAAATAGACTTTGCTACAAATTACTGGACAGACCAGTAAGAAAAGCCAACCTTCAGACTCCAGCATGATTTGAATACTAGAAATCTTGCCAAGGGCTAATAAAGGTTCTGATTTCCAAATTCCTAACCAAATGCAATTTTGCTGGGAAGGGCCCAGGTTGGGGGAGCTCTGGGTGGGCTAGTCAGGGGGGTGTCGGGTGTCACAAATGCTCTCTGCTGGCCTGGTTGCCTGTGCTGCTAGAGCCTGCAGGAGGGACGGGGGTGCACACAGGCAAAGGGGACTCTCCTTTCACACCCAGGGGAAGCAGTCTTCTCTTTGGTAGGCGGTCTGGAGAGAGCAGAAACGCTCTGTGCTCTGCTGTTTTCCACTCTCAATACAACAGGAAATGAAATAAATAAGATCAACTTTGCTCCTTCTGGGTGCCCTCTAAGGGACAGACAGGGGCCAAGGCAGGTGCACAATGATGTGGTCCAGTGCGGAAGGCTCCCCCTGCTCCAGAAAAGCCCCCGGCTCACACTCTGTGGCTGTCTGGCTGTGCACAGCCCGCCTCCACGTCTAGGTCTCTCCAGGCCTCGGAGTACTCTTTGGTCAATTTCTCTTTTTTCTTAACCCTTCAATCTCCTTATCCACACCCTCCTCCCAATATTTTAATAGAAACTCAGGGAATTTTAAAGGTGAAAGAACCTCATCTAGTGTCCAGTGTGTGCCCTCCTCATTCCATAGGTGGGGAAACTGAGGCACAGAGAGGGCAGTGCCTTGGCTAGGGTCAGTGAGTCAGCAGTGGCACGGGCCTCAGGCACAGGTCCCTGATGCCTACCCCCCCGCTGCCTGCCCTGTGAGCGGCCCACCCCTCAGTCGGCCTTCGGCAGGGACTTCCTGTGGGAGGGGGGCACAAGGTGGGGGGGCAGGCTGTTGGGCAGCTCGTAGCCATCGAGCTTGATCTTGATGAGGTGCTTGGCCAGTGCGAACTCCTCCTCGTCCAGCATGCCGTCACAGTCACAGTCTGCCAGCTTCCAGATCTTGCCCAGGACGCTGTTGGGCAGCTTGGATGTCACCATCTCTTTCTTGGCGTTGACGCCCGATATCTTGCCATTGACAGGCGACAGGGTATAGAAGAGCTCGTCGTAGACGGGCTTGTCTTTGGCCACCACCCACTCCTCCTCATCGGCACCCTCCTTGGCACCCTCCCCGTAGCCCTGGTTGAAGGGGCCCTCGGTGGTGCCGTCGAAGGCGCCGCCCTGCACGAGCTGCGTGGGCATGCTCATCTCCTCCTGGCTGATGAGGTGCATCAGGGACGAGATCTTGTTGCTCAACATGTTGTCCACTGCCTCGATCAGCTTGGGCTTCAGCGAGTGGAATTTGGTGAAGTCGTAGTTCTCGAGCTGTTCCTGCAAAAGGAAAAACCACAACTTGGTCACATGCCCTTTCTTCAGGAAGCAGATAGGGTCGGCTGTTGTCATGGGGGACGCCAAAACGCTGGGGCAGTCAGGGGGAGTCCCCGCAGACCAAAGAGTTCAGCCAGCTACGGGTCGAGGAGGCTGACGAAGTCATCCGAGCAAATGCCACCAACAAAATAACAGTCGTAGCTGAGCAAATCCAACATTTATAAGAACAAGCCAGGAAGGTACTGGAAGATGCTCGCAGAGATGCTGACTTGCACCATGTAGCTTGTAATATAGTAAAAAAAACCTGGCAACATTTATTACCTTTATAAACGGGAGAGTGGTCAGCAGTATTTTTCTATTATTTCTCCAAAGGGGACAAGTTGTCCATATGACCTCCTTGGCACCTGCAAGCTACAGCATGACTTGTCCTGGACTCCGTATGAGGATACTGAGAAGCATGATGCTAAAATCAGCATATTGGCCAGCCAGTGGCCCTGCCTCCAAGCACTGAACCCGCCTTCCAGGGACTGACTGACTGAGAGAGGTGTTTGACAAACAGCTCTCACAGCAAGGACTTATCACTATCACCTCCTTGTTGCCCTGATTTTCTGCCTTGATGGGAGGGGGCATGAGAATTGAGGTCTTGTGGGGGAATCATAAACTTGAAAGGAGACCCTGTGTGTACATAAATGCTGTCGTAATCACTTTCGTTTCCGATGGTAATGAATCATATCAGTCTCTTTTGGTATCCTCTGGGTTACTGGTACCCAACCAGTCACTTTCAGAGTATTGGCCAGTAGACTTGCCTTCTCCTTTAACTCCATCTGTTCTCCCGTAAGTCAGAGCATTGGAGACAGAGGGGTGTCTTCTACCCACATAAAGGTTGGCGAGGCTTTTTCCAGAGAGGACTGTTTTTAGTCTTTTTTTGTAACTGGAGGCGTCTGAGATTGGGTTGAGGTTGAACATGGTGGGGGGAGGGGGAAGAGAGGGAGAGAGGCAAACCATAAAACAGACTTTAACAATAGAGAACTGAGGGCTGATGGAGGGAGGTGGGTTGGGGATGGGCTAGATGGATAATGGGGATTAAGGAGGGCTCTTGTGATGAGCACTGGGTGTTCTATGTAAGTGATGAATCACTAAATTCTACTCCTGAAACCTATATTACATTATATGTTAACTAACTAGAATTTAAATAAAAACTTGAAACTTAAAAAAAAAGGAAGCAGATAGGGAGTAGGATAGCTGGAGGCAGAATTCTCCTCTAAGTAGACATCCCATTCCTGGGCTGTTCCAGAGCTTTCTCTTTGGTGGGGACCCCACATCTGAATTTACCAGATATAAGAGCGGTTTTCAGAATAAGAAACAAGATACATGGAATGCAACTTTTTTTTTTTTTTTTTTTTTTTTAATGGTAGCTAATCTTTGGCTGGTGGCCACACAAGTGATAATCCTAGGGCTTTTAGGTAACCTTCCTTCAACCTTGCCTTTTAATTAAAAAAATTTTTTTTAATGTTTACTTATTTTTGAGGGAGAGACAGAGTATGAGCCCAAGAGGGGCAGACAGAGAAAGGGAGACACAGAATCCGAAGCAGGCTCCGGGCTCTGAACTGTCAGCATGGATCCCAACATGGGGCTCGAAGCCATGAACTGTGAGATCATGACCTGAGCCAAAACGAAGAGTTGGATGCTTAACTGACTGAGCCACTCAGGCACCCCTCCTTTTTTTTTTTTTTAAGTTTTTATTTACTTTTGAGAGAGAGAGAGAGAGAGACAGAGAGAGGGGGGCAGGAGAGAGGATCTGAAGCAGGCTCTGAGAGGACAGCATAGAGCCCAATGTGGGGCTTGAACCCATGAATCGTGAGATCATGACCTGAGTGGAAGGCAGATTCCAAACCGACTGAACCATGCAGGGGCACCTTGCCTTTTTTTTTTTTTAAGTGCTCTAGAGATTTAGCATTTTATCTTTTAAGGTGATCTTATGATACACTTCTGTTGATCTTTACAACAATGCTGGGAGTAAGGAAGGGCAACTTTGAATAACTCTGTTTTACGGACAGCACACAGGGTGGACTAGACCCCATGGCTCCTGCCTCTTGACTAATGCTCTTTGTACTGTAACATGAAGCTTGTCAGAGGGACTGATTTAGGTAAAACAATTATTTAAGGATTTTGGTTTTGGATCAGTTAAAAAAATGTAGTTTAAGGTACAAATAAGTAAAAGTTGAAACTGCTAAGTAGGAGAAGAGTAGAGATGGGGAGGGCGAATGGAAATCCAGCCAATAGAGCTGAGTATCACCAGCCAGCTCAGGGCAGGTCCAGGCTCCACAACCCAGGAGAACAGGCCCATCAGCAGACAGAAGTGCAGAAACATGTGCACTGGGGAGGGTCCTAGGACAACAATTGCCTGATTTGGAGGAGAGCTGACTATAGATGCCACACAAGCCCTGTGGATAGCTCTGTAGAAATAGTCCCTCCTACTCTGGTTCTCCTTGGTTACCCACCCATCCATCCATCCATCCATCCATCCATCCATTCTTCCATCCATCCATCCACCCATCCATCCATCCTTTCTCCATTGACCCATCCAACATTTACTGGGCATTTGTTATTGCCAGGCCCTGTTTTGGAGCCTGGGGATAATATAACCATGAAGAGCCATAATCTCGCCCTCAGGGAGCTTATGCTATAAAAGAGGGAGAACGTTCTAGTTTTTTAGTTTTTTTTAGATCCTTCTTTCAAGAAGGACTTGGCTTACCTTACAGTGAAAATATGGTAACATGAAATAGAAGAAAGTCATTAGAAATGGAAAAGCTAAGGGACACCTGGGTGGCTCAGTTGGTGAAGCACTGGATGCTTGTTCTTGGTTCTTGAGTTCTGTGTCGGGCTCTGTGCTGACAACACAGAGCCTACCTGGGATTTTCTCTCTCCCCTTCTCTCTCTCTGCCCTTTCCCAGCTTATGTGCTTTCTCTTTTAAAATACATAATCTTAAAAAAAAAAAAAGAAATGGAAAAGCTAAGTAATTAAGACAGAGGTGAAAGGGACCATTACATCAGACATCTAAGGTGAGAAAAGTTATTCTCCTCAGCTGCCAGGTTGCTGGGGGGCACACCCCCTCATTGTCTGAGGGAACAAACCACCTGTTTGTTGCAAGAAAACAAACTTTGTTTGAATTGTGAGAGTTACCTGTGGATTTTTATGATCTTTGAAAAATGTCTTCAACAGCAGTTTTGCCAAATAAATGCAGAAAATTCTAGATATGCAAGTTTTTATATGGACTTTATGTAAAGTATTTCTGTTAGGAAAATTCTAGAAGGCCAGCAAGGGGCCATCCAGGTGTACAATTTTCTAGAGATGAGGCAGGGAGACTCTTGAGTAAAAGGGGTTTCATATACCCCTCAGACCTGACTATTCTGGGGAGAAGTAATGTGATAGGCAGGGAGGGGGAAAAAAAAGCAAAACTTTGTGCAATCATAAACATCACACCTTTTTGTTATAAAAATTTGGGAAAAAACTGATAGACAAAAAATGTAAATCACTTATAACTCTTATCACCCAGCAATAACTTCTCAAAAAAATTTTTTTAATGTTTATTTTTTGAGACAGAGATAGAGACAGAGAGCAAGCGGGAGAGGGGCAGAAAGAGAGAGGGACACAGAATATGAAGCAGGCTTCGGGCTCTGAGCTGTCAGCACAGAGGCTGATGCAGGGCTCGAACCAACGAACCGCGAGATCATAACCTGAGCCAAAGTTGGATGCTTAATTGACTGAGCCACCCAGATGCCCCCCAGCAATAACTTCTGCTAATGTTTTTTGAGCACACATTTCTAGCCATTTTTATATATATACACATGCACACACACACACACACACACACACACACACACACACAAACACTCTTTAACTGAACTAAGACCACACTGCTTGACAACTTGGATTTTTAAGAAAAAATGTATCTCATCTTTCTGTGATAATAACTTTTATACAATCTTATTCTTCATCTTAATAGCTATCTAATATTGAACTGTACAGCTGGGCCATTTTGCCTTTACCCTGTCCCATGTGGTTGGACATTTAGGTTGTTTCCAATGGAGAGTCAAAATTGTGGTCTCTAGAGTGCACCAGCAGGGCAGACATCCTGTGCTGTTGTTTAGAAGCAGAACCTTGAGCTTCAGATGGAGGGAAAGAGCTGAAAGCCAAACGGCTTGACAGACCTCTAGAGAGGTGCCTCCAACACTCTTCTCAGCAAACTCTGGGGCCATCAGGTCTCAGTGTGGTGTGGGCTTGGTTTCTAGACACATTCTGATTTGTGTGTCGCTATCCTCACTGACAGACCGTGGTCACCTGCAATTCACCCCAAAACCAGCTCTAAACAATGTTACCAACTCTTTGGGCTCTTATGGCCAGTATCTCAGTCAGCTGGGGGAACTGAGAAGAGAAAGCCCAGGAGGAGAGAGCAGGCAGCCTACACAAAAATCTGAGTGCTGCTGGGGTAAACAAGTCTGGATTCCCCTGGGTGCACAGACACCTACCCTATTTCCTCATGAATGAGCCTGAGCTCTGAGCGCACACAAAGCTCCTGTGTCTGGCCAAGCAGACGAATGAGGGCGGTGTCTGCCTGAACTTTCCACCCGCCTGCAGGGTTCGACTATAAACCTCTGGAAAGCTGGCAAGAAGAAACGGCCACATGTTTGCAGGGGTGGACAGGAAGTAACAGCAAGCAGCCACCCTTGCCCGGAGGGCACATAGGAAATCAACCCTAAACTCTCATCCCTGGGGTACCCCTCACCCCCAAGGCCTGACCAGGGAGTGTGGGGTACAAGTTAAACCACTGCCATCTCTGCCACTCCACCAAGTTCTCTCCAAAACAGAAATCTTTTTATTGGGATGAATACACACTGGGGAATTTAAAGATATACCCTTCAACAGTTGTATCCATCAAAGCCACTGAGCCCTGGATCCTGGAACTTCTCCCTCCCAAGCTACAAAGGTCAGTTCCCAGCCCAGTTGTCGCTGGGCTATCTCTTGCCCACTTCCTCCCAGAATTCACTAGAAGCAGTTCTCCAATTTACAGGTGGGCTGAGCAGGTGGGGACGGCTCTGCTGCCCTCTGCTGTTGAAACGCTGCCACCTCATCAGCTGAGGGGGCCAAATTCTCCGAGGACAAGTGAGTCTGCAATAAAAGTGGCTTTGCTAGCATTCTCCTCATTCTCCAGTCTGCACCTATCAGTGTGGTAAATCACATTCCCCCGCAACAGGCTGCTTCACCAGCAGGTCGTGGGCCTCTCCCAGCACTGGGCAAAAGCCTTCACAATACACTCAGTTTATCTCTACAGCTAAGAGTCACCCCAGCCAGCCTGGTCTGTGAGAGCACAGGGAGAACAGAGACTTAAAGCTGGCATCGGCGAGCTCTCTGAGTGACCCTGAGATGTGGAAAGATCATAAAAAAGTGATCTCCACACTTAGGTCCCCAGTGTTGTCCCAGATGTAGTTGATGTGAGCTTAAACACCTGTGTTGAAGGGGATGTCAGATGCTCAACAGACTCAGAGATGACAGAGGCCCTGACCCACACCATCAAGCCCCCCAAGCTTCCTGGGTGACAGCAAACTAGCTGGAAGTATCAGGCGGTGGTAAGCATGCCCTATGGGCTCCAGGCCTGCCTTGTTCCTCGAGGAGTCCCTGAAGGGACTGGGGTGGTGTGACCAGGGCCTGGCCACTCTCCCATGAAGGAATCCCTTCCAGATTCCAGGGGCTTGCCCTGAAAACTGCTGGTCTATTCATAGGCCCTGTGGCTTTCTGGGTTAGGTCAGGGTCTGAGAAATTCACTACCCTACCGCCTGCTATGATATAAACACACACTAACTTCTCAGTGAGCTCATCTAACACCTGTTCTTTGGGCACCGGCTACATCCCAGGTGCTGGGGGTATGGCAGTGAACGAGACATGGATCATTGAATGCCTCATGGAGCTACAGCCTTATGAGGGAGACGGCCACTGTATAAATAAATCAACTGCTTGGAAGCGCAACAGCGTTAGTGTTGTAACAAAGAGCACATGTCCTAACAGGAGGCTTTGCTGCCAAAACTCCATTGCCGGCCACAGTCAGTGGCAAATACTGTAATCCAGGGCAGGGATTTTTTGTTATTTGTTCACTGATTTATTCCAGGGACCTAGAACAGTGCCTGGCCATGGTAGACTTAATATTTCTTGGTGACTGAGTGAATGAACACAGGTGAATGAGGATACCTGTCAGGTGGCACTCCTTGCATCAAGTCCTAAGGCACTCAGGTGTCTAATGAAGGGGCTAAGGCCTCTCCTGAGATGCTAGAAGAGGGGCGCATGGCTTCCTTGTTTTCTTCCTCAGGACTGCCCTTCTGCTCCAGCTGAGAGGCCTGGGCTTCCTCTGACATGGCCAGTAGCGGTTTGCTACCTGCTTTATGGGAGTTCCTCTGGGGACAGGTTGCAGCTCCTGAAAGGAGGCTTACGGTGGCTTCCTGCTGGGCTCAGTGGTGCCTCAGGTCTTTGGAGCAACATGTTCCTGTGGGTGGCAGGCTAATGAGCCACAGAAGCCCCATTAGGCCAGAGTACACATGATGTATTTATTCATAGCTTTCATTTCAGTCAAGGAACCAATTTCCTTTAAACATATCTGAAGGATGTGGGGCGCCTGGGTGGCTTAGTCGGTTAAGTGTCCAACTTCGGCTCAGGTCATAATCACACGGCTCATGAGTTTGAGCCCTGTATCAGGCTCTGTGCTGACAGCTCAGAGCCTGGAGCCTGCTTCAGATTCTGTGTGTGTCTGTCTCTCTGTCCCTCACCTGCTCATGCTCTCTCTCTCTCTCAAAAATGAATAAACATTAAAAAATTTTTTTAAAAATATCTTAAGGATGCAAGGAAACATGTCCCCTCAGTTTGGTCTTGTGGTGTAGGGCATAACCCAAGGGTGTGAAGGTGAACCCGCTTGGGAAGTCTGCTCCAGAGGCCCCAGTAGCCCAGCCATCTTGTGATTGGAAAAAAAAAAAAAACCCAATTCTTCCTCTGAGTACAGGGATACCTATTTCATTCCAGGAAGAAAAAAAGATATTCTGGATTTATTCTGAAGCGAGCTAAGTCATATCTGTCCAAAGCATATATTCCACATGCACTTAGCACCTTGAGCCCTGCCATCACAAAAGGATGACCCGCTCCTATGTTAATGTGTCCTTTACAGAAAGTTTACATTAAAAACTCCTCAAGGTCAAAGCTTCCCCTCCTGATGCCTGTTGATCTTTGCCTCCACTCCATGATCTCTCCTTCTCCTACGCCCTCCTGAGGCAGCCAGGCAGCTCACAGGTCCACCTTCCAGCTGTATATCTCCAACGACTCTTTTTTCAGCCCTGTCTTCCTCTGTGGCTCAAGGCAAAAGAAGAGAACTAGAGATCTCCAGGGTACAGCCAGCATTGCAGGGATGCTCTGTTTGGCCTATGTAGTACTTTTTGAAAGTTTGAGCTAAAATTTGAAAACCAGGGGACTTTACGCACAAATCTAGATTTGCAACTTCTCGTGAACCATCCAGGCCTATGTTCCCACAAGGCGGTGGCCATCGGGGCAGGTCAGGCCTTCTCCACCCACTGAAGCAGGGCACAGACGTCCCAACCGGCCCCCGTGGTGGGTCCCCATAAGTCCTCACTGTACTTGCAGACTCGTTTTCCTCCTGTGAGAGTCATATTTCTCAGAATCCACATCTCCACCAAATGTGGGAAAACGAGGGGGTCAAAGAGGGCAACGTGGGTTTTCTTTCCCTGGTCTGCTTTCCAGAGAGGACTGTGGCCTCTAGTGCAGACAGGTCCTTGCAGTGGAAAAAAGCTGGTCAGTCTGGCTCTGTGAGGAGCCAGGTGGGTGGCCTCACTTGGGAAGATATGGTCAGCATCGATGTGTATATCTAATACCACGGCAGGGCGGTAGACGCACTGGTCAGGCCAGGCTGAATGCAGCACCCGTTCAGGCTCATCTGGGGCTGCCCAGGCACAACTCAGGGAGACCCTAAAATCAGGCCCAAAGTTGCCCAATGCTGACTCGTAAGCACAATCTTTAGTGAGCACAACTTGCTGTGCCCAGGGAAGGCCAGCCATGCCCCAGGAGCCCTCGGAACTCTGATTAGGGCTCTGAGCCTGCAGAAGCACTGTTGCCTGAGCATGTATTACCACAGTGCCTCGCAGCGCAGGCTTGTGGAGGCTGCCTGGGGTGACTTCTGAGGTCAATGGCAGCTCTCGTTACCTTAAGGTTCTGGGATTCCCCAAAACAGGTGTTACTTAATGCCAACACATGGCCTGAGAGGGATGCTCATCTGATTTTTTCATGTGACCTAAATTTACTTCTTGAAATGTGTCCCTTTTTGGTTACTTTTGGGGGCCAGGCCATCTCTGCTTTACTCTCAGAAGCCTGTTCTCATGGATCACCATTAGGAAGATGCATTCATGGCGTTCTCTATCCTAAACCAGGAAACCCTAATGTGGACCCAGCAACCAGCCAGACAAGGTCACATTGATGTTGCAATAGGCTCCCAGTACCTGCATTGCCTTGACCTCTGGGAAGTCCCCGGCAGAAATCTGGTATTCTCGCTGCAGCTGAAGGTAGATTTCTGGCAATCTGCTGATAAGCTCTCTCTTCTTGTTTTCCTTTCCGAATACACTTGGCATTTCCTTCTTCAGGTGGCTAATAATGTAGGCATGTACCTGAAGGGGTATATGTCAGTAAGGACGTGTTACTTAGAACTGTACCAGAAAGACAAACCAGATGGCATCATAATACATAACAGGCTCCCATATTCAGGGCCACAGCCCTCAGGACAGGAGGGTAAGGATCTGGGTGCGGGGGGTGAGGGTGGTGGACGTGGTGAGACACAAAGGACACATTACAAGTCTGTTTCTGGGCATGTAGAATGTGAGTACATGAGGGACCCCCAGATGGTGCTGTCTAAGAGTGCCTGGAAAGAAGGCCCCAAGCTCCAGATAAAGCTGGTCTGGGTGCTGGATTTGAGAGCTGGAGCAGAGGTGGTGACCAGAGCCACAGGAATGGTTGTGACCACTGAGGGAAAGTGAGCCAAGAACCGCCCCCCCTCCCCCCCCCCCCGCCCCGAGAAGGACCGGGATGGGGAGGAGCCAGAAAAAGACCTCAGGAAGTGGAATGTGACAGATAAGGGCTGTGGGAGGGGAGAGTCAGGAAGAGATGACACCTAAACTGGGTCCTGAAGACAGGTAGGAGGGCTGTGGCTGTCCAGGAGAGGGAGAGCATGGATGGCGGTGTGGCAGTAACACAACAGGGGCCGTATTTGGGGCAGTGCCGTGTATGTGGCTGCTACACATCTCAGAGGCAGGGAAGTAGACCACTGCACATGCCAGGAGCTGTGTAGGATTAGAATGAGCATTGGCTAACCTAATGTGGTGCTGATGGGCTGATGACGTTTCTGGGAGACCAGAGAGGCCAGAATAATGCCATGAGTGCCCTGCTTCCTAAGTGGGCTGGTGGTGCTTGCATGGGGATAGGATGGGGCGACAGGCTTGGGGAAGGTCTCTGGCACAGTTCAGTTGTGCCTGAGGGGCTATTCCGTGTCTGCGTCTGTGCAGAGAGTGAGCAGGGTGGGTGGCGCCTGGGCTGAAAGACTGGTGATTAACCACAAGACCTAAAAGAAAGTTTCAGCAGGGCTGGTGCCCAGGAGCACCAGGAAACGAAACTGAAGACTGATGTAAATGTCTGATCTGACGTAAATAGTTAATCTGCATGGAAATCTGTACCCAGTGGACAGTGAGATGAGAGAATTCCTGTAACCTCCCCATGGAGGGTGTGAACTCCGGGATCTCTACAGGTGGCACTGAAGGAGCCTAGCTGGCTCAGCCGGAGGAGCATGCAACTCTTGATCTTGGGGTTGTGAGTTCGAGTCCCATGTTGGGTATAGAGAATACTTAAAAATAAAATCTTAAAAAAAAAAAAAAAAGATGGCACTGAACTCTTTTCTGCACAGGACTAGCTGCATAGGACCACCTTCCTCTAGGAGAGGAACCCCTGGGGAAATGAGGCGGAGGCTCCATAAACCCTGATCACCTGGCACTAGCAGGCCCAGGACTGCACCCAAGGGGTGGTGAACCCAGCTTGGATGGCTCTGCTTGGCTGTGTCACCCCCTTCCTGAACATTTCCACTCTTTTTAAAAATTTTTTTCTTTTTTTTAAGTTTATTTATTTATTTTGAGAGAAGGAGAGATTGCATGAGCGGGGGAGGGATGGAGAGAGGGAATCCCAAGCAGACTTCGTGCTATCAGCATACAGCCCGATGCAGGGCTCCAACTCACAAACCGTGAGATCATGACCCGAGCCAAATCAAGGTCAGACGCTTAACTGACTGAGCCACCCCGGTGTCCCTTTTTAAAAAAAGTTTTTTAGATGCTTATTTAATTTTGAGAGAGAGAGAGTGCAAGCAGGGTAGGGGCAGAGAGAGGGACACACAGAATCCGAAGCAGACTCCAGGCTCTGAGCTGTCAGCACAGAGCCCAGTGAGGGTCTTGAACTCACGAACTGTGAGATCATGCCCCAAGTGGAAGTTGGGTGCCTAACCGACTGAGCCACCCAGGTCCCCTGAACATTTCCACTCTTCTGCTGATTTCCAACTTTAGGACGTGAAGAAATGTTCATTACAAAACCTCTGTTTGTGTATCAGAATTCTACAGAGTAATTTAGAAGTCAAGAAAATAACTAAAAATAGGAACGGATGAAAAGCAGAACAGTGATTACCAAAAGAAAATGACTATGCAGCTAGGGAAAATCCTATTAAAGAAAACAGACTTCTGTAATCTTGTGGAAGAATGGAAATTGAATAAAGGGGATAAGCAGAGACATCCTCTAGCTCAGCTGAGAGCCTCTGTGTATGGACACACACTGGGCACAGCCAAAAACATTCTGCTACTTAAAATAAGTATGTAATGTAAACGCTGACATGCTCAGACCAGACAATGCTAACTTTCCCATCTATATAAAGGGCATTTAACAGAAACACACAGTGTCCTGCCTGGCTACTGATCACAAGTACAGATGAGAAGAGATGTGTCTGAACCTTTCTGTTACAAGTAAACTTATTTACTTATTTTTTCACATTAAAACAGCTTAAAATTTTTACATGATTCTTTGGGATAGAGAAACCCCAAATTTGGGAATCCTTTATTTAGAGTGTTGGACTTTAGCTGCATTCCTGAGGGTATGATGAATAAGTGGTAAGACTAGTAATTTCCCCGCCTTGGACAATGAATGTCTGGCTCAGTTTGGTGGGGTTGGGGTAAGGCCGTGGCTAACATCGAAGGACTTGGAGGGTCTGCCACACTCCAGTGGAGAACCAGCTGCTCACCAGCCATCCTTGTGTCATTTCCTTGGCCTCGGTCCTACTGGAACCTCTGGACTGGGCCTATGGATACCTCTCTCTTCCATGCGCAGGCCTGCCCCACTCTGGAACCAGCCCCAACTGAAGCAGGAGGTCCCAAGCGGCATAGTCTACTATCTACCAGGGCTTTTTACGGAACCCCACCCCAGATCCCAGCCCGGGGGCTGTGTCAGACCCCTGCAGGGCTCCTCAAGCTTCCCTCACTACCTCCTAAGGTGAGCCTTTTGAGTTGCCAGGCCTCTGCTCAGGGAAGGCTGACTCCCCACGCAGCCCCCAGCTCCAGTAGGATTGGCACCAGTTTCTAACACTGCTTCACTTGGCCTGACTCTGGGTGATGTGCACCTGCCACAGTTCTCCACCCACAGCCTGGCACCTGCTCTCTCACCTCAGCCCTCATGGTGTTCATTGGCTGATGACCAAGGCTCCCGGATGATGGGCTGCCATTGGACACCAGGCCTCCGGTGCCCTGACAGGAACTGGCCGGTTCTTGCACCAGGCCCCCATTCTTTCCTCCTTCCACTTTGTCTGGCACTGAGTCAGGACCATCAGGTACCTTGTTCATGCTTGCAGTCTGCTCTCAGCCTCAACCTCCACTTCCAGAATGTTCTACTGGCCTATTTTGTGAGAGTCTCCTGTTGTGTTGCCTCTGCATGGCCAACCCTTCCTGCCCTTCCATGGACATCCTAAGACAATAACACAGGGTCAGATACTATTGTACGGGCCCTGCCTTTAAGAAGCTTATCAAGTCATAAGGTAAATTATAATCCTTAGAGTCATGGAACATTAAATCTGGAAGGGACCCCCTGTACCTAACTGAACTCCTGGTTCCAGGAAATTCATATGACTTACTCAAGGTCACAGAGCCAGTTAGGAGGTGCAAAGCCGGCACTGGCATTCAACTGTCTCATTCCTGTCCTTACAGACTTAATTGCTTTCTGTGGGTATGAATTAAAAAATGTTACTAAAGGTGTTGGAAATCTGGAATTGAAAATGAACTGTGTCCTATGGGACAACAGTGTGGGAAACTGCGACTTGAGGCTTTTGTTTTGGCTTGAGCCAAAAACTTTGGCTTTTGATTGTCCCTAACTCCCAGGGACACCATGGGAAGGGCATTTAGTCTCCCTCCCCACACACACACACATGCCTATATTATGGCACACAACACTATGAACACCACATAGGATGTGGGTGAAGACGGCACTCTTCTGGCAGGATGGCACCTTGTAATTTTCTAAAGACTTTTGGTAAACAGAGGGGACAGCCTGGAGGCTCATTCCTGCCCTTCTGTGTCAAAGAAGTCTTTCCAGATAAACACAGGACTGAGGGCCAGACCAGGCGATGGTCCTGGGGAAGGAGGTGGAAACAGTCTGAAATATTTTCCTCTTTATAATGACAGAAAACTAACTGAGAAGAAGGGGGACAGGAAAGACAAGAGGGAAGAGAAAGAGGAGAAGGAGAGGCATGATGAGACCTGGGGCTAGAAGGCCAGGTTCACGCCCTGCCACCCCTGCCTCTTGTTGAGCAATGCCAGGTGACTCTAGCCCTCCACCTCAGCTTACTCATGCACAGACTGGAAGTTATAACTCCTACCTCACAGGGTTGTTGGTATGAGAATCAAAAGAGATCATGGATTTGGATACACCAGAAAGAGGAGTAAAAATGTTGCTTGTTATTGCCTAATGGCCAAAGACCAACAGCTGGAGGGTTCGTAATGCCAGAGAAGGCTTGTGGTTGTTTAGTTCTTACTGAATAATGAATAAACTCTTACTGAGTTATTAATAGTTACTGAAATATTAATAAGTTCTATGTATTTGAATAGTAATAGGATGAATCTGGGTCCCAAGAGCTTCATTCACAAGTCAGTGACATTGAACCCTGGTTGGCTTTTGAACATTCTTATGTGTAAAACTGGGAAAGCCCCACTTCATCCAATGGTGATGACTGAGGATAGATCAAGTGGATCACAGTGTCAGTTTCTTTATGGGCTATAACTCAATGAGCAAAAAGAGATGTCCTTCCCTTTATTATTTAAAAAAAATTTTTTTTAACATTTATTCATTTTTGAGGGACAGAGAGAGAAAGTGCATGAATGGGGGAGGAGCAGAGAGAGAGAGGGAGACACAGAACCTGAAGCAGGCTCTGAGCTGTCAATACAGAGCCCCAAGCAGGGCTCGAACTCACAGACTGCGAGATCATGACCTGAGCTGAAGTCAGACGCTTAACCGAATGAGCCACCCAGGTGCCCCGAGATGTCTTTCCCTTTAAATATACATGGGTTATATCTAGTTCACATATATACTCTGCTACAATTGCATTAACTGTGTCCAGTGACAAGTGTTCATATATATATCCAAGGTGGAGAAGCAGGTACTCAGAGTGATATTGGATATATCCATCCTGGGTGTGGAGGGCAACCCCAGGCAGCGAGTGCTGGAAGCTTCCAGTGCTTATGGTCAGTAGGAGTGGAAATCCTCATGGAATTTGGGGAGCAGTTTGGAGGGGAGGATTCAGGCTGGGAGAACATGGTTCCACGCTATGTGTAGGTCATACTATGTGACCTCATCTGTTAGCTAACACAACCTGTTGGAGACCTGCATCTTTGTAGGCCCAGCTTAAAACTTGCATAGAGCATTTAACATCAGGGGATCAGCATATTTTAAAATTGGGTTTATGGGGATATAGAAAAAATCAGTTAATGCAGTAGAGACCCAAAAGGTGGACCCATGGGGTAGTAAGACTGTGAGACTGTAAGAGGCAGAAAAAGGCAGCTCTTGGTTCCCATGGAGCAGGGGGTTTGTTAGTCTGTTGCAATCAAAGCTGGCACCCATAGCACCTGATTCTGAACAGCTTAAAGGGGACTCAAGGGGGCCCATCCACTCACTCATTTGAGGTCAACCTTCAAAGAGACAGGCTTCCCTACATGGACACAAATACTGACACACACACCCACAGCTGACGGAGCTATTTTTAAAAGTCCCTTGGTAGGCTAAGCATTAGTGGGTCGCCATCGGCCACCGTAGAAGGATTTTCACACCTTAGCCTGGGTCCATTTGGCGAATTTCAAAACATCTAACTTCTCTACAGAAGGAATTGGCAGTGCAGACAGATTGGAAAGCTGGGCCCTGGGTTTTACACGTGACTGGAGAACATGCCTTGAAGACAAAACTAAGTGCCACAGAGCTAGGGTGAACCCTGAAAATCACTGACCTCTCCTTTTCTTTCTCACTTTTAGCTGTTCCTTCCTTAAATGTTTTTTTTCTTGTTGTTGGGTGAAGATCTGTAAAGGGGTGGGAACTTTTCCTACTCTTGGGCAATGTTTATAAAGGGTGGAGTCCTCACTTTTTATTTTTGTTCGTTTATTCCATAAGCATTATTATTTGGGATTTGTTTGCAAGAGCCTAATTTCCCTACTTTGGCTATTTTAATTATAGCTGAATAAAACTGAATTATATTTTTTAAATACTTTTTTGGGCTTTCCCAAAATAGCCCAAAGAATCATGAAATGAGCTTTGATTAGCATTTTAGATTGTAAACAGTCTTCAAAAAAGGATGCCTACTGATATCATGAAGATGTGATCTTTGAGGTTAACCAAAAAACCCACTCTAAGGTTTTCTCATTCCTTGAAATAGAGAGTTGTGAAAAAAATATATATATTAAGAAGAAGCAGGGAAACCATTACATTTCAAGAGATCTTTGATAAGAGTGCCATTTTTCAATTATTAAAGTGTCCTTTTTAGGACACCTTGAGTTTGATCACTGTGGAACCCAGCAGGACATTAGTGATAACACTTCTTTACTTCTGGATGGGATGTGACTTCTGTTGAATTAAGGTGTTCTATAAATAGATACAGGGCACACCCCAACCCAGATCTGACATCTCCTAGGTGACATCTGAAAACTTATCCTTCGCATGTTTTCAAATTGTCAGCTTGATGAACCTCTAAACTTTGCAGGTTTCCTGTGGATAAACAATTTTATAGAATACACAGAATGGCAGACTAATGCAGAAAGCAAGGACACGATGAGAAGCTATAGATGTTGTCCACTCCGCATTTCAGGTAAATGGTTTCCAGACCAAGGAGTCAAACTAACTACGGCTTGAATTTATATTTTACAACTTATGGGCTGTAAGGCCTTGGGCAAGTTACTTCACCTTTCTGAGCTACAGTTCCCTTGCATGAGAAACAAAGATAATGCCCAGCTTTGTGCAGTTATTGGCGGGATCAGATGAAATAACACATGCAATACAAATTGTAGAGCTTCTGGAATACTGCAGACCCTCAGTAAGGTTGGCTTACAAAACCGGATCAAGAGAAATAAAGATCAATATACCAAAATCAAAGAGCGTTTTCCTGAAATACAAACACTGAGAAGAGAAAAACTCAGGCGACTGACTCCTTGTCCATTTAGGCAACAAGTTTACAAATGGCCATAAAATCGCAGATGGTGTAAAGCAGATGACGTTGGTTAGTGGCTAAGGCCACTGTGTTGAGTTCTGCTTCTTATCTGCCTGAAACTGTTTCCTGTCCCCCTTCACAGGATGGTACCGCCCAGCACACTGGCACTGAGAGGCTCAGCCTGGAAACATCCATACTTCACACATTTTCCTTTATGAAAAGGAACAAGCCAGATACTATTCTTAGGAAGAAAAAAAAGACAAGCTTTTTTCCTAGAAGTAAGCTCAGCAAGTTGACCGCCCCTGCCCCCCACCCCCTGCATCTACACAAGGCTCTCATTATTCCCAGTGTCAGTACAGAGCAGCATTCTATGGCCACGCTGATCCATTCAGAGGGCCTGATGCTCAAGGAGGGCAGAGAAGTCCCAAGGCACTTGGCACGCCCAGTGAGCTCTTTGCTCTTTATTTATTTATGTGACCGAATACAGCTGTGTCTTGAGTCACTAGGCCTTCAGCAGTGACTGGTAAAATAGAAATGTCCATGGGCATTTATAAATAGTTAAAAAAAATCTTCAAATCTCCAAAGCTATCACATGATATCTCTGCTTTGGTTATAAAATAATGTTGGGTATTGTGTATCCTGAAGGGTAAGTTCAGCTGTATCAGCTGAAGAAGAGAAATATCACATGCTAAGGGGTTACCAAATGGGGAAAAAACAGACTTCCTGCCACTAAGCATTAGGCCCAGGACTAGCACACAAGAGAAACCAGCAAAGCTGCAAATAAGTGGATTTACAAACTGGTTAGCACCACTGCCTTGCAGAACTGGAACAAAGTGGCCAGAGCTCCAGAAAGGAAGCAGCCTGGAAGAAAGGATAAAGAATGATGGCTCTCAGGTGCACGGTAACTGGGGATCAGCTGGGCGATCCAGGAGTCTGTGCGAGCATGCACCGGGAGTGATGGCAAGCAGAGAGAAAAAGAGCAGATGGAGGTCCTACATGTGGAGCTGTAGCAACCGGGGAGGCATCTCTTTGGCTATAGAGAGATGCTGCTGGGTGAGCATCCTGGCATGAAGATAGAGGCTGCTGGGCAATGATGAGGAGGCGTTAGAAGGCCGATCGCCTGCCCGCCTGTCACCCTCAGCGAAGGCCTCTTGCCTTTCCTGGCCAAACCCCTTCCTCAGAGCACGGTGTCCACACCTCAATCAGCACACAGCTCACCACTCTGTAATGGGGGGTTTGGGGCCTCCTCTTCTACCATCCAGGCTCCCCAGTCCCGGCCCAGGGGTGCTGAGCAATACAGACTGAATGAGGCAAGGGGTCATAGATTCTAAAAGGCTGGCCTGCTGGACCCCAAGGCCAGACCAGAAGTCACTCTCTGTGCAGCAAGAGGATAAGGGAGGGGACATGGTTTCTTTGCCACCAGAAGACAAAGGGGAAGTAAGCTGGAAGTACCCTGACCAGGGTATGAGTGGATTTGGAGAGGCAGGCCTGTGGACTGGTTTCAGCGGACACGACAAAGGCACAGGGCGAGGCTGAGAGCAGGAGGGCTGTCTTTTGGTTCTAGTGTTGTTACTCATGGATTAGGTGACGCTGGAGAAATTGCTTATTCTACCTCGTCCTTCTAAACTGCAGGAGTGGATAGACCTCTGGCTTCAAAATGTGGCTGATTATCATAATCACCTGGGGAGCTTTACACACACACATACACACACACACACACACACACACGCATGCACACACTCACATATACACACACAGACATGCACAGACACACTTGAATCAGAAGCTCCTGGTCAGGGCCTGGGAATTTACATTGCTTAAAGCTCCAGAGTGCTTCTGATGATCATTGAGACTAGACAAACTCTGGGGGCACTTCCAGCAGTAGAGGAATAGGATTTTTTTTTTAAAGCCCCAACATGGGGCTAGAACTCACAGCCATGAGATCAAGACATGAGCTGAGATTAAGAGTCATATACTTAACCAACTGAGCCACTGAGGCGTCCCAAAGGAATATGATTTTATGAAATGTGCACACAACTTTTAAAGAACCATCTTTTTCTCCATACTTTTTCTTAGAGGAGTCATGTGCTGTTCTCTCTTCAGAGACGTGACAGAATCAATGACAGTACTCGAGGGTGGTTACCAGATGACCACTTACCCTGTTGGGTACCCACCCCTGGGGCTGCTGAAAGGTTCAGCTACGAGGCAGAAGAGCCCAGAGGCCTGGTGGGCATGCTTACAGGCTCCCAGCCAGAATGGGGATGGGGTGCCACCCCCAAAGCAGCACACTCCGTGGGCCAGGCTGAATCTAGCTTCCTGCTTGGCTCCAGGCAGTAACATCTGGTTCTGCGCCTTAGACCCAGGGTGACTAATGCTGGCATCTCAGCACCATACTGGTCCCACCAATGCCACCCCTCTGGTTCAGCTGGCTACATTCCCATTGGGCTAAGAAAATAGCAGCTTCCAGGTGGTGAGTTCATCGATCCCTCCTGTGTGCTCTGCAAGCCCGGTCACCCTGAATCCTCACAAGCACCCTATGATGTGCTCTTACTGGCTCCATTTTACAGATGAGAAAACAGGTTTGGAAAGGTTGACTCATTTGCCTAAGACCACAGACTAGGAGCCAGAACCTAAACAGACGTACTGATCTTGAGGCTCCCTCCTTAACCTTTTCTGTGCTCCATTCCTGAGGTCCCCTAGAATGGAACCTCTCCCACCCCCACCTTCCCTTAGAGAGGAGAGAATGGGAAGCATCCCCTGCTGCCCACCGTGTCTCCTTGGCTCACCTTGGCCAGCCTCGCTCGCTTGATGAGGTCGTTGAGTTTACGCACGGCCGCCTTCTGCGGAAGGCTCTGGATATCTCTGAAGAGGTCCTGGGCCTCGGCCTCGAAGAGCCGGCGGTTATCAGTGTTCTGTAGGGGCTGTGCCCAGAAAGAGCCGATGTAGACTCGAAGGACCTCAGGTGTGTTGATGACCTTGCCCAGGGACCACATGAGGGCCCCGTAGACGCGCATCAGCTGCTGCGTGTCCACTTGGTCGGCCTTGTTCAGTACCACGCGGATCTTGTCATCTTGGCCGCGGAAGGCCTTGATGGCCTCCGAGAACTCGTCTGAGATGTCCAGTTTGTGAGCATCGAACAGCAGGATGATCCTGTCGACTCGCTCTGCAAACCACTGTAGGACCTGGCAGAAGTCATAGCCTAGGTGGAGAGAAGGGCACGTCAGTGTGGCCGACTGCTCAGAAGACGCATTTACTAGCAGAGCTGGGGACTCACTGGTTCTCTGGCAGCTGCCAAGGACAAAGCACTTCCTTTCAAGGAGGCAGTGGAGGCTCCATGGACTGAAAATCACTTCACATGAGTCCCCTGGGGCTGGATGCATTCAGGAGATAATGCTGAGGACCCTAGGAACCCTTCCCTGGGAAGAAACAGGAACTGTAAAGGTGCTCATGGGCACTTTGATTGGGCATCGCTTACTTCCTTATCTGTCATTTCATTTAGTCCCCACGAGTCTCTCATTTCACCTGGTACAGTCCTGGGGATGAATGGCAAATTTGATCAATGGCTCTGTAAAACCACAGGCCCTGGGTCAAAAGTTCTCCCTTCTACCAAAGTCTCACTTTTCTGAAAGAAGCAGAAATGGTGAAGGAAGAAAACCCGGGGGCCACTTGAGGTCTCATGGGGGGTCTAGTAAGCACAACAAAAGAAGAATTATCTTCTCCTAAGTTTTTAAGAGTGTTAAGGAGGCCAAAGGTTGGCCTGCCCCAAACTTTGACCAGTATTTATCATTTGGACTATTTATATCTTAAGTAAGTTGTAAATATTAAAAAAAAAAAAAAATCATGTCTCACAGCCATTGTGTGAAATGTCTTTTGCCAATTTCTTTTTAAAAATGGCTAGGCCCACAACAGACTCTGTTTAGTTCAGTTTGGCCATGTGCCAGTATACTCCAAATCGTGCAGCTACAGAAACACACCTCACAGGCCATGGTCAAGGCCTGTTTTGGGCATCTCCCTGGGGAGGCAGAGGCCCATGAAAAGCAAATAAGAGGAGACTAGTGCCACCAGGTTTATTTATTTAAAAAAAAATTTTTTTTTTTAATTTGACATTTATTTTTGAGAGACAGAGAGAGAGCATGAGCAAGAGAGGGTCAGAGAGAGAGGGAGACACAAACTCCGAAGCAGTCTCCAGGCTCGGAGCTGTCAGCACAGAGCCTGACACGGGACTTGAACCCACGAACCGGGAGATCATGACCTGAGCCGAAGTCAGACGCTGAACTGACTGACTTGGCCAGTTTTATTTTTAATAAAATAATCCTGACCAGGTTTATTTTTAATCTCAGTCTGATTAGCTGTGGACTCAGTCTCAGTGCAGCCCAGTTAAAGCCCAGATGGCAACTTTCCTGACTCCTATTTGTTACTATCACCCCTTTTAATAGATTTTGAGAACTCCCAAACACACATAAAAGTCTCGAAAACAATATGATGAATGCTGATATACCCAAACCATAACTTTAATAAATTTTGACACTTGGCCTTGTTTGCTTCAGATACTTTAAAGAATTTAAGTCTACTTTATTTATATTACAAAATACTCATACAGCAGTGAGGATGAATTGGATTTTCACTTGTCAACACAGGCCAATCTCCAAAAGACTGGTGAGTAAAAAATCAGGTTTCAAAAGAATGTGTACAGTAGGATAACATTCACTTAAAATGTTAAAAAGACAAAGCAATACTCAAGAGCCAATGGATACATACTATATAAACATACAAAAATATTAATACCAAATTTGGGATACTGACTGACTCTGAGGGATCTGAGGTAGGTAAGAATGTGTCTAGGGAATGATCTATTTTCAAAAATAAAGGGGGCCAATTGACTAAAGTTTCCATAAATTTGAAGAACAGGTGTAAGGGGAGTAGTTGAAGAAAGAAAGGATTCAGACACAATTTTAATAAGGAAAACAAAACATTCAGAAATGCTGAAGCCCCCAGTAGACCCCTCCCCAAGCACATCCCCCAGAGGAAAGCACCGCCCTATATATGGTTGTTTATCATCATTACATGTTTGTATATTTCCCGTTTGTGCTTTTCACTTCTCTATTCTGTCTTTCATGGTGGCACTCCCTGATTCCCTGGGGACAAGGAAGGCAAAGGTAATTGTCAGAATGTGGGCCAGAGTTTATTTTGATCACTATCAGTAGTCAGGTTAGAACAGAGGAAGATCAAAGACCTACTGAACGGGGTCACACTGTAGTATGTAAGGAGTCAGAGCCAAGATTTCACTCTGAGCTCTGTCCCTGCAGGGCCAGAACATAAGGCCTCCCAAAGTGGTTCTGTCATTTGAGACAGACTTGGGTGCCAGAGAGCCCCAAACCCCAGGTAGGAGACCCTCAGCAGGTGAGTGATGATGCTATGCCCTGGTAGTCAGGTAAGATGTTTTGGAAATGACCACTAGAAGGAGCTGCATGTGGACACTGGAGTGGACGCAAGTTGAGTTTTGCTGAACACCCTTCCTCTTGGGAGGGGTGGGGTCCCCCGCGCATCACAGAAGCTGAAGGTGTGGCAGACAGTCCCTTGCCCCACTCGTTGGCAGTCTGCGGTACAGGCAGGTGATCTAGAACCAGAGAGTCATCTCCTTCCACCAGAGGGGGTGTTAAATCTTGACAGAAGGATGCAAAGCCACAGGGAAAATGAGAATTTATTCATGGCAGAGGAGCTGAGTTGACAGTCCAGTGGTGGTGGATTCCTAAGCTAGTTTTCGAGACTAGCTCTCCGATGTACCCATTAACTCGGTGAAAAACCTGATTTTCTGCAAATTTCCTTTTCTGCCTCAGGTAGCCAGAATTAGCTTCTTTGATTTGCTACCAAAAACCATGGCTGGTACATAATTTTCTCCACATGTGAGTATTTCTATTCAGAAATACCCTTACAATCAGTGCCAAGAGAGACTTGCCACTCCCCTTACTGTCACCACTGGCACATGTGCGAATTCAGCCATGGAGACACGCATCTCTTCCTCCAAGGACCACCCGGATTGAGTGGCTGGCCTTGACATTACCACGGATTTAAACTTCCACTTAAATTTGGGCTCCTATAGTTATTTTAAATGTCTTTTTAAAAGACATCACCCCATGAAATAAGTCAGTCAGAGAAGGACAGATATTATATGTTTTCACTCATATATATGTGGATCTTGAGAAACTGAACAGGAGACCATGGGGGAGGGGCGGGGGGGGGAGTTACAGAGAGGGAGGGAGGCAAACCATAAGAGACTCTTAAATACAAACTGAGAACAAACTGAGGGCTGATGTGGGGAGTGGGGTAGAGGGGAAAGTGGGTGATGAGCAATGAGGAGGGCACTTGTTGGGATGAGCACTGGGTGTTGTATGTAAGCGATGAACCATGGGAATCTACCCCCAAAACCAAGAGCACACTTTACATACTGTATATTAGCCAATTTGGCAATAAATTATATTAAAAAAATATAAAGATAATCTTCATTTCGAAAAAAAGAAGGCAAAAATCACACACACAAAATAAATAAATCAAAGACATCATTCCAATACTTCATTGAAATAAAAAGCTAGTGGGAATAGAGCTGCCAGATGTAAGTTTACTGTAAGTGAAGCCATTACTCATCTTTGGAGGAATGGCTGCATGGCCACATTTTCTTGTTTTAAAGTAACAAGGAGAGAGGTGCCTGGGTGGCTCAGTCGGTTAAGTGTCCGACTTCAGCTCAGGTCATGATCTCATGGTTCGTGGGTTCAAGCCCCGCGTTGGGCTCTGTACTGACAGCTCAGAGCCTGGAGCCTGCTTCGGATTCTGTGTCTCCCTGTCCCTCTGCCCCTAGCTTGCTCGCACTCTCTCTCTCAAAAATAAATAAACATTAAAAAAATTAAAGTAATGAGGAAAACTTAAGGTACAGGTAGATAGAACTGTATTCTATTTGTCATTATGCAGGTGTGAAAGGATTATTTGTTACATATTAGGGAGTATAATCAAAGGTGAAGAAATCACTAAGTGTCTCAGACACTAAGTGTCACTAAGCAAAGAATTGCCACAGCTGGGAGAGGTTGGTCAGCTCATTTTTCTTCCATACACACTTGTTGTTATTATTATTTTACCATTTTAACCATGTTTAAGTGTACAATTTATTGGCATTAAGCACATTCACATTGCTGTGCAATCCCCGTCTCCAGAAGTCTTCATCTTCCCCAAATGAAACTAAGTATCCATTAAACATTAACTTCCCTTTCCTCCCTACCCCCAGCCCTGGCAGCCACCATTCTATCTTGCTTGTCTTTATGAATTTGACTACTCTAGGTACCTCATATACCTGGAATCGTACGACATTTGTCTTTTTGTGACTGGCTTATTTCATTTAGCACAATGTCCTCAAGGTCCATCCATGTTGTAGAATTTGTCAGAATTTCTCTCCTTTTTAAGGCTGAATAGGTCTTGCTCAATTATTCTTTGTGATTTAAGATAGGCACCAAGTACCTATCTACCAAAAAGTTCCAGCTGATTTTATTTTACTTTTTAAAAGTTTTCTATTATTTATTTTTACACTTATTTATTTTTGAGAGACAGAGAGACAGAGTGTGAGTGGGGGAGGGGCAGAGAGAGAGAGGGAGACACAGAATCCAAAGCAGGCTCCAGGCTCTGAGCTGTCCGCACTGAGCCCGACGCGGGGTTCAAATCCACAAACAGTGAGATCATGATCTGAGCCGAAGTCAGATGCTTAACTGACTGAGCCACCCAAGAGCCACATTCCAGCTGATTTTAAAGAAATGACTTCAAATTAATGATGTCATTGAATCTGCCCGCTGAAGGAAAAGTGACTCAGAAGGATCTATAGATCATTGATTCTCAAGATGTGCTCTTGTATTAGATTCATATAAGGCGCTTGCCAAAGTTTAGACTTGTAGACCCCTCCCTAAAAGCACAGAATCGGAATCCCTGAGGCTGGAATTGGTGATGTACATTGTGCAAACCCTCCAGATGATTGCCATGTTTGGCAGTTTCAGGACTGAGTACCAAGGCATGGGATGGTACAGCTATGTCTACATTATTGTTGGTCAGCAAAACACATTTAAAGTAGTTTCTTTTTATTCTAAAAAGGTACCAATAGATGGTTAGATGGTGCATCACAGAATTGAGGAAACATGGAATTTAAATCTGCTTATTTGAAGATGGATTTTTAAATAAAAAAAAAATTTTTTTAATGTTTTTATTTATTTTTGAGAGACAGAGTGTGAGCGGGGGAGGAGCAGAGAGAAAGACACAGAATCTGAAGAGGCTCCAGGCTCTGAGCCGTCAGCACAGAGCCCGACGTCGGGCTCAAACTCACAAGCCGTGAGATCACGACCTGAGCTGAAGTCAGACGCTCAACTGACTGAGCCACCCAGGCGCCCCTAAGATGGATTTTTAGATTTAGGAAAGTTATCCTGTCTTTGCTCACACTGGACCTTAGTCCAGGTGAGCCCTTCCCCTCTGGCTTAGGATCTAGAAATCTAGCCTAAATCCTTATCATCCTTCAAATACACCTGGCCAAACCTTGATTCAGTTCCATGTTACTTAACTTCCTTAAGCTCCAATTCTCTCATCTGTAAAATCGAGCTGTTGAGTAATTATATGAGAAAATGCTCTTAATATGCTCAGTATAATGTTGGGACTTTTGTAAACTCTCAGTAAATATAAACTTTTATTATTGTTTCTGTGCCCTCCCCCCAACCCCAACCCCTGCTTTAGGTGAACTCAATTGCTTCCTCATCTGAGCTCCCTGAACCTCTTGCTTACACTTTATAATCAGATGGATGTATGGGTCTCTCTCAAAGCATCATAAATTCTTTAGCCGCAGGGGCCATGTCTTCCTCATGGTCGCACAAGACATGGTTAAGAGTATGGGCTTTGTACTGGCCTTACTCTTTTTCAAAACTTAAAAAAATTGAGATATAATTGACATATAACATCATCTTATATTAGTTTCAGGTGTCCTAAGAAATCTGCTGACAAAGTGCTTCCAATTAAAAACAGTAACAACAACAATAAATCCTGAGTCAAAAGCAGTTCATAGGAAACAAAGGGAAGGCAGTGGTCAGATTTTTTTCTTTTACTGTCGTTCACTTATGATAAAAGATTTTTGAGGCTCCCCTTCCTAACCTGTTTTTATCTTCCAGTGGGGGAAAGATCTAGGCACCAGCAAAGAATACGGAAAGAACCAAACAACTGCAGTGAAATTTACTGATGATAGTATATATATGGATTTCCTCATTCTATAATTTCTAAGAGAATATTATGTGCTTATACGCATGATTTTGTATTACCAAATCATTACTCAGAAACTTAAAAAAATAACCTAGTGGTTTTGTTTACTGAACTTGTGAGAGTACATTACAAGTTATTTAAGATAGACAAGTCAATACATCATTAATGATAGGAAACTCTATGATCAATTTGTAAAGAGGGCCATGCATATTTCTGCTTTAACCATAAGTATAAGAGTGATCACAGTTGGAAAGTTATAGACAATAATAATAATGGCTAGTGCTAATAATATGCTTACTAAGGCACTGTTCTCATCAGTATACATATATTCATTTACTTAATCTTCACATAAGTCTAGAGTAGGCACTATGACTATATTCATCAAGATTATTGTTTTTGCAAATACATATTTCTATACTATGTAAAGTTGATGCAAATTAAACAATTAGAAACAAGGTGGTAACTAGGTGATGGATGTGTTAATTAGCTTAGTTGTAGTAATCGTTTCACTATATATGTACATTAAACCATCATATTGTACATCTTAAATAAATACAGTTTTTGTCAATTATGCCTCAACAAAGCTGGAAAAAAAGAAAAAAGTACAGGCTTTGGACTCAGCTGCCTGGGGTCTAATCCTGGCTCCATCACTTACTAGTTTTGTGAGCTTGGGCAAGTTACTTAACCTCTCTGTGCTTCATTTCCTCATCTGTAAAAATGGGGCTAATAATGGCATCCACATACCTCATGGGGCTTTGAAGTTAACATACTAGAGACATTTAGAATCATTCTGACATCTAGAAAGCTCTCCAAAAGCTTTCAAGTTATCTACTGGTTTTTAAAAAAAATTTTTTTTTTAATGTTTATTTACTTTTGAGACAGAGAGAGACAGAGCATGAATGGGGGAGGGTCAGAGAGAGAGAGGGAGACACAGAATCCGAAACAGGCTCCAGGTTCTGAGCTGTCAGCACAGAGCCCGATGCAGGGCTCGAACTCACGAACCGTGAGATCATGACCTGAGCCGAAGTCGGACGCTTAACCAACTGAGCCACCCAGGTGCCCCTCTACTGGTTATTTAAAAGACCTTTGTAACAGGTGCATGGTGGGAGCATAATAAATGTTGAAGGATGCCTGGTTGGGACAAAGCATAGTCTTCAGCCATGGAGAAAATGCAATTAATTAGGGGAAAGGTGACAGGGCAATGATGCTTGAGCCAAGTGAAAGAATCAGTGTTCAGAAGACAGCTAATGAAAGACACAACTGAGCACAGAACTGCCCACATTTTGTAGAGCTGCTGGACCCTCAAAGATCCAGAGGCCTTTCTTTTCTTGTTTGTGAAACAGATGGAGTTCTACCAGTTGGTCTTAAAGGCCCTGAGTTGCTCCTAAAATAAAGCTATGATTCTAATCACAGACACTCCCTGGCTTACAAAAGTCCTGTGCGTAGCCAGACTGGCCGGGATAACCAGAGCATACACTGGACCCAGTGAGGGGAGAGTAATGAATTTTCGCGAAGATTCTGTTACAGAGGGTGGTCAGGTCGCTATCATCACTAGAGTTCAGCCACACTATGCTAAGGGGGTCTGGGAAAGAGCTACCACTTAAAAAACAAAGTTGAAAACCAGTGGCCTTGAGACTGAACAAAGCCCTCGGCTCTATTTTGTTTGGCCTACATAGTGTCTTTACTTTTGGAGTTGACTGTTTTTGGTCCAGACATGCACTGTTATTTTTTACAGATAGCCCATTCCACCTGGCACCCACTTCTGAGTGGAAATACCACAGCTCTGACTCAGACCAACATTTGCCTCTGAAAAATCACCCCCAGCTCCTGGGCTCCTGAGAAGGTCTTGTAGCTCTCCAGAGAACTGTACCATCTGAGGTCACAGGTGTTTCCCCCACTGGGCTGTGATCACCCAAGGGTCGGGGCCCTTTTACTCTGCTCTCTACAGTACCAAGACAGTGCTCACCAAGACCAGCCCTCAGCAAATGCTTCCTGAAGGACTGTTTTCTGTGGAAAACTGTTGCAAATTCCCCAAACTGGCTTTAAACAACCTTTTGGGACACCTCTCTCTCTGGAACTTAGAAGTGCAATAAACACTTTGAAATTTAACAATACATTTTAAATGAAAAGTCAAAAGTGGATGAACTAATAATGATCAAGTGTCCAGGATGTGCTTGGAATGGTTGCTGAGGGACATATGTCTGTAGAACAAAGGCTGCTAGCTTTATCCATAATAGCCCCAAACTGGAAACAATCCAAATGTCCCTCAGCAGGTGAACGGATAAACTGTACAGTGGAATACCGCCCAGCAATAAAAGGAATGAGCTACTGACACACAGCCGCTCGGGTGAATCTCAGAAACACCATGCTGAGTGAGAGAAGCCAGACGCTAAAGAATACACACTGATAGGAAATTCTAGAGCAGGCAGAGCCAAGCTGCAGTGACTGGGAGCACATCAGTGGTTGCCTCTGGCTGAGGGCGGCTGGGACTGACTGCAAAGCGGCACAGACAAAGAAGAGCTTCTCAGGGGGATGGAAAGTTTCTATTCCTTGATGATGGCAGTGGTTACACGGGTGTGCATTGGTCAAAACTCACCAAACTGTACAATCAAAATGACTGCATTATTATGTTATACTTCAATCAAACTGACATAAATAAATGCATAAGAAAGGAAGGGAAGGAAGAGAGAACAAATTCAAGGCTGCTAAACTTATTTAAAGATACACATCTCCAAAAACTGCTGAATGGACAAGGAAGTTGAAATCTGTTCATCAAGGGGACTGCACAGTGCATCTTGCTGGGCATGAGTTGAATTTAACTAAAGCAGGAGCCCTATGCTTTGGTTGAAATCAGTCTTCACCAGAGAGGTTATTGTAAAATTTGGCTCATCCACTGGAACTTTGAGAATTGTGTAATTTCACAAGTGTCCTACCTTCTGGCCAAGGTGATAAGAAAGTTTCTCACGGTGATGGGTCAGGGATGAGAATGCTCTGAGTTTATGAGAATCTGTTCCAGCTAGGTAGAATGCAGCAGACCCTGGGATACATTCAAACATGTGTGTGTGTGTGTGTGTGTGTGTGTGTGTGTGTGTGCATGTGGGGGTAGTGCATGTATGTGTGTATTAATGAGTATGTATGAAGGGCACAGGAATCAATACCATAACAGACTTGTCCCATGGTGCTCAATGTATTTTTAACATTTATTCATTCAATTATAGACATTTCAATTCTATAAGACTTTTTTTTTAATGTTTATTTATTTTTGAGAGCAAGTGGGGGAGGGGCAGAGAAAGCAGGAGACAGAATCTGCAGCAGCCTCCGTGCTGTCAGCACAGAACCCAATGTTTGAGCACAGCTCAAACTCATGAACTGTGAGATCATGACCTGAGTTGAAATCAAGAGTTGGACGCTTAACCAACCGAGCCACCCAGGTGCCCCATCAATTCTATAAGACCTTCTAATGGAACTTTTATTCGTCTAGAACAAAACAAGAGATGTCATCAATCCAACTGGTTAAAAATGTAGTTTCTATTTGCAAAGGGACCCACAAGCTATATAGCTGAGAAAGAGAATTTGTCCTGTGGAAGATCCCAGCTTGGCATCCTGGCTCCATGTTCTGGGAACAAAAGGAGGGGGCAGGAAGGAAGGGGCCACTTCTATCCAATCAGGGGCTTCCATCACAGCCCCCATGGAAACCATGGTCTCCATCTGAAGGCACCCACCAGGAAATGACACCTGAGATTAGAACAGTTGCCCCTGGCTCAGGTAAATATAGGGCGGGGGCCCTGAGAAAACAAATTTGGCAGTCTGTTTTTAATAGAACAGGAAAAAAAAAATGCTTAAGTTCCTTCCCAGAGCCAAGTTGCTAATTACATGAGTTTTAAACAAGATGTGTGTCAATAAAAGGACGCAAGATAATGCAGGACAGCCAGAACTGAGGCCAGGTTCCTCCTGCCCATGCCCCTGGCCCCATTCTTGGGGTGGGCAAGGCCACTTGCCCAGTTGGACATGGCCCAAGACTCTGCACAGACCTCTCCTCTTTGGCAGGGCACTGGCCTGCCCCTTGTAGAACTAGCAGCTCCTGTCAAATGCCAGGTCCCTCATATCCCTACTGCAGCTGTTACTGGGCTGATTTGTTTGTGTAACACTAGCCTCTCTCCCAGAAGTCCCTTAGGTGTCATATCCATCTCTGTGTCCCTCCAGCACTTAGTCGATTGTCTAGCACAGACTGTCCACACAGCCATTGTCAATGTGCCGGTGGTGCCTCTTAACTGTAGTTCTTGTCCCCGGGATCCTTCCTTTCCAATCTCGTCCTCACATGATTCCCAACCCTTCTCAGAACTCAGAGACAATCTCCAAAACTTTGGGTGCCCTGATTCCTTCTAGATCAAATGTTTACAAATTCTCCATGACTAGTCACCACATTACCCCTCCGGCCTTTTCTCAGGGGCTCTTGCTAAACCTCACCCTCCTCTCCCCATAAACCACACTGGGCTCTTTGCTGTTCTCCAAAAGCATTCTGCAGCCCCCTGCCTTTGCACCTTTGCCCAGACTTTCTTTAGCTCCAAATGCCCTGCTCCTTCTCCATCTCCAGCTACCCATCCCTCTGGGTCACTTCCCTCTGGGACACCTTCTCTCACCTGAGTAGAATGGATCCTCTCTCCCCATTTCTTCCTGAGAAGAAGATATGTGTTCTGCTGCAGCCCATCCACTGCACTAAATTATAAGCATCCTGAGAGCAGGGGCCAAGTCTTAATCATGCTTGGAACCCAAAAGCCCACCACAGGATACTTTGTACTATCTAAATCAGGTTCCCTGTGACGTATTCTTTTTTTTTTTTTTTAATTTTTTTTTTCAACGTTTATTTATTTTTTTTGGGACAGAGAGAGACAGAGCATGAACGGGGGAGGGGCAGAGAGAGAGGGAGACACAGAATCGGAAACAGGCTCCAGGCTCTGAGCCGTCAGCCCAGAGCCCGACGCGGGGCTCGAACTCATGGACTGCGAGATCGTGACCTGGCTGAAGTCGGACGCTTAACCGACTGCGCCACCCAGGCGCCCCTCCCTGTGATGTATTCTTATAGCACCAATGATTTTTCTTTCATAACCCTTATACTTCCCAATGATATATTTATTTGGTGATTATAAGACAGAAACTCTATGAGGGCAGAGACTCTCTCATTCCATTCACCACTGTATACCCAGTACTCAGTACCTACTATTGAATGTAGTAGGTATTCAAGAAATTTGGTTTATTGCTCAAAAAATGAAAAACAGAACTACCATATGATCTAGCAATCCCACTTCTGGGGATTCAGAAGAATTAAATTCAAAAGAATTTAAATCAAGATCTCAAAGAGATATTAGCATTCCCATGTTTATTGCGGTACTATTCATAATAGCCAAGATATGGAAACAACCTTAATGTCCTTTGGCAGACGAACAGATAACAAAAATGTGGTTTATACATACAACAGAATATTATGCGGCTTTAAAAAGGGAGATTCTGCAACATGGACGGAGCTGGAAGACATTACACTGAGATAAGTCACTCGCAGAAGGACAGATACTGCATGATTTTGTTTACATCAGGAATCTAAAATAACCAAACTTGGGGCGCCTGGGTGGCTCAACTGGGTAAGTGTCCAACCTTGGCTCAGGTCACAACCTCATACTTTCTGAGTTTGAACCCTGCGTTGGGCTCTGTGCTCATAGCTCGGAGCCTAGAGCCTGCATCAGATTCAGTGTTTCCCTCCCTCGCTCCCTGCTCCTCCACTGCTCACTCACTCTCTCTCTCTCTCTCTTTCAAAAATAAATAATAATAATAAAAACATTTAAAATAACCAAACTTGGGGCACCTGGGTGGCTCAGTCGGTTGAGCGTGCAACTTCGGTTCAGGTCATGATCTCACAGTTTGTGAGTTTGAGCCCTGCACTGGTCTCTGGGCTGACAGCTCAGAGCCTGGAGCCTGCTTTGGATTCTGTGTCTCCCTCTCACTCTGCCCTTCCCCTGCTCATGCTCTGTCTCTCTCTCTCTCTCTCTCAAAAATAAATAAACACTGAAAAAAAATTTTTTTAAATAACCAAACTCATATAATCATAGAGTGGAATGGTGGTTGCCAGGGGCACGGTGCAGGGGAGGGGGATGGGACGTTCTTAATCAAGGGGCACAAAGTTTCAGTTAAGTAAGAGGAGTAAGTTTAAGACATCTGCTGTATAAGATGTGCCCAGAGTTAACAATACTGTACTGAACACTCAAAATTTAAGAGGGTGGGTTGCATTTTAACATTATACATATATACACATACATACATACATACATAAATAAAATATGAAACAGTAAAATAAATCTGATTAACAAAGTGAATTAACTTGAATGAGAAGTGTAACTGATTTTTAGCACATTAGAGGGTTTAGTTGCTTAAATAGTTCTGTGAGTTTCTAAAAAAAGAGCTGTTACTAATTGTAGGAAGTACAAATCATCTCAAAATAAACATCAGATATCTGGGATTGCTCAGGTATTAAATATATTTTTTCAAAAATAGTCACTGTTAACAATAGCAGCCACTTCAGTTAAACATGTGCAAGGAGTCCTTGTATCATTTCCAGGCTGAGTTTACTCTGCAACTGGAAAAGGCTGTTTCTGAAAATGTGATTGGGGGTAGGTACAGAATGATAGCAAAAAATTAAAGACGGCAGTCAATATGACTGAGCTCTCTCAATATTCCTGCACTGCCCTGAGAGCTTTCTATTAGCACACTCTCCATAATCCTCACAATAACCCCATGAAACAGGTGCTATTATTGTCCCCCTTTTACAGGTGAGGATACAGAGAATCAGAGAGGTTAAATAACTTACCAAAGTCACACAGCTATTTCCTAAGAGCCATGTTTCAAACCCAGGCACTTGCATCTCACAGCCTATGCTTTTATCCATGAGCCCAGCGTGGGGCTCAAACTCATGAACTGCAGGATGGTGATCTGAGCTGAAGTCAGATGCTTCACTGACTGAACCACTGAGGCTCCCCCTTTGTGATATTTTTATGTATTTATTTATTTATTATTATTATTTTTTAACGTTTTATTTATTTTTGAGACAGGGAGAGACAGAGCATGAACAGGGGAGGATCAGAGAGAGGGAGACACAGAATCCGAAACAGGCTCCAGGCTCCGAGCCGTCAGCACAGAGCCCGACATGGGGCTCGAACTCACGGACTGCGAGATCATGACCTGAGCCGAAGTTGGCCGCTCAACCGACTGAGCCACCCAGGCGCCCCTTTGTGATATTTTTAAAAGTAGTTTTATAAGTGTTCTACAATAAATATATATTATTTTTGTAATAAGAATAAGCATACTGTAAAAATTATTTGTCCATATGTGACTCGGATAACAATATTACTAAGGAAGGTTTTCCTTTTCTTCTATAATGGCGTTTCTAGCTAGGGTCTGGATTTCTAGCCTTTTCCAGCCTATCACCATCTCAAGAAGGCCTGTGGGTGAAGTAGTACTTTTGCCACTACACATAACCTCCGGGGGAAGAGGCAGTCCTCCATCAGCTGTACTTGCCTGAGCCATGGAAACAAGCTGGTAAGGAGAGGAGTCACAGACACTTTGCTCTTGCTGGCCTCTCCATTTCCTTTCACCCCTAGCTCTCTCCACAAAGCTGATCAGATGTGCAAGTGGTTTGGGGGTAAATAGGGGCGGGGAAGGGGTCGGCAGTGAGTGGGGGTCCAGGCTCCCACTGGGGGTGGGGAGGGGCTGATACTAAACCCTGTCCTGGAGAACCAACAAGATAGCCAGAGAAGAGAAACAGACAAACTCCATGGCCTCCATATCTGCACACACTGTGGAAGTTCAAGGAGTGTTCATCTCCAAGTGTTCAGCTGGTAGTGGCCACCTCTGAGAGACTACAACTGGCTACAAGAAGATCCCTGTGGTTACAGAGCTCCCTGTTTTCCTGTGCCTGGCCTGAGGGGGTTTGGCCACTGAACATTCCACAGTTTAAATAAAATCAAGGACCAAATCTGTCCTTGGATGGGCTTGGTGTTGTTTATTTTCTATTTCCTCCCCCAACTCCTTCTTCCTTTGGAATTTAGTCCAAAACTCTGTGAACTAACTTATCAGGGTCTGTTTCCTCCTAAAATAAACAAGCTAACCTCATAGCCTGTCTCTTTTTCCTCTGGGGATGTTGTAAAGATAACGATGGGACAGATGGGGGCCATGTGACCCTGAAGCTCCTTACATCAAGGATCACACCATAGGGCAGACAGGTGGGGAATGGAGAAAGGTTCCATTTGAGTATTGGGCCTGATGAACGCTGTGGCATCTGGTCATGTGACCAAGTCAAAGGGAAAATTGGGTTTCATGTCTTGTTTTCCTTATCAGGCTAAAAGTTAGGTTAAGAAGCAGGTCCATTTAAAGAGGAATGAGCCCTGGAAAAAGACAGCAACATTATGAGGCATTTTAGGCTCTCTGCTGCAGAGAGAATTTGCTGAAAATTGACCAAAAAAATCCTACAAGTTCTGGAGCCTGGTTCAGCCATTTCACTTTGCTGGGCCTCAGTTTCTATATATATCAGATGGGTTAGTTGATCCCATCTGATATATATAGAAAGTAAGAATTCTTTCCAGATCTTAAGTTAACTATACTAGGTATCAGCTAGTTACATTACCAGCATAAGAATGTAAAACCACTCAGGTGGCTATAGGAATACTCAGTGACTACATCTAATGATAAAATTACCATTAATCATCAAAATAATCATTAATTAAAAACTTGTTACTTGTTAATTTGGCACCCAACTGCAAACAACTCTAGGCTGGAAGAAATTACCAGAGGAAAATCACAGAATTGGAGGCATTCAAGAACGCTTAAGAGATCATCAGATCCAACCTTCTAATAAGACAAGTAAGAGAATCCAGGAATCAAGTGTCACACCCATGGAGACTGCCCATTCCTCATTTTCCAATGGAGGCAAAATGCCAGTAAGACACAGTCTCCACCCACGTGTGATGAGGCTAAATATTTACAAACACAGCTCCTACCTCGACAATACATCTTGTCATTTCGTGGTTCAGAAGGGCAAAAAGACAATATTTCTCCAACCTACCATTTTCTAAAGAGAAATGTTAAACCAAGAATATGACAACTGGTGGGGTCAACAAACAGTTGCAAGCCACTTCTGACCCTCGATACCCTGCCCTGCCCTTTTCCTCCTTTTAAACAATTCCAGTGTTGCGTGAGTGTTCTGTGAGCATTTGGACAACAGCCAGTCATGAAGGCCAGTGCCAGCAGCTAAATTATCAGCTAACCTGCTCCTAAAGCCAAACTACCCAGAGGTAGTTATTTCTGGGTTTATGTCACAGATAGAAAGACAGATCAAGTCAGTGGGGACCATATTAATCCACACTGAGTTCCTTACTTAAAAAATGGTTCAATTATTTTATTAAATAAAAGTACACGTAGTTACCCACCGCTGTTTCAAAATGGTCAAATGCCTCCAGAAAGGAAATACCTTGAAAATATTTGTAAATATGCAAAGGTGCTCAACCACACCGATAATAAGAATGAAAATTAGAATTATAATGAGATACCATTTACCTATTAGATAATGCAAAGATAAAGGGAAGATAAGGGGAGGGGAATCAGTAATGCCCTGAGTTGGGGAGGGTGTGTGGTGTAAACAGGCACTTTTGTATCGTTGGTGGGAATGTGAAGAGGTACATCTTCTAGACAAGGCATTTTGTCACCAGCTAACACAGTAAAAAGACCACGGTTCCTTTTGATTCAGCAATTTCACTACTAGAAGTGCATCTGTTTTTTTTTTTTTTTCAATTGAAGTATAATTGACATGACATTGAAGTATAATTGACATTATGTTAGTTTCAGGTATACAACATAGTGATTTGACAATTCCATACAGTACTTTTAACCTCTGTGACTTATTTTATTTTTAAAGGTTTATTTATTTTTGAGAGAGAGAGAACATGCGTGTATGTGCAGAGGAGGGGCAGAGAGAGAGGGACAGAGGATCTGAAGTGGGCTCTTCGCTGACAGCAGAGAGCCCAATGTGGGACTTAGACTCAAGAACCATGAGATCGTGACCTGAGCCGAAGTCAGATGCTCAAAGGACTGAGCCACCCAGGCGCCCAGTTTTTAGAACTGGAAGTGTGTACCTCTTAATTTCCTTTATCAAGTTCACCCATATCCCACCCACCTTCCCTCTGGCAACCAGTTTGTTCTCTGTACTTAAGGGTCTGTTTGTTTTTTGTTTGTTTTGTATCATATAGTTCCATTTGCACCCTACTGTGCAACAAACTATATATTTGCACTGTGTGCAAAACTATATTCTACAGCACTGTTTGTAACAAACTGCCAATGATCAGAAATGGTCTGGATGCCATCCGTCAAGAGGATACCAGCTGTTAATTTGGGCACATCTACACGATGGACAAAAGAAGCAGCTCTAAGGTCCTGACACAGACGCGCTCCAAGATTTACTGCTAAGTGGAAAATTCTTGGTGCAGAGCAGCATACAGGACTCTCCTGCTCTGGGAGGAACCCCGAGACACTGCTGGCAGAGTTTGCTCTGGAAGAGGAACTGGGGGTGTGGCTGGGACACTCTTCACCATCTAACTTCCTGAAACTTGAATTTTTCATCTCAAATATGTATACACACTTGTGCAACATGGCACTATACTGAAGAAGACTACAGAAAGGTGAAATGCTGAATGATGGTCTGATTTGCACTTTACTTTGTGATTTGGATTCAAGCAGGAGGTGGTTTTGTGAAAGAGGCTAAAATAATCCTGGTGAAGTGGGGGTTTCTAGAGGAAACTATGTCATGGAGGGTGTGAGAAATATCCCCAGATACCAGAAAGAAGATTATGGAGAAAAGAATTGGAAAAGTGACAAGAGCCGGGGCCCTTGGCCACAAAAGGACACCTCGTCCAGGTCACTGTCTTCAGCAGGTTTTCCCAGCTCCCTTCCTGGGCTGCCTTCCCCTGGCATTCTTTCCACAGGCCTATTGTCAAGTTCACATATTTCCTTTATCGTTCCCTCTCCGTTTTTGGTTTCCTGGAAAAGCAAGGTCCTTGCCGGACTGAGTCCCAGTACCTGCCACTATCAGCTCTCCCTGGGAAAACGTCGGAGCATGTGGCCGAGCTAACTTGCACGCTCCGTCCATCTATTCTGGGACCGCCCAATTAATTCCATGAAGCGAACAAAGCTAAACCACTGCCAAATGGTTAATAGTTGTTATGTCACTTTATCCTCAAACAGCCCTGGGAGGGAGAATTTGGTCCCTTTATAAAAGCATGAACTGAGGAACCCACAGTCAAGTGGGGGTGCCAGGATTTGAACTGAGGTCAGCCTCCGCCAGGGCCCACAGACAGCTTGCCTGCATCACACCGCCTCCCTCTCTGCTTCCCTGGGAAACAAAAATGCCCCTATTTTCAGCATGCGTCTACATCCACTGGCTCAACAGGCCTAGCCGCCTAGTGCCAGTGCGTGAGACCTGACTTCCGGCCACACTCTGGGGCCTCTCGCACAATGCATGCTTCATTACTAAAGTCTGTGGAACACTTAGGTATTTACACCAATTATTCAGACCCTCACAAGATCTAACTCTGTGAAGAAAGTATGTTTCTTCCCATTTTACAGAGGAGGAGACTGAGGCTCACAGAGGTGGAATAACTTGCCCAGGTCACCCAGCTGGTAAGTAGAAGTGCCAAGGGAAGTGGAAAAACGTCACAAGCCAGTGTTGCTCCTCACTATGCAGCTCCACCTTCACCTATAATCCTGCATTTTCTCATTTAAAATTTTTTTTAAAAATATTTATTTTTGAGAGAGAGAGAGAGAGAGAGAGAGAGAGAGACAGACAGACAGTGTGTGAGCAGAGGAGAGGCAGAGAGAGAGGGAGACACAGAATCCGAGGCAGGCTCCAGCCTCTGAGCACCCCCCCCGATGCAGGGCTCGAACTGACAAACCATGAGATCATGACTTGAGCCAAAGTCAGATGCTTAACTGACTGAGCCACCCAGGTGCCCCTATTCCTTCATTTTCAATCTATCACTCCCACCCTCCAGTCTGGGGGTCTCCTTTGGTGCACAGTGACTGTGGGGAGAGGGCTTTTCCCACACATAACAATCAGGATGGAGGTTACATAACAAGAATGCCCTCACTGGGCCCCTGGGTGGCTCAGTCAGTTAAGCATCCAACTTCAGCTCAGGTCATTGTCTTGTGGTTCATGAGTTCAAGTCCCCATCAGGCTCTGTGCTAACAGCTCAGAGCCTGGAGCCTGCTTCGGATTCTGTGTCTCTGTCTCCCTCTGCCCCTACCCTGCTCATGCTCTGTCTCTCGAAAGTAAATAAACATTAAAAAAAAAAAATAATTAAAAAAGAATGTCCTTATTATAGCAGTAACTTTTGAACATCTGAAAATGTAAATGAGAAATCTCTTCTTTATTTTTCTTTAGAGGTTCCTAAAACTCCTAACTTTCAAAGAAGTCTAGAGATGTTGGGGGTGCTCCTACATGGAGTGAAGGCACAGGCAGAGGACAGCAGTGTCAGGCCAGGACTCCCTGTCAGATGCCTAAGAGGCTAATGCAACAGCAGTCACCGGGTCGCCCAGGGACCACGGTGGGGCGGGCAGTTACCTCCGCTTCCTTTCAAAGCCCTCGCCTGGGAGGATGTTGGTTAGTTACAGAGCCCAGCTGAGTACTGAGCTGCCCCCACCCCATCCAAGGACCCCACCCCCACCCCATCCTCCATCCTGGCCTCCGAGAGGGCAGCGTTCACACTGAAACATAAATGTGGGGCACAACTCAAGTCCATTTTGGTAGGTTTCCCAACTTTGTAATCATCCCTTCTTTCACTTGGCTTGGGGGCAGCAGAGCACACAGGAAAGGGCAGACTCAGCACCACCGCAGATTCCTAAAGTGGGGATCTGCCTGCCCCAGAACTCCTGGACAGGCTGCTTTCCAAGCTCCACTGCACACTCCCCCATGTTGTTTGTGCTGAGGCCAGAAGTAGCCTGTTAACAAGTTCGCTGGAGCCTGAGTATCCCAGCAGGAGGGCTTCATTGCATCATTCGGACTCATCAACTCCAGGGCAGAAGGGGGATGGAGAGATGGTGACCTAAGGACGGGTCCCACCGAAGAAGAAATGACCATGACAACCAGGGAAGAGAAAACCAAGCAACCAAACAAACCCAAAGGAGGGGAGTGGCAGACCCAGGGCTGGTTCTGTTACTGCTCAGTACAAGAACTCCCGGACGCTCAGAGCAATAATTCTAGGTAATCAAGAAAAGGTTAAAAAAGTTAATCCCTCAATGGCTTCTGATTTCTTTCAGAATAAAATTCATGTGCTTCCCTCAGGCCAACAGCTCACACCAGTGCCCCCCCCCCCCCCCACCACCTCAATGCCCACCACTTCCTGGCTACTTAACGAGCCTCTAGCCTTCCCTGGACCTGTCAGGTCTTACCTACCCTTGGCCTTTGCCTACAATGCCCTTCCTCCAATTCCCTGCCAGGCTAGTCCTTTTACTCTTTAGGTCTTAGCCTGAATGCCACCTCCTCAGAGACACCTCCCCTGACTCCCCATCTAAAGTAGGATCACCCCTGCTGTGGGACTCAGCAATTACTTTCTTCAAGTCTTTGTTTGAGCTTGCATTTGTTTTGTATTTCTGCTCATCCATCGCCCTCCCTGGTGTAGACTGCAGGAAGGTGTGACAGGGTCTATCTTGTTCTATTAAAAGTGCCTGATACCTGACACATAGTATGTGCTTAAGAAATGGACCAGGAGATGGGGTGGCTCAGTCGGTTGAGCATCCGACTTCAGCTCAGGTCATGATCTCGTGACTTGTGAGCTCAAGCCTCGCGTCGGGTTCTGTGCAGCTCAGAGCCTGGAGCCCGGTTTGGATTCCGTGTCTCCCTCTCTCTCTGCCACCTCCCCTGATCATGCTCTGTCTCTCTCTCCTTCAAAAATAAACAAATATTTAAAAAAAGAAAAAGAAAAAGGAGAAATGGACCAGGAGGAACCCAGCAGAGTTTGGTGCATGGCAAACATTCAATATAAGGAAACCTCTTTCCCTTTCTACTATCCTTTGAATGAGAATGCAGGGCAGTGTGTACGGGGTCTCCCAAAGACTACCATCAAAAATCGCTGAAGGTAAAAAACCTAGGAGGTTTGTTGTTTGTAGGGGGAGTGCATCAATTACAAAAACATGGCCCATCTGGTATCCTTCCCCAGTGCTGCCTTCTTGTGCGTGTGTTTGTGTGTATGTGTGAGAGAGAGACAGAGAGAGATTGAGAGAGATGTTCTCCTGGTTTGTATCCTTGTCTCCTGTGGTTAAAAGCACACAGTCTGGAACGAGACTGTCTGGTTTGAATCAGCCACTTACTAGCTGTTTTGATTATTAGTCACCTTAAAACTAAGTGGCGTAGGGGTTGCCTGGGTGGCTCAGTCAGTTAAGCATCTGACTCTTGGTTTCAGCTCAGGTAGTGATCTCACAGTTTCATGAGTTCAGGCCCCGCATCTGGCTCTGTGCTGGCAGTGCAGAGCCTGGTTGGGATTCTCTCTCTCACTTGTGCTGTCTCTCTGTCTCTCAAAATAAACTAACTTAGAAAAAACTTAGTGGCTTAAACAACAACTTATTACTTTCTCAGGTCTGAGGGTTGACTGGGCTCAGCTGGGTGGTTCTAGATTGAGGAGTGTCATGAGGTGATAGTCAGATGGTAGTTGGGGCTGGAACCATCTGAAGGCTCACCTGAGCTAGTTGTCCTTGATGGCTTCTTCCCTCACACCTCAGCTAGGCTAGAGGTGACCTGAGCCTCCTGGCCTCTCCATGTGACTAGTCTGGGCTTCCCTCACAGTATGGTGGTTTTGGGGTGGTTAGACTTTTTAGATGTCAGTTGGCTGCACAGAGATCCAGCTGGAACTTTCAGGACTTCTGAATTAGATGTGGGGTCATGAAGCATCACTCTTGCTGAATTCCCCTCAAAGAGTGAGTCCGAAGGCCATCCTAGATTCAAGGGGAGGAGACTACATGAGGGCATGAATATGTGGAGGTACAGTTCACGGTGGTGGGGGTGGTGGGAGGATGAGGCTTCTTTTGAGACAAGCTACCACCATTCTGGAAAGCCGTTTACCTCTTTGTGCTTCAGTCTTCTCTCCTATGAAATATGATAAGAGTTCCTACCTCATAGAGCTTTCGTGAGGAGCAAATGAGTTAATATTATATGGAAAGCAATTTACAATGCACTGTGTAAGTATTAGCTATTATTATTATTATTATTATTACTTAAAAGAGTAAGGAGCAAACCTTTTCTCTGATTAACCTCTGTATCCCAACGTCTATGAAAGGTTTGATGATCATGAGTTGCTCTCTACAGGATAGTAAGATAAGTGACCTTCTCTCCACCAAAAAAAGTTGTTTTTCATTTCAAAGACTAGGTAGGTTTGAAGTTTTGGTAGAAGCAGTCGTTCCTCACGATCCAGTGTGCATTTAAAATATTCATAAAAACTAAAAATAGTTACCAGGGCTTGGTAAATGCCATTCTGAGTCACAGTGATGACGGGCTCCCATTAGGGACAGAAGCAGCAACACTTGTGGTGTGGAATTTCCTGTGGCAGCGGCGGAAAAGGAGCCATGAATGCGTTTGTCAGCAAACTTCCCCGAAACAAAAAGGAACCAGGATTTCCTGTTGGAGGCCCAAGAAACGAGTGATGTCCAAGACCTCACACCCCAACTGGCCTTAGCACTGGCCAGCAAACAGGATCTGCCAACAAATCATCGGTGGTCAGCCCCATTCCCTGGGGATGGACACTTTTTTGTCTGCCAAATTCAAACAAAGCTCTGAAACAAGTCATTGAGCTCAAGCTCTAAATATAAAAATGGCTTCATGAGGACATATGTTCTCTTCTACAGAATTCTTTAACATACCAACCCTTTACCTCACACTCCTCAGTGTTTCGTGCGGCCTTCAGGACAAAACCCAGTCTCCTGTCACACGTGCCCACTCACCACACTCCCATGTTCCAGCCACATGCACAACTCATGTTCCACCAAAGGACCCCGGCTCACACATCTTCCCCTGTTCTTGCACACACCCTTTCTGCTGCGTGGGAGAGGGTAACAATAGTAAGGAAGGGCAGCCACGGTTACCTTTCTCTTGACTATGAACCAGACAGGTGCTGTGGTAAAAGCTTCACTCCATCACCTCATTGTGTCCATACCCTATCTCATAAGGCCCTGAACTTGCTGGCTGATGAACTCACTGACTTACCTGGAAGCTCTGATCAAGAAGTGCTGTCTCATAAGGTGAGATACATATAGATCAATGAAATAGAATTGAGAGAGCAGAAATAAACCATAGGTCTAGCCAACTGATTTGTCCTTTTTTTTTTTTTTTTTGAGAGAGAGAGAGTGAGCATGAGCAGTAGAGGGAGAGAGAGAATCTTAAGTAAGTTCCATGCCCAGTATAGAACATGACGTGGGGCTCAATCTCATGAGATCATGACCTGAGCCTAAATCAAGAGTCAGATGCTTAACTGACTGAGCCACCCAGGTGCCTTACAACCAACTGATTTTCAACACGGGTGCCACGACAATTCAATGGGGGAAAGTATTGTCTTTTTAACAAACGGTGCTGGCACAACTGGATACACACATGCAAAATAATCAAGGTGGACCCCAACCTCACACCATAAATAAAAATTAACTTAATATGGACCAATGACCTAAATGTAAGTGCTAGCACTATGAATCTCTTAGAAAAAATATAGGATTAAATTTTCATGAGCTTGGGTTAGGCAAAGTGACAAAAATCGAAACAGATAAATTAGCTTTCATTAAAATGAAAAAATTTTGTGCTTCAGATGATACCATAAAGACAGTGAAAAGACAACCCAGGACATGAGACAAAATATTCTCAAATCAATATCTGACTAGTAGAGAGGATACATAAAGAATATTAAAACTCAACAATAAAAAGACAAACAATCCAATCAAAAATGAGCAAAGAATCTACATACACATTTCTTCAAAGAAGATCTACAAATGGTTAACAAAGCACATGAGAAGATGTTCAACATCATTAGCCATCAGAGAAATGCAAATTGAAACCACAATGAAATACCACTTCATACCTACTGGGATGCTTCTAATCAAAACAACAGTGTTGATGAGGATGGAGAGAAACTGGAAAGCTTATATTGTGCTGGTGGGAATGTAAAATGATGCAGCCTTTTTGGAAAACTGAGCCATTCCTCAAAACATTGAGTTACAATATGACCCCAAAATTCTGCTCTTAGGTATATACCCGAGAGAATTGAAAATGTATGTTTTCACAAGAACTCGTACATGAATAATCATAGCTGCATTATTCAAAATGGCCAGAAAAGTGGAAACAACCCAAATGTCCATCAATTGATAAATTCATAAAATGTCACAGAGCCATACAAGGAAATGCTACTCGATCATAAAAAAGGAATGAAATACTGATACCCATTACAACATGGATGAACCCTGAACACACTGTGCTAAGTGAAAAAAGCCAGATACAAAGGCTATATATTGTTTGATTCCATTTACATGACATGTCCAGAATAGGCAAATCCATAGAGACAGGAAGTAGATTAGTGGTTGCCAGGGTCTAGGGGGTGGGGAAGAATTGATAGTGATTGCTAATGAGTACAATGAGTTCTTTTTGAGGTGATGGAAACATTCTAAAATTGGTTGTGGGGATGGTTGCACAACTTTTTAAATATATAAAAAAACTATAAAAATATACATAAAAAACATATATAAGAAATATTTAAAAATATTTAAATATATAAAAAAACCACTACTTGTTAAAAAAGAGAGAGAAAATGCAAAAGAAAAAAAAAACAAAGGAAGAGGGAGAAGAAGTATCCTTTCTCTTAGCAGCTTCACTGACTACCTACCGTCCACTACCCACTGGGGGGGTGGTGGGGTCCCCTACTCATTGAACTTCTTTACCAGAACTCCTGTAACACACAGGATCAGAGTGGTTTCTTTGCAGGTCCATCCACCCCAAATGAGTATGAGCATCCGGGCCAAGGCCTGTGTCTAACTCATTTTGAATCCTGGCATCCAGGACAGTGCTTAGCACCTCGTGTATAATCTGTATAAATGTGTGTTAAATGAATATCTCTAGCATGCCCCTAACATTACCCATCACTTTTTATACCATCACTTCTTCTTTTTTTTTTTTTTTTTTAATTTTTTTTCCAACGTTTATTTTATTTTTGGGACAGAGAGAGACAGAGCATGAACGGGGGAGGGGCAGAGAGAGAGGGAGACACAGAATCAGAAACAGGCTCCAGGCTCCGAGCCATCAGCCCAGAGCCCGACGCGGGGCTCGAACTCACGGACCGCGAGATCGTGACCTGGCTGAAGTCGGACGCTTAACCGACTGCGCCACCCAGGTGCCCCTACCATCACTTCTTCTAAAATAAAAAAATATCAAAAAGATCACACACACACACACACACACACACACACACACACACACACAAAATGTCTGTTATTTTAAAATTTTCTTTCATCAGAGGTGCTTGAGTGGCTCAGTTGGTTAAACATGCAACTCTTGATTTCAACTCAGTTCCTGATCTCACAGTTGGTGAGACTGAGCCCCATGTTGGGCTCCATGCTGACAGCATGGAGCCTGTTTGGGATTCTCTCTCTCTCCCTCTCTCTCTCTCTCTCTGCCTTTTCCCACTCACACATGCTCTCTATCACTCTCTCCAAATAAATAAATAGACTTTAAAAAAATAAAAAAATTCTCTTTCATCTAATATTTTTTAAACTGGATGATCAATTAGAGTGCTATCTATTCTCTATGGCTAGAAGGACATATGGTTTCAAAATTTAAAAGTTAACCGTCAATAAAATAACCAAGGTATGTGGGGAAAAAGGAACACTTATCTAAAAATAGAATATTCAGTCCCCAAACAGCAAACTCTACATTTCAGATAACTTGACAAAAATTTGTCCTACTCTATGAGACAGAAGACTTCAAGAGGTGAGAAACCAATATAAACCAATATAAAGGCTGATTAAACTCAGCCTTTGAAAACTCCTTGGCCTTCAACAGTAACAACAACAATAATGTAATAATATGATGCGAGTAATAACAGCTAACATGTATTGAGCACTTACTGTGTGCTAGGTGGGGCATCGTTTTCTGCTTTCTATGTATTAACTCAATTACAACAACATGATGCATGAAGTACTGTTACCCTCCTTTTACAGAGAGACTCACAACTTCCCTGAGGCCATGCAAGTGGTGTACATGGCTGAGCCGAACTAGACCCAGGGAGTCCGTTTCGATTGTCCAGGCTTCCCGCTATACTACATTCAGGACTTCAGTCCCCTGACTGGACCCAGGAAAGTGATTTGTTTGATTCTGGGTTTACAGACTGGCTGATGTAGGCAACAGAAGAGACCTCAGGGAAAAAAATAAAATAAAATAAAACAAAACATGAATATTCAGGAACTGAAATCCATGTGTAAATATCTGACAGCTGAATATCTATTATATTATATATTCCTTATATATCAGGTGGGACATATCTGAATAGACAATGTGGTCAGTACAAACTTGTAAAACCTTGCCCCACCCCACTCGGAAGACCGGTTTCCTCTGAGCTTTCAGCCATAGTCAGCTTGGAGAGTAGGGCAGCTCTACCTCAGCCCCTATTGTTGAACTTGGTGTCTCATCTGTTTCCTTCCTGTACCTCATGACTATTTACAATGATTTATTCATTCACCCACCTGCTGATCTTATCAGACCCTCCCATCAGAATTTAAATTCCATAAGGGCAGTGACCATGTCCATTTTTTGTCCTGCCGTTGGTTGAATGGGTAGTAAGTGTATTGAGGTGACAATCTGGTGCATCAGTGACTGGCTGGCTGACCACACTAGGCAGCAGCCACTCCAGGCAGGGGCGTACCTTGTTCACCTTTATGCTCTCAGTTCCTAGCTTGGTTCACGGCACATAAGAGCTTAATACATCTCAGAGGAACTTGTTCCTTAATGAACTGCTGTCAATCTAGTGGGCAGTCTCTATTGGTGTGCCTCAAAGCTTGCTCTTTCTTGAGCCCTCTCTGCCCAACTTCTAGATCCAAGGGTGAAGGTCCAAGGACATGCTGATGAAGCCTGGGAATGCCCTGAAGCTGGGAGGAGCCACAGTGGACAAGGAGAGGACCTAAGAGAGCATGAACTGTGGTTAGACCCAAACCCCAAGAAACAAAACAAAAAATCAAGAAGCCCTACATCAATCATGGCGTGGGGAGTTGGGGACAGGAATAGCACCTATGAGGGCCACATGTCCAGTGAGCTCATGTCACCGCAGTCTCTGGTGTTGCAAAAAAGCTGGGATGCTCCTGAGCTATATCTCATTCTTTTAGGGAAAAGACTCCTTCCTCTTGTGTATGTGTCTGTTGTCCCCCTGGGCCCTGTGGGTCCCTAAGCCTGAGAGAGGAAGTCATTTTTATCAGGCAGCCCTAAATATTCTCTCTCCTTTCTTGGGCCACCTTCAAAATCTGGCTTTTTGTCTTCCAACTTCCAAAGGCCTGTTAAATAGGAGTGTCTGTACGCTCTTGATTACAGTTTGTTTGTACCTTTGCTATTTTTCCTGCACTTTTATTAATTAATTCCAGGTTGGATTTGCACATCCCCTTTCCCTGGGTCTGTGGGTTCTTTTGTGATATTATGTTTTGGGAGCTTTTGCTGAGTTGTCAGACCCTTGAAACTGCTTATTCACATATCCTGTCATATGTCTTCAGATGCCTTTTTTAATCTTGAGGGCCTTCCTTTACGTTGCTAAAATCAAGAGGACTTAAGGGTGTCTGTATGTAAATACTAAAACACCAGTCAATGATTTTTGAAGCTAATGTGATTGTTCTGTTATTTGAAGCACAGTTCGGTTCCTTCTGTTGAATGTACTACCATAATTTATTGTTTACTAGCAGGACACTTTCTGCCCTTTTATTTTTTCCTATCTACTCAGTTGTATTTGTTGACTTATAATGAGAAAGGCTTATACAGTGAAGGACTTAGACATCAGAAGAAGATACTCTCAGATTTTTCATTGACAGGGTGCTGTTCCTGGAGGAACAGATAGATTTGTTGGAAAATTAAGACCAAGAGTTTTTTCTTTAAGGGTTATTTAGATTTTTAAAAAAATTCATTCATTCATTCATTTTTGAGAGAGAGAGAGAGAGAGGCAGAAAGAGACAGCAGGGGAGGGGCAGAGAGAAAGGGAAAGAAAGAATCCCAGTCAGGCTCCACACTGTCAGCACAGAACCCGATTCGGGGCTCAAACTCATGGACCATGAGTTTTCACCTAAGCTGAAACCAAGAGTCAACGCTTAACCGACTGAGCCACCCTAGGGTCCTCCAGGCACCCCTAGAGTCATGTAAATTGTTAAAAGAGGACAATTGTGTTACTTTTGTTTACCAAAGTGAAGTCTGTTGAAGGCATCACAAAACCTCATGCTTTCAGGAAATCACAGGGGTAATTATTCACTGCCAAAACAGAGCCTCCGCATGCTTACACGCTAAATAGATGGGCAAGTACACCAGATGCTCCATTAGGTTTCTTTCACAGTGTTCTCCTTCTCAGACCGGGACATTATGATGAGAACCAGAACCCAGAGGTTTGTACCAGGAGTTGGGAACACACTTGTGTTCATGCCACGTCTAGAAATAAGTCCTAGATGATGTTTAGGTTCAGCATGAATAAACAGTATTTTGGAAAGTAAACAGGCCAGGAGCCAGAAAAATAAGAGAGTAGGAATGAAAATAAGGATGTGTGGGTAAGTGTGCTCTCTTTTCTCATCACATAAAGTCAAAAACCTGGATGTTGTCATGAGGGCAAAAGATGTTTCCTAAAAGTGACCCGACTCACATTTTACTCATACCTTTCAAGCAAATAATTTAGAAAATCTTGAGAATCCAAACATTCTTTTATTGGCTACAAGAAAAGAATCAGGAAAAGCTTGTAGGACTTTTAGGTAGCTATTACTTGATTAGCATAAAATTATTATAAATATATCAGAACATTTTTATCCATGCATGATGGATATTCTTTATGTCAGCCAAGAAAGCTACAGTTTAGTCACGGAACTCAATCCTTTGTTCCTAAAGATTTTCTGCTAACTATAATTAAACCAAGGAACATCTGAAGGATAATGGGTTTCCATATGGAGTATACTAAATATTGTTTCAAAATCAATTATCCTGGTGGGTTTTATTTATAGAGCTTCCAAACAGATTTAGGTAACACTCCCCCCAAATATTGACTGTACATTCTTGTTTTACTGTGAAAACCAAGCAGGGAGGCAAGGGGTCCAGTGATCTGATTTCTAGGACCGGTGTTAAGATTCTGATGAGGACAAGGATGGGCTGAGGCACATTCTAGTTGGTAAAGGTCACCTCTTCCTTCCTTCCTTCCTTCCTTCCTTCCTTCCTTCCTTCCTTCCTTCCTTCCTTTTCTTCCTTCCTCTCCTTCCCTCCCTTCCTTCCTTTTCTTCCTTCCTCTCTTCCTCCCTTCTTTCCTTCCTTCCTTCCTTCTGTCTTCCCTTCCTCCCTCCCTCTTCCTTTCTCTCTTTCTTTCAATCTTCATTGCCTATTTCACCCATCCCCCCATTTGGGCACTATTGGTTTGTTCTCTATAATTAAGAATCTATTTTTTGGTTTCTCTCTCTCTCTTTTTTTCTTTTACTCATTTGTTTCTTAAATTCCACATATAAGATATGGTATTTGTCTTTCTCTGACTTATTTCATTTAGCATTATACTCACTAGCTCTATCCATGTTGTTGTAAATGGCAAGATTTCATACTTTTTTATGGATGAATAATATTCCATGGTATATATACACACCACATCTTCTTTACCCATTCATCTATTGATGGGCACTTGGGCCACTTCCATAGTCTAGCTATTGTAGATAATGCTGCAATAAACATAGGGATGCATGTGTCACTTTGAATTAGTGTTTTTGTGTTTTTTGGGTAAATACCCAGTAATGTGATTACTGGATTGTAGGGTAGTTCTATTTTTAATTTTTTGAGGAATCTCCAAATTGCTTTCCACAGTGGGTATGCCAGTTTGCCTTCCCACCAATAGTGCACGATGGTTCCTTTTTCCCCACATCCTCGCCAACACTTGTTGTTTGGTAAAAGTTACTTCTGACATAAGAGTGGATCTGCCATGTTTTGCCCCAAACCTGAGACCACAAAATATGAACTGTCATGTAGAAATGCTGAGTGTTTCTTCCCGTCACCTACGACTTTGGCTTAGAGAGGAGCCATTACTGAACACTATGTCCTCCTTCTGATCACAATTCTCCCTCTACTCAGCACCAGATACAAGGGAACCAGAGTTATGTCAGGAGACAGGAATGAGCCAGGAAGAATGGAGCTGCGGGTGAGGTGAGATTATATTACTGAACCCTGTGTCGAGAGTCCCCATTTTTGCTATCACCACTAACACATCAGGATTCCTTCCTAGAGCTGCACCCTCACTGACCATCTGGCCCCTAGAGCTCTGGACGCCTGGGCAACACCGTGGGGGTTCCTGGAGGATGCCAATGATGATGTGGGGCCAGCTTGTCAGTTCTAGTCCCGCCTTCCCATTCAACTCCCAGCAAGGTAGCACAATGCTTCACCACTCCATCTGCCATCGGCCTTTTCCTATGCTGATGGGGAGATCTCTGGGTGTGGTACAGTCAGCACGTCTTCCTGGGGGTGCTCAGCAGTCACCGGCCCCTCACCGCCTCCCCCGCATCCGCACCGCCTACCCAGCGTGCTCTCACTCTCAGCCAGGGCTGCAGAGCCCTGCAGCTAGAGGGTGGACCCACAACATCTTCAGCTTTTGGCGACTGCCTGAAGCACCCATCCTCTGAGCCTATTCTCCAGAAGTAGCACCCTGTCAACAATGTTTACTGTTCACTCCCCAGATGTCAAGCTCAGTCACCCATCTGCCTAGCAGCTGGGGAAAGAGTTCTCGTGATCGTTGGAAGGCTCTGCTTTCCCAGGGGAGTGAGGGCACGGGCGGTTTACTTGGCCAGGGCCGAGCTTCTGTCAGTGTGTGAGTATGAGCAGGTTTAACGTAGACAGCAAATCCCCCAGGATTAGCCTGGTGCAGACATACAGCTCAGCACACGGTGGCTGTTTTCGCACTGCTATTATGGATACGCACCTAAAGAGACTTTTTTTTTTTCTTTTTAATTTCAGAGAGAGAAAGAGTGCGCGTGAGTGAGGGAGAGGAGCGGAGGGAGAGAAAGAGAATCCCAAGCAGGCTCCATGCTTAGCACAGAGCCTGATGCAGGGCTCGATCACGACCTGACCCGAAATCAAGAGTCAGAGGGTTAAATGACTGAGCCCCTAAAGTGGGACCTGCTTGTTGAGGGTTAATTCATCAACTGCACCAAGGGACAAGGAGAAGGCACAGCAGCTGCTACCTTTCCTCTTTTACAGACAAAACAGCCGTAAGGAAGTCAAAGCCCCGCTAATAAAGTCAATAGCAGATGTTCCAAATGTCCTGCGGGGTCACAATTTGTATCTGCCACCTCATCCAATGTTGACATAAGCGACCAGTGAAGGTGGTGGTGTGATTTATGAAGCTGGACGGATGGAAGCAGGAGGAGTCTGAATCAGAATGTAGCACTGTCTGCAAAAGTGTCAGCTAAAGCAGCTCTAAAGCAGTATAGACTCTTTGGAGTTAATGTGCTGAAACTGACTCCAGCCACCAACTGTCCCAAACACAGTCTGGTACTCAAGCTTGGGAACTTCAGCCACAGTGCAGAACGCTGTCATTGTTTGCAGCTCTCGGTCCTTCCCCACCAGCTGCTGTATCTGTCAGGGTGGCAGGGTCCGCCTGAACACTGCCCGCTTGGAACCGTATGTGCTATTTCTGTGCACAGGATGTGAGGAAGTACTGGGCCAGGATATGAATCAGATTCCTATAAAGTGTTAAAAAGAACTGGTCTTCAAAGCATCCTGAAAGCATCACCCCACGCTACACTACTATAAAGAATCTATAGTCTGAAAGACACTTGTAATTGCTCAGCAAAGAAGAAACCCTGAAGAATGTGGGTGATTAGAATTGGCCAAGTGGTAGATGCAGTAAAACATGGATGGCCAGAAAAGCTGCGGGACACGGGTTTGCTTTATTTTCGTTTTAAAACAAAACATTTTATCTGCAGAGCAACTTTTATGGTGCCAAAGGAGTGGTCCTAAACTGGCTCTTAAAAAAAAAATCTATTGGCATTGAGGCACAAAGGTACAAAAATGATGTCTATCTGTGGCACTATTTGTAACAGTGAAAGATTATTAGCCATCACAAGATCCAAAAATTGGTTAAATACACCATGTTATGTCCCTTTGATGGAAACGAAACAGCTGTTAAGAGGAATAAAGTAATTTGGACATACTGGCATGGAATGATGTTTGTGAAAGACCATTACAGCAAAAAATCAAGTGGTAGAAAATGTGCTTGGAAATCGCATTTCTGTTAAAAATAATATGTTCGTATATGCACAGGAAAAAGTCTCTAAGGAGCTGGAGAACACCAGTAACAATGGTCAATTGTGACAGATTTTGTATGTCCCTATTCATTGCTTGAATCCTTTATAACAAACATTACCTTTATGACAGAAAATATAAGTAACAGACATTTATGAGAAAAGAATAGTATTATGCTGGGTTTTTCTATAAGCAAGGTACTTGGAGGCCTCAGGGAGGCCTAATTGCCCACGGAGTCTCTGACTGAATGGGTGAAGGCCCAGCAAAGCGGTCCCGAGCTCTCTGAGAGTCCGTGGAGGCTGCAAAGTCAGCATTCCTGAAATGCCATGAGAAAGGAGGGCTTGCTGACCTTGGGAGCCTCTCTTTACCCATCTCGGGACCTTGCTTTCTAGCTCCTGGGAGTGTCCCCGCAGCCTACGTAGCTGTACTTCTGCTTCATGAGGGCGGGGGGAGTCCACTGCCTGGCCAGAACCCAGGGCCATGACCCCAGACAGGTCACCACTCAACCCTGGCACTGGCACTTCTAAACACAGTTTTACTGACTTGCTATTCAAGGAGTTGTGAAGACTTATCAGGGACAAGTGGAAGCAGCAATTCATCTGCTCTGTCTTTTCCCTCCTAGCAAAGCCTTGAAGGACTAGACTTTGTTTCAAGGGCCAGGGGCACCTGACCTGCCTCTGTGACTGCGGGAATCCAACCTAGCACCCTCCCGGCCAGGCATCTCCTCACTGTGAGCAAGCTATGTCCTCGGGGTCGCCCCTGATGGCCCCTTCTCCAGGAGGGCGGGGGAGAGAGCAGGCCCATCTGTTTAACCACAGTGCACAGGGCTAGACAAGGTTAGGGCTCAGCCTTGTTTTCAGGTGGCTGAAGAAGCCCAAATTCACCATCCTTCACAAGCATTTTCTACCCTCCGTTCATCTCTGAACACCTTCTAGTCTCTCCTTCCCCACTGCAGACCTCCCTTAGGTAGTTCCTACTCACCCTCCAGGTCTTGGCTCAAATGTCCCTTCCATGGGGCATCTTTCCCAACACCCCAAGGCCAGGCCAGGTCCCCTTCCACCCTCGACACAAGGCCCTCATCTCAGAGCACTTATTCCAGTTCTCTCTCTCTCTCTCTTTTTTTTTTTTTTAAGTTTATTTATTTATTTTGAGATAGAGAGAGAGAGAGCACAAGCAGAGGAGGGGCAAAGAGAGAGGGGGGACAAAGGATCTGAAGCGGGATCTACACTAACAGCAGCGAGCCCGGGGCGGGGCTCGAACTCACGAACTGAGAGATCACGACCTGAGCCGAAGTCAGACACTTAACTGACAGAGCCACCCTGGCACCCCTCAGGTCTCATTTTCTGTTTCCCTATGACGACTCGATTTACATCTGTCTTCCTCATTAGAACATTAGCTCCTTGAGGGCAGAAACTAACCGTACCTGTTTTTGCTGCATCCCCAGCATGCAGCACAGTGTCTGGCTCCACAGATACCAATAAGGGCTGACTCATCACAGGGGTGCCACAGAGGCCACCGGCCATGTGCCAACAGGGAAGGGAGGACGAGCAGGGGAAGGGCTTCTCTCCCTGGCCGTGACTACCTACCTTCTTTATTTCCATGTCTAAGGGAATGGTTAGTAGTGATATGCATGTCCCCTCTGAGAAGATTTACACGAGGTAGGCACTAGTGGCAAATGGCAGTGTTTAAAGGAACGAAGAGATTACCAGAAAGCTTTTCAGTTGAAATGAGAACCTTTGATGCCATGCATCCTGGTGGCTTCTCGGAGCCCTACAGCTCTGGACACCTGGGCTTCCCAGGGCTGCTGGAGGCATCCCGGTTGGGGGGGTGGGGTGGGGTAGACAGAATCCGACAGAAACAGAAACCCTCCCCTGGCATGATAGCGAGCCTCAGCAGCAGCAGAGGAGGGTTGGGACAGGGGTGGGCACTGACCGCGGCTGATGCGCTGCTTCTCCCCAGACAGGATGCCGGGACTGTCGATGATGCTGATGCTCTTCAGGACCTGATTGGGCAGCTGGGAGCACATGAATCTGGAAGAAAGGGATCAAAGGCGGGATCAGAAACTACATATCTCTGAGCTCTGAAGAGTTCCTTGGCCTCTCAAGGTTACCGACATGGTCTTTGCAGCGGGAACTTGCAGGGCATTGACAGCACCTCCACTGGGGCCATGGGGACAGGATGCTGGACCCTTGGGCAGGTGTGGGAAGGTGCCTTGGTACCTGCTGCCACCAGCCACCAGATCCTTAACTGTTAATTCTGATTTGAGCTGACATTTGCTGAACACATAGATGTTTACAAACATCATCTCATTTGTTCCTCACAGGAACCCCTTGAGGAAGAAATTCCTGTTAACATCAGAGAAGGTAAGTAACTTACTCAGCATCACTCAGGGCTGGGCCTTAACCCTAGGTTAACTTGACCCAAGCCCGTCAGCCTCGCCTGCCCCTTCTCCAGGCTGCTCCTTGGCCAAACATCCCGGGCTTCCCTCCCCGGGGAATCTCATGACTCCTCCAGGGTCACTGCCCACTGTCCAAGCTCCCTGCCCGGCTGTTGCCCACTCCCTACTGGGACAGTGGCCTGGGGGCTCAGCATCCAGGCCGGTGCCCATAAGGCTTCAGGCCCAGCACAGGGCAAGCACCTGTGGGCAATACCCCAAATCCTCCACGTGCTTTGGAAACCAAGGGATACCCTAAGAGTGGACAGAGTGGCAGGGGCGGGGAAGAGTCCTGGCCAAGCGTCTCAAGCCTCTTTCCTTGGCCCTCACTTGCCTGTCACCATCTCTTCCTTCTCATCCCAATCCTTCTGCTGTCAGCTGCCCTGGTTTTGGCCTCACAGAAGCAGAGGGGAGTGGAAGAAAAATATGGCCTGTGGGTCAGAAGACTGGGTGCAGGCTCAGCTCAGGCTTTGTCAGAAATTTGCTGTGGGATCCTGGACAGATCTCAGCTCTGGGCCTGTGTCCTTATGTATAAATGGAGACACTTGGACAGGGACTGGTGAGGTCCTTTTTAGCTGTAATACTGAGTAACTCTAGAGTAGCGGAAGGAAACACTTTGATACTTTTTCACCCAGGCAGCAGGGCTCAAGGTGGTTCTCTGGTACGCACTGTGTCTGTTCTAAGGCAGACACTGCAGAGAGAGTGCCTCCCCTTTTCCTGTATTGTAAATGGCTAACTTCTGGATCTGTGTGGGCAGAAAGCTGGAAAACCCTCTGTGAAAGCTCAATTCTTCCATTCAGGGGAACTGGTGGGATCACTCAGAAAGTAAATATGCTGGGAATGCAGGACAGGGATGCCATGCTGGCCTTCACAGTGCACACGTGGTTAGCACAGCCCCATGGGCAGGGTGGGGGCGCAGCCGCATGGTGAGGGGTGGGCAGTCCTGAGCAAGAGGTACAATTACTGACATTTCAAATCAGCTTGTTTTGAAGGTGCTCAGGACAAGTTTCCTACACATTCTTTCCTACCTTTTCAAGTCAGCCCAGGAAAATGTAGGAAAAGATACTATCATCATTTTGCAGCTGGAAAAGTTGAAGCACAAAGGAGTTATGACATCTTGAGGTCATATCGTTAATGCATGGCTGGCTGGAGACCACAGACTAATATTTCTGATGTCAGCTGAGTGGAACTGATTCCATAAAGTTAAAAAGCTCACAACGTTAAAAATAAAGGGCCAAGTTAATTTAAGAAAAGCCCCTCATTTCTGATTTTCTCCTGCCCATCGTGCATCCTCCAGACCTGTAAGTAAATCCCACCGCCCAACACTGGGAGAGCAGACCCATGAGAATAAAGTACACAGAGATCACGAAGCATTTGTTCTTTGTAAGTTCACAAAGAAAAAAAAAGAAAACCACCGCATGTAATGCTTTAGAATGGAGGTAGGAACAGAGTTCTGAGCACATCCGCGGTAGACCGCGTTTCTTGTCAGTAACGATTCAGTCTCTTACCACAGTCCCTTCCTTTTTATTAGACGGCTTGAGGTATTTGACAGTGCCGAAGAATCGCACATATGCGAAACTATTTTACGTAAAGTATTCCTGTGAGAGGCTCACCTTTCTCCAAAACCACAAGCTCACACTCAATATCAATTTTTCCGAAACACAAAACCCCTAGATTCTAGTGTGAAGTTAACAGAGGGATTCAAAATTTATAAACTGTCCACTCCCTCTCTGCAAAGTGACAAACTTTCGACAACTCCCCTGCCTCCTGACTCAATAGCAGAGACAAAATCTGTGAGCCACAAACCAAGATGCGGTCAGATGTGGTGACATTACCACACAATAAACAAGACAGCAGGCTGAGTGGCCCACAGGGGTAATTGCAGAAAAAGGGAGGAGGGGGAAGAGGAGGGAGGAAGCAGAGGGGCAGGGGAGAGGGGGGAGAAGATGGGGGGGCGGAGAGGAGCAGGGAGCTCTCCAGGAGCATCCTGAGAGGGCATGGTTGGGCTATGTGTGTAAAAACAGACTACACTCCATGAAAGAAAGCAAGGAAGCCTCATGGGGGAGGGGGAGGGGGAGGGACTGGGTGATGGTGGTGGGGGTGGGGGGCAGGGGTGGGGAAGTAGGGGGGAGCACAGAGCAGAAGTCAGCTTTCAGACCCCCATGTGGGGGCAGGCCTCATACACTGGGGTTGGAACCACACATATTTTCTTAAATAATTATATTGTAACCAGAAAAAACCCTAATGCAACACTGTTACAACAATCCTGTCTAACTTTTAAGCTTTAAGAAAGGAAGGTAAAAGACAAGGTTATTTACTGGGTGTCTTCTCGTCAGCCCTCTGTCAGGCCTTTCTTGCTTATGTTTGTGTGCTGAAATGTTCCCAATCACAGATTTGCTATCCCAAGATGGATTTCCTACCCTTGCCAGAGTGACTAACATAAATGTACCTGTGCCTTGCTTTCTACATTTCACACAAAAGACACAGACATGTGCTGGCTAAGCCCAGGAGCCTCACAGAAGCCGTTACGGAGTGTTTCCTCATTCAGGGCTGACCTGATGCATCTTGTTCTGATAAGAGGAGGGGAGGATGAGCCCAAACCCTGTGCTTGACCCCCATTCCCTGCCACTCCCACACCCCAAAGGCTCAGGGGTAGCAGAAAGGGGGCTGGATAAAGGAATAGTCTGGGCTATAAGGTCTTGTTGCCTAGTAAACCAAGGAAGGGAGAGGATCAGAGATTTTTAAGTTGCCTCTAAATGCTAGCATTCCAATTCGATGATCGATATTTAAAAAGAACCAGGCAGTGCCCTAATGCTGCTTTTGGTTTCCAAGCAATATAGTGATATCTAGCAGTCACAGTAATAATAAAATGGCACAAACATTTACTGCCCACTCACTATGTATCAGGCAATGCTCTAGATACTTTCTGTAGACATTAACTCACTTAATCCTTGCCACAACCTGAGAGGTAGGGGCTGTGCACTGCCATTTACGCAGGAGGAGACTGGGGCACATGCCAAGTCACATGGCTGTAAGTGATGGAACTGGTATCTAACCCACTAGTTTGGACTCAGGCCCAGGTTTTCGACTACTAGGCTGCTACCAGCATTTCGTGCATTTGAGCCACTGCTGTGTGCCTTATCATAGAGGGCGACATTCCAAAACAAGGGAGTGACGTGCTGTAGCCCTGGAACTCCCCACCCGAGGCTCCCTTGTGACTTGCTCTGGGCCCACTGCTGGAGGGCCTGGAAGCAGAAGCCCTTGCTTACTCATGTTGTAAGCTCTAGGTGTCTGAGCAATTCTACCAGCCAGAGAACTCCCAGGTTGTCATCAGGTTCAAATAAATGGATGCTGACAATGCAGAGAGTATCGTGCAGTTTCAAAGCATCTTCTTCAACCGCAGCTCACTCACTGGTTAGAGTAGGGCACACCAGTAAACAGTAGTAAACAGCACACCAGACACGAAAAGACTTTGACAACCAACCGGTGATAATTGTTACATTAAAATATCATAGTTCTTGTTACATGGTCCTATCACAAACAGCTGATCTAACCTTCCACTGCCCAGGAAGAATTTCACATCCAGACTATAAAAAGCCCACAGTTACCTCTTAGATTGAATCTTACAGAATTACCACTGTTACAGAATTACTTACATCTTTTACAAGTAAAAGACGGTGGAATATTGGCAATTTCATGTGGTCCAACCTAAGGGTGGATACTTTTCTAAACCAAGCCTCTCTTTCCTGACTCCCACAGCAGGGAATGCCAGGTGCAATGCATGAGTGCTGGGAAAGTCTGCCTGAGTCCAGGGAGAAAGACTGGTTTTCTGGAATGTCAGGACCAGGCCGTACAGGCAGCTGCCAATGAAGAACTACGGTTAATGACCTGGCAGCTACCACAAATCTTGAGGTTAAAGATTAATGGGAAGTGCTTCAGGGGGATTATTATGGATAAGCATGCCATAAAACAAAGAAGTAAACAAACAAAGCCAGTTAATCACTCAGATTAAAAAAAAACAAACAAATTTGCTGGTGATTCTTGGCAAAAGTCTATTTTCCTTAATCTCTGAGGCTAAATTAGCTGACAGAGCCAGTTTGTATCTGGACTGATGCTGTATACTTGAACTACATCTGTTAAAAAAAACTCCCAATGGGACTAAGTGACTATGTAACATTCATATATTTAAAAAACAAAACAAAATAAAACAAAAACCTCCACTGCTAAAGTCTCATTTAATTACAGAGAGGCAAAAAATACAATATAAGTCCAAAATTACACATAAGTATTCTATTATTGCTAAATCATCATGCAAATGTGAGATAGTGGGGTTTTTGTTTTTATCACCACCATCATCAGGACTGGCTAAATGGACGGGTGCACAGAAGTACCCTTCAGATTCCTTTAGCTCAAAATCCCTAGGGCCACTGATAAAAGTTACTTTTCAAAAGGAAACAGAGGCAATGAGGAAGTAAATGAGATTAAGAATTTCTTCTGTGGATAACTACAATTATTTTTTTAAGTTTATTTATTTTGAGAAAGAGAGAGCATGAGCAGGGAAAGAGCAGAGAGAGAGAGAGAGAGAGAGAGAGAGAGAGAGAGAGACTCCGAAGCAGGCTCTGTGCTATGAGCACAGAGCCCTATGTGGGGCTTGATCTGGGATCATGACCTGAGCCGAAACCAACAATTGGACACTTAAACTACTGAGCCACCCAGGCGGCCTGTGGATGATTACAATTTAAAATTAACACTAAACTAGATCCTAAACGAAAAACAATGTCTGCAGCTATCTGGACTAAAACAAACAAACAAACAAACAAACAAACAAACAACAAAACAAAAAAAACCCAAACCACCCTGTTTAGAAAAGTAGATTAAGGGAAAAACATAACATCCAATTCAAAAGCAGACTGGTTGGGGGGAAATGTCAGATGCCAAATGTGACACTTCTAGAACTGACCAAAATACCCTGGAGCCTTCCAGGACTCGTGCCCTCGGGTAGGGCTGGTTGTCCATCTGCTCCTGTGTGAGCTGGAACTGCCTCCTGATAACAGGCTGTGGAGCCATTCCCACGGAGCAGCTCCACGACAGGCCTGACTGTGGAATCCCTCTCGAAAGTAAGGTAGCATGGCGGAGTTTCAGAATGTTGCATTGAAGTTGTTTTCAGGGGCGCCTTGGGTGGCTCAGTCGGTTGAACGTCCGACTTGGGCTCAGGTCATGATCTCACAGTTCGTGAGTTCGAGCCCCACATCGGGCTCTGTGCTGACAGCTTGGAGCCTGGAGCCTGCTTCGGATACTGTGTCTCCCCTTCTCTCTGCCCCTCCCCTGCTCACGCTCTGTCTCTCTTTTTTTTTAAGTTGTTTCCATAGAACTCTTGTTGTTCTAGACTCAACTCCTTTTACTGTTTGAGTACGGAATTTCTATAATTTGAAGCTGCCTTCTGGGAATTTGTCTTCTTTTCTCAAAAGTGTACGTAGCCCCTCTGTTGCTTTCTTAGAAACCAGCCTTACATGTTGAAACGCAGGCTGCACTGGCTTGCTTAATGCTTTGAGGCTGGTGTCACCTTGTGAAGTACTAACTAACCTCTTTTAAAGATGCCCTTGGGGGCATATCTTCAAGCCAATGCCCCATAGTGAGAGGGCCAGGGTAATGAGACCTATCCCGTGGGTGATGGTAGTTGCTTGGTGGGTCTAGGGAAAAAATTCTCCCCTGTGGACAACCAATTCCCATTCCTACTAAGTACGGTTATTTTGACCTCGTTCCCAGAAAGTATGCTGTGTAAAAAGAAGTTTGCCTGCCGTTACAGCTAGCCTTGCTGGTGTTCCCATAGGGATGCTGTAATTACATACATACATTTGAGCACCCTGTGCTAATTGATTTAAAAAAATGTTTATTTAGTTTGAGGGAGGGAGGGGGAGGAAGAGAGAGAGAGAGAGAGGGAGGGAGGGAGGGAGGGAGGGAGAGAGAGAGAGAGAGAGAGAGAGAGAGAGAGAGAGAGAGAATCCCAAGCGGGCTCTGTGCTAGCAGCACAGAGCCCAGTGTGGGGCTCAATCTCATAAACCCAGAGATCATGGCCTGAGTCGAAATCAAGAGTTGGAGGCTTAACAGATTGAGCCACCCAGGTGCCCCAAATTGATTTTTTCTTACATAAGCCTGGGGGAAACAACAGCACTGTTGTGTGGCTATGTCTTAGTCATACAGTTTACTCTTAAGTGCGATGAGGTACATCCCTTACACGTGAGCCTCACATATGCCTGGCCACCAGCATGGCTAGAACAGAAACTTCTTTGCCAGTGCTTCATGAGGTGGAGGGTGGTAGGAGGGAAGAGGAAACTGAATTCTAATCTTGCCTCTGCCTTTTCTTGGGTAAGTCATTTTACTTCTTTGCTTTCAGTTTTCTCATTTGTAAAACAGCCATGGTAGCACTGTTTTATCAACGCAGGAAAAGTAGTGTATACAAAATCATTTATCTCTAATTTGGGACATAGTCATCACTTTTATCATTATGGTTAGTGGGTTATATTAGGGACAGCCTTAAAAGTTAGGGAGCAGCAGGCAGTGATTCTCAGTCCAAATGTCATGCCATTCGGCAGTTCGGTGGTCACTAGTTGGGACTCTCGGCCATATGGCCTGAGCTCCAATCCCAGCACTGCCGCATATCAGCTGAGTGACCCTGTGGAAGTTAGATGAACTTCTAGGCATCAATTCTCCCTGTCTACATTGGGGATAACAGCAGCATGCATATCACAGAGTTATGGTGACGATTTACAGCTAATATGCAAGTAAAGTACCATATCTGATACCCAGTAAATGCCATATATTATTTGCTAGTAGTTTTCTATGTATTCTCAATTTAATTAACACTTGATTATATAAGGCATGGATTATTTTCAGCAAAGTTTTAAATCTCAGATAATGGACCTTGCCATTCAAAATTTTCTTTAAAAAAAAAAAAAAGTTTATTTATTTTGAGAGAGAGAGAGAGAGCACAAGTTGGCTGGGGGCAAGAGAAAGGGAGAGAGAGAATCCCAAGGAGGCTCCACACTGTTAGCACAGAGCCTGATGTGGGGCTTGATCTCATGAACCATGAGATCATGACCTGAGCCAAAATCAAAAGTCAGACCCTTAAATGACTGAGCCATCCAGGAATCCCCCCAAATTTTCTTAAGTGCTTCTTTTCCATACTCAGATATCTGCTGTAGGTTTAGGACTTGAAAAAAGATAAATTTGTTGGGAAAGTAAATCATCTGCCAAAAGAAAACAAGCCAACAGCCATTCTTCCAGGGTTTTCCTTTGTGAATATGGACTCCATAAAATAGTAATTTGAAAAAAGTGGCAGCTTATTTCTTTTTTAAGCCTTTGTTGGGCAAAAAGAGAGTAAGACTAAAGGCAGTGGGAATGAAACCACAGGATCCCAGGCAATCTTCCATGGAGAAGGACCTTGTGCCCTGCACTTTCCAGGCCTCTGGAAGCATCTGGGGCCAGTCTTGAGACAGGAGGCCTGGCTGTAGCCTGCTCTCTGACCAGGATGCCCCGGGAGGCCCTGATTGGGGAGCTTCTTGCCCCACCTCCCCTCAATTGTCTCAGGAGACCCTCTGGTGTTCTCCCACCTGGGTTCTAACCCCTACTTCTCCCCCAGGAGAGGCTCTGGTGGCAACCAAGGCTGTTCTGGAGATGAGGAGGAAGTCCCTCCCAGAGCATCCTGCAGGTGGAAAAAATCATCTGGACAGTATTCTGTAAACCACTGTCAGCAGTAAGATGGAATTTCTCTGTGAGCCCATCTACATCATCTGTGCATTTCTATTTATCCCACTGCCATGCTCCCTGGCTGCCATTTGGATGCCTCCTTTAATCTGTGATAAGAGCATAAGAAAGCCAGTGGAGCCCAGTTTTTCCCAGAGGCACCTGGGCAGAGCCACCTGGGCTCTTTGTGCCTGGGCACAAATTTATCCCCTAGTCCTTGTGAATGGTGCCTCCTGGAGCTGGGTGATGGGTGCCTCAGCCTCTGGGAGGATAGCAGTTGGCTAGAAGCCTTTATTCTTATTTTCTAAACCACCTAAAAAGAAGTATAGTTCAGGACTTTTGTCTGTCAGCTCTTCCTAAAGGGGTTGAGATGACCCCTCCCTGGCTTGGCACCCCCACAAGACCACTCCCCCAGAGTAACCGGTCTAAGGCATGAGACTCATAAAAGAGGGAAGGGAGAGGTGAGGGGTATGGCAGGAGAGAAGAAAGGGAAAAGGTTTAAAAAAAAAAAAAAAAAAAAGCTAGGAGTGACAAAGAGAAGGAAGGAGAGGGAGAGAAGAGCAGGTCATGTCCAAGAGCGCACAGCTGCTTCCAGGACACCTTCTTGCCTCCACATCCCTCTGTATCACTGGGAGCTCTGGAGAAGGGTACAGAGTGGTATAAATAAAGCTCATCTCCAGTTAAGACAGAATCCGAGGTGTCCCATGACTTCACATCTGTAATATCATGAGCAAGTAACAAAATGAACTTTTCGTGTGGTTTTGCCTCTATTTCCCCTGCCCTTGCCTTAACGAGTAAGGAAGCAGCTCAGAGTGAGGGAGTGAGAAGCCTAAGGGGCAGCCAGGCAGGCAAGGTGACCTGTCCTGGAATAATCAACAGGCTGAATGTGGGGGTCAGGCGAAACCCAGGGGTCATCTGGGTTAGGTTCTCTGTGCAGGACGCCCCAGCATACCATGCCTGAGAGGTGGCCATGCAGCAACCGCTTAACATTGTCAGTGATGGGGAGCTCACTTCCTCACAAGGCAACTGGATCCATTTCTGTGCAGCTGAAACTATTAGAAATTTATTCCTTGTACTGTGTAGCCTTATAATGTCTAATCCTGGGGATTAGCTCTGTCCTCTGAAGCTACCCAGAATGGGTAATAAATGATCATTTTCTATGATAATCTTTCAAATATTTGAATACAATAAGCATATTCTCTATAGCTTCTCTGTTCTAGAACAGACATGCTCCATTCTGTTTTTGAACCTTTATATGTAATTGGCAAGAATTCAAAGAAAAGGTTTAAACAAAGGTTGACCAAAGATAGCAGTTTGCTGGTCCTTACCGATTCAGGAAAGCATTTCCAAAGCGACTAAGCTTTCGGAAGGGCTTTTTGGGGTCCACGACTAAAGCATTGCCTGGGGTGCTGCCCTCAGTCTCCCCGTACATCACAGCGATGAAGGAATCGGTGGTGGGCTCTGGGCCAATCCTCATGCCTGGGAAATCTTGCTCCAGTAAGTATCTGGGAGGGAAAAAGAAAAGAAACTTGGCATGTTGTCACAAAGCAAGAGGCCAGGAAGCTTCCTGGGGCTACCAATTTTTAACATAATCATTTAAAGCCCTAGGAATATAGACCCCAAGAAAAGGAGAATGACTGGCATTTTACTCTTTTACTAATGACAAATTTTCAAAGCTTAAAATCTACAACCTAAGTCTCCCCCCACCCCTATAAGAGGCTTTGTAACAGGTCAGACATCTTGTAGACTTCCAGGAGCTTCTGAAAATGTACCTTTCCTTAGCACAATTCCCGTTTCAGGTTCCATGGGCACCATAGGCACCACCCCAGGGAAGTGTACCCAGCCAGCTCCTGTTGCATCCTGCTAGAGCCTGCTCAGGACCACCTCCGTTTGGGAAGCGTTCCTGTCCTTCCAGTGTGTTGGGCACACCTCTGTGGGCCCAGGGCACCCTGTGCCTGCAGCCATCATAGTGTTTACCAGGGGTCCTGGACTTCACTGTTTGTGGGCCCCTGCAGGCTGGCCCGTGTCTATGGCTAGATGCCTATTCCCAGCACCCAGCACTGCACCTGCCCACAGAGGGCACTCAGTGTAGTGAATGAAATAATGAACCCTCTCCCTCCTTGTCACTACCAATCACTGTAGCCGTCACATCCTCCCTTGTGCATTTTACAGCTCCCTTGGGTTCCTGGAGGTCATGGCCATGGAAGATGATCTCCAAAGAATTCAGCAGCAACAGAGGCTGCTATGGGCGATGGGGTTGAAGGAGGCAGGGGGCAGGGGTTCAGATTAAATACTGCCAGGGCTATTACTAGCCTTATGTGCGAATTGGAAAAAGATGCTCCTTCCTCCAGGTAGACCCAGCCCTGCACTAGGATTTACAGCTTGGCAAGCTAGCTGGATTCCACCCTCGCCCCCACATGCCCCTCTGCCCAAGTGCCTTCACGTGGCTTAACCTGTACAACTGCGCACAGTGGGCCTAGCAAATATCATTGAGGGCTCTTATTTTAGGGGGCTGAGAAGACCAACCCATGTGATACAGGCCAAAGACTGGCTCAGTGATTTGGCTGGGGTTGTGGCAAGGTAGCCAGAAGTAGAGTGGTGGGGAAAGTCTGCTTTCTGTGGGAAATGCTTGAGCCCTAACACAGCTCCCCTCCACCACCAGCACTTCATTCAGCTGAAGCCACTCAGAGCCCCTCCCTGCCTCCCTGGCGACCAAGATTTCCTTTCCACGAGGAAGGAACACACTAAAGAGTAGTTAAGGCAGGGAGGTGAGCAAACACTATTCCCTCCTTCCTTTGCAACCAAGAGGAACATGAAGAAAAGAGTATTTTGGAATACATTTCCCTCATTCCCAAGCAACAGGTGGAAATGCAACAGCTTCAGAGAACACTCCACAGTGACTGTCAAAAATAATGGGGGGGGGGTGGGGAGTGGTGGAGAAGAATCCCTGTTTGAGGTGGTTAGGGCAGAGCCACGTCCCAGCCCCTCCAGGGAGATGATCCGTCGCCCTGCACAACTTTCTCCAGCTCCCCAATCCTGCAGCCAACAATCTATTTGGTCCTAGCCTGGAGTGCCTAGGCATTTAGGCCCCTAGTCCTAGGGGTGCCTGGGTGGCTTAGTCGGTTAAGCATCTGACTCTTGGTTTCAGCTCAGGTCATGATCTTATTGTTCATGGGTTTCGAGCTCCTTGTTGGGCTCTGCGCTGACAATGCGAAGCCTGCTTAGGATTCTCTCTCAGCCCCTCTTCTGCTCATGCTTTCTCTCTGTCTCAAAATAAACAAATGAACTTTAAAAAGTAAAATTAAGAATAAATGTCCTGACTGATCAAATTTTGGCCCAGAACCTGTGATTTTATTTCCAGGGATAGAAGGAACTGCATTACCAACTGTCCAACACAATTTTGCCATCTTTCTAAGAATAAGAAATTAGGCCACCCCTGAGACTTACGTTTTTTATGTCAACAAAATTGAAATTGCTTAGCGATCTTAGCAAGCTATATTCTAAACATCTAATTGATCTCATTGCTAGTTTCAATGTCATCCAAAGTTTCTATCTTCCTGTGAAGTTGTGGAGCACCAGAATAGATAACATTTAAATATGTCCCCTACATTTTGAGGAAATGTGAAAAGACAATCGGATAATAGCACAGCATTTACCAAATACTCACTATTTATGTGGAGTACAAAGGCCCTCCACACGCACAGTTGTTCAGTTGTTCTGAGTGTTGTGATCCCCGTAACACTCTGAGGTGGGCACATTTTACAGTTGGGAAAACTGGGGCATCAGAAAGGCTAAGCAACTTGCCTAAAGTCACACAGTAAGTGTTTCAGTGGAAATGGTATGTAGGCAGGTGGACCCCAGGTCTTGTGCTGTCTCCAGATAATGTTTAATTAAAAAAAAATTTTTTTTAACATTTATTTGTTATTGAGAGACAGAGAGACACAGAGCATGAGCAGGGGAGGGGCAGAGAGAGAGGGAAAACACAGAATCTGAAGCAGGCTCCAGGCTCTGAGCTGTCAGCACAGAGCCTGATGTGGGGCTTGAACGCAAGAACCGCGAGATCACGACCTGAGCCGAAGTCAGACGCTTAGCCCACTGAGCCACCCAGACGCCCCATCTCCAGGTAATGTTTAAACCTGGGTTTGAGCTGGTGGTTTGCTCAGAGATGAGGAGCACAAGGGGGGTTCAGGGCCCTCAGGCAGAGGGTGGCACTGGCCACAGGCAGCACCATCTTGTATCTCCTCAAAAGTGAGAGATAAGAGCTCTCCCAGCTGTCTTCCGGCATGGTCCTGGGGCTGCCCTAACAATGAGGGGCCAGCTCTCCCCATTCTCCCTAGAAAAAAGCTGCACAGAGAAGGAGCTACTTTTCAGAACATGTTCAAATTTAATTTTTTAAAATAATTTCAGAACTTTTTCAGGCACCTAGTAGACTAATAAATAAATACGCTTAGGAACAGAAATGTTCATGTTTACAAATTCTTGTGAAATTCCTCACAAATCTTAGAAATACTGGTGGAAGTCAGCAACAGCATCTCACGTTCTGTGAAACTCCAGCACTTGTAGAGTGTACGTAGAGTTTGTGGATTTCACATACACACATGAATGTGGAATTTAGATTTTACAGCTCCTCTGGGATCTCAAGTCTGAAGTCATTCATCAGCAGAGCTAGAATTCAAGTCCAGAGCACACCCCTCCCAAGTCCACTTAGACTTCAACGCCCCATGGCCTGGATGAAGCTATATGCCAGGAGATCTGAGATCTGTGGGACAGAGGAAGGAGGATGACCGAGGAGAGGAGCCAGGGCTTAGAAGAACAGCAGCCAGTGTCACCAGGCTCCCTGCAGCACACACAGTTCTCACAAAAAGGTTATGTTCAAGTATTGGTTTGAAACTTGACAGGCACTTTCCCATAGAATCAACGTTAACAGCAATGGCTGGCTTGCAAGATAGGCTGCAAAGGTCACACACACGGATAAAATAGACAAAGCAGTCAAGAACTGTAGCACTACCTTTTGGGGGAAAACCCGATGTTGAGTTCCACGTTGGGGGGCTCTCTGCAATCTTGCCCCTTCTCACAGCCTTCCTAGGCATGGGCAGGGGGAGGGCCCTCCAGCTCCAGGACCAGGGGGGTGAGGATGGGGCTCAGGCAGGGGTGGAGGGGCCAAGGGATGCTGTAGTTCAGCTATGGGTCCTCAGTGGGGCAGTAACTCACATGTAAAGGTGTATAAGTCAGGCCATCATCGCCAAGGAGAGTCTTAAACACTTCCTGATGTTTTGTTTATATAGAAGCACAGGAATCCCCACTAACTTTGGAATAACAGGGGTTTCAGTGAAAACCCTAAAGTATGAAATTGTTTAAAGAAAAGTGGGTGTAAAAAAAAAAAAAAGAAAAGCAGGTGTTTCTTTTTTTTTTGTTTTTTTTTAAAAGTTTATTTATTCTGAGAGAGACAAAGACAGCAGCACAAGTTGGATTGAGAGAGAGAGAGAGAGAGAGAGAGAGAGAGGGAATCCCAAGCGGATTCTCTGTGTTGGCAGTGCAGAGCCCAATGCAGGGCTCAAACTCGCAAAAACTGTGAGATCATAACCTGAGCTGGAACCAAGAGTCAGAAGCTTAATCTACTGAGCCACCCAGGCGCCCCCTTACTTTCAAGTCATGATGTGATTGGAGCTAGAACTTCCTAAGTAGCAACCCTACCAGACGGAACTTTAATACATTATTTTTCAACTATACTTAAATATACTTTGTTATATATTTGACAAAGAAATATTTGCCTTCTACAGCAGAGAAGCAGAACTAGGAAGAGGTATTGTATAGCTTGCTTACATTGTTAATTCGCTTAGTGATACTTTCTCCCACAGATAATCAACAGCCAAAATTCAGTGTTTAATTTCATTATGAAAGCAATACCAATTAAAGACATAATGTATTAACACTGAAAGAGCTCATGATACTCAACACTAGTGAAGGTGTAGTAAAATAAACACCTTTATATATAATCAGGTGGTCTAACCTCACTGAAAAGAAATTTGATACTTTGTGTTAAAAGCCTTTAAAATGGGGATAGTTCTACTTTTTGAAATCTATCCTTAGGAAAAATCCCAGATACATGAAAAAGATTTTTGTGCGAAGATATCCACTGCAGCATTATCTATAATAGCAAAAAACTTGGAAAAAAAATTGTGTTCTCTTTCCATGGCTCTCCCATAATATAAAGTTCACTTATTGTATTTAAGACTTCATATTCCCTATGTCCACCTGGTAGAGTTATGCTGCGGGAAAGCAGGGCTTTTAGTCTCTGTTGTTCACTAATGCTTCGCACTTGCTTGGAACAATTTCTGGCACACGGATGAGGTAATGCATGCTTGAGTGTCTGATTCCACTGGCCTTTATACCACCTTTTCAATAGGCCAATGCTATTCCCACCTCAGGACGGCTTGGAGGGCCCTCCTGCAGATATCTGCATGTCACATGGCACTTCCCTACCCTGACAGAGTAGCCTCTCCAGTCTGGTCCCCCTGCCCACCTCCCCATTACCTACTCAGAGCACTTATCAGTAGCTGACATTCTGTCATGTTCTCGTTGGCATGTCACTGTCCCGGGACGTTAGGAGCACTTTGAGAGACGGGCCCTCGTTCGTCTGGGTCACCACCATATCCTAGCATCTAACATGGTGCCTGGCACATAGTAGGTGCAGAACCAGTGTCTGGGGACCGACCAGCTTTCTCCTCGCCCTCATCCAGGTGGCCATCTGGCTCTGGCCTCCGTCCCTCACTTTTCTGCCTCCTCATCACACCTCCTGTGGACTCTGGCCACTTAGTTCTGCCCAGCTGCCTCCCAGCCTCCCTCTCCCCCATCTGTCCTGCAAGATCAGATTCCTTTTCTAAAGCACCACTTTAAGCCGACAGCCTTCACCAAGAACCCAGTCCTTCCTGGATGACTTCCATTCCCCCCACAAGCCACCCCCTTCTGCCTTGCCCTCTGGGTTCTTGCTCCTCAACTACTATAGGCTCTCTTCCCTCCTTGATTAGTCTCTTCCAGGGAAATTTCTGCCCCTCACTTCCCTTATTTCATTCCCTCTGTTTGGCAGGGAATCATGTCTCAGGGTCTCTACTCTCTATCCTACTTACTCTGTCAAGTCACTTTGCAAAACATCTCCTCCTGTGGGCAGTCCTCCCTCCCTGAGCACTCCAGGACCTTTTTTTTTTTCTGGCCACTCCCCAACTTCCCTTCTCTTGGGAGCACCTGGGATTGGTGTTATTTGTGGGCCTATCTCTTCTTTCCTGATAGGCTGACATTTCCTTCAGGGCGCACGATCCACATACTCAGAACTCTGGAGCCCCAAACTCTCTTAGGAATCATTTGGCTCAACCCTGGGTCTTTATAGATGAAGAACCTGTGGATTAGAGCAGGCAATGACTTGCTGGTCAGACTCGCTCTGTGCAGGGCTTGGAACCTGGGGCTCCTCCCGCCTGGCCTGAGGCTCTTTTGCTTTTACACCAGGCTCAGCCCCATTGCTCTGGGCTTCCACACAGCCCCCATACAACCCTATGTAGGACCTGTCAGATACATGAGTTAATATATGACACTCTAAGCTGACTTCCCACAGGAATTTTACATTGGAGGGTGGTGACACTCAGATACACTTATGTCACACTGCCGGGCAGGCAGGCACAATCCTATGCAGTGAGGGAACTAAGAACAACCAGAACACAGAATATCCGACACGAACAACGTGAGAAGAAAGCGATGAGGTACAAAACCAGCCACCTTGAAGAGTCTGAGTGGATCCCGAGGTACGATGTACAAAAACAGGTCACCCACAGGCACAAGGCTGACCAGCTGTGTTAAACTTTGACATATCAGAGGCTTTCTCAGAGCTATAAGCTCCGGGGACTTGGTGGTGTTATCTGCAAAAACAAGAATTCAAAGGAACAAGAGGCCACAGGAAGACTCTAGAAGAGCATCACCTCACTGTAGTTCAGAGCCAACAAGCCCACTGCACAGGCATCCTGTGCATCAGATGGATTTTTTGTCCCAGGCTCCACCTTGTTCTCCTTTTCCTGTGTTCTCAGAAATGGCTGCCACTTCCAGTGGTGATTACTCCAGGAGTCTCGAGCCAAGCCGTCAACGTGGAAAAAGACAGACAACTGGGATTCCAAGTAGCTGGGGGGAGGGGTTGGTGGGGAGGATGGGAGATCTGCCATCTCCTCGTCCCTGTTTGTGGAAGACCACGGCGTGGCCTCGTCCCAGTGTCTCCTGGGCACACTGGCCCAGCCTAGGTTCAAGGAGCTGATCTCATGCGAGAGCATATGTGGACAGAGTCTTTTTCCTTCTATTGCTTACGTTAGAAAAAAAAAAAAAGATTTTTAATGTCATAGGAAAAAAAATGTCACTTGTGACAAGGGGAAAATAAATCTTCAGGACAATGAAAGTCCCTCAAAGTACTCTTCTCAAAGACGGGCTTAAAAATGGGGTGCCTGGCTGGCTCAGTCAGTAGAGCGCACAACTCTTGATCTTGGGGTTGTGAGTTAAGGTCAATGTTTGGTATAGAGATTACTTTAAAAAAATAAAACCTTTTGGGGCACCTGGGTGGCTCAGTCGGTTAAGTGCCCAACTTCGGCTCAGGTCGTGATCTCATGGTTTGCGAGTTTGAGCCCCGCATCGGGCTCTGTGCTGACAGCTCAGAGCCTGGAGCCTGCTTTGGATTCTGTGTCTCCTGCCCTCTCTGCCCCTCCCATGCTCATGCTCTGTCTCTCTCTATCTCTTAATAAGAAATAAACGTTTAAAAAAATAAAAAAAAATAAAACCTTTCAATCTTTTTTTAAGAACAACTGAAAACAAACAAACAAGGTGCATTATTCAATGATAGACTTCCAAAACTCTAGCTGCCAAATTTTTTTTTTTAATTTTTTAATGTTTATTTATTTTTGAGACAGAGAGAGACAGAGCATGAACGGGGGAGGGGCAGAGAGAGAGGGAGACACAGAATCGGAAACAGGCTCCAGGCTCTGAGCCATCAGCCCAGAGCCCGACGCGGGGCTCGAACTCACGGACCGCGAGATCGTGACCTGAGCCGAAGTCGGCCGCTTAACCGACTGAGCCACCCAGGCGCCCCTCTAGCTGCCAATTTTGTCTCCCCTGGGTATTCATCCAGGCATTCTGTCTAGGTTCTGACTTATCCTTAAGATAACAGAAAAGGCATTAATTATTTTAGTAAGACAGTAGTCTCCCCTTACAGAGGGAATACATTCCAAGCCCTTCAGTGCATGTCTGAACCCTATCTGCACAATGTGTTTTCCTGTTACACACACCTATGATAAAGTTTAATTTATAAATTAGGAACAGTAAGAGATTAACAAAAATACCAAATAATAAAAGAGATCAGTTATAACATTAAACTGTAATAAAATTATGTGAATGTGGTCTTTCTCTTTCCCTCAAAATATCTTACTGTACTATTCTCACCCTTCTTGTGATGACATGAGACGATAAAATGCCCATGTGAGAGGAGGTGAGGTGACCGAACGCAAGCATTGTGACACACCATTAGTACCATACGTCAAAAGGAGGATCATCTGTTTCTGGACTGCGGTTAAGTGAAACCACAGAAAGTGAAAGAGTGGATAAGGGGTTGGGGGGGGGGGGCGGCTACTGTATACCTAACTTTCGAGGACTTGTTATGTGAAGTCTTTATCTGAAAAGACTATTTTATCCTAAGCACTTTATGGGGTAGGTTCTACTTTTATCTCCATTTTACAAGGAAAAAATTAAGGCTTGTGTAGGTTAAGTGGCTTTGTAGAACCTAGATTTCTTACTAGTCCTGCAAAAGCACTACCTGTGCGAAATCAGAGCTTGAGAGGCTGAGTGAGCCTGCAACAGGTTACAGGAATGAGCTCTGTGAATCATAGCAGATATACAAGTCTAAGACTTTTTAGTAAGTATTCAAGTAACCATTCAAGTAAGCATTCTAAAAAGTAATATGCCACATCTATTTGGGGTGTTTAACGAGCATTATTTTTAAATTCTCAAACCAAAATCTAGAGAAATGGCTTGTGTCATGATGAGATTTTTAGGAATGTTTGTGCATACATTGGCATCTGTAGATAGTTTAAGCGTTCAGTTCATTGATAAGGACTGGGACTTTTTGTTGTTGTTGTTGTTTATTTTTGAGAGAGAGAGAAACTGCGAGCAGGGGAGGGGCAGAGAGAGGGAGACAGAGAATCCGAAGCAGGCTCTGTGCTGTCAGTGCAAAGGCTTCGAACCCAGGAAGCGTGAGATCATGACCTGAGCCAAAGTCGGATGTCCAACTGACTGAGTCACCCAGGTGCCTTGGACTGGGACATTTTTTTTTTTTTAAATTTTTTTTTTTTCAACGTTTATTTATTTTTGGGACAGAGAGAGACAGAGCATGAACGGGGGAGGGGCAGAGAGAGAGGGAGACACAGAATCGGAAACAGGCTCCAGGCTCTGAGCCATCAGCCCAGAGCCTGACACGGGGCTCGAACTCACGGACCGCGAGATCGTGACCTGGCTGAAGTCGGACGCTTAACCGACTGCGCCACCCAGGCGCCCCGGACTGGGACATTTTTAAAAAGAGCATTCAACTAACTGCAACAGTCATTTTTTTTTTTCTTTTGAGTATTAGTTACTAAGGCTTTCAGCCTTATAGATGTGAAAGAAATATATAAAGCACAGCTTTTCAGTTCAGTGGAGAAGCAGTTGTATTTTCTTATTTTAAAATCCAAGCCTGTGAGTTTAAATACATTTCAGTTTAGAGTAAGTGTTGGAAAGCTTTACATAATGTGTTCTTTATTGATAGTACTCCATCTACCATTTCACTAGGAGAGTAACCGAAAAGAAAGGGTTAGTCCTTCAAGTTTGATTTGTGTTGAATCTAGAAATGATGTTTCTAAAGCAGTTTCCTTTGTTTATCTTCATGCTCAATACCAAGAAATGGAAAAGAGAGAAGAATCAAATGTGTTATCGCAAAAGTCTTATAAAATGGTCAAGAATATATAATGGTTTCCTAGTAAGTCACCACCACCACCACCACTTCTGGACGCCACCAAACAACAGATTATTATGAAACCACACTGTACAGTTTGTTTATAAGGCATTTCACACGTGTTTTATCTCTTCAGCCTCACTGTGGTTGGAGCAGGTGTTTTAGCCCTGCTTAGGACAAGGTAAGCAGCTTGCATGAGACCGCATTAGCACAAGATGATGACTACTTCTAACATTTTGATATATTTCCATCCAGTCAGTTTTCTGTGAATGTAATTTTTTATTTATAAAATTGGGATCAAAATGTTTAAATACTTTTGCATCTAGATTTTTCACCATTAGTTTTGCCTTGTGCCATCAGAAATTACTTAAAAACAGGGCACCTGAGTGGCTCAGTTGGCTAAGCGTCCGACTTTGCCTCAGGTCATGATCTCGTGGTTTGTGGGTTTGAGCCCCGCGTCGAGCTCTGTGCTGACAGCTCAGAGCCTGGAGCCTGCTTCAGAGTCTGTGTCTCCCCGTCTTTCGGCCCCTCCCATGCTCATGTTCTGTTTCTCTGTGTCTCTCAATAATAAATAAACGTTAAAAAATTAAAACAAAAAGAAATTACTTGAAAACAATTTTTTAATGGCTACATACTATTCTCAGATGAATTTCCTGTATCCTTACTCTTGGGCATTGATATAGCTTCCCATTTCTTGCTATTATAAATCATGCTGAGATAAGTATCACAAACATCTCACGTCGTTCAAATTTTTAATCTTTTTGAGTTACTGAAAAACTAAGCCAGGCCAAGCCTCGTTTCCATTTTAAAACTCTATGTCTTCCTTAAGTGTAAAACCTAACTTTTATTTTCATTTTTGTTTTTCCCTTAGTTAAATCATGGACATCTTACGGCCAGGGCTGCTTGTTCGGATGACATCATCTTTGAAACTGCTGTGCCTACGAAGGAATCTACATTAGCCTGTGGGATCAAGAAACTGGAATTTGCTGGATAAAGCTGTTACACAGTTCTATTTTTCCAGCTATGAATGCTATTTAAACCACGCAGGGCTGAGATGTGCTTAAGGCACACTGCTGTCTAACATGTGCCTGTACCCGGAGCTACTCAGGTCTGCCTTCTATGCTATTCTGGAAGGAGGGCAGGAGAAAGAGAAGGAAAGAAAGGGAAGGAGATGAAAGGGAGTGGAGGTTCACTGGAATAAAAAGCAACATGCTTCTCCATTTTTTATAGTCCTGTTAATTTTTCCAGTCATTTATTTGCTCACACATGAAGATCTATTAAGTGTCTTCTATGTTCGGTGTTGTAATTTATGAATGTGATGACAGACTTTGTTTAGGTTGATCTGGGAGCACTGGAAAACTACATGAGGAGGCTATAGAACACAGCACTTCCCAAAGTTACTTAACCATAGAACCCTTTTTGAACACCTATTAACAATCTCCCATAATTGCCTTTCATAGAACACAGGGTTAAAGGTAAAAGGAAAAAGCTCAACATCTGTTCTAGTTTTTTCTTTTCAAGTGAAATTCTTTTCAAATTAGTAAAAGAAAGATAATTTCTTAATGTGATTAATTTGTAAAATATTAAACCAATAACTAACATCATATCTTAGGGTGAAATAACAAAAGCACTATCATCACAATTAGAAGCTTGATATGGATGTGGCTTCCTAGTACAATAAAAGATGAAACAGAAGAGGAAAAAAAGTAATCATGAATATAATCGATACAGCTGTCTATCTAGAAAACCCAAGAGAATCTACTGAAAATGTCAGAATAACTGCAATCAAATGAACAGACACAAAACAAAAATGTGTAAAAATCAGTAGCTATCTTGCATACTTGCAGCACCCATCTAGAAAATATAAAGGAAAAAAATCTGATTCATTAAGAGTGAAGGAATATAAAACACCTAAGAACGCATTAATAAGAGTATACAGAACCTATATGAGTAAATCAAACACCTTTCTGAGAGGTATAAAAGGTCTGAGTAAAAGCCATGCTGAGTTCCTGCTTGGGAAGAGCAAATACCAGGATAAATGCAGTTCCAATACAAATGGATCCCAATGGGATTTTCTGGGAAGAATCTAATAAAGTAGTTTTAAAGTTCTTCTGAAAGAATAACAGGAAATGATGATTGACAGTATTTAGAAAATAGAGAGAAATGAGATCAGAAGGTTCTGTGTTACCATTTAATTAAAGAATGTTTTAAAATGACAATCCTTAAGACAATATGGTCTGGGCATAAGAATCTACCAACAGAACAACACAACAGGAGAGAAAGGTTCCAAGAGATCCCAATATAACTCATTGTGTTTCCAAGTGGATTAAAGAGTTAACTATTGGAAAGATTTTTTTTAATTTAAGGATTCTGTAATATTTAAGGATTTTCCAGGGACATCAAAGACATCATCAAAGAGGAAAAAAGTGTTTGAGTTGACCACAAATATTAAATATATCTCCATGTCAAAAATGATCATAAAAAATTAAAAAGGCAAAGCTCAAACTGGAAAAACATAATTATGACAAAAGACTAAGAACCATTATTGAGCAAAACATTTAAATATCTACAAGATAAAGTGTAGTTGGGGCACCTGGGTGGCTCAGTTGGTTGGGTGTCCAACTTTGGCTCAGGTCATGATCTTGCGGTTTGTGAGTTGGAACCCGGCATCAGGCTCTGTGTGGACAGCTCAGAGCTTGGAGCCTGCTTCAGATTCTGCACCTCCCTCTCTCTCTGCCCCTTCTCTCTCTCTCTCCAAAATAAATAAACATTAAAAAAAATTAAAAAAAGATAAAGTCTAGCACTCCAAAGGAAAATTGGACAAAGTTCACAAATAACTCTCAAAGAAACAGAGATGATGGCTACACATTTTAGAAGTTCAACTTCACAGTAAAAAAAAAAAAAAAGGCAAATTAAGAAAAATTTTTTCCTATCACGTTTATTTGTTTTTAATAATAATGCATAGTTTTACTGACAGTTTGGTGAAATAATAATCTTCATATTAGACTCTGTGGTGGGAGTCTAATTTGGAATAACTTTTCTGAAAAAGGAACATATGTATATAGACATAGTCAGAATAAAACATGCAATGTTCTATTTCATGTGCAACCTTGGATGGCAAGTAACTTGTTCTGCGAGTGTTCTGCAAGATGAGCAAAGATTTCTAATAATTTTAACTTGATAAACGAGCGATGTCTTGCAACACAAGTAGTATGTGATGCCGAATATCACATGATCACAACTGAACCAATGGTTCTTGAAATTAGCTTTGCTTTATAAGTGCTTTGGATTACGAGCATGTTTCTGGAAGGAGTTATGCTCGCAAACCAAGGTTTTAGTGTAAAACATGTATTATTTATATGTTATATATATGCATATGTGTATGTATGTATGTGTGTATATATATATATGTATATGTATATATATATATAGAATCAGGAATATATATAAACCTGAAAAATATTTATACCTTTTGATGTAGTAATTCATACTCAGCAGAATAGGCTTTTTTCTAACAGGAAAAAAAAAAAAAAACGAGATACACAAAGATTTACAAGCCAAGAATGTCCACTGCAATATTATAGATAATAGCAGAAAATTAGAAACAATGTTCCAAGCTGTATGATAGACTAGGGTGCAGTCATGAAAGCTATTTCTGAAGATTACTTAAGAAAAAGTTTATCATATCATATTAAGCGAAAAGGGCTGTTTAGTAAATTGCATTTTTTGCATAATTACCAGTTTTGTAAGCATGACTTCCATGTCTTCACCTAGGTCATTTGTTAAAAATGTGAACAGATGGAGCTTGGACCACTTGCCATAGAAGGGCCATCAAAGTGAGACTCTCTTCTGGGTTGAGACTGATGTACTTCTCAAGCTTAAATGGTTCAACTATCATGATTCCATTAGTTGAACCTTTGTCTTTCAGTGGTTCCCAAATATTTCCTGCAGGAAACTACCTAAGAATTACTCTGAGAGGTGGTTTATAAAAACCAAAAGCAAACCAAAACAAAAATAGGTTTTTGACCCTCTCCCACAGAGATTCCAATTCAGGGGGTCTGGATTAAGGCCCTAGAATCTGTTTTTGGTCTCCCAGTGATTCTGTCCAGCAGCCAGATCCAGGAACTGTAGCATTCTAGTTCATACTTTTCCAAGGTTTTGAAAAATACTGAATGTCTTCTAGAAGTAAGCTTCTAAATGTGAGTTAAGGAAGAGAATTTCATAATTAAAAAACAAAAACAAAAACAAAATACATTTCCCCTTACACTTCTCCTAATCCTGTGGCATGGCTGCCATTTGTCAGGTAGATGATGTAACAAGTGAACAAGAGGTTAACCTGCAGTGTCTGCCAGATGTGATTACTGCCACCGATACCACATTCACCCTGTCCTGGCACCCCCACTCCCCTGCTCTGAGTCCTGCCCCTTCTTAGGTTTCTGAAATACCAGCTACTCCCTTTCTATAGGCCCCTTCCATCTACTTATAATAGGCTTTCACTGGAATGCCCCAGACCAGGGCACGGCTCCTCCCCTCCAGTACCCAGTTGCTGAGAGTTTTCTATATTTGACACTTTGCCTCCCACTCATTCCTCAACCCACCGCCACCTGGCTTCCATCACCACCACTTACTGGCATGGCTCTTGCCAAGGTCACCCTGGCTCCTGATGGCTAATCCACTAGATCCATTTCAACCCTTTTCCCAAAAGCATCTGACCCTGTTGACCATGCCCCCTCTTTCTGTGGCGTTTGTGAGGGCTGCCTGACGTCTCATCTGTTGAGCAAATGCTTTTCTTTTTTGTAGCAGCACCCTAAGGAGCCACCTTTCCCCCCCTCTTAGTCCACATGGTTTGGGGGCTGACCACCCCACTGCAGGCATGGGTATTTCATTCCCCTGGCTTGAGGAATTGGTTCATGGATGGATACCAGGGCTAATCAATGAGACTCAAACCTAAGACTGTTGCAGAAACCGTTGGGAAAAAGGTTCCTTTTTTCCCCTTGGGGTTGCTGAGCTGGCAGAATGTGAGTCTGGATTTGGAGATGGCCAAATGCCCACCCCAAACTGCCATGAGAAGGAAGCCAACATGAAGAAGGCAGCAGAGCTGAGAGACAGAGACCAGATGGTGCCACTCAGAGTCCTAGGCCAGGCCTGAAACCAGCACACCCGGGTCTCATCGGTTTCATGAGACAACATACCTTTTTACTTAAGCCCTTTTCAGTTGAGCTTCTGTTAATCACAAGGAAAAGAGCCCTACAATGGCTCCAAATTCCCATCTTTCTCTGGCAGTGACTCCACCTCTCTGGTGCCTTGTCCCCGTGTCTCCACAGTAACTCTTCCTTTTACTCCCAGATCCATATGTCCAACCCCTCGTGGACTCTACACCTGGGTGTCCACTTCAATATGGGTTTAAATGTAAACTCAAATTATGCCCCCACTCATCCTCTCCCTGTGTCCACATCTCAGTGAATAATAGCTCCACTGCCCACCCAATTATCCAAGAAACCTGGGCCTCATCGTTGACACTTCTTGCCCTCATTTCCTGGTCTCGTTTGGGCAGCTAATTCTGGCTCATTCCTCAGGGCTCAGCTTTTAGGCTGTGTCATCAGGGAGGCCTTTTCCAACCTCCAAGCCTGAATGAAGGGTCCTTCCTATGCCCCCATCCCAGCCTGCACTTCTAGTGTCATAGCTCTTGTCACTCAGAGCCCTAATAGCTTGTGGATTCTTATCCATATTCCCCATGAAACTAAGTTCTGGGATAGCCAGGCCCTTCCTGGAAACCAATATTATTTGAATAAATGGACACTAGGATATACACGTATGATCTTATATATTATAGATAGTCCATTCTTCTGTAAAAATCAAATATGTCGGCATTTCAGAAAGATCCACAAAGGGCATGGTGTTTGGCAGAGAAGACTATCGCTTCCAGGGGCCCCAGTGCCTAGCTGACAGTAAAACCGCTAAACTGGGCTCACGGTGTTTCCTTAACAGGATTTTCTTGGTAAAACTAGGCTGACTCCTAGGGAGTGCCTTCACTTCTCTTTGCCTTAATAACTGAGTCTAGAGCTTATCAAAGGGATGAAGTAGAGCTTTGTTCTTTAATAGAATCTATGCTCCCCTTTTTCTGAAAATGGGGCCATTTTTCTGCTTCAAGTTTTCTGATACTCCTCATATTCTTCATAACTTCTTAAAAAGTACCAAATACAGTTCTTTGAGCACAACTACATGTTCTTGCTAAATGGCCCTGCCATCTGTTCCCCGACCTGGGTATTTACTGGGCCGTGCCTGTGCAGCCCCTGGAGGGTTCCTCGTCCTCTGGGCTTGAATCCCCTCAAACACCACAGGGCTCCCTTTCCCGTCTCTGGATCATTTGTTTTTGAGAGAAAAGGAGAAAAAAGACTAACAGCTGACGAGTTCTGCTTTCTGTGAAAGTTATAGCAAGAGTCCCAAGAAGTGGGTCTATCACTTCCTGATTCTTTTTCTTGTTCTAATCCTACCAAAAAAGGCCTTTTATTGCCCAAGGCATTTTTGCCTTCCCGGCCACCAGCTTCTTAATGCTTCAAACTGTCCATAAACTTTGTTTCCACACTTGCATATGCAACTCATGCCCTCTTTCCCCTCTAGGAACACTATATTTAAGTGATATTTAAAGTTTTAAAACACAATTACTTTATCAAACATTTTATAGGAAAATATTATAATTTGATTTTACTAACTTGAGTGTTGAGAAGAATGAACATGTTTATACACTGACAAGAATATACAGGGGAAAAAACATATTGTGGGGATTGTGTGATAGCTATTTGTACTCTCAATTCCTTCATGTCTACTCCTCAGTTCCTTTCCTTCATGTGTTTTTTTTTTTTTTTTTTTTTAAGTTTATTTCTTTATCTTGGCGAGAAGAGTGGGGGGAGGAGCAGGGAGGGAGAGAGAATCCAAAGCAGGTTCCATGCTGTCAGCACAGAGCCCAGCTTGGGCCACAAACCGCGAGATTATGACCTGAGCCAAAACCAAGGGTCGACACTTAACCAACAGAGCTACCCAGGCGTCCCAGTTCAGGTGTTCTTTTAGCTTATTCCCACTTTTTTTGGCTTGCCTTCTTTCTGGCAACCATTTTTATTTTAAATTATTGTATACAGATGCAGAAATTACCTGACTGGAACTAACTGCAGAATTATGGAAATTAAAGAAATCACAGGATGCTGAACTGTTGGAAGACTGAATTGTTTGCTACTTTTAATGGAGATATAATTTATATACTACCATAAAGCTTACCCTTTCAAAGGGTACAATTCTGTGGCTTTTAGTATCTTCACAAAGTTGTGCACCTAGTACCACTATCTAATTTCAGAACATTTTCATCACCCCAAGAAGAAACCCTGTTCCCATTAGCCATCACTCTCTATGCCTTTTGCAAAGTGGATATCCAATTGTCCACCATCAATCATTTGTTGAAAAGAATGTTCTTTCTCCCATTGAATTGTCTTGGAACCCTTGGAAAAACAAAGTTACCAGACATACGGGTTTATTTCTGGACTTTTGATTCTATTCGGTCATTCTATGTCTATCCATATGCTACTATCATACTGTCTTGTTTACTGTAGCTTTGTAGCAAGCTTTTTTTTTTTTTTAATTTTTTTTTCAACGTTTATTTAGTTTTGGGACAGAGAGAGACAGAGCATGAATGGGGGTGGGGCAGAGAGAGAGGGAGACACAGAATCGGAAACAGGCTCCAGGCTCTGAGCCATCAGCCCAGAGCCTGACGCGGGGCTCAAACTCACGGACCGCGAGATCGTGACCTGGCTGAAGTCGGACGCTTAACCGACTGCGCCACCCAGGCGCCCCTGTAGCAAGCTTTTAAATGAGAAAGTATGAGAACTCCAATTTTGTTCTCTTTCAAGACTGTCTTGTCTATTCTGGATCTCTCATGTTTCCAAATGAATCTTGGAATCAGCTTGTCAATTTCTGTAAAGAAGGCAGTTGGGATTTTGGTAGGGAATGCACAGAGTCATAGATCACTTTGAGCAGTACTGCTCTTCTAAAAATATTAAGTCTTCCAATCCATGCACATGGATGTCTTTCCTGTGTTTTGTTGTTGTTGTTTTAGGTTTTCTTTAATTTTTTTCAACAAAGTTTTGTAGTTTCCAGTGCATAAGTTTTACACTACTTTTGTTAAATTTATTTCTAAATATTTTATTCTTTTAGATATTATAAATGGAATTATTTTCTTAATTTCAGATTGTTCATTGCTAGTTCATAGAAATATAACTGATGCTGTATATTGATCTTATATCCTAACACTTTGCTGAATTTCCTTATTTTAAAAGTTTTTTTTTTTTTAGGATTTCCTTAATCCTTAAGATTTTTTATACATATGATCATATCCTCTGTGGAAAGAGATGGTTTTACTTCTTTCCAATCTACATTCCTTCTATTTCTTTCTCTTGTCTAATTTGCTTTGGGCTCTACCCTTTTAAAGCATATACAGTTTCTTGAGTGACTTCCCTCTTTTTTCCTCATTAGAATAAATTTTTCTGGGAGGGACAGGATATAGGAGGAAGAGACAAAATGGAGCTCTTTGAAACCAAAATATGCAACCATGGCTTGATTTCCAGTGAGCCTCACATCTTCTCAGTGGAAATGTCTTCCTTCACATCAGCTGGGCCCAGGAATTTTCTAGGGGAACCTGTGAAATCTGTTTTCCTCAGATTTTGGATGCAAGTCTGACTGAGCCCAATATCCACCCTTCCTTGGCTGTTATGTAGTCTAAGACAACATGGCCACTTTCCCCCATGCCAGTCTCTTCTCCTTTTTTGGCCAACTCTTTCTTGCTGGTTAGAGGCAGAGTGAGCACCCGTGGTTTCTCTCATAGCATTCTCTGTCTTCTGAGAAATAAAATTGTCAATAGGACAATAGGTTTATCAGCTGCTCTGCTTCTATCCAAGGAGACTTTGACAAATAGCTCCATTACATCTGAAGTCTCCTTCTGGGCCAGTTTTGTGACCCATGTTAGGAGGGTCTACCAACTCTCCCTCCATACACATCCAAAAATAAGTGTAGTTTTTAGCACTCAGGCTCTTCATCCACCCCATCTAGAAGACGTTTTTATTAGAACAAGGCACACATTTAGTTTCCTCACTCCAGACGAAGTTCTGGCTCACCACGTTTTAGAGGAGCTCTTACTTCTTCCCAGTCATGGGACAAAAGGAAGGAAGAGTACAGTTTTAGTAAAGGTATGCAATGCACACCAAAAGCCTTGCTGAATGGCTTTAGAATGAGAGAAGTTTCCTTCCTATCAGTGCAGGCTGTGTGTTACCAGTGACCTCTTGGGATATACACGAAGCCAAGTGGATGAGAATCTTTTACTATGTGGATAAGTGCATCCCACAGCCAAGTATGAACTTCTAGTGTTCAATGGCTAGTAGCAAACAATCCAGCCACTGACCAGTTTCAGAGAAAAGACAGCCATGGATGCAAGCAGGATCCAGGATCGTCAGCACCCTGGGCCATCCCCTCTGCTTCCCAGTGCCAGGGAAGGCTCTAGAGAGGAGCTGCCCTTTCATTTGGGGATTTCCTCCCAGGAGTTAAATCTCTTCCTCCTAGCTCCACTATGAAACCAAACTCAGGTCTCTGGTGCCTCACCAAGCTTCCCGTCCACCTTGATTTCCTTCTAACCTCACAGGTCCAGTTTATGCCTACTGCCTAAGGACAAAGTCACTTAGGTAAAGGAAGGTCTCCAAAGCAAGTGACTTCTTGGTAAGGTGACTCCTCCTTCACCCTGAGGTTGCACATGGCTCCAGTGCCTGAGAAGTGGTCCATTTGGATGATGTTGCCAGGAGTCAAATCTCAAAATCCTTCTTAAAACTATGCTTAGCTATTCCACAAAGCTCCCGTCAAATGATGAAAAAGAAGAGTGAGGCTATAAGAGCAGAGAGATGGCCACATCACATCCAGGTGGGTACAGCACCAACAGGGCTCCCTGATCACACACAGCACAATAAAGCCTCATGGCAGAGACAGACAGGAGGAGCTGCCCAGGGTGCTGTGCATATGTCACTGCTAATGTCTGCAATTATTGTAATTACAATGCTAGCTCCTTATCTTTGACCTGTATATTTCAAAAGGCCCACCTCCCACTCTTGTCAGTCACAATACTTCATTTTCCCATATACTTAAAAACTGGTTATATTACTAAGACCTTAAAGGTATTGTTTGTCATCTTTCAGGGTACCAGTGAGTATAACAATTCTATGGTTTGAGTGTCTGGGGTGATATACTGAATACTATTTTCACTTTATTAATAAGCACCAAATAAATCAACTTAAAAATTATTTCCCTCAGTCTTCCTTTACATTCACTTTACTATCTAGAACGATATTTCCATAGAGTATATTTGCTTTGCTCATTTCATTCATAGTGTATCTGTAGGTCTGGATTGAGCATATTTCCTGTAGTGACAAGTACTCTATTTGTAGGAACTATTTAGGTCACTGGAGTGGAGAAAAAGAGGCCGCTATTTAATAGAAATGGCATATATCCAAATATAGATGCAGTTTTCTGAACATCTATTGAACATCAATAATGATGAGATTGTTACAGTTTCCCAAACCCTAGACCCAAACCTTAAATGATTAGTCACTTTGTTTTAACTGACACAGGGTTTAACCCAGGAAAACAAGTTTCCTAACCAAAGAAAGTAAGTCTTAAAAGTATCTTACTTCTGCTTTAGAAGTAACACAGTCTCTTCAAAAGGCAAGTTGTTTCAATGTAAATTATTTCCCAACAAAAATCGCTTCGGAGAAAGCTATATGATTTGAACCCTAGCGCATGCACAGTAACTGTTTTGTTTTGTTTTGTTTTTTTTTTTTTTAATTTTTTTTTCAACGTTTATTTATTTTTGGGACAGAGAGAGACAGAGCATGAACGGGGGAGGGGCAGAGAGAGAGGGAGACACAGAATCGGAAACAGGCTCCAGGCTCCGAGCCATCAGCCCAGAGCCCCACGCGGGGCTCGAACTCACGGACCGCGAGATCGTGACCTGGCTGAAGTCGGACGCTTAACCGACTGCGCCACCCAGGCGCCCCATGTTTTTAGAGACAGAGCAAGCATGACAAATATTTTCAGTTGTCAAGGGAGGAAGGAATGACCCACCTAAGGAATGGAAACTAACGAATAGTAATATGACACTCCCCCTTGGTTCCACTGGGCGCTAGCTGGGGCTGCTACACACAGCTAACTTCCTTTGGTCGGATAAAGGCGAGGCTGTGCAAGAGCTGAATGAAAGCGGCCTCTCTACCCACTGGCCCCAACAATGTGTTGGGGGATGGCAAGCAAGGACCTCAAAAGAAAGGGGCACTGGAAATACACTCTACTGTTGCCATTCATTCATTCGTCATGCGCTGGGGGCTTAATTCTCCAACTATGACTCAAGAGCCCATTCTGATACCCCACACCTCTGTCCCCATTTCTAGCCCTAGGCCTCACTCGCTCATCAAGAAGATGCTTATTATAGCTTCGCTCTTCTCCCTCCCTTCCCCGGGTCCCCAGGCCACAGTGACAGGATAAAGCCAGCCAGAGGAGTGCCTTAACAAGAGCAAGGAAAGAAGGCTCAGAGTACACAGTGAAGGGGTTCCAGGGACCTTCCTGCCAGCGTGGGGTAGAGCCAGCCCCTTCTGGGGCGGCCGCGCCCCGGGGCGAGGCTGCGGGCACCTGGGCACCGCGCTAGGGGCGGGAACCTGAGGTCACGCCGTAGCTGGAGGGAGAAACAGCAGCGAGGGGATTCCGCACAGGGGAAGTGGGCGCTGCAGGATGTCCGAGGGCGGCGGGACGCTGGTAACAACACGCGCACACGTGCTGAGGACCGCTAGCACCTAGGTGGTGGGAGCAGGGGTCCCGGCGGCATTGAGGAGCCGGCGGGGCGGGTTACCTGATGAAGGTGGTCTTGCCCGTGCTGTACTGGCCCACCAGCAGGATCATGGGCTTGTTATCGAAGTCGGCGTCCTCCAGCGCTGGCGAGTGGAACTCGTGGAAGCGGTACGCCTCCTCCAGCGGCAGCACCTTGCGCAGGTAGAGCGAGCGCAGGCCCCCAGTCACCGTCTGCACTGCGTCCGCGCCGCCCGCGCGCTCGCGCCCGCCAGCCTGCCGCCCCATCCAGCTGAACATCCTGATGCAGCCGGTCCGCCCGTCGCCGGTTCGCTCCCCTCGCCCACCCTCTCACACCCCGCGCTCAGTCCCCGCTCAGGGTTCGACCCTCCCCGGCTGGCACTGAGCTGCTCCGGCCCCTCTCGCCGCCGCCCGAGCTGGCCCCGCCTCGCGCAGTCGCAGCCAATCGCTGGTCTCTGCGTCACGACAGCTCGTTTACTATTCAGAAGGCTCTCTCTAGTCCTTCCTCATTGGGCCGCTGCCAGCGCGTCTCAGCCAATGGAGAGGAGGTTCTTAATGAATTATTGATGACGGAGTCCGTCGGCGGACTGGCGGGGAGAGGGTGTCTCCACAGCCCCGGGGCTCAGACTGGTCTCGGAAGCGCCCCCTTAGGTCGCCGGGGCCCCACCTCTGGCCAGGTGGCGTCGGCTTCCGGGCAAATCTGAGCTGGCAAAAATGAGCCTCCGGAGGCTGCTGAGTCTCCTAGGAAGTTTACTCTTCCCAGGCTTATGATACTGGGGACAAAAGTTCGGAAAGTTGACAGACAGGTTCTTTCTACTCTCTGGAAGGTTATTATTTACATATTTTGTTAGTGAAGAGATCTTGACTCAAGGACATACTGACAATATTTGACTAAGGGGAAGAAGACTCCAATCTGCTTGGGTAGATGTTTCTCCTACTTCACACTGCCTCCGCTAAGTTCTGGATGAATTGAAGGCCTCTTGCCCTTAGTTTTCTTTATTTGATTTTCTGTAACATTAAAGATTTAATCATCATCCTCATTATTACCACCTAATTACCACATGTTGACATGTAAAAGAGTTACTGTTACCTCTTAGTTGTCTCTGTTTCCAGATTAAAAGGACGTATCAACATCGAGACTGGGAGAAGCAATCAGCCATCACTTTTGGCGTTCTAGGCAACAGCTTGAGAATATTTCTCAGTTGTTTTAGAGCATTTCTCAAATGTCACCCACGGAGCCACCTGCATATAAGAATAACCTGGGATACTTGTTAAAATGCAGATTTCAGGTCATCACCCCCAGACCCACTGAGTTAAAATACTGAGGAGGGATGGAGCTCAACAAGTGCTCCCAGGTGATTCTGACATACCCTAAATTTGGGGGAGTATGATGCACAATAGTACTTCTCTAACTTGATAGAAATGCAGATGCTGACTCCGGGGTATGGGGCATGGGTTGAGACCCCAGACTGCGTTTCTAATAAGCTCCCAGGTGTTTCCAATGCTGCTTGTCCATGGGCTATACTTTGAATGCGAGTGCTGTGGTGAAGAGAGAACAGGACTTGGCATCAAAAGACCTGGGTCTGAATCCTGATTACATATATTAATGGCTATGTGGCTTTAAATGCAACGAGCTACCTCTCTGCCTCAGTTTCCTTGTTTGTAAAAGTGGGAAATCCTTTGGAGTTGCTGTGTGGATTAAATATTTAGAGGAAGCTGTATGTAACTAGGGAAGTGAAAAGAAAGCCAAAGGAAAATGAACTTAGATATTGTCTCATGTCAAAATAAAACAAAGATTGAAATGTGAAAATAAAGGAAAACCATAGAACTACTAGAAGAAGGTATTTGTGAAGATTTATAAAATTTTGAAAGGGAAAGCTTTTCTGATCAAAACCAAACACAGAAATTATGAAGATAAAGGTTGACAGGTTTGTCAACAAACAAGTAAAAGCTTTAGTGTATTAAAAAACAAACAAACAAACCCATATAAACATACTCTTTACCATATGCTCCAGAAATTGCACCCCTTCGTATTTATCCAAATAAGTTGAAAACATATGTCTGCACAAAAATTGCACATGGATGTTTATAACCCTTTATTCACAATTGCTAAAACTTAGAAGCAACCAAAATGTCCTGTACTAGGTATACTTCACTATGGTACAACCAGATGATGGAATATTATTCAGTGCTAAAAAGAAACACTCTATCAAGCCATGGAAAGACATGGAGAAACCTTAAATCCACATTACTAAGCAAAAGAAGACAATCTGAAAAGGCTACATGCTGTATGATTGTAACTATGTGACATTCTGGAAAAGGCAAAAATATGAGGACAGTAAAAAGATCTGTGATTGCCAGGGGTTCAGAAAGAGGGAAGGGTGAATAGGAAGAACAAGAAGATTTATAGGGTAGTGAAATAATTCTGTACAATAATGTAAATGTGGTCAGATATCATTATACATTTGTCCAAACCCATTGAACATATAACACCAAAAGTGAACCCTAAAGTAAACTATGGATTTTGAGCGATAACGATGTGTCAGTGTAGACTAGGTTCATTGATTATAATGAACTGTGGTGTGGGATATTGGTAGTGGGAGGCTATGTACTGAGGAGGCAGGAGGTGCATGGAAACTCTCTGTACTTTATGGTCAATTTTGCTATGATTCTAAGACTGCTCTAAAAACTTCTATTAAAAATAGTATATATAAAAAATAAATTCATAAACAAAGGTAAAAGGCAAAAGACAAATTGGGAAAAATATTGCCAGGCATATATAAGAAATATATTTAATGAAGGATATTAGACCTTTAAAAAGCTACCATAAAATTATTAAGAAAGAAATGAATACTCCATTATAAAATGAGCAGAGGACATTGACAACTAACAAAACAAACATTAAATAATGCTAACCTCCATTAATGATCAAAGAAACATAAATTAAAAATAAATAGGTAACATTAAGAATGGTAGACTTTTGGGGCACCTGGGTGGTTTGGTGGTTAAGGGTCAGACTCTTGATTTTGGCTCAGGTCATGGTCTCATGATTCGTGAGATCGAGCCCTGAGTCAGGCTCCACAGTGACAGCACAGAATCTGCTTGGGATTCTGTCTCTCTGCCCCTCCCCTGCTTGCACTCTCTCTCTCTCTCTCAAAATAAATAAAGTTAAAAAAGAAAAAGAATGGCAGACTTTTATTTTTTTAAGACAATCCCTAATGTTGCCAAGAGTGTAGAAAAAGGTACCATCTCAGACATTGCTGGATATGGTGCAAACTGGCACTTTTCTGGAGTCCATACTTATCAAAAATCTTGAAAATGCACATTCAAGTCTTCTGCAACATCATACTTAATGGTGAAATAACTGAATGTTTTCTCTCTAAGATTAGGAACAAAGTAAAGATGTCTACTCTTATCACTCTGATTTAATGTTACACTAGAGGTTCTAACCAGTATCCAGAAAAGCAAAGCGTATTCCAGGTTAAATAAGAAGAGGTAAAATTGTCTTTATTTGCAGAAGATATGACTATTTATGTAGAGAATTCTATGGAACCTACAAAAAAAAAAAAAAGCTACTAGGACTAATAAGTGGGTTTAGGAAGGGTACTGGATAGAAGATACATATACAAAAATCAGCTATGTTTTTGTATAATGGGAGTGAATTGGACAGTGAAATAAAAAAAATCAATGTCATTTGTAATAGATTCAAAAATATTAAATACTTAGAGATAAATCAGATAAAAACTGTACAAGGTGTATACACTAAGAACCACAAAGCATTTCTGAGAGAAATAAAAAAAGGCCTAAATAAATAGAGATATATATCATATATCATGCTTATGGATCAGAAGATTCAATATTGTTAAAATGTCAATTTTCTCCAAACTAATATATATAGATGTAGTGCAATCCCAGCAGGCTTTTATTTTTGTAACAATCGACAGGCTGATTCTAAAATTTATGTGTAAATGCAAAAGACCTAAAGTAGCCAAAATAACTTTGAAAAAATTAACAAAGTTGGAGGACTTACGCTACTTAATTTCAAGACTTATAAAGCTATGTAAATTAAGACAGGTGGTATTGGTAAAATGATAACGAATAGAGTTCATAAATAGACCCACACATATATAGTCATTTGATTTTTGACAAAGCACAAAAGCAATTCAATGGATAAAGGAAAGTCTTGTAATGCATAATGCTAGAACAATTGGATATCCCATGCAAAACTATAAACTTTGATCCATGCCTTGCACTATATATAAAAATTAACCCCAAATGACTATAGACATAAAGGTAAAACTTAAAATTATGAAACTTCTAGAAGAAAACATAGTAGAAAATCTTTATGACATTATGCAGGGAAAGGTTTCTTTGGTGATACCAAAAGCATGATCCATAAAAGAAAAAAATTAATAAACTGGACTTCATCAAAATTAAATACTTCTGACCTTTGAAGGATACTGTTACCAGAATAAAAAGACAAGGCAAAGAGTAGGAAAATATATTTTCAAGTCACATCTATAGTAAAGGGCTTGTACCTGGAATATAAAAAGACCTTCTTAATTCAACAGTAAGAAAACAATTCAATTTAATGGAAAAAATATTTGAACAGGTACTTCACCAAAGAAGATGTATGGGCAAATAAGCACATAAAAAGATGTTAAACATCACTAGTCATTAGGAAAATGCAAATTAAAACTACAACAAGATACTACTACCTACCTATTAGAATGCCCAAATTAGAAGACTGATCGTATCAATTGTTGGTGACAACGTGGAGCAACTAGAACCGTCATACGCTGATAACGAAGTGTAAAATTATACAACTCCTTTGGAAAACAGTTTGACAATTTTAAAAAGGTGTTTTTAAGTTTATTTATTTTTGAGAGAGAGAGAGCGAGCACACATGCATGCACAAGCTGGAAGGTGCAGAGAGAGAGGGAGACACAGAATCTGAGCTGTCAGCACAGAGCCCCACGCAGGGCTCAAACTCACAAGCTGTGAGATCATGACCTGAGCTGAAGTCGGATGCTTAACTGATTGAGCCACCTAGGCACCCCAGTTTGGTGATTTCTTAAAAAGTAAAGCGTATACCTATCACATGACCCAGCAGCAGAGGAGCATAGGGAAGAATTACAAAGGGCATAAGAAAAGTTTTGAGGGTGAAGGATTTGTTCATTACCTTGATTGTGGTGATGATTGACAGTTGTATACACCTGGCCACATTAATCAAATTGTGTTCTTTAAATATGTATGATTTATTGTATATCAATTATACCTTTATTAGTTGTTAGAAATGCTCATACTTCTAGACTCAGGAATTTTATCCTCAGGAAATAATCAATGTAAAGCTTTATCTAAAGAATGCTTATCAGCATAACACTTGTAAGAGTGAAAAGCTATAATTAGATGTTCCCCCATGGAGGATTAATTAGATAGGTAATGGATTCCTATGCAGCCTCTGAAAGCTGTGTCAAATAAAAAGAATATTAATAACCTGGGAAAATACTCAGAATATATATATATATATATATATATATATATATATATATATATATTTTTTTTTTTTTTTTTTTTTCAACGTTTATTTATTTTTGGGACAGAGGGAGACAGAGCATGAACGGGGGAGGGGCAGAGAGAGAGGGAGACACAGAATCGGAAACAGGCTCCAGGCTCTGAGCCATCAGCCCAGAGCCCGACGCGGGGCTCGAACTCAAGGACCGCGAGATCGTGACCTGGCTGAAGTCGGACGCTTAACCGACTGCGCCACCCAGGCGCCCCACAGAATATATTTTTAAGTGTAAACAAGGCAGATTACAGAAGTGAATACATTCAATTACTATGGAAAACAATATGGCGATCCCTTGAAAAATTAAAAATAGAACTATATGATCCAATAATCCTACTTCTAGGTATATATCTGTATATATCCAAACAATTTAAAAGCAGGATCTCCAAGAGATACTTGCACATCCATGTTCATAGAGGCAGTATTCACAATAGCCAGGAGGTGGATGCAACCTGTTTCCATTGATGGATGAATGGATAAACAAAATGTGCTATATATATAATGAAATATTATTTAGTCCCCAAAAGGAAGGAAATCCTGTCACATGCCACAATCTAGATGAACTTTGAGGACATGATCCTAGGTGAAATAAGCTAGTTACAAAAAGACCAATAGTATATGATTCCACTTATCTGATGTATCTAAAATAGGCAAATTCACAGAAACAGAAAGTAGAATGGTGGTTACCAGGGGCTGGAGGGAGGAGGAAATGTGGACTTGTTCCTTGGTATAGAGCTGCAGTGTTGCAAAACGAAAAAATTCAGGCGGTCACAACAATGTGGTCATAGTTAACACTATTGGACTGTGCACTTAAAAATGGTTAAGGTGGCAAATTTTACATTATGTATATTTTACCAACAATTAAAAAAATGAATCTATAGCAGTTTTGTACTATTATAAAAAAAATTAAGGCATCTAAGGAAAATTTGGGAAGGATAAACCCCAAAATAATAATGATCTCTGGGTTTTGGAATGATAAATGATCTGAGTTTTCTTCTTGATACACTTCAGCATTTTTATTTTCAGATTTTACACAAGAATCATGTTCTTGTTTTATTTATTTATTTTTAAATGTTTATTTATTTATTTTTAAAGGAGAGAAAGAGGGGGCAGAGAAAAAGGGGAGACAGAATCCCAAGCAGGCTCCATGCTGTCAGCGCAGAGCCCGATGTGGGGCTAGAACTCACGAACCACGAGATCACGATCTGAGCCGAGGTCAAGAGTCAGACACTTAACTGACTGAGCCACCCAGGCATCCCTCATGTTCTTGTTTTATAATCAGCAATAAATTTGAAGGAAGAAAAAATTATTGCCTTTAATCTTTAAAAACAATAAAAGTTCTGAAAGAGCCTGGCCCAGAGGACACACCATAATGTCTTACTCTTCTTTCTTCTCTGTCTTCATAAAGCTGCAGCCCTGGTTTTTGTGTTCTTGATCTGTCCTCGGTGGTGTGGGAGAGAGACTGGTGCTTCCCAGAATAGTCATTTTGCGTCCATTTGCAAGTTGTGATCCTCTTTCTAGTTATTATATATATATATTATATATATATAATATATATATTTTATATATATATTATGTATATATTTATATATATATTTTTTAATTTTTTTAACGTTTATTCATTATTGAAAGATAGAGAGAGACAGAGTATGAGCAGGGGAGGGGCAGAGAGAGGGGGAGACACAGAATCCAAAGCAGGCTCCAGGCTCTGAGCTGTCAGCACTGAGCCCAATGAGATCATGACCTGAGATCATGACCTGAGCCGAAGTCAGACGCCCAACCGACTGAGCCACCCAGGAGCCCCTTTATATATTTTTAAGTTTGTTTATTTTGAGAGAGAGAGAGCAGATATGAAGGTGGAGGAGGGGCAGAGAGAGAGGGAGAGAGACAATCCTACTACCAGGCTTGATCTCAAGGGCTGTGATATGACCAGAGCTGAAACCAAGAGTCGGATGCTTAACTGACTGAGCCACCCATGTGCCCCTGGTTTTCTTTCTTCAGACTAAAACAATCCCAATTTCAGTCAACTTTTCAAATGAATCCAATTGTGGTTTTTTTCAGGTTAAATCTTATTTCAGGTAGTTTTACAGAGAGTGACATTAGTTACCTGGATTTTTGTTGTATTAAATAATTCTTGGGTGCCTGGGTGACTCAGTTGGATAAGCATCTGACTTTGGCTCAGGTCATGATTCTGTGTCTCCCTCTCTCTCCCTCTGCCCCTCTCCTGTTCATACTGTCTCTCTCTCTCTCTCTGTCTCAAAAATAAATACACATTAAAAAATTAAATAATTCTTAAAATAAATATTTTGGTAAGACTCAACAACTCTCTTTGCTATATGGAAACTTTATTTCTTTATTTTTATTTAAAAAATTTTAAGGTTTATTTATTTATTTATTAAAAAAAAATTTTTTTTTAACGTTTATTTTTTTTTTTTTGAGACAGAGAGAGACAGAGCATGAACGGGGGAGGGGCAGAGAGAGAGGGAGACACAGAATCGGAAGCAGGCTCCAGGCTCTGAGCCATCAGCCCAGAGCCCGACGCGGGGCTCGAACTCACGGAGTGTGAGATCGTGACCTGAGCTGAAGTCGGGCGCTTAACCGACTGAGCCACCCAGGCGCCCCTTAAGGTTTATTTTTGAGAGAGAGAGATAGCATGAGCAGGAGAGGGGCACAGAGAGAAGGGGGGACAGAGGTACTGAAGCAGGCTCTGTGCTGACAGCAGTGAGCCTATGTGGGACTTGAACCCACAAACTGTGAGATCATGAGCTAAGCCAAAGTCGTACACTTAACCGACTGAGCCACCCAGGGGCCCCATTATATTGAAATTTTAACTGTAATTCTTGTGGAAGCTTTTTTTTTTCCCTTCGTCTTGTTTTTGGTAATTTGATGTTCACGAGGTTTGCTCCAGATTGTGTTCAGTGATTGGCTCTAAATGCCTACCAAGTCCAGTGTCTTATTCTGATACTTTAAATTCCAGAGTGGTTCAAGGCCTGAGAGACACATGCTGAAGAGATTAGAGGAGGTACTGTGGCCTGGGAAGATTCCCCTTCATTCCCAGACACATCTCTCCTTTCTCTGTGGCCACTTAGCCAGGTCACTGCTGCCACTTGGAGATATAGCTTATAGGACATGCAGGTAGAGATGTCCAGTAGGTACTTGCAGTAAGACTGCCAGCTGCCTCTAAATTGTCCTTCTGTTCAGAAACAGAACTCTCATTTTCAGCTGGACCCATTGCTGCCCAGGTAAGAACAAAATTTTCCAGTCTATCTGCAATTCAGTATGATCATAAGACCAAGTTCTGCGGGCTGCTATGTTACCTGAAGGATGTGTGGGACTTGCAAGAAGTCTCCTTTAGAAAGAAAAGTGTTCAATCTTGCTCTCCCCTTCTCTCTTGTAGCCTGGGATATAGTTATGATGGCTGGAGCTGCAGAGCTCATCTTGGACTATGAGACCAAGGACTATGTACGGGATGGTAAATCAGAGCTAGAAGGAGCAGAATCCGGGATGAATCATGGAAGCGCCGTGCCAGCCGTGGACTGCCTCCCTTGGGCTTCTTTCATAGGCATGTGTTTAAGCCACTATTTGTCAGGTCTCTCCTAGTCAGAGATGAAAGTAGGTCCTAACTAACACTGAATTTGTTACTGGAAATGGAGTCTGCAGTAATAGAACCCAAAATGTGACATTCATTTAGTGGAAGAGAGGGAAAGTCAACATTAAGGGTTCAATTATTGCAGGCTGGGATTTCAAATATAGCCACATATATTTTTTGACATGCCTCCTATCAAGAGATGGGATGGATCTTTGTCCCCTCCCCTTAAATCTAGGCTGGCTTGTGAAAGCTTCTGCCAATAGAGTTACTGTGGAAGTGAGGGTATGGGATTTCTGACACCAGGTCACAATATGCCATGCACCTGCCACTGTGTGACATCACTCTTGGAGCCCTGAGCTGCCATTTAAGAAGGCTGATTATCTTGAAACCACCATACTAGGGAGGTCACATGAAGGTGCACTACAGTCAATCAAATGGAAGCTGTCCTTCATCCCTCTCCGCCCTCCCCCCTCAGGCATCAGACCTGTGAATGAAGGTACTGTCTCAGAGGCGGATCCTTCAGCTCTAGCTATTCCAGATTCCAGCCATCTGAGTCCTCCCCAGGCAGTCCAAGTCATTTGTGCTGAGGCCCCACACATGTATAAGCGTTGTCCTTGCTGTGCCCTTTCTGAATTCCTGACCCACAGTATCTGTGGGTGTCATAAAATGGTGGTTATTTTAGGCCATGATATTATGGGTTTTTGTTTGCTTTGTTTTTGTTTGTTTGCTAAGCAACAGATAATTGGAACAACTGGTAATTCTCATTATCTTGTTAAGATAAAAGTTTAACTTTCTGTCACAGGAAAGAAATTCAGAGCTAGGCAGACCAGGGCTAGTTTGGTGTGTTCATTGTGGATGGCTGGAGCTCCAGCAGCCGTATTGGACCGGAAGGCAAGCTTGAGGATGGCAGACGAGCTGAAAGGAGCCTGGGTCTCCAATAAGAAAGAGAGGAATAAATTTCTTCTATCTTCTTTAAGTCACTCTAACTTTTGATCTTTTGATTATATAATAAAAAGTAGGGGCACCTGGGTGGTTCAGTGGGTTAAGCATCTGACCCTTGATTTTATTTATTTTTATTTTTTATTTTTTAAAAATTTTTTTAACGTTTTATTTATTTTTGAGACAGGGAGAGACAGAGACAGAGCATGAACAGGGGAGGGTCAGAGAGAGGGAGACACAGAATCTGAAACAGGCTCCAGGCTCCGAGCTGTCAGCACAGAGCCCAACGTGGGGCTCGAACTCACGGACCGCGAGATCATGACCTGAGCCGAAGTCGGCCGCTTAACCGACTGAGCCACCCAGGCGCCCCTGACCCTTGATTTTAGCTCAGGTCACGATCTCACAGTTCCTGAGATGGGGCCCTGTGTCAGGCTCTGTGATGACAGCGTGGAGCCCACATGGGATTCTCTCTCTCTCTCTCTCTCTCTCTGCCCCTCCCCTGCTCATACACACACTTTTTCTCAAAATAAATAAATAATTAAAAAAAAAGTAATGCTAACTGGTATGGAATTTGAATATATGAATCAAGAACTTAGGAAACTGGTTTGGCTAGAGCTAAAGGTTTGAGAATTTTCAAGATGGAAGTGGTAATTGAAGTCCTGGGTGTCGAGGCGTTTGCCTAAGGAGAGTATGGAGCGAACAGAGAGGAGAGCTGAGGAGAGCACCCGAGGGGATACCAGCAGTTAATGGAGAGCAGGGGAGGTGAGACCAGAGGAAGGGCTGAAACGTGGGAAGAAATCCAAGATGGATGGGTGTCCAGCAAATCTGGCCCCTTCCCTCTAGGGGGAGCCTGGCTGGCAACCCTTAATGCGTGCCCCGTGTGTACGCAGCTAATATGGAACTTTCCCTCTGTTTTGCAAGGTGCTGTTTTTATGAAGCCCTCCTACGTGGGACCAGAAGGAAGCTCCTTGAGGTGTGGGGTCAATTGTTAATCGTTTTCATTGTCCCAGGGCCTACAACAGTGACCGGGCATGTAGCGAGAGGGTGATAAATATTTGCAGGCAGGTCTGAATGGAACGGTTGTTGGCAAGGAAGCCGTGGGAAGGGAGGGTTTCAGGAAGGAGGAGTGGTCTGCGGTGGCAAATATTGAGAACAATCAAGTAAGATAAGGCCTGTAAAGGGCCAGTGCCATTTGGCTCAGTGTATCTGGTAATTAGGGCATTGGCGACCTTGGGGAGAAGTGTTTTTGTGGGGAAATAGGGACAGAAAACATCCGCCGTGGGACAGGTTGAGCTGCATGGCAGTATGGCATCCTGGCCGGTCTCCTGGGAAGGTAAAGGGGAGACAAGCAGGGACGGACACTGGGGGAGAGAGGACTTTAATTTTTTTCTATTTAAGTGTATGACGGACAGAGAGCAGGGGGTCTGAGGAGGGAGCCTCCCTGGCCTCCCCACCACTGTACCCTTGCCTCTGTCAGGGTCTATAACACTTTGTCCTTATCCCTTGTGTGGTCCTGGCTCCTCTCCTGCTCTGTGACGTTGCCGGCATTGTTTCAGAAGTGAAGTCACTATTTAATTTCTCAAATTCATATAAAAATCTTGTCACGTCCCCCCCCCCCCCACCCCATCCTGCCCTGCCCCAATTCAAATCTAAGTTCCTGGAAAGCAGAGGCTGTTTAGTGACCGCTGTGCTCCGTAGGTGCTCAGCTGGGGCCGGCTGCCTGTCCTTCTGCTCACTCAGTGCTTCCTGAAACCATCTGAACCTCAAAGGGCACCAGGCAGCGAGAGCCGGTGTCCCATTGGTTGCCGACATGGCTTCTAAAAACAGAAGAAACGGTGGCCTTCTCACGGCAGGCTGGCCTTGGTGTGTGAGAAGCCCAGGCGGGGACAAGGGCAGGAGTTAGGCATGTTTTGCAGCACCAGATAATGAATGAAGGTGAGTCAACGGCGTTTACTCACATGGCCATTTTATTCTGTGCTCAAATAATACAATGGTTTTATAAGCCTCACACTTTGATGAATCTAAGGCAGGGCTGCCTTCATCTTATAACACACAGGTCTTGTGGCCTGACCTACTCTGCTAATTTAAGGAGAGCCCGTTTGCTGCAGATGTTAAGAAAAGATGTCAAAGTGGAGGCTGTTGGCTGTTCTGGTGGAGGAGACAGGTGGCGTCCGGGTCGGCATTATCTGGGTGGGGACCGGTTTTGCAGGTCTGGAAGCCTTGTTTACCAGTGGTTCAGGTGAGCTGATTAATTCCTGCTTTCCCAGCTTATAGGAGAGTATGGCGCGAGTCCACGCCGCTCAAATTTAATATGTGTAGCCATTATGGGGATGAGGGTCTGGGGGAAGGACAGCAAAGAGGAGGTGAGAATCTCCTTAAAATGCAGACTCTGATTCAGCAGAGCTGGGGTGGGGCCTGAGGTTCTGCATTTCTAACCAGTGGCCCACCAAGGATGTATTTTGGAAGTTGCTTTTTCTAAACTTTCATTACTTATCGTCACCCATCTCCTAACAACCAGAGGACTGCCTATGGGAGCATAGAGGCCAAGAAAGAGGGCCCTATGTTCCATGTTTGCTGGGACCACGTGCCTTTCTGGGCACACCTTCCATCGGCCTGGACATCTCAATGGCTCAGGTTATACAGTTCTTTAGTCAAGTTCCCAGCCTGATGGGAGACCTGGATACTTTGACTGGGCTTCTGTGTCCTGGGCCTTTCCCCAGTGATTTATCTGCAAACCATCTACAAGGACGGGCTTCTTCCTCAGGGATAACCTAGTCCTTTAAAGGTTGATCCTTCCTAGTTTCATTCTTTTGGGGGTGACTCTCCAAGAGGTAGGACGTGCTGGCCATTGTGTTTACATGATAAATAAGAGGAATCCCATTTAGAAATAAATAATCCCATCTGGAAACCAGAGAGGAAGGTGATAAGAGAATTCAGCAGTGCTCCTGGAGCAGGTTGGTCAGCGAGTGCCAGCCTGATGCCTGAATCCATTTACCTACTCAAACGTCCCTCAGCTGCATCCCAGATCCTTGTTCCGTGAACCTGAGCTGTAGACTGGGGCTTTGCCTGGCATTTCATTGGAGCTGGGGGCCCAGATGGGGCTGCGTGGTTGGGATCTCAGGAATCACCAGTCCTGGGGCTCTGATTGGCTGCAGGGGGGCTGCTGAAACCCATCAGTCACCTGTTTGGCTTTGTTGTTGAAGAGACCAGGATATCTAGCACTCTGTCTAGATCTTCTAGCATCACGGCATCTATTAATACCCTGATTCATAAAAATGAAAACCACAAAATATCATAGCCTATAAAAATCACAAGAACATAATTGCCTTAAATTTAAAAAGTTGTTTTTCCAGAGAACACAGAGTGTTCCTCAGGTCCTCTTGTGCACTCCTGGAGGCCCTCCGTGCCAGGAGGCAGAGAGCAGTAGAGTCGAGAGGGCTTTGAGCTCCACTGTGCAGGCCGAGTTTCTTAGGAACTAGCCTCTTCTTCAGGCCACTTTGGACATGTGTGGGAGCCTGTGGCTATTGGGCCCTTTTCCCTGCAGGGAAAGGTTTAAAAAAATGCCTTGGGTATAAAATCCCAACACATGTCTGTGTTATCTTCCTTTGTCTCCTTCTCTCTCTCTCTCTCAACTTTTAAAAATGTTTATTTCTTTGATAGAAAGCCAGGGCCAGCCTGCCTGCACCCCTCACCAGAGAGCAGAGCTGGTGTGTGGGCCAGTCAGCCCTGATGGGCTCCGTGCCTCTGACCATGGGAGCAGACACAGGATCGGTGAGGCTCCCTAGGACTTAGGAGGGACACTGGCTCTTCAGGCGTTTCTTCTTCTCCACCGCCAGTCTCAAGGCCTGAAAGAGCTTGTCTTTGTTATTCAGGATGTTGTACTCAGAGAGCTTCACCAGCTTGTCAAAGGCAGCCTCTGTGTATGTCAGCTCCTTGGTAGCATACGGAGTTTTGGGGCCATAAATGTCAACGTGGCCCTGCTCCAGCTCCTCGGGGCTCCTCTCCACACCTGGAGGTGGCAGAAGCACTTGCTATACATGGAAGGTTGTAATGACTTGTTTCTGCATCTCTCCCTATGGCCTGTCTCAGCCCACACGGGCGCACACACCTGCATGAAAACGTGCACACACATGCACACACACGCACACGCACACCTCCAAGCTCCTCAGGGGCAGAGATGTGACTTGCACATCTTAAGGCCGCCCAGGCATGACACAGTGCCAGGCACACAGTTGGATGTCAATAAATGCTGAATGACTGAAAGAGTAGAAGATGGCATTGCTGGCTCATGGAGGGGTGGGGGGCCTTTCTTTCTTCCTAAAGCCACAGTTGACTCAGATTAGAGCTAAGCCAGGCTTTCCTGTTAGTAAAGTCAAAAGACTGCACAAGTCTAAAGATAGGAGCTCCTGGCCCAAGGCTAGCAGGTGGTGGGAGCCAATTTCAGAGGTGGCTTACCTGGGGCCTTGTACTTCTGGAAGGTGTCATTGATGAGTGGGAAGAAAATCACGACGGGAGCATCAGGTTCTTGGGAGTTCTCCATCAGGTAGCACTCCTTGAGATTTTCGTCCCCCTCTTGCACTTCGTATTTGGGGAAGGGGATATTCTGCACAGAGCAGTACTCACAGGTTTGTTTCATGGGCTGGAATATCACAAGAGGACATGTTTGAGTATTAGGAATGGTGGGGGTGGGTAAGAAACATGAACTTCTTAGATCCAGCTTCCTGATTTCCCCTGCTAACTACTCAGGTCTCCAACTACTCTGCCTGTTTGTGCTATTTTTAGAACAAAGAGCCTAAGGCAGTAGGTTGGTCTGTGTCCAAGTGAAAGCTCCTTCTGAAGGTGGATGGAGCCCTTTCAATGATGCTTCACCCAAACACAACCTGGGTAGATGGGGGTGGCAGCCTGAGGGTGACTGGAGCCACACCAGGCATAGCCATGTCTGGTCAGGCTCCTGTGCGATGTGCATGGCCCTGGGAACTGGCAAAGGGCCGACTCTGAAAAAGCATCTTTATAAAAATGATGTCACAGAAAGAGCAAGTGGGCTGAGAGTATCAGAATCCCCTGTTCTTTTTTTTTTTTAAATTTTTTTTTTCAACGTTTATTTATTTTTGGGACAGAGAGAGACAGAGCATGAACGGGGGAGGGGCAGAGAGAGAGGGAGACACAGAATCGGAAACAGGCTCCAGGCTCTGAGCCATCAGCCCAGAGCCTGACGCGGGGCTCGAACTCAAGGACCGCGAGATCGTGACCTGGCTGAAGTCGGACGCTTAACCGACTGCACCACCCAGGCGCCCCTGGAATCCCCTGTTCTTAATATAATTACATGGAGGGTCATATTTTCTAGGGAAAGGGGCAATGTGATTATTTTGAAAATAGGACATCATAAGCTCTCAAAATGGTACAAAACTTTAGAATTGACTGGACTCTATTAAGGTTATTTAAAAAAAATTTTTTTTTTTTTTTTGCAGCTTAAGAATTGCCAAATACAGCAAATGCTCAGATAATAAAATTGCTCAGAAATAAAATTAGAACTCGCTCCACGAATCTACTTAAACCTCACACTGCATGTGGAGGTCAGCTGGCTGCCCTCCCCTGAGGTTTGGACAGCCAACCTCATATCAGGCACAGAAGCTTGAGTTTCTCCGATGCTAAGTCTTTGGGCCTGTGGGGAATGCGTGTTCTCCCATTTCCCAGCTTCATGGGGCTCGTTCAGTGGCCTGTCTCAGAAGGGGCACAGCGCTCTGCTCATGCAGACTTTCTCTGTTACACTTGCCTTTGTCTGGGACCCAGCACAGTAATTGAGGTGGATGATGAGGTCGACTTTTCTCTCGGGCCTAAGGAGGGGCGGGTAGCTGGAATTGACAAAGAATGCAGTGTCCAACAGGCACAAATGGTTCACGGACCCCGTCAGCTGGTTCGGGAAAGTATCTAGCACCGTGTCTGAAAGCCAAGATATCCAGTTACCATCATGCACTGGCACCATGATCTCAGGATGGTCACAGTCACCTGGTAGGGACCTAATACCCTGCCTGGAGCTCCTTCACCTGGGACTGGCCCTCCCACCCTCCCACTTGCAGCCAGGATGCCTGGTGAGTCACAGTGCCCTGTTGGGGTGGACTGATGAAGAACGGCATTATCTTGGGGCTGTTGCAAATCTTTTATGGGATACACATAGAAAACCTACTCTGACTCAGCCACGTTGCTTGTGGGGTTGCAGGGGTTTATAGGGTTTACAGGGTTTACACCCTATAAATCAGTACAGACCCTGGGCTCAGAGCTGTCCTTTCTGCCCCGGACAGTGAGAATGAGGATCATCAGGCCAGGCCAAAGCAGCCATTTGCAGGCTGCGGGCAAGTAAAATACAAATGATGGTGGCAAGTCAATCTTTGAGCCTCAGAGGCGCTGGGAGATGCACTGAGTTGAAATTGCACGACCACAGTTTAAGACCTGGCTCTGCCAACTCGCCATGTGGGGGATTCTTGAGCTGGGCCATCCTTGCCCACCTCTAAGGCGCCATTCACACTAAAAGGTACCCCCAGAGCACAACTGAAGAAACTCAGGGCCCACATTTCCCCACCAGGGTCCCAGCTTCTACGTGCTGAAATTGTTGTACAGAGTCAACTAATTAAATAGGAGCACCGCTCCACCTACCGTTCACAGCCTCACCAAACACGGAATACACCATGGGGATAGACTGCCACCCAACCTGATGAACGTGGTCAGGGGGATTTTGTCATCCTTTCTCCAGGGCAGCCTCAACATGCACTTCCCCTTTATCCAAGCAGAGGCAGGCAAGCAGCCAGGACGGGTTACCTCTCCACATGGAGAACTGGCTGTTCTGGAGGTAGTCGGTGTGCAGCTGCAGCCCCAACAGGAAGTTGTGGAACTCAGACACGAAGGACCTATGGGTGAGGATGCTGCGGAAAGTATTGGACAACCAGGACCCTGGGATCACCACCGCGGTGTCCAAGATGTTGGCATCACATTTGGGGATTTCAGGCAGGAGCGGCTCATCTTCTGCAGGGGAGAGGGAGGAGAGAAGGCAGGTCACAAGACCTGGGGTCCCCAGATGGCCCAGGTGAAGCCATGCATTGTTACCTGGCACCCAGAGGGCAGCCACTGTAAGTGCAGCTCATACCTTCCTTGCCTAAGTTTTAAGGCCTTGGCCAGGAGGACCCAGGCGAGAGAACAGGGGAAGCGTAATGGAGATGAGGGGTGATGACAGGCAAGGGGGGCGGGGTCCCAGAGAGGATAGGGAATCTGGAAGAGCCACCTTTAACTTTGCTCATAGATCCCTAACCCATTAGTTCTCCTGGGCACCGTGCCACTCTGCCAGCCCTTCCCCCACCCCCCATCAGGCCACAGCTGGCCCCTGAAGCTTGTGAATAGGCCTCGATGGCTCTCCCCTCTGGGCAGGGAAGACCTAACCCTAGCTGCCTTCTCATCTCTGCGAACCAGAGGTGATGCTAAAACACATGGCAGGTGGACTGGTCCTCAGTTTGTGATCCTTCCCTCACCCCATCGCCCAAGCAACAGGGGAAGCCAGTGGGTCACCCACCGATGTCGTGCACTTTATCCCTCGTCCACCTGTGGAAAAACTCCTCTGAGGTATGGGACAGATTCCAGGCATCGAGCAAGTTCAGGGAGAAGATGCTGCTCCACAAACCTAGGGACCAAGGCCAGCCGTGAGCAGTTCTATCCCAGAGCCCCCACCCAGACACTGACTGCTTCCACCTTGGCCTTGATGTTCCCTTTCAGTCAGGCTGCTCAGGAGGTGGGATAGACTTTGATTTCCCTCTCCCCACAGTGCAGCTGGACACACGGGACTGATGAGGGCTTGCTGGCAAATGCAGGAGGGTCACATGCTCAAGGATAACCCAAATCGGCAGCAGCACCCAGGACGAGATCCTGGGGGAACAGAGCAGGCTTCCCTGTCACTCCTCTAATTCAAAGGCTGGGCCTGCCCAGCATGGGGCCGGCGGGGAGGGGGGGGGGTGGGGGTTGCCCAGCATGGGGAGGGCGGTGGGGGAGGGCCTGCCCCTGGACCTTGGATGCCAGGAGTCACCTAGCATGTAGCACATCCTTGACTCTGGGATCCTTTTCATCAGCCTCCCCATGAAGAACTCGGATCCGAAGAGCTCAGTGGGGATGAAGGCGCCGTACTTCTGCAGGCCCACTTCGTAGGGGGAGAACTCGCACCACTCTGCACACGAAGCCACAGGGCAGGGTGTCAGTCTCAGGCTTGGACAACCCCGCCCCGCCTCCTCACCGCTTCTACGGGGTTCTGGACCTCGTGGGGCCTGGGGCAGGGAGGCTGCAGTTCCCTCGCAGGGCACATGGGGGCGCCCGCGACCAGCCTCTGCCGGCAGGGCACGACTCTACTTTGTAGCCTGCAATGGCTCATTTGCTCCACCAAATTGGATAAAAGGAGACCACAACTGACCTCGAAACAGGGCAGGTCTCTAGAGTCCCTCCTTCTGGGCAGCTTAAGAAATATGTAGAACCTCTTCCCTATCCATTAAACCTCTGCTCCTAGAAAAGCCACAAGACCCCACCAGACTGATCCATCTACACAGAAGGGGTAGTAAAGTCAATTTCTTCAGTTGTCAGTGCAGTCTTTTGATGTAGAGGTTGGCAAAACTATGGCGGCGGGGTATGTGTGCTGGGTACCTTTGCTTGCTGAGAAGGGACCCCCTTATAAATTTCTAGCCACCAGTGTTACCTCTGAAATCCTGGTTGCTTACATCATCCTTGACATTGATGGTGAGGTAGATGGGCAGGGGGTTCTGGCCCTGGGATAAAGCAGCACGCTGATCTGACAGTTTGCATTCATTTCTCTGTGGGGGGTGGGGGGGAAGGGGATGAAATGGTTAAGGAGAAGAAGCAAAGCCGCCTGGAGGCAGTGCAGAATTAAGGGGACAGTTTGGACCTCCAGCAGACCATTTCCTGGCTCCTGAGCCCACCAGACCTCTGTCCAGGTCCCAGCTGACACCGGACAAAGCTGCTCTTAAAATGCACCCGTAGAATGTTCACCCACGCTTGGGCTATTCACCATCCCAGACATATGGACAGGAGTGGGACTGAATCTGCCGTTTAGGGCTGTTCCTGGGAGTCCCAGGGTTCTCCTTGTGTCTCAAGGACCAGAGAATAAAAAGGTAGGGATGGAAAAGGCCACCATTGTCCCTCTTCATTCCCATAATTTCCACCCCACTTTAACTCGAGCAAGTCCATTTTTCTTATCTACTTGGCATGCCTCTCATAAAATTTGTTTGGGAGGGGAAAAAGAGCTGCTTTAAAAAAAATTAAATGAAAGGCTTGGAAAACTGTGCACTAGATGGGCCACAGTCCCACTTAGTCCCCAGAGATCTGTGTTGCAAAATCAGAGTGGGAACCTGCAGATCAGCCAGGGCCACAGGCCACTTCCCGAATGAACCAGCCAGTATAGACAAGGCCAGTTGAGGTCTTACAGGCCCAGGCTCTGACCCTAGACCCTAAGCAGCTGCCTGCTAGGTGGCCATCCACGGTTACTCAAGTGTGTGAAGGCCATTGAACCTGCGTGAGGTGGTAAACATATGTGTGGGACAAATAACACTTGGGCCTCCCTTGAAAGGCAAGCAGGGTGCCTGTCATAGTGGCCCAGAGATCTGGGCACGGCAGAGCTGACTGTCCTGGAAGTACAGAAAACTATAGCCTCAGAGAAGAAGCCAGTCCCAAGGGAAAGAGCCTCCTGCCTTGGCCAGAGTGGAGGAGCACAGATCTCCCAACATCAACCCTAGACTTGCTTTCCGGGGAAACTGGGCTCCTCCCACACCAAACGCCAGGCAACACTCATACTTCTGTTGTCAAAAGCCTTGGTGCTTTTCCTCCTCAGCACATGGGGCATTAAGTAGAGTTAGAATTATTAACTACCACTTGTTGAGATAATTCCCATTTAAGGAACAGCACAGAGCAGGACCAGAATTTAAACCCCATCCTGCCTGAATCCGAAAGCCAGTACCCTCAGCTTCTGCCTGCATCATAAGGACAGATTAGATGGTGGGTAATCAAGAGGGGGACGGTGGGTGGGATCCATCAAAAGCTTTGAGCGCTGGGCACCTGGGTGGCTCAGTTGGTTAAGCATCCAACTCTCCATTTCAGCTCAGGTCATGATCCTAGGCTCATGGATCCTAGGCTGATGGATCCCAACCCGTGTTGGGCTCTGAGCTGAGTGTGGAGCCTGCTTGAGATTCTCTCTCCTCCCTCTGCCCCTCTCCAACTGGCACCTGTGCTCTCTCTCTCTCTCAAAATAAATAAACATTTTTAAAAAAAGCTATTGAGTGCCTCAACTCTGAACCCCCTGACATGCAGGAGGCACTTAATTTTGTTGACAGAAAAACACGAAGGAATGAATGCATTCTGAAGATGGGATTCAGGTAATCCTTGGTTTCTCAAATAGTTTGGGTTTTCTGGAAGAGGGAGCCTCCTAGAAAATAATTTTCCATCCTTCTGTCTCCTGGCAAGTTCTATTTTGAATTCAGAACTCCTCAGATACCTTTGGGAGCAGGGCAGAGAACCACGGGTCTGGATAGAAATTGGGTGGAAAGTTCTGCTTTAGGGCCAAGCAGCAGCCAAAGTTGGCTCCTCCCTGGGGCCTGTGCAGCTGGAAGGGTCCGGCTGTGAGCTCACCCTGATGTCCAGGAACACAGCACCCCAGGGGATGCCACTGCTCTACCACCACCCACATGGCTCTCACAGCATCTGAGAGCCCCAGCACAGACTGCTTCCCTTCTTGGGCATGTAGTGCTCTGATTGTTAGATCTCAGGGTAGAAGGAACCTCCTTGGGCCCATCTTCCGTGTGGTAGCCATGAGAAGGAGCATTGCAGATCTTCAACTAAGGACCTCAGCTGCTATGCTCTGAAATCCATGACTGAGTTTCTGCTGGGGTCACACTTCCCACTGGGCTGCTCCCAGCCCCTGACCGACATCAGGGATAGTGAGGCAGGCCCATGCACACCCATGGAGGGCATGAAACTCCTCTGACAGATGACTTGTCCAGAAGACTCTCCAAGAGCCTTGCTGAACCTTCTGGACCAGCAGTCTAAGATGCTTCCACCCACCTCTTCTTCCCTCTTTCCTCCACTTGGGGTCAGACTTGTATCACAGTCTGATGACTCGCCAGCCTCCTCCAGGTCCCTCCCCATTTTCTCTCCTGGTGTTTTTCGCGTGGCTCTCAGAAGACACGCTGTTCTCTGCAGGACTGTACCTACACCATCCCCACCATGAGGGTCTCAGTCATACTCTCACAGGGTATGTGTAAACAATCCCACCGTCTTCTTCCATTGTGCACTTGGGCACCTCATGCTTCCTACGGTCCAAAGATGAATCTGCAGGTCTAACCTAACTTCCTTCCGCTGAAATGGAAGTCCAGACTCCCCCTCATGAAGAAAGAGAACTGGACATCAGCCAGGGCAGGTCGGACCCCAGAAGAAGCTGAGTACCTACCTCATCCCCCAGACAGGCCTCAATCAGAAGGCCCCAGAAATCTGTAAAGGTGACCTTGTAGCCTTCCTGACTGCGCTGGCGAAGCTCCTCCTGGAATTTGCAGAGCTGGTCTGGGAATAGGGCAGGCATCTTGTCCTTGACCACATGCCTCCGTGCCTCAAATATGGCCGGCTCCAGGTTTTTGGAGGACCAGTCAGGATCACGGTACAAGGTAGCCATGGTCCTGGAGACAGATAGGCATGGGGAGAGAACTGAGCCAGCCCTGGACCAGTCAACACCAGACCCTGGCCAGAGAGAAGGTGGACAGGTCACGGGAGACCCTGACCAACCAGGTCAGAAGCCTGGAGGAAAGGGGTGAACATTATTATTCATAGTCACAATGGCCACCCTTTCCTGACTGCCTACCACATGCCAGGTAGAGCATGTTGCTTAAGAAAGAAGACTCTGGGGGCACTTGAGTGGCTCACTTGGCTAAGTATCTGATTCTTAATTTCAGCTCAGATAATGATCTCATGGTCCATGGGATCAAGCCCTGCATTGGGCTCTGCACTGACAGCATGGAGCCTGCTCGGGACTCTCTCTCTCCCTCTCCCTCTGCCTCTCCCCCATGCATTCTCTTTTTTCTCTTTCTCCCTCTCTCAAAATAAAGAAAATAAACATTAAAAAAAAAAGCGAGGACTCTGGAACCAGGTCTTCCTGGTTCAAACCCAGACTCTGTCACTCACTAGCTGTGTCATCTTGGGCAAGTTATCTAACTGCACCTCACATTAGTTTCCCCATCTGTGGAATGGAGAGAATTATGATAATTGTACCTAACCTCACAGAGTTAATGTGAAGATTATACAAGTTCATGCAATTTAAAGTGGTTAGAACAGTAGCTGGCACAAAGTAAGGGCTGGGTCGCGGAGCGGTGAGGCCAACATTTGAACCCAGGCGTGGCTGATTCCAAACCCTGGACTCTTTCCACTCTGCCACATTAATTCCCATAATTATGATGCCGGCTAAAGATTTATTTCCCCTTCTTCTTAACTTATATGTGGGCAGTGGTAAAAGAGTGAAACAAACACAGGGATCCCCCCAGCCCTGGGTTTTTGCCTTTTCATGGCCTGGACCCAACCTTTCTGTCTATGTTAGGACAGCACCCAGGAACCCCATATCCTACGGGGGACCTTGTCTGTGGCTTCACTGTTGTCTGAGCAGTGGCCTCTTCCTTCACAGGGCTTGTTTCTGGTCTGGGAAGGTGGGGGTTAGTCAAGGGATTTCATCAACAAAAAGAACCCTGCTCTCCATAAGATTCATTCTTACTTTTACATGTTTAAAAAGCTTTCAAAACCATTATAAATGATTGATTTAAAAATTTAAAAAAAATTTTAAATTTTTTGAGAGACAGAGCATGAGCGAGAGAGGGGCAGAAAGAGAGACACACACACATAGAATCCTTAGCAGGCTCCAGATTCTGAGCTGTCAGCACAGAGCCCGACGCAGGGTTTGAACTCATGAACTGCGAGGTCATGACCTGAGTTGAAGTCGGACCCTTAACCGACTGAGCCACCCAGGTGCCCCTAATTGTTTTTTAAAAAAATTTATTTGATTGATTTTAAAGAATACTTTCCAGTGCTTCCCCAGGCCAGGAGACCTTCCCCCCTGCCCCCCTTCCCCTTAAGTTCCTCCTAGTCTTCTGCTTGGCCCAGCAGGGCCAGGAGGATACAGCTTCCCCTCCACCCTGATGGAAGCAGGATTTATCTCCTTAATGTACCACCCATGGGCAATGCCAATAAATGTCAGCTATCCTTCTGTCCCATCTGGGCTGAAGCCTCGGAGTTTCTGATGCACCAGCAGCCCTTGGTTTTCCTAGGGCAAGTTCATATCCACTGCTCAAATGAAAGTTACCTAGAGCTCCTCCAGGATGAGGGGCCCAGCTTGGGACAATGAGGGCTCAGACGCCCATTAGTCCCTGACAGAAAATGCAGTTGTGGTCACGGGGCCCCTGCCGCCCTGGACCAGGGCTGTGTTATGGCATCAGTGAGCCTCTTCCACCATAAAGACATTAAAAATTATGTTTTATGACTGCTGTATAAAAACAAATATAATAATGTTATTTATTAAAACATTTCCTTCATCCTAGAAGTTCTTCTTTTTTTCCTGATCTTAAAAGAAAGTAAAACATTTTTGTGGGCTTCTACAAGCATCGTGGGCCCTAGGAACTGTGACTTCCGCGGAGAAGTGGATGTCACGCTGGCCTCACCTTGGGGGGCTCGCTCTCCTTGCTCATCAGCGGAGAGCAAGGAGGTAGGAGCCTGAGGAAGCCGCCAGGACAGAGGGAGGGGCGAGGATGGGGGGTGGGCCGAAGTGTGCGCAGCCAGAGCTGGGCCAGCTCCACCCAGCCTGGGATACTTGGCATGGCTGGAGAGGGCACAGCATCTTCCCGGCAGGATGGGGTCAGTGGCAGCAGTGGTTCACTCACAGCTGGCCACCGTGCTCCAGGGTCCCTGCCACAGCCTCAAGGTACCTGGTACTGGGAGAGGCTCTCACAACTACCCCATGGGGTCAGTGCCATTGTTATCCCTACTTTACAGATACAGAAACTGAGACTCAGAGAAGTCGAGCCTCTGCCCAAGGTCACACAGCTCTAAGTGGTAGAGCTGCCCAGTCTTTGTGAGTCCCTCTACCTTGGGGTGGGGAGAGCTTCACCAGAGACCCCAGGCCAGCCCATCTACTGCTTTCTCTGGGCCCCACCAGACAGTGGCACCCAGCTCCTTACCAGGTGGCCCCTGACAGGCCAGTGATGTAGCTGGCACAGTTCAGGATGTTCAGCTTCTGCAGCCCCAGCAGGTGGCCGTACATGGCAGTCATGGATCTTGCTCCACCCCCAGTGGCCATGATGGCTATCAATGGTACCTGGGAGCATAGAGAGGCAGACTGCTGAGGCAATGCTGGGTGGGAGATGACATGGAGTGACAGACAAATGCTTAGAAAGAACGATGGAGGAAGCAGAGCTGGCTACGGACAGCCAGAGTGAGGCTTTGGGTGGCCTGAAAACGGCCTTTCAGAGTGATGGGCCACCCGGTAGGTCTAGGATTAGATCTTTGCTCCAAAACCAACAGTTGGTGAGGGTCTGAAGCCTCACACAGTTTGGTCAATCAGAACATCACGGCCAGAAGAGTTCTTAATGCTGTTAGTCTAGTCCTCAGTTAACAGCCGGCAACACTGGGGTCCAGAGGGCTGAGTAACTTGCTTCAGAACCCAGCTAGTGTGTGATTCCCTAATGGTTTCCTCCGGAGAAGCACATGATATTAGGACACCAGGCCCAGACCCGGCACACAGTATGTGCTCAGTGTATACTATAACTGATAACAGCAGAAATCCATGAATTGTTGATGTGGGAAGGAGCAGGGGTGTCACCTCTGGCTTTATATAGGATTAAGATGCCTTGCAGTTTTTCCCTAAAGATGGGAGGGCAGGGAGGAGGATCTTTGCCAAGACGTACTCTGTCTTTGAGTGGGGATTGTAAGATCCTTCTGTCGCCTCAAGGCTCATCCCAGCCCTCCGCAGGCATGAGGTCTCCATCCTCTCGCCCAGGGTCAGCCTCAGGAGTCCGCACTTGCAGGGTGACCTGCTGCCCAGGGGGATGTGGGCCTTGATCCATACCAGCAAGATGACAAAGGCTCTAACAAAGGCACACTGTCTGCCCCATGGGAAGAAGCTGGCCCAGTGAGGGGAAGCTGCCTCTCTGAGGCTTCTGACTGCTGTTCTTTCTGGAGGTCCTGTATCTGTGCATGTTTGCGGGGAGGGAGAATGGAAGAACAAAGAGCCCAGAGCCTTTTGGCGGGAGGTGCTAGAGCTTCAGATGTTTCCTGACCGCGAGGGGCCATTTTGTCCCTGTGTAAGGACCTCAGGACCTGTTAGTGCATGGGGAGGGGCCACTGGGGCTCCTTCCCTTCTGTCTCCGCTTTGCCCTCCCTTCCCTTTGCAAACACACAACTGAATCACCTCCAGCACAGCCCTCAGCTGGGCACCCGGGAAAGGCAGTGCCAAGGCCACCCTGGGGCAAAGGAGGGCTTGGAGGGTGGCTGGCAAGGAGCAGTGTTGAAGGACCAGCTCAGTTCAGAGGGGGACTAAGCCGGGCCGGCAGACCTCTGCTTACCCACCTCGTCCGTATGCAGGTCCTCCTCCAGCTGCAACACCTGTTTCAGTGCCTCGGCCACCACCACCTTCCGCTTCTGCAGAAACTCCAGCTCTGCCTGGCATAGGCTGAAGCCCAGCCGCACGTCAAGCGTCTGGGGGCTACGGGGACAGAGGGCCTCAGCTAAGTGGTCCTATAGATTTCACTACTATGGAGAAGACATGGCTTTGGGGTCAGTTGGACACAGGCTTGAAGCCTGGTTCTGCCCTATACCACCTCTGTGACCTTGGGCCTCTGCCTTCTCATCTGTAAAATGGGGCTAACTGTGCTTAACTCCCATTCTGCCTTCAGCACTTAGTGAGACTGACAAACGAGCAGCCCCTAAAGCCTTAGGTGATGCACTCTAAACAGGTCCTCGACAAAATCAAGGACTCGATGAAACCCTGCCTCCTCAGCATGATTTGGAAACTCCAGAAAGGCTTCCCCCGGTATCTTGAGGGATACCACCAGGTTACTTGAGGTTACCCCCAGGTAACCTGAGGCCAGATGTGGGTAACAAGGAGCCCTGAGATCCTTGTGGCCAATCCCTGTGGTCCAGGCTCTACAGTAAGGGATTTCCTGTGGAGCTCTCATTCTTCGGTAAGTTCTTCCTGCTCCTGAAGTTAATACTCTTTCTGTGTGTTTGTGAAACTGACAAAAACCCTTTATAGTCCTGATGTTACCCTATCACCCCTACAGGTCCACAAGGCAGGTGGGGCAGGAGCTGCTTCCGCATGTCAAACAGTTGCCTTATTTTTATCACATCCCTGCCCTGGATGAGTTCAGTCTCCTGGCCTGGCAGTCAAGACCCTACCTGGTATGTCCAACCTCACCTTTTACTACTTCTTAGAAGAGGTCTGTTGACTCTCAGAGCCCAGAAGTAGTCCCAGTTCTGAGCCTTTGTGCAGCCCTTGCCTTCACCAGAAGCTTCTTCCATCTGCCTACTTACATCTCTTGTATTCTCAGGTTCAGCTCCCCAGGGGCTCTGGGTGAAGGGACCTTGACAATTTCTGACCTGAATCTTACTTAGCAGCTTGACTCACTAACCAGATCACATGTCCTGGAAGGCAGAGCCTGGGAGCTCTGCCATTGTGTTTCCTCCATGTCAAGCATAGTCCTAGAGACACAACTGTGAGGAAATAACTCCTTCCTTGGCCTCGACAAAAACTAAATAACAAAACAACAGCAGTTGATATTTGCTGAGTGTCCCCCTTGTCAGACAGATCACTGAGTACTTCACATGTGTTCTCTGGACACGTGTTCACTGGATCCTCAGAGCAAGGCAAGAGTGGACAGTATTCTTGGTTTTGCTCCAGTTTACAGATGAGAAAAACTAAGACCTAGAGACGTTAAATAACTTGTCCAAGGGCTAATCAAGTTGTAAATGGTCACTTGATATTTGACAAGGGTGCCAAGACAATTTAAAGGGGGAAAGAATAGTCTTCTCAACAAATGGGAGAGGGACAACTGGACATCCACATGCAAAAGGATGAAGCCAGATCCCTATTTCCTGCTGAATGTATATAATAACTCAAAATCGGTCATAGACCTAAGTGTGAGAACTAACAGTATACAACCCCTAGAAGAAAACATGGGAGTAAATCTTCATGACCTTGGATTAGGTAATGGTTTCTGAAATCTGACACCCAAAGCACGGGTGACAAAAGAAAAAATGTAGATACACTGTGGACTTCACAAAGTTAAAAACGTCTTTGCTTCCAAGGACATTATCAAGAATGTAAAAAGACAGGGGTGCCTGGGCGACTCAGTTGGTTAAGCATTCAACTCCTGATTTCAGCTCAGGTCATGATCTCACGGTTGTGAGATCGAGCCCCATTTTGGGCTCTGCACTGGGCATGGAACCTGCTTAAGATTCTGCACATGCATGCTCGCTCTCGCTCACTTGCTCTCTCTCACTCTCTCTCTCTCTCTCTCTCCAGATAAACAAGAAGAATGTAAAAAGACAACCTCCAGAATAGGAGAAAATATTTGCACATCATATATCTGATAAGGGACTTATATCCAGAATATAAAAAGAACGCTTACAACTTAGCAATAAAAGGTAAATAACCAATTTTAAAAAATGGACAAAGTATGTGGAGAAGAGACATTTCTCCAAAAAAGATATAAAAATGGCCAAAAAGCCCATGAAAAGATGCTCAACCTCCTTAGCCATCATGGACATGCAATTCAAAACCACATTTTACCCCCTAAGATGAATAAGAGGGGCAGACAGAAAGAGGGTACTTTACCAGGGTGTAGACTTCACGTGTAACTCACAGTTCTCACCCTGGGAAGTGAAAGATGAACAGCTTTGCAGAGACAACTTAGAGCCAAGTGGTCCCAACTAACAAAGTGGAGTCTCACCATACTGTCCACTTCGACTTGACTCAGCACACACATGTGCACACAGATAGGTACATACACATATACATGCACGCACAAGCTCCCCTCATTCCCTCTTCTGAATTCCCTCTGCGATCCTTCTCTCAGCCTCTACACATTCTCTTTGGTTCCCTGCTGCAGCTTACAGCCTCCTACTCCTCCAAAACTCCTCTGTCCCACCTGAGAGACCCCCACGCATCACCGCCCCCCAGGCTCTCCCCATCTGTCTGCCGCAGGAGCTTCGGGCTAGGCTGCTCAGGGGCCCCTTCTCACACCCGGGCCCTTACCACCGGCAGGGTCACCGCCTGGCCGTCAGGAAGGCAATCGAGGGGCTGGCAGACAGGGCTGTTCTTGCGCGCACAGCAGCAGCAGGGCTGGAAGGATAGGCGGGTTCTGTGAGGGGGGTGAGGGACTCCTCTGGCAGCCCCATCCGCACCGGTGCCCTACGCCACCCCCACTGCCACTGGTCTGTACCCCACAGCTCCACTGGCTCTTGGGCACTTCCACGTGCATCTGGGGCTGGAAATACTTGGGGTAGTGGAAGCAGGCCAGGTTCGGGCAGCAGGGCTCCTGGCAGTGCGAGACGCGCTGGGTGTGCTCGAAGGACTCCTTTACTGTCACCAGGAGGTCCTTCACTGGAAGAGAGGACAACGGGCCTGAGCCCCTAGAAGCCCCTTCCCCCACCCCCAGCCTGGATCAGGAAAATGCCGAGCTGGAGGAACTCAGGACGGGGGTTTACAAGCATCGAGGGCCCTGGTTAAACTGCCTCAGAGTCTTACTCTGTAGGGCCACGCAGATCCCAGGAATCTGCAATTAACAAGGCTGTGTGTGGTGCTGACAAATGAGGTTCCCAGAAAGCCCTGAGATACTGAGTCCTCTGGACTGGTCCCCCTCCTACTACATTGGAAGCAGGACCTCACCGCACTGCCCGTTCGGGCGTGTGGGTCCTTCTCCCCCACCCTTCCCCATGTCTGTGTGCCCAGGCTGCTCTCCTCTCTTGGGACAGGACTGGAAGACTTGAATGGGTGAGATGGGGTGGCGTGGTGAACTGAAGAGTCTTGTAATTGTGGATCTCTTTGGTCCCTGCCAGCCATAAAATCCTAGGACCCTCCATGAATTATAATCTGACCAGAGGAAGGGGTGCAGCTAGAGGGGCCCTAGGTGTTGCCAGTGCCTGCCTGACCCAGGAACCCCTGGTCTGGCAGGAGTGCATTGCAGACCGGTGTGGGCACAGTGGGCAGGGATGTGCCTCTGACGTCAGCCCAGGGCGCTCATCAGGCCTGAGAGGTTCTGAGGGTCATGTGGGCACTTGGAAGAGCATGCTCCTTCCAGAGCAGGGGAGGGGGCGGGGTTCATGGCCCCTGAGGGTGGTGTGATCCCGAGGAGTCCCAGCCAGGCTCAGTCCTGACTGATCCTAGGGCAGCGGTGGGAAGAAAGACTACCTGTTCCCCCCTCCACCCCCCTGCAGCAGCGGGGGTCAAAGGACTCACTTTTTCTGCTCTTCTTCTGCCTCCTGCATTCTGCATGAACCTCTAGGCAGGAGACTTGTCGAGACTGAAACAAAGGAAGGGAGAGTCCATCTGGTCACAAGCTGCGTCCTCCCTCTGCCAGGCCAAAGGGAGGAGATGAAGAATGAGGGGATAAATTCAGCGCTGGGCTGATTTGGGGCTGACTCCAGGGAACAATGGTGCTGACCACATTTTCTGAACCCAGTCAAGGTTTCTCATCTCCTTAAGAGATGGCGTGTTTGAAAATGAAGCTGTCCTGAAAAATCTAGGATGTAGGGTCACTGTTTACTAGGGGCCATGTTCTCAGCTACAGGTCAGGGATGGAACCTGAGGGATTTGGTCCAAAATAAAAAGAGGGGACATTGCACTGTGAGCTTTGGAAGTGAGAACTTCCAACAAAACATTCTTCTAAAAGTCAAGTTCCTTTACCATGAACTCCCAAAGGCTGATTTGGTGGTGGGGGAGTGGGGGGAGATCTTCTTGAATCCTAAGTCTTGAGATGCATTTAACTGAGATGTCTGTACCAAGAGCTGAATTATGAAAATCTTTTAAATACTGAGCTTGTGCTTATAGAGGGATCGGAGCTGGGGGGAAATGGGACAGAGACGGATTCTGGGAGGAGGCTGCTTCCAAGTGGGTGCTTTTACTGGGGAACCTCCCAAGGGGAGAGGTCATCCTTGCGGGACACAGGATGCTGGGCCAGGGTATGGATGCCCCAGCTCCCTCCTCCCCAGAAGCAGGGGCCCAGTCCCTGCCCCACCCATCCAAGCCCCCCATTGGCCTGCTTTAGTTAGTCTGACTCCTGGCGGCCTCCAGGACAGGGGCTCAGCTTCTGTTCCCCTGGGAGCAGCAGCCATATGAGGCCTCTGGAGCTACAGGCACCTGGAAGGACAATTACCACCAGCACGCCGTTGGTGATGAGGGTCTCAGGTGGAAAGGGACTGGAAAACAAAATGAGAACTCCCTGTCAGTTATAGCATTCTTGCCTGGTTTCTCACAAAGGTGTTGAAAAAATGTAAATAGGGTCAATAATGAAAATTTATGAAAAATAGCAGCTTAAGAATCATTAGCTCTGCGGGTTGTCAAGGAAAAAAGTGGCAAACATTTTAAATAGAATAGGAAAAAAATAGATGTATAGGATGGAAGGAAAAGAGTTCCTCTTTTCTTTCTTTCTTTATTTCCTTTCTTTTTTTTTTTTCTTCAGGGATAATGCTTCTTTATGCCCAGCTGTAGGAACTATGAGGGTAAATAGGTAACAGCAGGGAGGGGCTTGAGCTCACCAGCTGCAACAGATGCAGTAAATAGTTCTGGTGGCAAAAATGACCCATTCTCCTGTCTGCGCTTTATTTAATTAATGCATTTAACAAACACTTATGACCCAGCTAGAGAGGGGCCTGGTGAATATGAAATGTCTTCATGTTATAAAGTCAGGAACATAAGCCTCCAAGGTTACAATTAGTCTAGGGGAGTCCACAGCCTCCCTTGCCAAGATTAGGCCCAAGATGACTGTGTCTCCAGATCAACTCTTATTACTAATTGTGACATGTTTCATTTCGCAAGCTATAAGGAATTTTCCCCCCTAAAAGTCTTGTTAAATCAAGAACTGGAGGAGAGAGCCCAGATTTTCTTCAATGGGAAACAGTTGATTTTGATTTGTCAATCAGCTGTTGATGGGAAATGAGGCACCCCAAAGAGTTCCAAGAGCCCCTAGGCAGAGGACTGTTGGAGTGGAGTTTGATAAGCCTTCTTGTTACCCTCCCCCTGCTCCTCTGCAGATCCTAAGATGGCAGGGGTGGCAGTGGGGTGGGGAGGGTGCGGTGCTCAGCTCTACCAAGGCTATGGAGAGGAGTCAGCTGCCCAGTTTGCCCAATCACAAGGCACACTACCATCCTGAGCAGACCTCTCCCCTCCCCTTCCCTTTCCCTTCCCCCCTCCTCTCTTTGTCCTCTTCTCTTTCCTATCTTCCAGCTCTGGGGCCTAATTCTACTTGAGTTCCCAGCATAGTCATATCTCCAAGACCTGGGTCATTTTCCTAATTGAAAATGTTGGGAAATAACCCCATATGTTGGGCCTGAGCATCCTCTTGATGTGATTCTAGAGTTGGGTGCAGAGGGGGAGAGGCTGCTTCAGGCCAGGGTTTGGGGGAGCTTATTCTAATAATTTGGGGTTGAGGATGAGACACCCTGGTCCTGACCTCTTTCTCAGCCTGGCATCTACGAGGCCCCATCACCATGTGGCAGGGATTCTTCCCAGAGGCCACTCTCAGGAATGCAAGGGAGCTGAGGCAGGCAATTTGGCCAGAATTCTTAATCTTTGAAGCCATATTGATGTCAGTAGAATAGGGTGAGTAGGGGTGGGGCCCGGGCACCTATAGTATTTAGAAGCCCTCAAGCGATTCTGATGCACCCTGTGGGGTGTCAGGGGTAAGTGTGGAAGAGGGCAGGGCAGCAAAAAGGCAGACTAGGCTCTGAAATGCTTGTGCCTGGAGCCACTGGGGAGTGAGGACTTCAGTGGGGTCCTACGGGGCTGGGACCTACTCACCTCTCCTCCAGCAGGAACTCTACCTCCAGCTCTTCCATGCCCTGGCAGAGGGATAAAAGGAAGGCAGCTGTGAGCTGGGGCTGTACCTGTCTTCCCCAGAACATGCCCCTTTAGCTTCTACCCCCCACTTCCCATTGCTCTCCTGACTTCCCAAGGGGCTCAGCACCTTGGGCAAAAGAGAGCTGAACTATTGTCCCCTGTAAGCTCAACTCTGAAGGATAGGGACTCCTTCCTTCATCTATTCCTTCCCACCTCTTGTATAATTTCAGGAAGTTGTGACTTCATTGGACCTTAATTTCCCTGCCAGAATGTAATTCAGGCAAGAGCAAGGATACTCATTCTCTGCTGTGTTCCCAGTGCCTGGAACATAGTAGGAAATAAAGTTCTGTTGAATGACTGAATGGGTAATATCCTGGTCTTTTCCAGCTCTTTCTCTGATTTTCAGCTTTACTCTTCTTTTCCCTCATCTGTCCCCTGTTCCCTGGGCCATCCCAACAGCAGGACTCGGAGGGAAGAAAGGGAACCAATACTTATTACACCTCCATTTTGTACCAGGAACAGTGCTAGGTGCCTTAAACATGTTTTCCCATTTCATTGTCACAACGACCCTAAGTGGTAGGTATCATCATTGCCATTGGATAGATGAGGAAACAGAATACAGAGGAATTAAATAAATTCTGCAAGGTTACACAACTAGTAAGAATAGCACTGGGATTGACCCAGCAGTACTATCTTTTCCTCACTTGGTGACAGAGAGAAGCCCATAGAGTGACATCATAGAAATAACCAGCTGCTCCTCATGAGGCAGGAGGTTGAGGGACTGGACACCTGCACCCACCTCTGGGTTGAGTGGGAACTTCATATGGGTTTTCTTTCGGAAGCAGAGCTTGGTGAGGTCATAGAGGACTGTCAACAGGTGGTCATTTGGTGTCACTGTGTCTTCATCACAGATGCTCAGCTCCAGCACGTTCTAGGGGAAAAGGGAGGGTGCAAGTCTGGTTACTGTGTTTTCATGGACCCATTCCCTAGCAAGGAGGTGGGTTTGAGGTCTGGGGAACAGCATGCAGTTCCCTGCCCAGGTATGAGAGACTTTTGTAGGAAAATGAACTCGGCTGGTGGGGGATAGTGTCTATACCCTCCTTTCCAACTCTCCGAAGACTTCCTGACTCTCTGCTCTGATTCTCCTGGATAATTTTGCTCTTTTGCAAGGTTGAGAAGGGCCTGTGAAGTGTGAGGGATGTCATTTCACCTTGGGGAATGATGGAAGTGCAGAACAAGCAAAACCATCCCCAAGCCATAGACTGTGTTCAGCACTGGGACCCCAGTTGCTGAAGACAGCCCATTAATTACTAGAAAACTAGAAAACCCAGTTCAGGGAAACTAACACCTTAACACTCCAGGGGAGTGATGTGACAGGTTACAGTGATTCTCACACTTGATGGCCTTGGGGTGAGGTATTTGAACTCTATACTTTGGTTTATCAGATCCTAATAAGGCCTTATGAGTGGTCCCAAAGCTATGTTAAGAGTTGAACAGCTGCCCTGTCATCTGGCTGAACACTGAGGTCAGTGGTTTTGGGTGACATGGATTAGCCTCTGAGGTCTCTGGTTCCAAGGATCCTGGGAGATGTGGGTTGGGGCTGGGTTTTCCCCTTTGGTCCCTACCAGGTGGACATAAGGTGGTCTGGAGGTTCCCTACTGAATGAGATTTTCTAGAGACACAGACATGCCCCACAACCAACCCCACATATTCATATGAACAGCCCCATAGCTCTTTAGACAAAGGAAGTTCAAATTCTGCTTTCAAGATGGCAAACTGAGCCCATGCCAAAAACCATATATATGATATGGTTATCAAAACCATATATATGATAGAAGAGATATTTTTATAGTAACAGTATAAAGTCCTTCTTGAAAGTTAAAAGGACTCATCATGAACCAGAAATAAGGAATCATCCTAAAATGTGGAAGCAGTAAGCTGGAGATGTCAAGCCTCAAGTATCCCAAGACTGGGGTCAATACCTCCATGATGAAGCCAAGTTTGTTTTAAGAGCACTCTGCTTGGGATGCTCAAGGGAGAATTCTCCCATAGGAGATGCGAACGCAACTTAGAATCATCATATATCTGAGGAAGGCCAACACCATGAAACAACTCAACAAAGGAAAGAACGGACACTCAAGGAATTAGAAATAATAAAGCCTTCTAAAAAGGATTTAAGATAGTGTAAACCCTCCAGCTGGAATTAGACTGGCCTTAGACCTAGTGAATAGAATGGCCCTTCCCCTCCATTAGTTTCCTACTTGGAGCATGTTCTGGAAGCACACTCAGTTTTGTGGCAGGGAGCACCAAGTTCCAGCAACGATCAGGTAGAAGGACAAGAGAGAAAGGAAAGAAGGTAGAAAGATAAGTAGACTCAGAGGGAAAAACATGAGGCAGGTCTAATAAAGGAGTGGGTGAGCAGAAAGATGGATTGCTAAGAGGAGGAGAAGTAGGTGGGAGGAAAATAGACATAAGAAGGACACATAAGCAACAGAAGGACAAGCAGTCATGGAGGGGAGCAGAAATGTAGGCAGGGCTGACAGGTGTTGTCCTCCAAGTCTCACCTTCACTTGGCTCTGGATCTGGAAGCTGAAGGTTTCATTCCACTCTGGGTTTGGGCAGTTGGAGATGGTCCTAGTCCTCAGCCTTTCACGAGAAGCGGTGGGCAGCCAAAGGCTCACAAAGCAGTCTGTCTGGCTCACTGTCCAAGGAAGACAAGGGTTGGGGGGAAAACTGGGGAATCAACCCGGGGCCAGAGAGGAGAGTGTAGAATCAGAAGGAAACTTCAGGCAAGTCACTTCCAGAGCAAGGCCTTGTCTCAGCTTTAGCCTTTGTCTACCCTCCTGACTCAAGGGTCTGGATCTCCAGAGACCTTTGTCCCAGAGGTCTCGAGAAGGCTACAGCCTGCAGGCTAGAAAATTCACAGAGGGGGATTCAGGTCCCACTGGATTCTTCTCATGGACACTGAAGGCTTCTGGCTCTTTTCAGAAGCACCCCAGCTTTTTGAGCAAATGCTTGCTAGATTGGGACAAGGTATGGCCACACAATTTTTCCTCTGCCAAGGGAAGAGCTGAAGAACCAGCCCCATAAAATCCAGTTTAACCCTTGTTTAGCCAAGGTACCAGGGAAACCAAAGTAGGGCTCTACTCTTCCTCTGGGCTGGTGACAAGCAAGGATTAGAAGGAGCACAGTCTGGGGCACCTGGGTGGCTCAGATGTCAAGCTTTTGACTTTGGCTCAGGTCATGATCTCATGGTTCGTGAGTTCGAGCCCCGAGTCAGACTCTGCACTGACCGTGCCGAGTCTGCTTCAGATTCTGTCTCCCTCTCAGGAGAATCTAGAAGCAAGGACCACAATTTAAATATGGCTTAATGTCTCAACTGCAGCTACCAGGCTCTTCATACCTACACGAGTCTCCCAGCATGAGGAAGGTGACCCAAGAAGCCCTCACATCTGAGGCCGTATCTTTTTTTTTTTCTTCTTTTTTCTCATTTGAAATGAACAACCCAAGGGTGATATTACTGTATGTGCTCTGGAGAAGGTACAAAGGCTTTATTCTTAAAAGTCTCTCCTAAAGTAGAGGAATGCTTCTCAGGTCTTCTAGTTGGAACAGCAGAAGGCATAGGGCAAAAAAAAAAAAAAAAAAAAAAAAAAAAAAAAAAAAAAAAAAATAGCAGCCTAGCCTGGTTCCCTCCCTCCATTCTACCTGGGAGGAGGGAGGAAGAGGTGCCATGACTGCCTTGTCACTCTCCTGGCAATCTGCTGGAGAAATTCCCAGGGCACACACCAGATTTTTAGGAAATGATAAAAGTCAATACAATCTCCAGTGTCAGAGAGTCCTCTACTTGGTGAAGCTAGTATGAAGATAGGAGTTTTGTTCTGATAGGACTGATCCAAACTAGTTCATAGTTATTATTAGTAATGTCCTCCTGGACTGACTGGTCTCATGCTGTCACTACACTGAGAACATTATCAGAGGTAAGAACCACAGTTTATATCATAAGCATCCCTAGCTTCTGATTTCATCTCCAATGTCTGATTAATATTTGAGGGCTGGCCATTCAGTGAATTGGAATTCATGGCTCTCCTCCCACCCAATAAAGGTAAGATGACACTGCTTTTAGAGGCCATAATCAGATAATCCAGAGGCAAAGAATGACCAAAACCCAGAGGGATGCAGAGAAAATGATGACCCCTCTGTGCCCAGCCTACTCCTCCTCATGTCAACTCAGGTGTCTGGCCCAGACACCAAGTGCTGTCCTTGGCTCTCACATGGCATCAGTTTAACTCCTCTGATCTCACCAGACCACCCACTTCTTACTTGTACTGCCACTGCCTTGGTGCAGGCCACCATCACCTCTGCTGCCATTTCCCACCCTTCTGCTGGCTAGCCTCTTCAGATTTCAGGAAGAGCCTCTTCTGGAAGCCTTCTCTGAGCCCCCACCTCTGGGCCAGGTACTCCTCCTAGCTTAGAGCCTCTTCTCCTCTCCTGGCAGGGCTCTGGTTACACCACACTACAATGCAGGTCAGAACATCTGTCTCCACTGCACCTTGAACACCAAGAAGGCCTGGACTCTGTGTTTTGGCACTTGCCAGACATTTGCTGAATAAATGAATTGAATGGAAAAGCCCAACTTCCTGCTTTAGAGCACAGTATCAAATTCTGGACTGAGGCACCACAGATATAGGCATGTAAGCTGATGTCCAATTGTCTATAGGGAGACTCCCCAGGATCTCCCGGGACCTCTCTGTTGGCTTTTCCTGGACATTCGTCATTCCTCCTCAGCCTGAAACATTCTCCTCAGGTTTGCCTCCCGTACAGTAGGAACCTGCAGGCAGGGACCCCACCAACTCTATACCTATCTGCTTAGCATGATTTGATTGACCCTGTAAAGGCCCCTTTGCCTCCAAAATCCCTTTCCTATTATCAGTCTATGCTTTTCCAATTAAGCCCATGAAATAAAATCTCAGTATTTTTGGCCTAAGGTTTAAATCTCTAGTTAAGATACAAATACTGGAAGAGACAGGATTGATCAGACACCCACACTTCAAGCACTGATTTGTTTTTCAGTTATTTCCACAAGAATGGGAAGGAGAGTGAAATCCTGGGGAGGGAGAGATGATTTGGTGGAGCAAGGCTGCCTGGGGCCTGGATGATAATCTGGAGCAGGCATCATTATCTGACTATAAGGAGAGTGACCAGCATGTTGGCAATAAAGAAGAGTTAAGCAACACTGACCCAATCTGAGTATTTCAGGTACTGCAGGGGATTTCCTAGGCATTGATAGGTTTTGATCCTTGTTCCTCTTAGAGTGACAGAGGGCTTGGTCATTTGAATGACATGCTTCCTTTCCTGGAATGTGGGTGGCAAAGATGACTCAGTGAGATCTACAGATGTTGAGAACACTGTCTTCCTAATACCTCTGGAGACACCTGCCTCACATCCCTTGGGGTACTGGTTTGAGTTTTAATTTTCTTTTCCCAAGAGGAATAACACCTCTTGGGAGCTAGGAGGTTTCTAGGTCCACTCTATCCAGTCCTGGCTCAGGGCTGGCCAGAGCGTACCTTGATAAGGGAGTCATCACTGAATCTCATCCCTTTCAGGCTCCTTGAAATCATAGGAAACTCAGACAGACACTAGAGGACTGGACCAGAGTGGATCTCAGTTTTGATCTAAGCTAGAAGGGAAAAGTTTGGGGCAGGAGTAATCTAGGACCCAGAAGATATCAGGATAGTTGCAAACCTCATTAGGCAAGGTGGCAGAAGAGCCCAGCCCAGGTCAACTGTGGAGTCTACAGGAACGTGCCCCAGGCTAGAGCCCCCAGACACCATGTCTGCCTTCCACCCTGTTCCCCAGGAGAAATGAGAGAAACATAAACAACAAGGGGTTCCCAAAAGGGGCCTGGAAACCCCCAAAGGCAGCTGTGTGCCAGAGGGGTGTGTGGGGAAGGGGAAGAGGAGGGTGGTGGAGCCAGACCTCAGCCCTCTTGTCTGGCTGCCTGCTCTCCCATATCCCCACCTCTGGGATGTGTAGAGGATGGGTGTGGCAGGAGAAGACAGAAGAAAGGGGCTTGGACAAAGGGAAGGTCTGCACACACAGGTGCAGGCATGCCACGAGAGCGTGCAACCTGTGTGACCCGAAGGGTTGGGACACACACACCCTAGGAGTGGAGGCAGGTGAGTGCAGCTGTGGGCATATGCAAGCTGTGGGTATCCCGGGGTGGGTGGAGTGGGTGAACTCTGCCCAGGGGTGGGTGAACTGTCAGTGACCCACGGTGGCATTGGCAAGAAAGGCAAAAGAGGTGGCCAGGCCCCGGACCCAGGGAACCCTTCTCTTCAGATCACTCTCTGGTGGCCTGGGAGGTCCCAAGGAGCCTGAGGAGAAGTCTCTGGGCCTCCTGCCAGCCTCTTGACAAAGCTAGGCCCGACTGGACACTGGCTGCAATTGCCCCCGTTGGCATGGGCTCTGGACACCATGCCCTCCAGGGGGTCCAGCTGGAGTCCTTCGTGCCCTCTTAGCTTGCCCTGAGCCCCAGGGCCCTCCCTCCTTTGTTGTACACACTCCTGCCTGCATTGCTACAACAGTTTCCCAGCAAATTAGTCAGCCTCTCCCCACCTATGCTTCAGCACAATCTGCATATGACCTCAGGAAATCATGCAATCCCTTCCTCAAGAACTCAGGTGCCCTATCATTTGGATCCCCATCCCTTCTCTGCCTGGCCCTAGCCTCCTTCCCCTGCTCCTCCTCCCTCTACCCCCCAGAGTCCAGACCTGGAATCAAACACTGCTTCCACCATAGGCAATCATTAGACCTCACATGCAGAGTGGGCCTCAGCACTACCCTCAGGTTGTGGGAGGAGCACATGTTGTTTTGAGGCCTGCCCTTCTCCCTCCCCACCCCCACTGGCCACAGGTGTCATGTGGCTCCTCTACCTCCCTCAGGATTGCCCCTCTTGCAGATGGGGCTCCCAGGACCTCTGGATGCCCATGCCCTGCCCCTTTCAGACCCCAGGCCCTCAGAGCAGCCTTCCTTAGCTACTCCCGGCTTTCAATGTCCTCCTCCAGGTCTAAATTCTACAGTGACAAAGTTAGAATGCCATTTCCTGTTACTAGTCTATAATCACTTTGGGTGTAAAAGTCTTCCCTTATTAAAATGTATACTTGGTGTCATGGCTGTCGGCATTCTTTGCCCCCCTGAGGCTCTTGAGTCTAGCTGAATCCCAGGGTGAGGGCAGTGGGAGTAAAATGGAGCTTTGGGGAAGCCTGGTGGCTCTTGTGAGTGCGGACACCCCCACAGCCAGGGGGCCTTGACACAGAGCTCTCTCCTTCTTGAGGGCTAAGCCTCTCTCTGGATGGGGTAAGTTGAGGGGAGCACAGGACGGGGATCTGGGCTCTCCTGCTTTCTTGAAAAGACAAGCATGAGGGGAGCATTTAGCCCACCCAGATGCCTTGATTTCCTATTGAAGCCAGACACTTCACAGGGCCCCCATAACCAGGAATGCAGGAGGGGCTGGGATGAGGGTGAAGTCAAGACTGTAAGAAAACACTGCACAAACAGTGCTGGTGAGTCAAACCACGTCCATGGGGCTACACTGCAGAGCTGGTGCCATGTGGCCTCCACCATGAACCCCAGAACCCAGTTTGGGATCCATGTGCTGAGCAGGGGCACGGAGACTAGGCTAGCAGAAGGAGCTCTCCTTCTTCTTCACCCCTAATAGCTCGTAAACGCATGCAGAAGCAAGAAGTGCCCAGTGTGGGAGAAGCTGCTGGTCCCACAAATGGGTGTTAGGGAGTGGGGAGTGGGGAGGAGAGAGTGAGGCAAACAGTTTTCTCAGACCCAGGAACCCTACAGGGGCTGGTAGTGCCAAGGTTACAGCTAGGAGGGGGGCCTGGAAAAATGATATCAACCCCAAAGTCTGAAATACAACCTGAGTGTAGCAGACACCCTGCCCCCACCCCCCACACAAACACCTCTGATGTTTCTCCAGCCAGGGCAGGACTCCTTCCAGGCCCCATAACGCAGAGAAGGAGGGAAGACCGGATACTCACCCATATCAGCCTGCCGGACATTTTTCATCCGGATGACCTTCACTGTCAGCAGGTGGCATGGAGAGACCCCACCCTGTGGGTTGAGAGGACAGTGGACTCATTCTTCAGGTGATGACAACTGATAGAGCAGCTCAAGCTGGACACAGGCTCCCACTGCTCAGACCCAAGATGCCTCCTCACAGTCAGTCCACATTTCTGGGCTCTTGAGGACACTGCTGGTCCCCAAGACTGCTGAGGTGAGGGGCTTACTTCTCACCTCATTAGGAGCCAGCACACCTTGGAAAGGGATGGCTTCATGCCTGTTCTGTTCATGTTTCTCCTGTTTGAATCTCATGATTTGAAGCCCCTTCCCTGAGAATTTTAACCAGGCTTAGAGGAATCTGTTTACCATCCACTCCCAGCCTGTGCCCATGGAAGATGCATGGAACTCCTCCATCTGACCAAGTGACCCTATTTTTTTTTTTTTTTAAATTTTTTTTTTTTTTCAACGTTTATTTATTTTTGGGACAGAGAGAGACAGAGCATGAACGGGGGAGGGGCAGAGAGAGAGGGAGACACAGAATCGGAAACAGGCTCCAGGCTCTGAGCCATCAGCCCAGAGCCCGACGCGGGGCTCGAACTCACGGACTGCGAGATCGTGACCTGGCTGAAGTCGGACGCTTAACCGACTGCGCCACCCAGGCGCCCCTCAAGTGACCCTATTTAAAGAGGCCTCTGAAGAACTTATCAAACTCAACACCCAAAAAACAAATAATCCAGTGAAGAAATGGGCAAAAGACATGAATAGACACTTCTCCAAAGAAGACATCCAGATGGCCAACTGACACATGAAAAAAATGCTCAACATCACTCATCATCAGGGAAATACAAATCAGAACCACAATGAGACACCACCTCACACCTGTTAGAATGACTAACATTAACAACTCAGGCAACAACAGATGTTGGTGAGGATGCGGAGAAAGAGGATCTCTTTTGCATCATTGGTGGGAATGCAAACTGGTGCAGCCACTCTGGAAAACAGTATGGAGATTCCTCAAAAAGCTAAAAATAGAACTACCCTACGACCCAGCAATTGCACTACTAGGCATTTATCCATGGGATACAGGTGTGCTGTTTCGAAGGGACACATGCACCCCCATGTTGATAGCAGCACTACTGACAGTAGCCCAAGTATGGAAAGAGCCCAAATGTCCATCGACAGATGAATGGATAAAGATGTGGTATATATATATACAATGGAGTATTACTCAGCAATCAAAAAGAATGAAATCTTGCCATTTGCAACTACATGGATGGAACTGGAGGGTATTATGCTAAGTGAAATTAGTCAGAGAAAGACAAAAATCATATGAATTCACTCATATGAGGACTTTAAGAGACAAAACAGATGAACATAAGGGAGGGGAAGCAAAAATATAAAAACAGGGAGGGGGACAAAACGTAAGAGACTCTTAAATATGGAGAACAAACAGAAGGTTACTGGATGGGGTGTGGGAGGGGGGATGGGCTAAATGGGTAAGGGACATTAAGGAATCTACTCCTGAAATCATTGTTGCACTATATGCTAACTAACTTGGATATAAATTAAGAAATAAATTAAAAAAAAAAAGAGGCCTGTGAGTTAGGACCTTTCACGCTCCACATAGTTTGCCCTGTTGCCAAAATCATATTACACCTTTTTAAGAATATGCAATTCTTCTCTATTTAAAATATTGTTGGGGTTTTGGGAAAAACATAAAAGTATGAAGAAAAAGAAAAGAGTCTCCAGCATCCCACCACTCAGAGAGATCACTATTTTCACTTTTTTTTTTAAATGTTATAATCACTTTTATTTTCAACTCAGACTGTATAAAGATAGTTTATCTGCCTTGGTTATATATCAGAGATAATAATATTGCAATGACTAACATCTACTGAATATTTACTATTTGTCACTTTTCTTACATTTTTAAAAACAATTTTAATCTTTATTTATTTTTGAGAGAGAGAGCAAGCACAAGCAGGGGAGGAACAGGAAGAGAAGGAGACACAGAATCGGAAGCAGGCTCCAGACTCCAAGCTGTCAGCACAGAGTCAGACACAGGGCTCAAACCCACAAACCGTGAGATCATGACCTGAGCCGAAGTCAGATGCTTAACCAATTGAGCCACCCAGGCACCCCTTCCTTACATTTTAAAACCTTCATTAAGACCTTGAGGTCCTGCTATCTTGCTATGATTGAGGTATTGCTATCTTTTTAAATTGAGATACAATTGAGATATAACGTATTAGTTTTAAGTATATAGCAAGATGAGTTGATATACATATATACTGCAGTATGATTACCACAACGAGTTTGGTTAACGTCCATCACCACACATAGTTACAATTATTTTTTTTTTCTTGTCAGGGGAACTGTCCACGTTTTGATGTCTGTCTTTCCAGCCTCTTCTGGGGCTTATTCTAAACAGCAACAATAGAACGAAGCCTGGGAAGGCTGCTACTTAGAACCTGAGATAGATGTGTAAGTCAGACTTCAGGTCCCTTCCTCCTCAGTTCCCAACAGCTGCCTCTGAATCAGAACAAAAGCCAAACTGACAGTCCTATACAGGTCTGAGGAATCCTTTTGTGAGATTAACTCTGAAATATTGGAAATCCTCACAGCCCATAACTTGATCTAACAAGATTCTGTTTTGAGCTGGGTGGCTCGAGGCAAAGGCCACATACACCACTTCTCTCCTGGCTTTGGAAATATGGCTGTGGCTGTTGGCCATACCCACTCTGGGCATGATGGGCTCCTCATTTCTCACTCCCCAGCTGGCGCAGCAGTGTCCTGGTATGATCTTGTGAGGAAGCAGGAGTCAGTTTTCACCCAGGAGAGCAGTTCTGGCAAAGCCTGTTCCCAGTGGCCCACTTTCTCAGATGGCAACCAGAGTTCAAATGTGGGCCACCAGAGGCCTCAGCTCAGGCAAGGGTCAGTCCTCAGGGACATTCCCTAGTATTGAAGGATTCTCGATCATCACAGCCCTTCTTCTGCCTCCAGGAGGGCTGCCCATAGCCCTGCCTGACCCCCCTGTGTCTTGTCTGGAAGGGAATGAGCACTCACAGCTTCCCGCAGCACCTCACTCGAGGTCTCCCTGCCTCCCAGGGAAAGTCCTCCGCTATCTAACCCTGATGCCTTCCGGTGAGGTTGACCATCTCTTCGCATTCTAACTCAGCAAGGCTAACAACACCAGCTACTATCCCTTGACTGTGTGCCACATGCTAAGCGTTGTGTGTGTGTGTGATCTCTATGTTTCGTATTGCTCAATCTTTCCAACACCCCTCGAAGCAGTTATTATTAGCCTCGCTTTACAGATGGCGAATCTGAGACCAAGTCCTTTGATGGTGGGCACTCAGCTAGAATCAAAGGAGCCCAAGTTTGAATCCAGTTCTAATTCTTAAGCCTGTTGCTCATAATCATGATCATGCTGTCATCTTACTTGAAAGCAACACTTGGGACACCTGGGTGGCTCAGTTGATTAAGCGTCTGACTTTGGCTCAGGTCATGATCTTGTGGTTCATGGGTTCGAGCCCCACATCGGGCTCTGCGCTGACAGCTCAGAACCTGGAACCTGCTTCAGATTCTGTGTCTCCCTCACTCTCTGCCCTCCCCTGCTTACACTCTGACACTCTCTCTCAAAAATAAACATAAAATTTTTTTTTAAAAAGGAAAGCAACCATTAACTTTCAACGCAGAGACATGTGCTGCTTGGCCCTCACCTCCTCCTCCTTCATCTTTTCCTCTTAGAACCTCTTTTCCTAACAGCTTCTTCTTTTCACTCTGAATTCCCTCAAGGCCCTCCAATAATCCCCAAACTCTGGTAGTCCTTCTACCAGTAATGCTTTTATTGGCTACATTTCTGCCAATATGTTTCATGATCTCTTTCTTTTTTATTTTTTTAAAGTTTATTTCTTTTGAGAGAGAGAGCGAGAGCGAGCACAGGTGGGGGAGGGGCAGAGAGAGAGGGAGACAGAGAATCCCAAGCAGGCTCTACGCTGTCAGCACAGAGCCTGATGTGAAGCTCAAACTCACAAACCATGAGATCATGACCTGAGCTGAAACCAAGAGTCGGATGTTTAACTGAGCCACCCAGGCGCCCCTCTCTCTTTTTTTAAAGAGCCAGTATACACCGAAGTGTAAGGGTTCTTGGAGGAGTTCTGCTTCCCAGTAGCCTAGAGGGCTCCTTCGTGGTCTACCTTGAGTCTCAAATCACAACTTCTAGCTCAAGAATTTGCAGGAGAGACTCAATTCCAAAGGGCTCTACAAACTACTCTGACATCTTTGCCAGCAGAGACGCAGCACCTGGCAGGGAGTTTGGGAGACGGCCCAGAGGGGCCAAGCTGAGAGGTAGGCAGTGGGAACATGGGATTCAGGTCTTGGGCCCAGATGATTCCAAGAACTAGGTCTGAGAAAAATGACCTTCTTGGATAAAAATGAATGTAAATATTTTGCTCCTGGTATAACCAGCTGAACTGGAGTGGTGCTAGAGATAAGCAAAACTTCATGGCCCCAGAGATAATTGATCCAATTACCAAGATCCAAGAGAACAAAGCACAAAGCAGATGGGAGCCAGACACCGGCAACATTATGGCAAGTTCATGGGGCAGGTTATAGTGTGGTAAGGGTAACCACTTTAGGGACTTGGATAAGCCTGTCCCTCGGACAAGATACCTTGGCTGGTTATCACGATGAAATCATAGCCACAGCCAGAAACCATACCAGCTGGACCGCAGCCCTGCAGCAGGGATGCACATCAATCCTTCGGTTCATGGGGCCATTGGGGGGTCCTGGGTAAGGAGCAGGGAGTACTCAGGGGGTTGGAGCTCAAGGCAGAAACTATTTGGCAAACAATGCAGAAGTGTATTCGGACATGTTAATAACCTACAGGGAGGGCGAGCCTGCTAGTTTTCAGGGAAGCCATGTGGGAGAAAGGGCTCTATTACTCAGGCTGCGGTCACACACACGACTCCAGCTCCAGCCTCCTCCCTGGCCTTGGTTCCTGGGGCTGATCCCTTCAGGACCCTACTTCCCCCTTGAGACCTACATAGGACAGGGGGAATCTCCTGTGGAAAAGATGTTTCCCTCAGGACTGGTTATTATGCAAGTCAATAGTACCCCTTCCCATGCCCATCTTTATAGGTATGACCTTGGCAGAGGTTGGGGAGCACAACTCACCACCCTCCTCCAACATGCAAGGCCCTGAGCCTGTGCTGGCTACATCGTGTCTGCTCTCGTTTAGCCCTCCAGCCACACTGTGGGGAAGGTGCTGCCATCCCCACTTTGTAGGGGACAAGACTAGGTTTAGAGACACTGCATCTCACACAGGGACACACAGCCCAGAAATGGCAGGGCCGGGACTCAGGTGCAGATCCACTTGACCACAGGGCAGCACACTTTCCATCCACCCGGAGGCTGGCTCTCACTGAGAATTAACCAAAATGGCTCAAAGCTTGCTCCAGGTCACACACTGGACTACTTAATAGCAGAGGCAGGAGTAGGCCCTTGGCTCTCAATTCAGGGCTTACCCTGCACCCCAGGTATAGCTGTCACCACAAATTAGTCAGAAGAGTGGTTACAGATGGGATCCCAGGGACAGGCTCCCAGGTGGGGGTGGGAGTTGGGGAGAGGGTCTGACAACCCTGTTTCAGAGGTGGTGGGTGTGATACCCATCCCCGGGCCAGGCACACCCTAACTAAACCAGCCCATGAGGTCTGGGGTGAGGGAGAGGGTAAGACAGCGCACAGGGAGCCTGTGGGCCATCTGTCCCCAGGGCTTCTCAGGACAGGCGTGGCTGGCGGTGCCGCCTCCTCCTCCCCAGTGAGCTGGGTGTAGCCTGTTCCTTGCAACACCTGTATCAGAGCCCCGAACAGCTTGGTGATCCCTCCCCGGATGCGTGGGCCCTCCCTAAGACGACACCATTGGGATGGGGACTTTATGGGACCTCAGAACGTTTCCCAGCTAATCTGAGCAACATCCCAGACCAGGGGGTTCCCGGGAGGAGCTACCATGCTGTTTTCCCTTTTAATCACACAGGCTAGGTGACAGGTCATGGCAAGAAGTCCAGCTCTGAGCCTTGCACCCTCTGGGACCTGAGAGGGACAGGCGCAGTCCTCAGCTGCTTCACTCGCCCTGTCCCTTCTGTGGAAGCTCTCCCCCAGCCCAGGTTCCACAGGCTCATCCAGACTGGGGAGGCAGGAACATGCGCTGACCAGAGGCTCTTCCAGCTCCTTGAGGTGCTGTGGGGGAAAAGTGGCACATCCCAGGAGGTGATGTCTATCCTGGCCAGGGCAGCGGGGCACCAGGCACCATGGAGCTCAGAGCTCCCCTCCTTGGGCTCATTGGAGGCTGAGTAGGGTCTCCATCTCCCACCCCAAAAGGACAAGACACTTTCAGGGCATCACTTGTCTCATTCAGTGATTCAGTGTGGGCTGGGGGAGGGAACCCTGAGGAGGGGAATGAGGAAGAAATTGCTGCTGAAAGTCCTGGCCATGGTGTGCCTATGGAAAACTGGAAGCTTGAGGTAAATGGGAAAGCTGAGGTGGAGCTGGTCTGGAGCCCTGGCAACCCGTTCCTTGAACCCAGGGTCTCTCTACGAGGCTATGAGGAATCAGATGGACCCAGGAGTCTTGACCACAGACCCAGCTGGGCTTCGCGGCTAATGTGACAGGTTGGCAATGCCACGGGTCCTCATGGGATACTGTAACACACACTCACAAGGCATGGCAATTTAGAATGACCGTAGGGTAAATGTCCACTCACAGCTAGGACAGGCAAGTGTAGATCCACCCCTAGCAGTGCTGAGCACCATCTATCCAGGTGCTGTCTTGGCCCCAGATGGCTCTGGGCCACACCACAGCACAGTGTCGAGCCTGTGGGTAACCCCAGCTGGGCCATCCCCCCAGGAGTTCCAGCTGGGCCAGACCATGTCCCCAGGTGCTAGGAAGGGCTGCTGAGCCTAGGTGCTCTATGTCTCCGGAGTCTACAATGCTCCCAGCCCTCCCTGTGCCTGTCTCCTGCCCTCAGCCTCTGCCCCACCTACCCAGCACTGCTCCCTCACCTCCACGGCGCAGGGGGATGAAGGCTTGCCATCTTCTGCCTGGTATAGGTCTGGTAGGTAGTGGGAGAGCCAGGCGGGCATCTGCCTCTGGAGCATCGTGTCAGCTCTCCAGATGGGTGGCAAGATTGGGAATTTATATTCTGACTCAGAGCTCCGCCTTCTGGACACCTCTCTGCTGTGGCTGGGATTGCATGGGGAGGGGTTAGGGCGGGTAGGCAGATGGGGAACAGGGGGTCTAGACGTGTTAGCATCAAGGGGTCTAGACGTGTTAGATCCTGCAGATCTTGGAAATGCAGGAACCAGCAGGGAATTCTGGCCCTTGGGGTCAGCAGTCTGCCACCCCCAGAAACATACCACCTGGCTGTCCAAGGAAACAGGGTGGCAAGAAGAAGATCCTGGACCCTGACAACTTTAGGATTAGCACAGCCATGATCTGGGAAAGCCCTCTTTCTTCAGCTTATCAAGGTCATGGCTCAGAGATGCCCTTCTGGGCATCTGAGGAGATGGGGGGAAGGTGCCCTCCCTCCTAACTCCACTGAGTCCCACAGCTTGGTGCCTAGGAGCTGTGAGCAGGGACTCCAGGGAGGAGACACCATGGTCAGGGCTCCCAATGTTAGGAGGAGAAAAAAAATAATAATTGCCTCAATCCTTGGTGAGGAAAGGGTCAAGTACAGGTGTCCCCAGCTCTCCCTCCTGGGAAGCCAGGTGCAGAGAGGGTGTGCCCAGACTGTCTCAGGACAGCTTAGAGGATGCTCCCGCCCCACCCATCTGATCCCTATCTCTGGCCTAGTGGTAGGCTCATTCAGGGGCCCGGTGAGGTGACTTCGCCAGCTCGGTTGCCCAGCTGGGTACACTGGGAGTTTCCTGACTGCGCTGTTGCCTGAGGCCCCACAACCGGCTTTTCTGGCCCACATATTAAAGTGATTTTGTGAAACTGAGGGTGAGATCTGAACACAGGGCTGACCAGGCCCAAATGCAGGGATGAAACTTGGTTGGTGGTATCTGTGGGACCTCTTTCCATGCCAGGTAGAAGTGAGGTGACTCCCCCAAGGACCCAGCAAGGATGAATTCCTCACCTTCCCCCTTTCAAGATGCCTTCAGTGCCTGTCCCTTCCTTCCCATCCCATCAGTGGCTTCTGTCTCTCATCCTCCTCTGCCTCTCAGGGATTCATGCCCCTTACACCTGGCTTGCCAGTGAGTTTTGTAACCATCCCTTCAACTGGCCATTCTGCTCCAATGCATCCAATGCTTATCCATTCTTTGTCAACAAATTCTGGATTCCAATACCTTCTACAAAGCAAATAAAGCCCAGAAACAATCCTATGTATATATGGAATTTTAGTGTATGATAAAGGAAGTCTTGCAGATAGGGATGAAAGGATGGACTATTTGTTATTGGAAAACCTAGCTTGCCCTGGAATAAAATCACTAGATCCCAACTTTATAACTGTACAAAAACCAAATTCCAGACTAATTAAAAATCTAACCATTAAAATAAAACCATAGAAAAGTTACAATAAGGTATTAGACAACATTAATATAATATTGGGATGAAGAGAATCTTCCTAAATAAGGTACAAAGCCTAGAAGCCAATAAAGATGTATTATCAGATGTGAATATATAGAAACAAAATTTCAGTAAAGCAAAAATATCACAAGAAAAGCACTACCTCTAAAATATATCCCCAATATTTTCCTCTTAATAAATATCCATGGATAATGAACTCACCATTAAAAAATAATGGTAATGAAGAGAGTCTTGGCCTGCCAGATTCTAAGATAAAGTACAAAGCCACACTTAGACAAATAGTATGTCACTGGCGCAAGAACAAGACCAATGGGACAAAGATAGAGGGATCAGAGACATGCCTTGATATTTAATGGAACTTAATCAATGATAAAATTGGCACCACAAATCAAGAGGAAAAGAATAGCTTTTTAACAGATGACATGGACCTGAGTGGCTTACTAAATAGAACAAATTAAACAACATCCCCATTATTGCCATATTTAAAAAATAGGCTGTAAATGGGATCAACACATGAAGTGGAAAACCATAAGGCTAGTTGAAGACAATGTGGGAGAATCAATTTTGGGGGGTAAGAAGGATTTCTTAAACATTTGGAAACCAGGAACCATAAGGCAAAAAATTTCTAAATCTCTACATAAGGATTAAGGATTTCTGTCAACTCAGAACATGCAGAAAAAGTTAAAAGATAGTTGACAGAATGACAGAAGATATTTGCAATGCATCTGCAAATCACCAAAGGATCACTATGTAGCATATACAAAGAATTCTTATGTAATCCACACAAAAAATGGCTGTGCCAACATAAAAATAGACCAAAGATTTGAACCTGCAGTTTATGTAGGAAGGCAATCCCACAAAGCTAACAGGCGTTTGAGGAGATGCTCAAAATCATCCGTAATCAGGGAAATGCAGATTAAAACACCAGTGAGATTTCACTGCAGCTAATAAATTGGAAAACACCGAGAAAGTTGAATAATGGTTGCCTTTCTGAGGAGAGAATGGAGAAGGGTATGTAGGTACAGGGAAATAAGAACCAATCATGAGGGCAAGTATGGGGCTCACGGGACCAAGGAGGATACACTCCACATCCTCAGAGGAAATTTTTTCTCTCCAGCTTTTCCCCAGCTTCGCTGCCATTGCTCTGGTGAAAGCCTTTGCCTTTACTCATTGCAACAACTGCATTAGCCTACCTGGTCTCCCTGCTTCCTCTCTTGCCTTCCTATAAGCCATTCTCTACAGAAGAGCACAAGTGGTCTCCTAAAAACACCAGCTAGATGATATTGCAACCCGGAGTAAAACCCTCCCAGTTTCTGGTTGCTCTCATTTCTTGCCATGCCCTGGAAGGACCCGTGTGGTCTGGCTGCTCACATCTGTTCCATTCCTCCCCTCACACGTGAGTTCCAGCTCTACTGGCCCTCCACACCCGGAACATGGCAAGCTCTTTCCCACATCAGGGATTCTGCACTTGTTCTGCACTTGTTGTTCCCTCCTGAAGTCTTTGACACTGACTCTGTGTGTTACTGCTCTTTTTCATGGTCATGGATATGCTCAAATGTCCTTTTCCTGCAGCTCTTGCCTGACCACCCTCCGTAACATGTATGCCTCTGGCCCACCTGTGTGTTTCTGAGTCACTCTGCTTATTTGATTTGATTTAATGTATCATATCTTGGATTATCTTGTTCAATTATTCTTTCTGCCTCTTTCCATCAGCCTGTAACCCTTTAAGGGTAGAGACATTGCTTGTCTTGTTCATCATCTGGAAACACCTAACCCCACCAATCAAGGAATGGTTTGATTGCTAGGGCACATTCACACACTGGAATATTACGCAGATGTCAACAGAAATGAAATGGCTCACATTTGCTGAATGTATAAAAAGTGACAAAGTCTATTCTACCTATGAAGTAGATATTATTATTATCTCACTAAAAAAAGAATTGAGGTGCGCCTGGGTGGCTCAGTCAGTTGGGTGACTGACTACGGCTCAGGTCATGATCTTGTGGTTGGTGAGTTTGAGCCCCATGTCAGACTCTGTGCTGATAGCTCAGAGCCTGGAGCCCGTTTTGGATTCTGTGTGTGTGTCTCTCTCTGCCCCTCCCCTGCTCACATTCTGTCTTTCTTTCCTACAAAAATAAATAAACATTAAAGAAAAAAAAGAATTGAAACACGGAGAGGATGAGTAAGTTGCTTGGGGTCACCATGATAAGTGACAGGGCTGGGATGCAAGTCAGTCTGATTCCAGAACTTCTGGCTCTAACAATATACACGTTGGGAGATGTGTCTTAATATGTTGAGATGTGTCAGGACTTCTGGCCAACAAGCTAGACGTGGGTCCACTTTATGATGAGGAGATACAAAATGATACAAAATAAGCATAAACAAAACAAGAAATAGGGGCACCTGGGTGGTTCAGTTGTTTAAGCATCTGACTTCAGCTCAGGTCAAGATCTCAAGGTTCATGGGTTCGAGCCCCACATCAGGCTATCTGCTGTCAGCATAGAGCCTGCTTCAGATCCTCTGTCTCCCTCTCTCTGCCCCTCCCCTGTTCTCTATCTCTCTCACAAAAATAAATAAACATATAAAAATATGTACATATTTTTAAAAACATTATAAGAAAGAACCTTCATCCCAATGTAGATAATACTTATATCCTTAGTTCTGTCAGTAGGCCTGGCTCACAAGTATTTTCCGTTCTTCTTCTTGGTAACAAAATGTGAAGGTCCAGCTGAGTGCTTTGCATCCTCAAATTACTTTCATCCACAGCTCCACATTTCTCAATCTTGGGAAGTTCCTGCTACTAAAAGTTGTGGCCTCTTGTTTCAACTAGATGACAGGTGTTATTTTCCAGCTCCTGATTCTCTCTCACATAACAAAACTGGCTGGAGCCTTTTCTACACTGCATTTACTTTTTGTCACTGGTTTACCTCTGTGAGGATAACACTGACATTGTCTCAAACCTGACTGAACATGGTATAGTTGGTTAAGGGTCTGGGCTTTAAAGTGTCACAACTGCATTTGAACTCTGCTTCTACCACATATTAGCTGCATGGACCTGGGTAAATTTATCCTTATAAACTTGAATTTCTCCATCTATAAAATGGAAAGCATAATGATTTCTACCTCGTGGGGTGGTTATGGAGACTAACTGGGATGAAGGTCTTAGCATGTGGCTGACCCTCAGTTAGCGATGGTTTTGCCACAAGAGGTGTGATACACAGCAATATCAGAGATACCAAGACATCATCCCTGCCCAAGGAGCTACAAACTAATTGGGTGAGACAGGAAGATCACAAAAGTGGTCTCAGGATGATCCTATCATGTACGAGGAACAGAGGTGTGAAGATATGCTGCTCAGAGAGCATGACCACCCAGGGCTGGGAAGGTCAGAAGAGGCTGCGTGGCATAGGAAGAACTTGCACTTGCCTTTGGAGGAAGGGTAGGGACCTGATGAATAAAGCAGGAGAGGGCATTTGTGTCAGGAGAGACAGCATAAGCAAGGCTATGAAGACTCAGAAAGGAGATGAAAGGAGATGAAAGTAAGTCCTGGATATCAAGTACAAGAGTCACGATTGTTTGTAGGCAGTGGTAACTCATGGAAAGTTTCTGAGCAGAGGGTGTTTAAGAAATATAGCAAATCCTGCTCCTATGGGTAGAACAGGTGACCATCAGGACCGTGTGGTTTGGGTGAGTTGGAAGGCAGGTGTGCCTCTTTGATCAGCCTAGTGTGGCCCCTCAGGGCAAGCCATGGTCTACAAAAGGCCCCTGATAAATACCTCTCCCTCTTCACCTGTGAGAAACGCTGCTGGGTCTCATCCTACCCGAATGCCCTATGGGCTCCAGTGCCATGCAGACTGCCTCAGATTTTCTAGCTGTTACTCTGGACCTAAGAGGATAGGACTTGGGAAAGAAAAAGACCTGCTTGTCTATGGAGGAGGGGGAGGAATCCAGAGCAGGCTCGTAAGTCTTTTCTTCCTCTCCCTGCACACTTCCCTTTTGCCTTACTCTCCCACAAGCCTCTTCTGCCAAGCCTAGGAAAACCCACAGGGCAGATATGTGGGGTGGGGAGCTCCTGGCTTCTCCCACAGAGGGATGACAAGTGGCCCTCACTTTTCTTGGTCCCAAGATGGCTGATCAAGCATCCCCCAAACTCTGCCAAGTCTCTTGACATCATCTCCTCCACCAGGGCACGGTGGTGGCAGGGGGAACCCTAGACTCCACAGGGAGAGGATTAGGGGAGGGTTCAACCAAATTCAGCTATGAAGTAATGTGTCAGGGTGAGCTTGGACTGGTGCTGTTGTTTTATAATTTTTTTATTAAAAATTTTTTAATATTTATATATTTTTGAGAGAGAGAGGTTGAGAGAGAGAGAGGTTGAGAGAGAGAGAGAGCACAAGCAAGGGAGGGGCAGAGAGAGAGGGAGACAGAGCCTGAAGCAGGCTCCAGGCTCTGAGCTGTCAGCACAGAGCCTGACACGGGGCTCAAACTCACCAACCGTGAGATCATGACCTGAGCCAGAGTCAGACGCTTAACTGACTGAGCCACCCAGGCACCCCTGGTGCCATTGTTTTAAGAACTGTATCCGATGGTTCGAGTCTATCCCATTCACTGGTGCTGTCTTTGGACTGAATTTGGTTACAGCCCAGTTCTAGCAGAGGAACATAATTCCCCACAGATTCCATCTGGGTCAAGCCCCTGAACCAAGGTTCTGCAGTCACTTCCCGAGAGCCACTCCCCACCACGTCTCAGGGCAGAGGACAAGGGGATGGGCGGTGTTGGCCTGCGAGGGTCTGTGAGCAAGAGGTGTCCTCATACTAATTCCTGGGTTTGACAGGTCCCAGCACAGCTGAGGAAAGCCTTCGCTCCCTACTGATTTCAAGGTCAGTGTTCAGGCATGCGCTGTGGGGTGGCAGACAGAGCCCTAGACTGGAAACCAGGAGCTGTGGGCTCCAGTTCCAGCTCTGCAGGATGATACAAAACAAATGGATGCCTCTCTCTGGGCCTCACTTTCCTCTTCGGTAAAATGGGAGGTTGGACTAAGTGAGTCTGGAATCCTAGGAGTGGGGCCTGGAGTCTGTATCTTTTCATTATCTCCAGTGAGTCTGAGACATAGCTACGGCAAGACCACAGAACCAGGGAGCCTCAGCGTCCCTTCTGGCTGCTGCCTTCAGGGGTCTGGCCTGCCGTGCTGCCTACTGAGGCTTCACCATGCTTGGGCACCAGTTCAGACTGAGAATAAATGGGGAATTCTCAGTGTCCTTCTGAATAAGCTATGATAGACCCCAAAGTGTAAACACAGTGTGTTTGATGCCAGAAATGAGGAACAACCAAGGATATGGTCAGAGAAGCGCTGAAAGTGACTAAAAATAGACTGATATTTGGTGAGGGGGATGGGAGACATGAGGAGGACGCTGGGGGTGAGTGAACACAGAGCCTGTGGCCTGTTCTCAGCAGGATCCAGGGCTGGTGACTCCTCTTACCACCCCTTCCCCCAGTTGAAAGTGTGAGGAGTGTGGTGTGTGCCTTTGGGAGGGGATGCACATGTGCTCTCTCTTGCGGGGAGACCCTGAACCCTAACTGGAGAATAAAGTCCTGTCACACCAGCCTGGATTAGTGTCATCTGCCCCTGGGGGTCCTGGAATGTGACCCTAAGGACCCATTTCCAGCTGTCCCCACAGCCTCAGCCCTGCTTGCCCTGCCAGACTCAAGGGTTCATGTAAGCCTTATAGCTGGTTCAGGCCAAGTACCCTGAGAACTAGGATGATTTTGAGGTAGTGATCAGGGTTTGAGTTAAAGAATTTGCACTGAGGAAGTGGAGAGTGGCTGAGCTGGCTCTCTGACACTGCGGTGACTTCCAGGGCACTCCCACCTGGCTTCTTGCCCTCCACTGCCCTGCCCCGCCTTCTTACAAGCCTTGGCTGGTTGGTGGCTAGTGGGCTCCAGGACCTGGGAGAGCAGAGGGGAGCTGCCAGGAGGATGCACTGGGGCAAAGGGCATTCCTGGAGGTGGAGCTGGGGCTGGCCCCTGGGCCTGACTGCTATAATCTAGGCTGTGCCTGGGCGAGCCTGAAGAAGTGGGTGAGCCAAGCACAGCAGGCAGAAGGGACCCTTGGGTCTGTGAGGAGCAGAGAGGGGTGGGAGCCCTTTCCCTGCCTGGGAGCAGTCTGGAAGAGGTGCCTCTTGCTGCTAGCTGGGTCCTCCAGCTCTGTCCACAGTGGGCCCTGGAGGGGGCTGGGCTTAAGCCTCTCTTGTCCCCAGTGCCTGGGAGCTGGCAGCATTGCAGCCGTCTCCTGCCACGTGCAGGTGCCACCTCCCCCCTCCCTCTGTGCGCATGCGTTTGTAGGGGTCTGGTGAGTGGGAGTAGGGTGTTCCAGTCTTCTTTCTGGTGATGCAGATCCTCAGAGGGAAGGACTCTGGATTCCAAGAGTCCAGACCAGGCCCCTGTTGTACCTGGATTGCCGCCTTCAGCTCCTGTCTGCTATAAACAATAACTAAAGACACACTTAGGGTGACCAACTGACCCAGTTGGCCAAGGAATGAGAGGTTTCCTGGGACAAGGGACTTTTAGTGCTAAAACCTGGGAAAACTAGGATGATTGGCTAGATTATTTTTAACTTTTCTTGAAAATATTTTTTAAAGCGGACACATACCTGGCATGCCAGACCTGCAGTCTGTAATTATTTGTATCTATGAGTGTTTATAAGCACTCCTAGGCTTTAAAATTATTTGAGAGGAAATAATTTTATTGCATTCTGATTTTATTTTGTAGTATATGAACAAAATCTATATGGAACAATTTCACATATTCAAGCCAATTCTGAGGTTAAGGGGTGATTGAGTCTGTATATGGGATCCTAGTATATGGACATAATGCCCCCTAGAATTCCTTTCCCCATCATCTGATAAAATAACACTGGGGATCTTATGGAGCTGTCTATCATGGGGAATCTTCCTCCTTCCTCAGAAGTGCCTGCCTCTACCACCAGTGTATCCCCAACTTCTTAGATTCACTGATTGGTTCAGGAACAATTAGATCTCCGCACCCCCCCCGCCCTTCTTATTTTTAGGATTATGGGTGGGTGGGGTTGTGGTGGTGGTAGTGATGGAGATTAGTGAGATGGAGGGAACGAGAGCTATTACTCTTTTATCTAGATATGAACTCTAAGGAAGATGTAAACTTTGAGTTACTGTCACCACATGGAAGGATTCAGTATAAGAAACTAAGCTGACACAGGGGCACCTGGGTAGCTCAGTTGGTTGAGTGTCAGACTGTTGATTTAGGTTCAAGTTATGATCCCAGGGTCATGGGACTGAGCCCTGCATAGGGCTCTGCACTGAGCATGAAGCCTGCTTAAGATTCTCTCTCTCTCCCTCTCCCTCTCCCTGACTTATGCTTTCTTTCTTCTAAAAGTTTTTTTAAAAAATTAAAAAAAAAAACTAAGCTGACATAGAAAAAGCAAAGTTGAGAGATAGGGAGAAAAAGGGAAAGTTCTGAGAATGTGTTCTGGACTACTAAATTCAGCCATGCCTGAAGCCCTCATATACCTTGGACTTACCAATTACACAAGGCAATAAAGGCATCCCCACACCCAACCCATCTTATGCTTATTTGAATCCAGCTTCCATTATTCTGCACTTGTGGCTGAAGGAGTTCTGGCTAATTCACCTGACCACCACCTCTGTGGCAAGTCTCTATTTGGGACTCTCCATTAGGGAGAGGGGAGGGGAGAACTACCCCAGTGTTGTGTCCTCTTCTGTCTCCTGAACTGAGTCCCTTATGCCTTCACATTAGGAAAACCAAATCTCCTCCAGGACACATTGAGGGTGGGAGGTACACGTCTGTGCTTTTGTCTTCAGGGGACTGTTTGGGGGAAAATGGGATGAGAACTCTTCCAAGTTCTTTCTCTCATCTGCCCCAATCCCTCCCCTTGTTCCTAGGATCTACAGAGGTCTCTTGTTGGTCTTTGACTCTGCAAGTCAACCCTATAATACATCTACCTCCCACTCACATACCTATTGCCTTTGTGACACCCCAGCATAGGTAAAGCCTTTCCTAGTCACGGGAGGAGTGATGATCGCCTTCACCACTCCATTTCAACACCAGGTAAACTGGGATGGAAAAGAGCATTGGTTACTGTTGCTGCCTAGAGCTGGGGTAGAGGAAGCTCACCCCTTCTCCTGGCTAGGGTTGGAAACAGGCAGCCATCCTCAACCTGTGAGTAAGGCTGAGTTGACGGAAGGGAAAGGCAGGCAGGATGGGGCAGGCCCACGAGACAATGCATAAGAAGAAGCAGGTGGCAGAAGGACCACAGGAAATGGAAATAGTATCCTAAGCAGGCTGGGATAAGAATTCACAAATGAGCTCAACATTTGACTTTTGGGATGACCTTTTAACCCAAAGACATCCAGCTGCAAGAGGATGGAAGGAGGGAGGAAGAAATTGCTTCCCAGTCCAAATAAAACAGCCTCCCACAAAGCACATCTTCCTAGCTTAGCCTATAATTTCAGTTTCTCCTTTTAAAAAAATATTAAGCAATTTTATGACATGCAAAATGTATAGAGAATAATAAAGTAAACATCTATGAATCCACTACTCAGAGTAAAAAATAAAACAGTGGTAACATAGTCATTTCCCCTCTCCTCAGAGGAGAACCACAACCCTGGATTTCTAGCCATCATTCCAAGGCATTTCTTTATTCTTTTTCTTAAAAAAAAATTTTTTTTAATGTTTATTTATTTTTGAGAGAGAGAGAGAGAAAAAGAGAGTTAGCTGGAGAGAGGTGGACAGGATCCGAAGCAGGCTCTGTGCTGACAGCAGCAAGTCAAAGGTCGGGCTAGAACTCATGAACCATGAGATCATGACCTGAGCCAAAGTGGGACACTCAACCGATTGAGCCACCCAGGCGCCCCTCTTTATTTCTTTTCTAAATATGTCTGTATTTCTATTTGGTATCACTTTACATGTTTTAGACTTTATATAAGTGGTATCACATAAAGGATATGCATTCTACAGTAAACTTGGATTTTTTTCCCCCAACCAGATATTATGTTTACAGGATTTGCCTATATTGGCAAATATAGATCTTGCTCCTTGATTTTTCATGGCTGTAAAGTACACCACAACTTATCTGCATCTTTTGTGTGATGGACATTTAAGTTGTATCTAAGTTTTGCTATTACTGTATTTCATCAATTCTAAGGCATGCGTTTTTCACATTTAAAAATCTCTGAATTAAGAGATACTTATTGAAAACAACAATGGGAAGGTGCATGGGTGGCTCAGTTGGTTAAGCATCTGACTTCAGCTCAGGTCATGATCTCATGGTTGGTGAGTTTGAACCCTGCATTCGGCTCTGTGCTGACGGCTCAGAGCCTGGAGCCTGCTTCGGACTCTGTGTCTCCCTCTCTCTCCGCCCCTTCCCTCCTTCACGTTCTCTCTCTCTCTTTCTCTCTCCTTTTCTCTCTCTCTCTCAAAAATAAACATTTGAGAGAGAAAGAGAAAGACAGACACAGAGACAGAGCATGAGCAGAGTAGGGGTAAAGAGAGACAGAGTCACAGAAGCAGGCTCCAGGCTCTGAGTTGTCAGTACAGAGCCACATGAGGGGCTCAAAGTCATGAGCTGTGAGATCATGACCGACTGAGCCACCCAGGCTCCCCAACATAAAAAAAAATCTTTTTAAAAACAACAATGGGTTATACTTTAATTGGCGATATTTTCCCTTAGTGAATGTTGTACCTTAGATTCAATGAAGAATAGCGCCAAAAACACTACAGCATTCCTGTATGTGTTGTGTTTCTTTAGTGTATATCCCTCTGGAAGTAGAAATTGCTTAGTTATAAGGTATATTACCACCAATTTTACTAGATATTGCCAAATTTTTCCCCAAAGTATTTTTACTGATTTCTACTCCCACCACCATGGAAAAGGGTTCCCATTAGTGTATACCCAGGATTATCAACTGACTTTCTGAGTTTTGTTAATCCAGTGGGTATGAAATGGTATCTCATTGTGGTTTTAATGTGTATTTCCTGATTATTAGTAATCTTGGGCATCTTTTCAAGATCCTTTACTTTCTCTTACCCATATTCTTGGGACTCTCTATTGATTCCCCTGCCTCAGTCCTCCTTCACCATAGTCAAACCAACCACCATCAATATTTATCAGGATACAACAGGAATTATCAGAAGCTATAAAATTGTTTATGCCCAAGTAATTCTACTCTTGGAAACTCACACTGAGAGAAGAAAATACTACATGCTTAAAAATGTTAATTGTATCTAAATTTTTAATGGTTAAGAGTGGAAAATCATCCCAAAGTTCAATATTGGTAGATATTTTAATAAATAATGGCATATTCCTATGATTAAATTCTATGCAGTCATTAGAAAGAGAACTATAGGGGCTCCTGGGTGGCTCAGTCAGTTAAGCGTCTGATTTTGGCTTAGGTCATGATCTCACTGTTTGGTTCATAGGTTAGAGCCCCACATCGGTCTCCTCACTGACAGTGCTGAGCCTGCTTGGGATTTTCTCCCTCCTCTCTCTCTCTGACCCTCTCCCATTCATGTGTCCTCTCTCTCAAAATAAATAAATAAACTTAAAAGAAAAAGAAAGATAACTATAAAAAGAGTGTATGTACATGTCTGTTTGAACTTAGGGCATAATAAGGATGGCTGATTAAAAAATAATCAAAAAATTGTAAATTTTCCTATAAAAATCATAACCACAAGAGAAAATGAGATCCCATGTATAATAGCAATGAAAGTATAATAAGTAAACCTCGGGCAAAATAAATAAGAGATTTACATGTGAAAAAAATGATAGCATTACAAATTAATAGGGGAAAAGATGGATTATTTGATATTATGTTGGAAAATTACTTTCTAAAAAAAAGTAACTATTTTGCCATCTGGAGAAAGAATAAACTGGATCCATACCTTACTCTTTACGTTAAAATAAATTAGTTATTGCTTTATCATCATTAGTTAGGAAACAAGACACAAAACTGAGATGCAATGAAGGAAACAAATTGATAATTCTGACCACATACATATTAAATTTCTCTGTGTCAAAACAACCATAAATAATAATAAAAGGCTAATTTGTAAAAATATTTGTCAATTTCATGAAGGGGTAATTTTCCCAGTAAAGAAAAAGCTCTTTAAAATAAATATTAAAAAGCAAACAATGCAATAGAAAAATTGATAAAAGATACAAACATCATGGTACTTATGCATATTTCAGTACCTCCCCAACTTTGGTAAATGCTGGAATCACCTGGAGATCATTAAACAAATATTGATGCCTGGCTCCCTGATAGCTGATATAATCGATGTGACATGTGAGTTGGACATTGGGATTTTTTTTTTATGAAATTTATTGTCAAATTGGTTTCCATACAATACCAAAAGTGCTCATCCCAAAAGACATTGAGATTTTTAAAAGCTTCCCTGGTGATTCTAATGTTCAACAAAGTTGGGATCATTGGAATATGCAATAAGCCTATAAAAGATTACCACTAATAATAAGAATGTAAATTAAAACAACAAAGTGATTCCATTTTTCATTTATCAGATTGGCAGGGGTGAAACAATAAAGCTTCACGTTGGTCAGGGTGTGGGGAAGACTATAAGACTTTGTTGATAGAATGTAAATTGGCATAGACTTTTTGGAGGGCTATTTGGTAATCTTCATTAATATTTAAAACCTGCATGAACTTATATTCTGCAATTCTATTTCTAGGAATTTATTGTACATAAACTCTTACACAAATCCTCAGTGATGTTCGATGTAGCATTATTTCTGTAACTGCTTTTCATTTCTGTTGTTTGTTTATTTAACCTAACAAGGGCTGTGACTTAGAAGCCATTGATGGATGGAGATAGCAATCATCCCCTCCTTAATATATCCATGGCATTTGGGCCTCGGACATTGCTGAGTGGAGCTGGGTAGTACTCTCTTCCTTAGGAATCTCATTGCATCCATAAATTTAAGTAGGAGCAAAGAAGTCTCTTGGTGGAAAAAGAAGGTTGGGACCCTAACCTCTTTCCACTGGGTATTGAAATTATTGAAATGTATATGATGAACTGAGGAGATCTTCAAGAAAACCATTGAGGCCAGATGGCAAGGAAGGACAATGGGAGTCCCAGAGAGGAAATGCCCATAAAGATGAGAGGAGGTTGGACCAGTGTCTAGGACTCAGTTTCAGGGCTTAGTTTATTGGAATCTAAGGTACAGGAGTAATGTTGAGACTCCTTTGCTCACCTTGCTACGATGGGTCTATTTGTGGGGGAACAGATTCCCTGTGTGGAGGGGTTGAGAGAACCTTATTACCAGGTGATAGTTGGTAATCAGGTAACTTTTCTGGGGGCGGGGGGGGGTTCTCTTCATTAATCCTGTCAGGGCAGGTGCATTCCTTAGTCTGGGCAAGTCAGCAGAGATACCTCTGAGGAGAAGTCTAGAGTCAGCAGACAAGTGAGAGGGAAACTGTCTCAGTGACAGGGACACCAGCCTGGGAATTCTGAGCTGCTTGGAGTGGAATCTTGGGGAAATAGTGCTATCTCTCTGCCAAGCTGGCAAAGAGGAGAGAGGAATCATTGTAATTCAGATATTAATGGCATATTTTCTAGGCTTTGAGGTAATACTCATAGCATCAAAAATTGGCAGATATGATCATGCTCGGATGGTGTGATAATTGTAGCCATTTTTTTTATCTTTTTTTTTCTAACAGCAAAGGAAAATGATTACCATTTGCTGATAGGTAGGAAAGTTCTTACAATACGAGCTCAATATTGCATGTATACATATATGTATATGTAAATAATACCGATTTCTATGTATGTATGTGCGTAGAAAAAAGAACTCAAAGGAAATATATCAAGGCTTCAAGAAGTTATCTCTGGATGATGAGATTATTGGGAATGTTTATTTTCTTTATTAAACTTAAAATTTTTTCTAATGTCTACACTGAACAAGTGTTACATGCTCTTGGTAGTCAGAAAACCAACTTTTAGAAAAAGTAGAATTATTGTATGTTAGGTAAATAGATAAAATGATATATGTTAAATAACATGTTATATGTTTAGGAAAAAAAAGAGACAGGGAAAGAAAACTGCTGTATTTCATGCTATGTGCCAGGTCACCATACTAGATATCTGCATATGTTAACTGTAAAAAGTACATAGGTATATTCTTTTATGCATATTCTCTGAGAGCAACAGGAAGCACTGAGTAAGGACAAAGTCAGGCAGGTCTGTTCGGGGGAGGAATTTTTCTTCAAGTGCTCAGAGGCCCTCTCCTCCTCCTCCCACCTCACCATCTGGATCCTCCTCTTTCCCCCAGCTGGGCCATCCACCAAGGGATAAGGCAGAGAGCAAAGCCATGGCTCATGGAAAACTTAACCGAAGCAGATAGTAGAGCCCAGGACAGCAGGGTCCTGAAACTGCCGAATATGGGAACTGACTCACGGTATGAAAAGAGCTGTCAATTAGAGAAAAGGATTGCATTGATGTGTCACGCCTGATGGTGGAAATGGGCCTTTGTGGGTGGGTAGACTTGACCTCAGTGTAAGTAAGAACTTAGTCATATGGGAAGTATTAAATTTCCATTGCTGGAATTATCCAAGGGGTACTTGCACAGAGGAGATTCCTCTGCTGTGCAGGAAATTGCTCTAGAATCTAGATGGTCTGTTTCAGCTTTGAGATTCTGTAACTCTCTATCCAGCCTTGCCCTAGATCCAGGGGACAGTTTGTTAATCCCTGCAGCTACTTGACAAGCCTATGGGAGAGGTCTTCCGACAGTCATGCATATAAGCAACTCCAGTGGTGGGAATTTCACTAGGAAGAGGGGAGGGAGGGGCAGGGCCAGCCTGGCCTGGTGGGGGAGATATTAGGGGAAAGTGGACCTTTGGGCCCCCATAGGTCAAGGTCTATGGGTGGCCATCCATTCCACCAACCTTATACCCAGCCCTGGCACTCACCTTGCAGGGCGACTTTGACAGAAATACAGAACTTTTGTCCTGCACAGCTCTCACCTGCCCACCGACACACCCTCATAAGTAGCAGGTATTAACATAGCACCTGCAATGTACAAGTGGAAGATACCAGAACCAAACCAAACCAGCCATCAAACAAACAACAACAACCACCACAAAGCAAAGAGGCCACTGACAAAATGCAACAGCAACAAAATTTCACAGGCCAGCTAGAGACAACACCAACAGACAAATGTAGAGGAAAGAAGAGTTTTGGAGTCAGAGAGGCTTGAATCTGCATCTTGGCTGTGACACTGACTAGTTGGGTAGCATTAGGCAATTACTTTATCTCTCTGAGACTCATTTTCATGATCTGTAAAGTGACGTTAATAGTACCTATTTCGCAGGATTGTTGTCAAGAAATGCACACGCACATATGCATACCTGGCACGCAGAGTCTGGCATGTCATAAACCTCAACAAATTATAGCTATTGCTATTTTTATTGCTTTTGCTATGAAACAAATAAATTGGGAAGAACCAGCTATAAGTGCACTTGGAAGGCAAAGAACCTACAGATCAGTTGGAGCTGGAGAAGTCAAAGAAAGCTTTGTTCATTGACGGCAATGTGCTTTAAGCACCTATTAGTGCTAGGTGCCATGCTGTAGGTTCTGGGTGTCAAAACAGATGCGGCACCTGCTCTTCCATGATGTACAGTTGCTAGGCAATGAGCAAGGAAGTAGAAAGGAATTTATAGTTATAAATTGTGATAAGTCTGATCAAGGAACAGCACAGGGTGCTATAAAAGACACTAGAAGTGGGGTGCCTGAGTGGCTTAGTCGGTTAGGCATCTGACTCTTTTTTTTTTTTTTAATGTTTATTTTTGAGAGAGAGAGAGAGAGAGAGAGAGAGAGAGAGAGAGTCAGAGTGCGAGCGGGAGAGGGGAGAGAGAGGGAGACACAGAATCTGAAGCAGACTCCAGGCTCTGAGCTGTCAGCACAGACCCCGATGCAGGGCTTGGACTCATGAACAGCGAGATCACGACCTGAGCCGAAGTCGGATGCTTAACCAACTGAACCACCCAGGTGCCCCTGTGTCCGACTCTTGATTTCAGCTCAGGTCATGATCTCACGGTTCATGAGTTTGAGCCACACATCAGGGTCTGTGTTGACAATGCAGAGCCTGCTTAGGATTCTCTCTTTCCCTCTCTCTCTACCCCTACTCCACTTGCTCTCTAAGAAACGTAAAAAAAAAAAAAAAAAAAAAGACACTAGCAGAGGGTACCTGATTTTGATTGTGGGAAGAGTCAGGGATGACCTCTTGGAGGAAGCAGGCTTTTTTTTTTTTTCTTCTTCACATTTATTCAATTTTGAGACACAGAGAGAGACCGAGAGCACAAGCTAGGGAGGGGCAGAGAGAGAGGGAGACATAGGATCTGAAACAGGCTCCAGGCCCTGAGCTGTCAGCACAGAGCCTGATGCGGGGCTCAAACTCACAAACCCCAAGGTCATGACCTGAGCCGAAGTCGGATGCTTAACTGACTGAGCCACCCAGGCGCCCCACTGGAGGAAACAGTCTTTAAGGTAAACCTAAAGGCAGATCAGAGTTCGTCCCGTGTGGGCTGCAGGCACAGCACGTGCAAGGTGCCGAGAGGTGGTAAAAGCTGGCGCATCTAGGAGCTGAACATGTGTGTCTGGAGCATCGTAAGTAGGGAGTGATTGGGTGAGAAATGTCTGGGAAGGTGGGCAGTTGGCTGAATCACATGAGGCCTTGAAAGACTTGGTAAGGATTCGGTATTTTATCCTGAGGGATTGGATGCCACTGATGGATGTTAAGCAGAGAAGTGATGTGAAGGAAATCACTGGCTACCGTGTGGGGAATGGAGGGGACAAGACTAGAGGTGGGAAGGTGAGCTGCGGTGGTTCAGATGGGAAATGGTGCCTTGGGCCAGGGTGAGGGGCAGAGATGGACAGAAGTGGTGAGATGCTAGAGGGATTTCGAGGCAGATCCTACACGGTAGGAAGATGGATTAGATATGAAGGGCAGAGCAGGGGCGTCCAGTGGGCTTCAGTCACCTGGCCAGGAAAGGTGTAACCATAGAGGTGGTCCTGAAGGGCGATCCACCAAGTAGCAGAGTAGAGGGCAGGTGGGGAGAGACTGGAGAACTGAGCCCTGAGCTGGGCCTGAAAGGAAAGGCAGCAGGAGGATGGAAGGGAGAACATTCCAGGAGGGGAAGCTGCAGAATCCAGGAGAAGAGCTGGGAATGAGCTTGCCTCATGCCAGGTAGGCGGCACCGGGCGGCACCGAGTCAGTGAGCCCTGCCAGGAGAGAAGGGTGGGCACGGGGCCACAGGGCATGTGACAGGAGCAGGGAAGCAGCAGGGGTGGGGCCCGATTTCGCCAGGCCTCTGGAGCCAGGAGGTATCAGCCTTGATGTCAGAGATAAGGAGAGCTGTGTGGGCTCCTAGGCCAGCAGCCAGCCAGCTGGCCAGGCAGTGGCCCATTTCTCAATGCTCCAGGTCTATGCCAGACAAGACATGAATACGTGGCACAAAATTTGTGCTTTTTACTGATAACCTACTCTGATGATAGGGTGGGACATTTATAGAGAAAGTCTCTGGGCTCCCAGGACACCACCTCCTCTTTGGCTTCTTCCGGTCTCACTGGCTGCCTGTTCTGTCTGCCCCCCCTTGCCAGCTCTTCTGCCTCCACCAGGCATCCCGAAAGTGGGAAGCAGAGCTCACAAACTCACGCCTCTTCTCTTCCGTCTCTTCATCCCATCCTTTGGAGATCTCATCCAGCTCTGTGGCTTTAAAAATCATCTATACTCTGCTTTATGTATTAAACGGATTATCTTCCTACTCTATCTCCTGAGTACCTGAGGCTGCCCACCTGACATCTCTACTTGGGTAAATAACAGGCATCTCAAATTTATTTACGTATTTATTTTTTTAATGTTTATTCATTTTTTGAGAGACAGAGCACAAGCAGGAGGGGGCAGCGGAGGGGCAGAGAGAGGGAGACACAGAACCCAAAGCAGGCTCCAGGCCCTGAGCTGTCAGCACAAACCCCGATGCGGACCTCGAACTCATGAATTGCAAGATCGTGACCTGAGCTTAAGCTGGTCGCTTAACCTACTGAGCCACCCATGTGCCCCAGGCATCTCAAATTTAAAACTTCCAAGGGCCTCCTGGGTATATCAGTCAGTTAAGCGTCCAACTCTTGATCTCTGCTTGGGTCATGATCTCGCAGTTCATGAGATCGAGCCCCGCATCAGGCTCTGTACTGACAGTGCTGAAATCTCTCTGCTTGGGATTCTCTCTCCCTCTCTCTCTCTCTGCCCTTCCCCTGTTCACTCTCTGTCTCAAAATAAATAAATAAACATAAAAAAAACAAATGTCCGAGACAGAAACCTCCAGTCCCCTCCACCTCAACCTGTTTCACACTTTTGTGAGTAAGTGTACCTCCCACTTGCTAAGGCAAAAACCTAGGAGACATCACTGATGTCTTATTTAGCATCCAGTCTATCAGTAAGTCTTGTCAGTTCTGCCTCCAGAAAAATCCAGAATCTGTCCACTTCTGCTGTCCACTGCCACCAATCAATCCTTCACCATTTTCTCCTGGACTGCAGCTAAAACCTCCTCACTTGTCTCCCTGGGTCCCCTCTTGTCTGCCAGGCAGCCCATTCTCCACAGACCAGCCAAAGTGATCCGTGTAAAACACAAATCAAACAAAGTCGAACTTCAGATTAAAACCTTTCAGTGGCTTCCCACTGCTTCAGAATGACACGAGAGCCACCTCCGTAGCATCTGGGCCAGCCTAAGACTCTGACCTCATCTTCTACCACCAACTTCTCCCTCTCTTTCCCTGATCTCTGCTGCCCCAGACACACTGGTTTTCTCTCTGTTTCCAGAACAGATCAACCTTGTGCCCATCTCAACAGGGCCTTTGCCCTTAGCATTTGCTCTCTCTGGAACATTTTCCCACCATTCTTCTCATTGTTCGGGTCTCGGTTCAAATGTTACCATCCTACTGAGGTCCTCTCCTTGCTGCCAGTCCCTCATTATCACATATTTTGTTCTGCTATCTGTGACATGGAAATAGTCATCTATTTACTTATTGTCTATCTCCCCCATTAGAATGTAAGTTTCAGGAGCGTTGGATCTTGTCTGACCTGCTCAGGGCTCTGTCTCCCACTCTTAGAACAACACTGGGAACACAGTAGGAGCTCAATAAATATTGGTTCAGCCAATGAATAAGTGCTCCAGATGTGGTTCCTGGTCTTCTCGAGACGAGAGAGGCATAACAAGCCACAGGAAGAGTTACCTAAGAATCCAGTGCAGGAAGTGGTACTCTGAAAACTGATTCAAAGCTAGTCCGATAAACTGATTTTTGCCGAAGTATTGTTGGATGACAATGTGCTACCTAGTAATGCTGGCCTCTAATGGGGATCTAGAAAGACAAAGGTCTAATCCATATGGTGGTCCTAGAGGGAAACCCTTCAAGGACTAGAACAGGGGGCAGATGAGGAGCTATTTGAAAACTGGTGGGTACTCCCCAAGGACTGAAGGGTATCAGGAATGGTGGGAAGGGTGTGGGGCAGGGAGGTTGAGGGAAGCACTAGGGTGGGAGCCTTGACCACTCTTCACTTGTGACTCTGAGAGGAGTCACTGGCAGGGGTCCTGGTGATTGTATGGGGCAGTCAGCCTGGTCAAGAGGTAGAGTGGTATGCTTGGGAGGATTGGGAGGATTGGTCATCCCCCCAGCAGCCCTCAGTCGCCTTGCGTGGTGGAAGCTGGTTGACAACCACAGCTATGATGTGGGGCCTATCGGGGCCAGGCAAGTGAACCCAGGGTCAAGGCCCAGGATGGACCCACCAAGCTGGGGCCAGAAAGAGGGTGAGGTAGAGACAGAAAGGCCTACAGGAGGCAAAGAGACCAGTGCTCCTTATGAGCGAGGTACAGGCCCACAGGAGGAAGAGGCTTATGGCTGCAGAAGTCAGCCTGGCACCATTGCTGAGAATGTAGCTGCCAGAAGGATACAAGAACCTTGACTCCTCTCCAGTCACTGAGCCTCTGTAGGAAGCTCACACACTCACCCAGAGTAGAAGCTGGTGGGCAGATCTGGATCCACTGAGAATTACCTACAGACACTGTTCAATTTTTGTAGCCCACTAAATTACCAACGGGACTTACTTATTCAAGGTTTTCTCTTCACTAGCCGATAGGTGGGGCTCCTCAGGAAGGCCAAATCTACACATTCTCCCCAACATTTATGACCCTGCTCTGCCACGGTGCTAATTGTGCAGTTTGAGCACCTACTCTGTGTCAGAGACCCTGCTAGGTCCTTGTCCGCTCTCCTCGGGACCGTGTTAATAGAAATATCTTCCAGCTCAGGTCTCCCTTGGGCTGACGAGGTGTGTGACCTCAATCCCGCTGAGCCTCGGTCGCATCAACAAACAGAAATGCTAATCCCTCCCCAGCAGAGCGTCAGGCACTTGGAATGCACTCCGTAACAGGTGTAGTTGTTTTAGTTAACAGCTCTTGGGGTCAAGGAGGCAGGTGAGGACAGGTGAGGGGGGGTGGGGGTGAAGGGATTCCTCTGGGAAAGAAGGAAATCAACAAAAATACAGCTTCTTAACTCTATGGTGATGCAGGTGATCTTATTCGGAGCCAGCAAAGTCGGGGTAAAATTTAAGGAGCTAGGAACCTTCTAGCCAGGAACGCAGACATACCTGAGAGCCCCCAAGGGCCGTGGGAAGCAGAGGTGGGAGACTGGGAGTTTCCAGGTCCTGTGTGTGCTCAAACTCACTGACATTTCTTTCTGACCTGCTCTCTTCAGCCCCCTGTAGCTCCTGTGGGGCAAACACATCAGTTCCCAGGCCAGGACAGCCTTCCGAGGTCTGGAGAGTCATTAAGGCAGCGTCCCCTTCACTGGGGCTCAGCACAGGCTGTGTGGAGGTGGGGCTAGTCCTTCACGGCGAGGTGTCTGAACATCCTCAGGAAATTTGAAGGGAGTTTTGCAAGAACGTGGAAGCAATGCCATTGGATTCCTCCCGAAGATAAATAAGCCTGATGAATTATTAAGGAGGTGAAAGAAGTCAGGGCTTAGCTAAAAGAATCCCACATTTCTGTGAATATTTCAACCACTCCGGACCTATTTTGGCGAAGAGACTGTTCTTGTGCTGTGTGAAAAGCCTGGAGGGAGCTAGAATTAGGCTCACCTAGGGCGGCTCTTGGTTAAGGGAGGCCTGCCTTTCTGAGCTCGGATCCAGGCTCAGAGATAGCTTCTTACAGCTCAGCAGCTATTTTTAACGTTGTGAAACTCAATATGTCAGTGGGGAGGGCAGGAGGAGGCAGGGCTGGAGGTGAAGTGGCTGAGGCTGTCTGGCCCCTGATGGAGGCGAAGTCACTCTCTGGCTCGTGGCTGACACCCCTGCATCTCTTTATTGAGCCCCGAAAATAGATACCTGGCCTGGTGTTCAGGGCTGACAGAGGGGGGTACAACCCAGAAGAGAATTTAATAATTTAATCTGTCTCTTGTTTGAGCTCTTTCTTTGATTTAATACAGATGCTGTGTCTGGCAGCTGAAAGAGAATGCATCATAGCTCCATGGTAAAAATAAAAACACTAAACTAAAAACAAAACCCAAACCCTTGGTATGTTCTGTTTACAAGTGCTTTAAAACGTACATTCAGGGGCTCATTTGGTTAAGTGTCTGTCTTCGGCTCAGGTCATGATCCTCGGTTCGTGGGTTTGAGCCCTGAACTGGGCTTTCTGCTGTCCTTGCAGAACCCGCTTCAGATCCTCTGTCCCCCTTTCTCTCTGCCCCTCCCCTGCTCGTTCTCTCTCTCTCTCTCAAATAAATAAAAAAAAGTAAAATAAAATGTACGTTCAAGGGGTGCCTGGGTGGCTCAGTTGGTTGAACGTTGGACTCTTGATTCAGCTCAGGTCATGACCAGGGTAGTGGTCATTCAGGCTTTGTGCTGCTTAGGATTCTCTCTCGGCCCCTCCCCCACTCACACACTCTCTCTTTTTCTCTAAAAAAAATTGATTGTACATTCAAAATGTGTGTCTTTTCATCTCTCTCTGTGTTGGCTCTCAGCGATCCAGCATGCTCTCTAGTTGGGATACCCCATGAGCTCCCCCGTTTCAAGTCTCTCTTTTCCGAGGCCATGGTTTTCCAGTGGAGACTGTCTCTGGCCTAAACAGCACTATCAGAAACCCAGCAGCAGGGGTGCCTGGGTGGCTCAGTCGGTTGAGTGTCTGACTTCGGCTCAGGTCATGAGTTTGAGCCCGGCATCGGGCTCTGTGCTGACAGCTCAGAGCTTGGAGCCTGCTTCGGGCTGTGTCTCCCTCTCTCTCTGCCCCTCCCCCGCTCACACTCTCTTTCTTTCTCTCAAAAATAAACATTAAAGAAAAGAAAAAAAAAAAAAGGAAAGAAACCCAGCAGCAGCCAGACCACAGTCCAACTGACTAGAGTCCTGTGTAAAGTGTCACTTTTCTGTCTGTGCTGAAGAGTAGCACAATTTCCACACACCTCTCCCCACCCCAAATCTGCCACATGGCATGAGGATTATTTCAAGCTGAAAGGCAAGTGAGGAGAAGCAGATACAGGAAAAGCTCTCTGCCCTCCCCTTATTTGCCTAAAAGCAGGACATACATTTACAAAGGTGTCCTTCCTCCCCTGTCCACCAGGGAGGATGGAAGTTTATCAGGGAAGACAACACTAGATCCTCAGCAGCACATTGTACACCTTTTAATAATAACCTTGAGGGGCGCCTGGGTGACTCAGTCAGTTAAGCGTCCGACTTCGGCTCAGGTCATGATCTCGCGGTCTGTGGGTTAGAGCCCCGCGTCGGGCTCTGTGCTGACAGCTCAGAGCCTGGAGCCTGTTTCAGATTCTATGTCTCCCTCTTCCTCTGACCCTCCCCTGTTCATGCTCTCTTTCTCCCTGTCTCAAAAATAAATGCTAAAAAAAAATAACCTTGAACAACCTAAGTATATATAATTTTTATTTGTCAATCGTATCTCAATAAAACTGGCAAAAAAAAAAAAAAAAAAAAAGAAACAAGTCAGAAGGTGACTGGGCAGTGTCCCTAGTGTCACAGTAGTTGAAACTGCCAGCCACTATGGTGGCTTATACTTGAGTCCTGGAGCCCCTCCCTGCAGACCCTCTGGGGCATTAGTGCTGGTGGGGCTCCCCCTCCCCACCCTGGTGAGCAGACCAGAGCAGCCCTCACACCTTTCCCAGATCTGTGTCAGGGAGTATCTGAATGTGTTTTTCTTTTAGAAGTGTTTGTAACAGGCACCTGGGTGCCTCAGTCGGGTAAGCGTCCGACATCAGCTCAGGTCATGATCTCACAGTTTGTGAGTTCGAGCCCCCCATCAGGCTCTTTGCTGACAGCGCCGAGCCTGCTTGGGATTCTCTCTCTATCCCTCCTCAACTTGCACTTTCTCTCTGTATACAAAAATAAGTAAATAAATAAAAAGAAATCTTTATAAAGAATGTCTCCAGGCTTCCCTTGCTTAGTCCCCTGCAAAATCCACCTCCTACATGTTACAAATAAAAGGCAAGCAAACGAACTTCAACCTCTGCCAAAACACATGTTCTTGCCCTGGCAGCTTGTGTCCAGAAACCCCTGAGGGCCCCTGGGCCCCCTCCCCACCAGTCCTGCAGAAGATCCCATTCCCCTGAGCTGCAGCGTGGCCCAGGGTTCCTGGTGATGCTGGCCCAGAATGGCTTAGATCAGCATTGTTCCTAACAGAAAATGTGTTCTAAACTTAAATATATACACAATTAAATATTTATAGGTACTTTTTTTTTTTTTTCAACGTTTATTTATTTTTGGGACAGAGAGAGACAGAGCATGAACGGGGGAGGGGCAGAGAGAGAGGGAGACACAGAATCGGAAACAGGCTCCAGGCTCTGAGCCATCAGCCCAGAGCCCCACGCGGGGCTCGAACTCACGGACCACGAGATCGTGACCTGGCTGAAGTCGGCCGCTTAACCGACTGCGCCACCCAGGCGCCCCCACAATTAAATATTTATAACGGCTCCCCGCCCCCACCCATTACAGCTGGTCTTGCTGTGCTCATTTCCGCCTGTGTGGCCTTCTCCCTCATCTAAGGAAAGGAGTGTGTTTGGGCAAAGTGTGCCGCCCAGGACAGGGACTTGCTAAATGCTGATGAGAAAGGACACAGTGGGAAAGTGGAAGATGATTCGAAGACGTAACAGCATTTAAGGGCGAGCGGTGACAGAATAAACTGAGGCAGTTACTAGGGACAACACATGTGGCCCCGCTGTGTGGCCTTAACATGCATCTGCTTTACAATGTGGAGGAAGTTTTGACTTCGTTCTGTTAAATATAAGCATCTTAATGAGAAGTATACTAGTGTTGATGAATTTTTTCTAGAAAATGCACCTGGGTCGCTCCGTCTGTTGCGCCTCCGACTCTTGATTTCGGCTCAGGTCATGATCTCACAGTACGTGGGATCTAGCCCCGGTGTGGGGCTATGTGCAGACAGCACAGAGCCTGCTTGGGATTTTCTCTTCCCCTCTCTCTGCCCCTCCCTGGCTCATGCTTGCTCATGCACTACCCCACCCCCCAAAATATATAAATAAACACTTTTAAAAAAAGAAAAGAAAATGTTTTATGAAAAAAAGCCTAAAATTGATAATAGGAGTGGGAAATGGAAATCAGAGAAGGGGAGGGGAGGCTTATATCCCTGTCCTGTTCCAGTTGCTTATAATGGGAATGTATTTTTAAATTTACATAACAATACATCAATTTATGTAAATTTAACATTTTAAATAAGAAAGGGAAAAAAGTACTTTTCTGAGCAGATTCAATCAAACCAATTTAATTTCTTGATCGATTTTTCAATAGAATAATATTGAGCTGGTTTTCTATTTACTTTCATTAGAAGCAAGTCTTTTCAGTGGACCATGAAAATTTGCCTATTATAGTGGCGGGCAGGACGAGATTTTCCTCTACTTGTCTTAAGTTCTTGGCTGGAGCTCCAGAACAAATTCAAGGCTACTAGAGGGGAGGTGGGTGGTGTGGGTGATGGCCATTAAGGAGGGCATTTTTCGGGATGAGTACTGGGTGTCATATGTAAGAGATGAGTGAATCACTGGGTTCTACTCCTGAAGCCAAGACTATACTCACTTGAATAAAAAAAAAAAGGAAAAAGACAAATTAACAATAGAAAAATACAAATTGAAATAGGTTAAAACACAAAAAACAAAAAAACATGTACAAGGGAACCCTCACAAGAAAAATGAAGATCTAAAGAAATAGAGCCAAACACTTACAGACTAAGTTGGACAAAGGGTAGTAAGTTGTGAAAATGTGGCAAGATAAAGGGGCGTGAGCTAGGGCAGTTAATCGTGGAAAAGTAACTAGAAAGTTAAGGTTGTAAAGCATATTTTGTGCAAAGGTTTACAGAGTGATGAGTATGCTCTGTGTACTTTCCAGTTTACGACTTCATGCCTTTTCATTTTTAGTTTTATTTATTTATTTATTTATTTTGTCATCGGGCAACGAAGTCCCCTGGTGGTGGCTGCCTGAACTGTAACCATGCCTCTTAGAAGTTAATTGTCTGCTTTTCAAACCAAGCATTGTATCAAGTGTCACAACCCAGGATGTAATTTTGACTTGAACCAGAGACATTTATATAAATAAAACTGCTCCGTCTTAATCTCACAATCAGGATACAGATCCATGTCGAAAATAACGATAAAACATTAAAAATAACAACTCTCATTTATTGAGTACCCGTGTGTCAAGATATTAGAGCAACTTCATCACATACAGTGTTCTGTGTAATCCTTACAGCAAGGCTATGACGTGGTTATTGTCTCCTTTTAGAGTTGAGAAAACAGACTAACAGAAATCCAATAATCCTCTCAAGACTCCAGAGCTTTCCCACAATCCTGGTCTCTAGCGCCTTCTACAATGGGAGGCGCCTCACTGTTCATGGCTCACTCAAGGGTCATTCCCTCTAGACCGGACCAGTCCCTAAGGAGGGCTGGAGCTGGAGAAGAGCCTGTGCTTCCTTCTGTGGCTCTCGGGCGGGAGGCAAATGCTTCTAGCTCTTCTTCCCACATCTCTCTCTGCTGATGAGGGAGGGACACGCACTCCCGCTTTCTCTTGTCCATTTACACAAGGGGGACACATTTTTCTATCAGTAGAGCCTTAAGACATTTATTGGGTCATGTTGTACTAGTGGATGGGTTAATACACCTAAAGGTCAAGAGTCATGTGGTGTTTTCTCCAGCTCCCTGCATCAGCACAATGTCTGCTTAGCCTGTCCTCTGTCCTGCTTACTGCTCGTGACCAGGTGTTAGGATGACAAACCTTTCCTAGTATGCTCGGATTTTCCACATTTTTGCACTGAAGTTCCCAGGTCCCAGGAACTCCCTCAGTCTCAAGCAGGGTGACTTTCCCTTCCAGTCCTGGGCAGTTTGGACCCAAATTGCAACACAGATTCAGCTGTTCTAGAGCCTGTGGGGAGATGAGACATTCTTTAGGCCTCCTGGTTTGTGACATGTCTGCCAATCCAGTAGCTACTAGAGCTCAGCACTGGGAATGAGAATTATGGGGGGCTTGTTCAGCCTCCAAGGATGGGCTTTGGCAGTACACGGGGTGGCCCAGCATGTGGTTTCTGCAGGAGTCCTGGGTTCCGATCCTGGCTCTACCTCTCTTGCTGGCTCTGTAGACTTGGTCAAGTTATTTCATGGACTCTCTACCCCCCAACCTGCACAGTACCTACCTCTCACCCCACAACTTACTTCTCAGAACAGTACCTACCTCATGGGGGTAGTGTGAGAATTAAACAAGAAAATGCAAACATTTAGAAATGTTCAGCTCGTGAGCTGCCAGATCAGGTGTGGAAACACCTTCCTGTTGGCTGCTATGATGGCATCCCGGATATTGATCCTGGCTCTTCTATTTATTTTTATTATGAAATGTTTCATAATACAAAAGAATATATATCATGCACACTCACATATTTGATGTCAAAAGTCGTAAAACACATGTGCCCAAGTACTCACCACCCCTACCACTCCAGCTGGAGACACAGTATATTGCCAACGCTTTTAAAGCTCCTGTGTGTCTCTGTGTAATCATAACTTCTCTGTAAGCATAACAACTAATCCGAATTTGTGTTTGTCATTTTCCCAACTCTTGTTGTATGTTTACTACGGATGTATATATCCCCTAAGTAATATACTGCCAAGTTTTCGATATTTGGGTACTAATCCAAATGTAATCGGACTTTCTTTTTTCACTCCATGTCGCGTTTTTGAGATTCATCCACGTCAATGTGCAAAGCCATAGTTCATTACTTTTCCTTGCTGTATAGTATTCTACTGTTTGACTTATTTATCCATTCCCCTATTGATGGCCATTTGGATTTAGCTTTTTGGTGCCATAAATAGTGCTGCCACAGTCTCATATATGTGTCCTGGGCATGTGTGCACGTGTTACTCTAGGGAATATACCTGATCCTAAAAGTCTTCATTGATTGCCTAGAAGCAAAGGCCTACTTCTTCTCCCACCTCAGGGTTCTGAATCCAACATTCTCCTCTCCATTAAACTATCTCTTCTTGTATATTAGTTAGGATTCATGACTGTGGGCAACAAAACTCCCCACTCAGGTGAGATTAGGCCAAAAAATGGTGGCTGGGTCGGGGGAGGAATTCATTGGAATGAATGACTGAACAGTCAGGAAGGGGACTGATTTAAACTTGGACTTGACACTGGTGACACAGCACAGTGTCTCTACCTCTGAGCCTGATTCCTGTCTTCCCTCCATCCTCAGACAGGCTCTTCCCTCCTCAGGGCCAGATGGTGGCACTCACTTTGGCCTCACATCTGCCCAGGCTCAAGTCCAGTGGGAGAAAGTGCCCACCTCTGTAGCCCTAAAAAAGCTTCTTGGTGTCTCTCTGGCTGGCCACATACTTGCCTCTAAGCCAGTCTCTGTGGCCAGGGGAATGCAGCATGCTGTTCTGAGGGCCAGACCAGGCCACAGGCCCACCGTGGCATGAAAGCTGTGGGAGAGAGTCCTAAGCTCGTGGGCTGAGTGGGGGTGAGGGGTGAGCCTCACAAGGAAATGGGTACCATTCCTAAAAGAAGGGTAATGACCACAAGATAAACAGTAAGTGTCCTGAACCTATCACATGACCTTGGACAAGTCACCATCACATCCTCAGGTGTTAGTTCTCTATCTTTGGTAAGAGTGATGAGCTAAAAGGTCTGAGATCTGGTCAGGCCTGTGAACTCTGACTGTGTGGGTTTTGGAAGCCTGGTCACTCTCCTCCTTGCTACCTTGTGCCTTTTGAAACCACAGCTGGGCCCGACTTCCTTAGAACTTTGTGGGTCAGCATTTGTTGCTCCCGTTCTCCATAGCATTTGCCGAGTTTAATGCTCAAAAATGCCAGGCTGTGGTTCTGACCACATTCCTGTAAGGTAACTCACCACAGGACAGTTTCTTTTTTTTTTTTTTTTTTAATTTTTTTTTCAACGTTTATTTATTTTTGGGACAGAGAGAGACAGAGCATGAACGGGGGAGGGGCAGAGAGAGAGGGAGACACAGAATCGGAAACAGGCTCCAGGCTCTGAGCCATCAGCCCAGAGCCCGACGCGGGGCTCGAACTCACGGACCGCGAGATCGTGACCTGGCTGAAGTCGGGCGCTTAACCGACTGCGCCACCCAGGCGCCCCCCCACAGGACAGTTTCTTAAACCAAGCCCACCACAAAGCCCAAAAGTCTAAAGCTCCTCATCTTTCTCACCACCCACGGTTCTTTCAGGCTGCAAACTCTTTCAGCATCTTCTTTGGATCTTCACCCCCAGCCCTTATATCCCTGAATCTGATCTGTCACAGAGTTTGGTCATTTTCATTCCCTAGAATGTCCCTCGGGCCCCCTCTGTGGTTCTCCTTGCTTGCTCATATTGATGAAGCCAGCTGCCGTGTTGTGACCTGCCCTGTGGACAGGCCTAGTGACAGAGAACCAGGAGACAGCCTTAGGCCAACAGCCCATGGGGACCTGAGTCTTGCCGGCTTGACCTGCGTCAGCTTGGAGGCAGACCCTTCCCCAGCTGAGCCTTGAGCTGATTGCCGGTGATGGCTTGGCCCACAGCTTGAGTGCAGAGAACCAGTTATGTCATGCCTGGACTCCCAGCCCACAGAAACAGAAATGAGCTCCAGGAAACAGTTATCAAGAAATGGAGTTGGCGGGGCGCCTGGGTGGCGCAGTCGGTTAAGCGTCCGACTTCAGCCAGGTCACGATCTCGCGGTCCGTGAGTTCGAGCCCCGCGTCGGGCTCTGGGCTGATGGCTCAGAGCCTGGAGCCTGCTTCTGATTCTGTGTCTCCCTCTCTCTCTGCCCCTCCCCCGTTCATGCTCTGTCTCTCTCTGTCCCCAAAAAAATAAATAAACGTTGAAAAAAAAAAATTAAAAAAAAAAAAAAAAAAAAAAAAGAAATGGAGTTGGCAGGCATCCTGGTCTTCCTGAACTGTATGGAAATTAGTCTAGGATTTCACCATTCAGGATGACAGGGCAGGTTTTTTCTTTCTAATAGATACTGTGTTAGTCAGGGTTATTCAGAGAAACAGAACCGACAGGAGATACATATATAAACATATATATGAGAAAGAGAAGGAGGAAGGGGAAGGGAGAGGGGAAGAGAGAGATTGATTTACTGTAAGGAATTGGCTCACACAATCATGGAGGCTTGGTGAGTCCAAAATCTGCAGGGAAGGTTGGCAGACTGGCAACTCAGGGAAGAGTGGCAAGGGGTCCAAATGCAGTCTGCCAGCAGCATTCCCTCTTGCTATGGTAGGTCAGTCTCTGTCCTATTAAGGCCTTTAGTTGATTAGATGAGGCTCATCCATGTCGTGGAGAGTAATCTGCTTCACTCAAGTCCACTGATTTAAATGTTAATCTCATCCCCAAAACACTTTCACAGAAACATCTGGAATACCGTTTGACCAACTATCGGGGCATTGTGGCCCAGCCAAGTTGACATAGAATTAAGCATCACGGATACTCTATATCTGGTTAAGTAAATGCCCTTCCATTCCTAACATATTAAGAGCTTTTCATAAATCTTACATTTGTGTTGAATTTTATCAAGCAATTACTTTTATACTATTATTCTCATTTGGTCTATACCTTAAATCAAATTTAACAGGAAAATAAAATATCCTTCAGTTCACTCTTTGCATCCCCACTGCCACAAGCCGTGTTGGTCAGAGAGCAGATTGCCAGCACAGACCCAGGAGCAGTGACGAGGCAGCTTGGAGGGCCTTCCTGTCCCTGAGACAAGCCCTGGGTCTGGGCCTTGCCCAGGAGGGGCCCTCAGGTTGCAGGAAGAGCCTTGTACAATCCACGTGGAGACTGTGGGTGGGCCTGACAGCTGCCTGAGTTGTAGGCCTCACTCGGATCAGGATGGGGCTGATGAGACCTCAGGTAATCAGGGAGCCTGGGGTAACAGCAGCTAGTTGGGGGGCGGTGGCAGTGGGAGACAAACCTGCTCACACGCACTCATGCACACTCATGCATCAGGGGTGGCCTTGAGCCTCAGTCCAGCCAGCTCTGGGACGCACAGAACTCTGGCTCTCTCTGGCTTTAGCGAAAGCTCCCCAAATGGAACGAGTCTTTCTTTATTTCTTCTCTTTTTTTTTTTTTTCTACTTGTGTCCCTGTCAGTCCCCAGAACATAGGTGCCCTGAGTCGGCCAAACCTCAAGGTTGAGGGAAGAGTCCTCCAGACTGCCGAGTCTGCCCCGGACTTCCGACCCCACTTGCAAGGGAGTTACCAAACTGCAGCTTGAGGGAACATCCCCTTTACAAGAGAGCCCTCGTGACACCAGCTGGAAGTTCAGGGGTCCCGGGATGACCCTCACTTCAGATCAGCTGGCTACCAATTCCAGGGTCCCCAGCACCTCAGCTTTGATAATTGGCCAGAATGACTGACAGAACTCAGGAAAGATCTCTACTTACAATTACCGTTTATTTGACAGTGAGAGGGTACAGACTGAAGCCAGCCAGAGGGAGAGATGCACACGGCAGAGTCTAGGAGGGGTTTAAACACGGAGCTCCCAGTCATGCCGTCCCAACACAGTCATGGACCCGACGGTGTTGCCCTCATCCACCACAGTGTGCGACAATACCCACAGAATATTACCAACTAGGGAGAATCACCTGAGCCTTTGTGCAGAGTTTTTCCTGGGGCTTGATCACATACTGCCCATGTGGCTGACTTTGGTCTCCAACCCCACTGGTCTGTCAGGCTCATGGCTTTAGTCCCAGTTCTTCTGGAGGCAGCAACTAATACCGACTGTTCCAGAGTCCCCATCACAAATCACACTATGAGGCTGTGCAGCAGCCAGATTCCCAGGCAAACAAAGACACTCCTGTCAGGCAGGCCATTCAAGGGATGAAGAGATCACCGCTCAGTAGCCCAGAGCAAAGGCCTGACCTCTGTTCAGGTATGGTTAATTCTTCATTGTACAGTAGGACATGCCATAAAGTAAGTACCCAAACATGCAGTGTGGTGTGACAGCCTGGCTTGATTTTAAAGCCTCCAGGGATGCCTGGGTGGCTCAGTTGGTTAAGTGTCCAACTTCAGCTCAGGTCATGATCTCACAGATCATGGGTTTGAGCCGTGCGTCAGGTTCTGTGCTGACACCTCAGAGCCTGGAGCCTGCTTAGGATTCTGTGTCTCCCTCTCTCTCCTGAAGTATTTCTTCCTCCCCCACTCATTCTCTCTCTTTCTCTCTCTCAGAAATAAGTAAGTATTAAGAAAGAAAGAAAGAAAGAAAGAAAGAAAGAAAGAAAGAAAGAAAGAAAAGGAAAGGAAAGGAAAGGAAAGGAAAGGAAAGGAAAGGAAAGGAAAGGAAAGGAAATCTCCAGTTTCAGTGCTGGCTTTGCACGTTTGAGTTTAAGTTACTTAACCCTTATTCATGCCCAACAAAGTTGGAAGGCTCACAATTGCTGATTTCAAAATGGACTACATACTACAGCCATCAAAACAGTGTGGTATAACATCAGGATAGACAAACAGATCCATGAAAGGAGCATAGATAGACACCCTTGCGTTCACAGAGAGCTGATTTTTCAGTGAGGGTGTCAAGACAATTCGGTGGGGAAAGAACTGCCTTTTCAACAAATGGTGCTGGAATAACTGGATATCCACATGCAAACAAGTGAAGTTGAAGCCCTATTTCAAACCATATACAAGAGTTAACTCAAAATGGACCAAAGACCTAAATGTAAGGGCTAACACTATAAAACTATTAGAAGAAAACATAGGTGTAAATCTTCATGACCTTGGATTAGACAGTGGTTTTTTTATTTATTTTTAAATTTTTTTTTTCAACGTTTATTTATTTTTGGGACAGAGAGAGACAGAGCATGAACAGGGGAGGGGCAGAGAGAGAGGGAGACACAGAATCGGAAACAGGCTCCAGGCTCTGAGCCATCAGCCCAGAGCCCGACGCAGGGCTCGAACTCACGGACCGCGAGATCGTGACCTGGTTGAAGTCGGACACTTAACCGACTGCGCCACCCAGGCGCCCCGACGATGGTTTTTTTAAATATGCCACCAGAAGCACAAATAGCAAAAGAAAATATAAATGGCACCATCACAATAAAAAACACTTCCATGCTTCAAAGGATATCATCAAGAAAGTGAAGAGGCAACCCATAGATTGGGAGAAGACCTGCAAATCATATATCAGGGATCAGGGATTTGTATGTAGAAAATATAAAGAACTCTGACAATAACAAAAAGATACATAATCCAGTCAAAACGGGCAAAAAGATCTGAACAGATAAAAGAAGAAATGCAAAAGGCCGACAGTATGTGAAAAGAGCCTTAACATCATTAGCCATTAGGGGAATGCTGATAAGATACCAAGATACCACTTTACACCCACATGGACAATTAAAATGCAAAAGACAGAAAATAACGAGTATAACAAGTGTCAGCAAAGATGTGGAGAAACTGGAACCCTCGTGCAATGCTGACAGCAATGGAAAACGTTGCAGCAGCTTTGGAAAACTAGCTGGCGGTTCCTCAGAAGGCTAAGCAGAAAATTACCACAAGACCCAGCAATTTCACTTCTAGGTATACATGCAAAGCAATGAAAAACACTGTCCACATACAAGTGTGTATATGACTGCTCATAGAAGCATTATTCATAACTGCCAACAAGTGGAAACAACCCAAGGGCCCATTAACCAATGACCATTAGGTGAAGTTGGGCCATCTACACAACGGAATTGCATTCAGCCTTGGAAAGGGGTGAAGCAGAGATACCTGCTACAATGTAGATCAATCTTGAACATATTAGGCTAAGTGAAAGAAACCAGACGCAAAAGATAGGATTCCATTTATATGAAATAGAATAAGCAAATCTGTAGAGACAGAAAGTAGATTAGTGGTTGCCTAGGGCTGGGGAGGGAGGGTTGACGTTGACAACTAAGGGATGAGGGGCTTCCTTCCGGGGAAGTGAAAATCTTCTCAAAATGATGACGGTGGAAGCCACACAAGGAAAAACCACAGAGTCATATGCTACAGATGGATGAATTATGTGGTATGTGGATTATAGCTCACTAAAGTTGCTTACAAAGAGTATAAAAGGAGGATGAGAAAAAGGAGGAGGGGACGAAGAGGGGACTCTCAGGACATACTGTGATTCCTGATGCCAGAGCCACCTCTCAGTCAGGCCATCCCTTGCCCTGCTTGTCCCCACTCCTAGTCTCAAGCCTCAAGCCTGTACCCCAAATCTGTTCTGCTCAGCATGAAAGTAATCACACGTGCACTTCTGTCCGGTCGGACCAGCTATTCTACACTCTGGTCTGGTGAGGAGCTCACTTTCAGCTCCTCTCAAGCCAGCGATGAAAGTGAGGGAGAATTTGGGTCGTGAGACTGGCTGCCGAGGAAGCCCAGGCCTGGGACAGCCCAGAACTCCAGCCCGGTGAGGGCTGGAGGGCTGTGGCTGTAGCCAGCTGTGCTCGGGTTAAGCCCTCAGCCCCTGGAGGGTCTTCAGGGTGCCGGGTCCCTGAGCAGCCTTAATTCTGTGCTGTTGGAGGCCTGGCCCCCAGGGCCCGGTGTTTCACGGCCATCCTCAAGGCCTGCAGAATGGCATCCTGGCTGTTCCGTACATTGTAGTCACTAAGCTGCAGCAGGCGATCAAAATCTTCCTCCTTGTAGGTCATGTTGAATAGGGAATAGGGTGAGGTGGTCCCAGTGAGATCCACCTGGCCAGCTGGGAGCTCTGTGGGGCTGCGTAGGACACCTGTCCGGAGAGGGAAGGGGTTAGGAGTAGGACCCAGAGGCCTCCAGGGGTGGGCAGAATGAAGCCTTGCGACTGGGCACAGGGGGGCGCTGTTCCTCACTGAAGGGGCTCCTTGCTTTCCTCTGCCCTGTGTCCTTTGCCCAGAAATATAAATGTGGCTAGTATATAAACGCACTATTTTGAGATCTGAAGGGTTTGCTGCTCCCCACACTTCCTCATAGCAATGCACTTCCACTATAAAGGGAACCTCACAGTATCTCTCTGTATCACCTTCAGGGGCAAGGTGGAAACAGTGGGACAACAAAGTCAGGTCAGTGAAAGATTCAGCCAAGAGTCTGAAAACCAAAGGGATTTTTGCTTTGTAAGAACCAGTCTTTGTTGAGAGAGAAAGAGAATTCCGCAACGTGGGCTGAGCCTGTTAAGGGTAGAGCTGGAAGGTTTGGAATTAGAATGGGAACCAGCAAGCCAGGAATAACGTACAAAGGCAGAAGTTAAGTTTTCCCACCAGAAGGAGTTAAAGGTCTGACCCATTGGCAGGAGGTGAGGATTGGAAGGCCTGTGATGAGGGTTTACATTTCAGGGGCCCCAGAGTGGAGTCCCAGCTTCCTGAGAAAAGACGGCAGGCTGGGCTGGGGTGGGAGGGCAGAAGCCAACTGAAATCTCAGGTAGCTTCAGGGGAATCTGAGAGCAAGGGGCCTGGGGCCTCTCTGTCCTGGCTGTCTAGCGGTCCAACAAGGTGGGGCCTAAGCACAGGTGGAGATGGCTGCAGACGGGGACAACGCAGACCTCTGGTACAGGGATTCCCACACACCACCACGGAACAGGGCTGCTGAGGAGCCCAGGTGTAGCTCGGGAGGCTGGGGGAGGGGTGCCTGGGGTCATGACAGAGGACAGCATCACAGTGACTGTGCCAACAGAGAGCCCCTGTGAGGATGCGGCACCCACAACAGAAGTCAGCACACTGCCATGTCCAAAACTGGGTGGGATTAGCCTGAAGACCCCCTCCCTTTGCTGGCTACAGGAGTGCTGGGAAGGACCCAGGCAGTGCCTCTGAGGGTCCAGGCTGCCAGGCTGTTAGGAAGGGAAGGGATGCCTTACCAGGGGCTGAGTGGTCCTTGAAGGAGGCATTGACCAGTGGGAAGTGCAGCAAGACAGGGGTACCAGGGTGAGTGGGGTCCGAGAAGAGGTGGCACTCTGTTGGCTGGTGTTGGTCCTGAGGGTTGGGGTCCACTCGAGGGAATGGCAGTCCCTGGGCCCGGCAGTACAGCTCAGTCTGCTGCAGCGTCTGGTTGCGGAGAGGGGGGCCCAAAGAGAACCAGCTACTTCCTGGTCATCCCAGGTCAGTGCTCTTGAAAATGCTAGGATAGCTCTAGCCCAAACTGACTGCTCAGTGTCAAGACAACCTGGTTCTGACCCGTGTGGGGTCTAGTGCCTTGGAGGGAGGCGAAGGATTCCAGTGGTCTGCAATGTTGTTTGGTTAAAATCTTTAGGTGAGGTATAGACCTAGCATCTTTGCTCCCACTTGGGATTCAAATCTGGGTTATTTATGGGGCACCTGGGTGGCTCAGTCGGTTGAGTGTCCGACTTTGGCTCGGGTCATGATCTCACGGCTTGTGAGTTCGAGCCCCATGTCGGGCTCTGTGCTGACAGCTCAGAGCCTGGAGCCTGCTTCGGATTCTGTGTTTCCCTCTCTCTCTGCTCCCCTCCCCCCCCCCCCCCCACTCATGCTGTCTCTCTCTCTCTCTCAAGAATAAATAAAAACATTAAAAAAAATTTTTTTTTTAATCTGGGTTATTCAAATCCCAGAGCCTAGAGAGCCTCAGTAGGGGACCCACTTCTGTTCCTAGGTCCCCCCCCCCACAGGGGGGCCTGAGGGGATGGATGTGGACAGGCCAGGGTCTCCTCCCAGTTCTGTCTAGCTGTTCTTCTTGAGGAGGGTGTGGTGAGCTACCTCCCATCTGCCTGTCCTGGGAGCCCAGGGCCCCAGCACCTTCATAGCCCTTCCCAACCAAGGACCCTGGCAGGAGTCTGTGGGTTAGAGCCTGACACCCTTCCTTCCCCTTGGGGACTCAGGAAGTCAGGGCCAGTGGCCCAGTGGCCCTTTGCTTGCCCCTGGAGCATGGCCTGGCTGACGAGAGTATCTGGGGTTCCCATGAGGTAACCAGAAGCACCTTAAAGGGTGAGGATAGGGAGTAGTCGAAGGAGAGTATGAGGTCCAGTCTGCGGCCTGGCCGGAACATGGAGGGACAGCTGGTGTTGAGGAAGTAGCCGCCATCTACCAGGCAGAGCTGTGGCTCCTGAGGCGTAAGCTGACCAGGGGTGGAGTCTAGCTCACAGTCTGATCGGGGAGGCAGTGATAGTCAGAGGCAGCCTCTCCACCACAGATCATCTACCTTTCATACTACATTTGCCTCCATGTCCCCTTCTAACTTCTGGAATCACTCCCTGAAAGCACACACCACCCCAGCCCTTCCCAAGACCTTCCGCAGGCCAACCCCAGAAGGGAATGCTATGACCCCCCCCCCTCCCCCCAAGTCCCCCGCCGGTCCTAGCCATGGTCCATTTCCACCTGGGAGCCTAAGCCTGTCACCTGGGGATACACGGCAGGGGCCCTTACCTGCCCAGGTAGAGAAGTCTCTCTGGCTATAGTAGTCCTGGTGCAGCTGGAGGCCCCGAAGGAAGTTGAGGCTATGCTGGTGGAGCGGCCTGCCTGTCAGGAAGCCCTTAAATGCCTTGGCCAGCATTGTTCCGGGTTGCAGCCAGGAGGCCTCCAGCCGTGAGGAGGTCCTCACGGAGGCAGGAGACTCCTCTGGGTTCAGAGAAAGACACTGGTCCAGTGAAAGGCCTGGAAATGCCTGGCCCTGCCTCCCCTCTGATAGTGCCCTCCCCCAAGCACCTGAAGAGGAAGTAGACTCATTTCAGGCTCCTTGCACTGTCCCCCCTTCTCACCCAGGTTCTTAATTTTGTCCTTGACATGCTGCTTCCAGGTGTCATCAGAGCTGATGAGGTCATACCAGGCATCCAGCAAGTTCAGGGACAAAACGTTGCTCCAGATACCTGAAGGTCAAACCCCCACCGAAGTCACCCTCAAGACTCAGCACCCTGCCTCCCATCACCTCGAGGGTGGGGACGGAAGAGGGGAGTCAGGTGGGCTGCCCCTGCAATGGCTTTTCCACACAGCCCAACTCCAGTTTCCCCCACCTCCAGTTTCCCGAGTATGGGAATCATGTCTAGGCAATGAGGCCTGGCCCAGGACTGGCTAGAATCTTCCGAGTGACCACCACTCACCTTCCAGAAAGCAGATCCGGGACTCAGGGAGCTTCTTCATCAGCCGCCCCATGAAGAACTCAGAGCCAAAGAGATCAGAAGGGACAAAGGCTCCATACTTCAGGAAACCCACCTCATAGGGTGAAAACTCTACCCACTCTGTAGGAATAGGAGCAAGAGGCAGGAATGAGAGGAGAGTGGGTTGAGGAGAGCCCCAGCTCTGACAGGGGCCAAAGACACTGCCCCCCACACAGGCCTTAGCCTCCTCTCTGCCTGGCTGACTCCTGGGCTCACCATTCTTCCACCCAGCCCCTTGACCACATCCCCACTACCCCACAACCAGGAGAGTGGCTCTGCTCCCTGGCTCATTAGCCCATCAGAACCTCCTCCCTTCCAGAAGGCTGAGCACTCTGTGTAGGAGTTTCCTGTTTCAATCCTCTGAAGGCCTGCTGGGTGCATAGGAGGTATGCACATACGTGTGTGTGTGTGTGTGTGTGTGTGTGTGTGTGTGTGTGTGTGTGTTGGAGGGTAGTGTGGACAGGACTAAAGACTGTACCCTTGAAGTCCAGGGTCTCCAGATGGTTCTCTTTGACGTTGAGGCTCAAGTAGAGGGGCAGAGGGTTCTGGCCCCGCTCCAGTGCAGCTCTCTGTTCCGACAGCTTCTGATCCATCACCTGGGGTGGGAGGCATGAGGGCTTAAGCGAGGAAGGGAGCATTCTGGAGGCATAGGCTGAGGGGGAGGAGGCAGCTCCCCGCTGGAATTTGGGTGGCATGGGTGGGTGCACCCATCCAGTTTACACTCCCACCCCCATATTCTGACCAGATTCAGGGTCACCATGGGGGACTATGGAGGTTGTGCACTGCACATGTCTCAAAAGAATGCTATTCACAAGGACTACCGTGTCAACAGCAATACCCTACCCCTGCTCCTATGATTCCGTTGGCCCCATCCTTATGGGTTGAAGGGTGGAGTGGATGTGGACCCTGACACATGGACACAAAGGCACACATTGCTTTCCAGAAAGGACACAGGAATCCCCTTTCAGTACACATTGTAAGCTCTGTCGGGGGATGGGCTGCCCCTTCTAGATTCACATGAATTCATTTCAAGTTTCAGCCCTTCCAAAATGCTTTCCGGTCATCCTTGCCTCTCCCTCTTCACCCCCTTCTTTCCTGCTTTGCACAGTTGAAGTTGTACCCCATTGATTGATTAGTCTTGCCTCTGTTTCCAATTTTATCTTCAATAAAACTCCAAGTTCTGCCTTGATGGCAAGGACTGTGGCTCGCCTTATTGAGGAGCCTCCGCAGAGCCTCACGGAGTTCTAGGAGCACAGAAAGGTCTCCCTCTATCCCGGACCAAGGATGCAAATAGGGTTAATTTCCAGCATTAGCAAGGTTAATGGCGGTGGCTGGCTGGAGCCCCACCTGGGGAATGAGGCTTCCACAGGTCTTGGCTGCTTCTGCCAGACACAGACACACCGTCCCTCTCTTAGGCCCTCTGAACTGGAAGGCACCACACTCAGTAGCCAGACCTAGGGGTTTCCCAAACTGCCCTATCAGCCCTTATGATCTGATTTACTTGGAGAATGTGCTAAATTAAACATACAGATTCCTGGGTTTCCTCCTGAGAATCAGCAAAAACCACTTAGGAATTTGCTTTTTCTTTGGTCTCGCCAGGTGATTCTCATGATCAGCAGATGTACGTCCCAGGATGCTAGCCCTACCTTTCCAGTGAGGAGATTGCCCCCCCACACGCCCGGTGTACCCCCATCTTCCCCCTGCAGCCCTCTGTCACTGATGCATCATCTTTTCCCCTAGTTCTGCACTAGTGCCCAATAGGACTTGAGTTCTAGGGAAACCACAGGAAGAATCCCCAAATACAGCTTAAGCCCCTGGCACTATTTGTCATACGTACAAGTCAGTCCCTCAGGTGTGAAGTGTGTATGTAGTGAAGAGAGGGGGAGCTTGATCAATACCTGCAATTTCCCTTCTCAAAGGGTAATAATTCTCCAATTCTCTTCTTTTTATTTAGGCATCCTGTTTGTCTGCTCTTTTGTCTTGTACGATGAGGGAAAATGTGTCCTTTATTTACTCCAGATGAACCATTTCTGACCTGGGGGAGAGGGTCAGCACACTCCACCATCTCCTGAAATAATACCCAGCCTTCTTCTTCCTTTTTTTTTTTTTTTTTTTGAGAGAGAGAGAGAGAGAGAGGAACAGAGAGACTGGAAGAGAGAGAACAGAGCAAGAGGGGGAGAGAGAATCCCAAGCAGGCTCCACACCCAGCATGGAGCCCCATGCAGGACTCAATCTCACCATTGTAAGATTATGACCTGAGTGGAAATTGAGAGTAGGATGCTTAACTGACAGCCACCCAGGCACCCCTCTTTTTCCTTTTAATAGCTCACCAGGAAGTGGTGGCAAGCCTCTGGATCTCCAGACCCCCAGTTTCCAAATGAGCATCCCCAACCCTTCAGAGCACCACTCTGATGACTCAGGAGTCTCCCTGAGGTGTGGAAGCTGAGTGCAGTGTTGGCCATGGGTTCATGTGGTCTAGGCACTGCACTGGGGTGGGGGGATGGAGGGGGCGGAACTAAAGGCAAAGTCTTTCTGTCTAGAATTGAAGAAAAACACGTAAGACCTTCTTAACTCAGGAAAACGTGAGAAAAACTGAGTTTCTTCCTGAGGAATGGTGAGTAGATTCTAAGCAGTTCAGTGCTTGCCAACAAAAGATAAAAGAAAAATGTGTAAGCGGCATAGTTTGAAAAGCACTGATTATAACTGGTGTATTTTCAAGCAGGTTTTTACAAAACCACGACAATATTATAGAAGCGTGTAGACTAATAACGTCGTTCTGTGTAAAGTTCAGGTTATACTATTTCTCTAATAATACTTAATATTAATGAAACTGTGATTTGTTATGGAGTTCTATTTTCTGACATGTAAAATGACTTTTGGAGCCATGGATTGGTATAGCAGGGAGATAATAAATGCTTCTACCCAGCAACTTAAATTTGAAATACATACTACATTTTTCTGATTAAATAATTATTTTAAAAAGCATGCAATGGGGGCACCTGGGTGGCTCAGTTGGTTAAGTGTCCGGCTTCGGCTCAGGTCATGATCTCATGGTTTGTGAGTTTGAGCCCACATCAAACTCTCTGCTCTCAGCACAGAGCCCACCTCGGATCTTCTGTCTCCTTCTCTCTCTGCCTCTCTCCTGCTTGCACTCCCTCTCTCTCTCTCTCAAAAATACATAAACATTAAAAAGTTTTTAAAAAGCATACAATGAATGTTAGCTTTAAGAGATAAAGCATGATAACTAAGAAAAAAAAAGACTATTTGAAAAGCTTTAATATTGAAATAAAAATTTTAAAACCACACCAGTGCTCATTTTTAAGGACACATTGTTTGTTCAACAATATCATAAGATTTTTTTCCTGTGAACCAAAAAAAAAAAAAAACCCAACCAAAAACCCCAAAACCTTATTAAGTTTGTCTTTTAAAAAAAGACTATAAACCTTGTACATAAAACCATGCACGAAGTCATTACTGGAGAATCAAAGGGTAATTAAATAAAAGTGTTCTTTATAGCCTCAGATCAAACTGCATTTTATAGCACATCATAAATAAACTTAAAAGAAGCTTCTCCCAACTCTATAGTAACTATACCTCCACCAGATGGGAAAGCCACTAATAAAACCCTGTATCTTCACACCAGAACATGAACTTAAATAACAGACCTAAACAATACACAGGATATATTAATAAAATAAAAACATTTCAAGTAATTACATTGGTTTTATAAATTTAATGCCATTTCAATAAAAATTCCAAAAATTTTCCCATGCAACTTGACTGGCTGATTGCATTACACGTATAGAAGAGCTAAGGCCCAAAAGGAGCCAAGACAATTCTGAGAAAAACCAAGGTGGCAGGTGGGGGTAAGTCAGCCCTGTCAAATACCGGCATGTACTACAAATGTGGAGTCACTAAGCCAGGGTAGTGTTGGCACAGGGAATCGGCCCCATTCGAATGGAAGAGAGCTCAGGAAGGGTCCCGTGAGTGTGTGAGAGCTGACAAGTGAGACAAGTAGCAATGCAGACTTGTAGAGAAAGAAGAATCAACAAGTGGCATTAGGAAGGTTTGCTATCCATATAGGAAAAAAAAATTGGATTCAAGTCCACATAATACTTGAAGACATATTCTGAGTAGATTAAAGTCCTAATTGTGGAAAACAAATCTTTAACACTTTAATAAGGGTATATAGGAAGAGATTTTATAACTTTAGGAGGGAGAAAGATTTCTCTAGCAAGACCCTAAAAGCACAAACCACAAAGAACATAATGAGACACTGGATTATATTAAAACTATGCGTCAAAATCTAATAGAACTGATAAAGGATTAATATCCAGAAATGGATAATAATATATTAATATTAATTATTATTTTTAAATATTATATTTATTATTTTTATATCTAAATTATATTTAGATATTTTAATTATTATTTATTAATTATTAAATTTATTAAACATTTATTAAATATTAAATTATATATTTATATTTATATTTATATATTTTATATATTCTATTCTATACTTAGATATTATAAATTAAATATTAAATTAAATATTTATTGAATATTAAATATTCTTAATTATTAATATTGTTATTAATTAATAAATATATCAATATCAAGGAAATGGAAAGCTATAACAAAATTTTGTACAGCACCCATAAAATGATCAAAAAATTAAAATTTTAAAGAGCACGTAAGAAAAAGAAACCATGATACATTGATGGTAAGGGTGTGAATTAATGAAGGCTTTTTGGAGAATAGTTTGGAGAACAATTTGGCAATAGGTAGGAAAGCAAACGATACATGTGCCCAATGGCCTGATAAGTCCACTGCTGGGTGTGTATCTTCAAGGCTCAGAGAATCTCTAACATTTGTGCACAAGGGGACTTGTACAAAACCATTTGTGCAAGTAACATTATATTTTTCTTAAGGATGTATAATAAAAGGTGTATAATACGATAAACAATAAAAGTAAAGTATGTTATGTACTTATGTTTTGTATTATACAATACAATAACGTGTAAGACCGAAGATATGAGTGTGATGATAAAGCCAAATTCAGGATGGTGGTTCCCTCTGGGGTGGGAGGGAAATGGGACTGGGGAGTGAGCCACAGGGGGCTTCAACTCTTTCTGTAACATTATATTTCTGAGGCTGGTTGGCGAGATTGTGCATATTCATTACATTATTCTTTCTGCTTTATGCATTTTCTTTTCAGGATTTTTATATCTTGATAATCTGAAGATTATCATAATATTTAAATAAGAAATACTGATTTTTATAATAAATATTTTTAAACTAATAAATACAAAACAAGAATGGTTGGTAATTTCCAAATAGCATTGTGCTTGCCAGCAAGAATAACATTTAAAGAAAAATTCAAAGCAAAGCCATTTTTGGCACTCATTCATTTATAAAAAATCTTTCCTGGTCAAACTCCTGATTCCCAAAAATAAGAAAGACAAGAATCCTTTCTCTGCTAATATATTTGATAGTTTACTTTTAATTATGAATGCTGACCTTTTGTGTTTTAGTTGTTCCACATACTTTAAAAGAAACATTTGCATAATTATATGTGGTAAAACAATAGTGGGAAAAAAATCACTGATTTCAATATCAGTTAATGTAAGATTTAACAGTTGACTTACTAAACTTTCCTTAAAGAAGCAATGTAAAGGGATGCCTGGGTGGCTCAGTCAGTTGAGCGACTGACTTCAGCTCAGGTCATGATCTCACGGTTTGTGAGTTCGAGCCCCGCGTCGGGCTCTGTGCTGACAGCTCAGAGCCTGGAGCCTGCTTTGGATTCTGTGTCTCCCTCTCTCTCTGCCCTCCCCCACTCATGCTCTGTCTCTCTCTGTCTCAGAAATAAACATTAAAAAAATTTAAAAAAAAAAGAAGCAATGTAAAAAAAAAATGTATATCCTCAGTTTTGTCTTAATGGTGTTACAATAACAGTAAAGAAATATAATACCTAATACTTAATGCTTACTCTATCCCAAAGCACTACAGAATGCTCACAATGCCTTGAGGTAAGAACTGTTCTCACTAAATCTCCGCTCTCTCTCATCCCCCCTGAACAAATGAGAAAACTGAGGCACAGAGAGGTTAAGTAACTTGCATAAGAACATATAGCTAGTAAGAGGTACTGAGATTAAACCCAGGGAATCTGGCTCCAGAGTCTGTGCGTTTAACACTGCCATGAAGATATAGAAGAAGAATACATTCTATGTTGCAGTATTGATAAAATAAAAATTGCTCAAGCAATCTCTCTGACATCCAAACATAATGTGAGACTTTCGTCTCACTGCCGAACTGACTTTGGCATTGACTGGTCCCTAAGCTCTTGAGAGATCCATACATTTCTATTTTGTGGCAATGAACTGAAGAATAGCCTGATTCAAAAAGGCAGCATCCCAAAGTAGGGCAGACACTGAGACAGTGTGGTTCCTACTTCCTCTAACCACAGATCCCCGTCTCCCTCAACCTGTGGGAAACGCACACACGACTAACTGCAAGGTTGCCCTGGTCCCGCAGGTGCACACATGCCCTGCCTGGCAAGCAGGTGCCCTACCTGGCCATGCAGCATGGACTCCAGCACGAGAGCCCACAGGTCCACAAAGGTCTTGGGGTGGCCCTGCTTAGCCCGCAGCTCCAGCTCCCGGCAGTAGCTTGCTAGGCGCTCTGGGGAGAAGGCCTCCAGTTTGCTCTTGGCCAGGTGCTCTCTAGCACGTTTGATGGGTCCTTCGAGGTCCCCCTGTGACCACTCCGGGTCCCCGTAGAGGTGGGCCATTGTCCTGGGAGAATAAAGGGACAATATGGAGGGAGACGGAGGCCCAGCTTGGGTCACTGCAACACCTCCCTCCCACTTCTCCCAACGTGGCACTCCTGCAGCTAAGGCCCTGCCCATCCCTGAGAATGTGTCTCAGGGCTTTCTCTCAGATCAGCGCTGTCCAATATAATGTGAGTCACATAAGTAATCTGAAATTTCCTAGTAAGTACATTTTGAAAAAGAGAAGGTTAGTAAAAATTAATTTTAATAATATGTTTTAATTCAATATATCTAAAATTTGTAATTTCAACATGTAATCAACATAAAAAATTGACATAAATTTGTATTTTTCAAACTAAGTCTTCAAAATCCTTGTGTATTTTATAATGCATCTCAGTTTGGACTTGCCATATTTCACGTGGTTGCTATCCACAGGTAACTAGCAGCTACTGCATTGTATTGAACAGATCTAGACCCTACACCCATCTTCATGGGCCTGTCCTCAAGCCCTTTAAGATGCTGCATGTCAACAGCTATCACCTAAACTCCTCAGAGTTTACTCTTCTTTTACTCCTTAAAGTCACATTTCAGTAAGACTCAAAGGAGTGAATCTCTAACAGTGAAAAGCCCCACCTCATCATAGGCAGAGTCAGATACAGGGAGGCAGTGGTGTCTTCAGGCAAGATAGTATCGCTCCATCTAAATTTCTTCATCTATGCGTTAGGGGCAGTAAGAGAAACTACCCTAGGGAGTGTTATAAGGATTTAATGAGGTAACAACAATTAAAGAGAAGAGAGCTACCAATTTGGAGTTCCTGGTACTTATCATACATGTTAAGTGTTTTACTTGGGCTGTCCCATTACAGTCCTATGAAGTATGTACTACTATTACCCCCATTTTGGAGATGAGTCAACTGAGAATGAGAGGAAATAAATTGCCCAGGAAGTGGTGTTGCAGAGACTCAAACCCAGCTCCTTCTGAATCAGCTGCCTTATACCTCTTCGGTAGCATGGAATGATGTCCTACAATGCCTCTCCCATGGCAGGACCTCTGTAACATCTACTTCCTCCCTTTTGAGAAAGTCACTTTTGGCACCCATCAGACCGGACTGTTCACACCCATGTGGCTTCCTCACAGAGAAGGTTCCCCTGGTGTCTATTCCACTCCCCTCTGGGACCTGATCATCTATGTCTTCCAGTCCCCAGGGCCCTCACCATGTAGAGCCTGAGATGCCACTGAAGTAGGTCACACAGTCCAGGAGGCCCAGCTTCTGTAGGGCCAACAGGTGGCCGTAGAGAGACGTCATGGCCCGGGCACCTCCTCCTGTGGCCATTATGCCCACAACAGGGACCTGGACCACACACAAAAATAGGCTGGCTTAGCAAGGACTCAGGATGAAACTACTTCCTGGCTCCAGGGAAGGGACCTCATGGCCAGGGCCTGATTGGAGTTGGGATTAGAGCTAGTACCCAGCCCCTCCCCCAGGAAGTGACAGATCTCAGCCCCGGACAGATCCCCAAAGAGAGTGAGAACCCCAGAGCTTACCCCCTTCACCACCACCCCCTACCCCGCTCCATGTCCACTCCCATGTCTGCTGACTAGAGTGTCTAGGGAGGGCATAGGAATCAGGTACTTCCTTAAGGTCATTCCAAGGTATTGCACCCCCAAACCTCATCCTCCTGTAGGTCTCTGTCCAGCTGCAAGACCTGCTTGAGAGCCTTGGCCACCACCTGCTTCCTCCTGCTCAGGAAAGCTTTCTCCTCTGCACACAGATCAAAGCCCAGGTGCATAGCCAGCTCCTTAGGGCTGGGCAGTAGAGGATCCAAGAGTTAGGGGACACCGCATAGCTCAGCCACCGGTTGGCCAAGCCCACAACAGATGCCAAATAACCTCCCTTCTCCCATCCCCAAAGGCCAGCCTTTGCACAGCTCTCCCCTGCCCCATGATCATCCCTCACTGTCTCCCACAGATATGAATGTCCCTTACCAGCCCTCAGTCTTGAGCTGCAGCCTCACTTCGGGGGCCTGAAATCAAAGCAAGAGACTGAACTAGGCTGTCTTAGACCCTGGAGGGAAAGTGGGTAGACCCTGGAGGCCTGGGCTCCCCATCTTTATTCTCACTGGCACTTCCCATCCAGTTGAAGCCACTTACGTTTGTAGCAGGAACGTTAATGGTCACCTCCTTTCCCATGGCCAAGGACCTTAGAGGCACAGTGAGGTGCTCAGCTGACTTGTCTGAAGTCCAGGCATTCCTTTGCAACCTCTGGAGGGAAATATTCATTCATTCAGCCAATCCTTACTGAGTGTCTAGAGAGTGATCCCGACACAGTCCCTCTCTGATAATATGAAAATAATCACAATATTTATAATTATTATAATTATGGTAATTACAATTACTAATTATAAAAATTCCTGCTAATATTTATGGTTCTAACTGAATTATGGTATGAATTTATAATGAATTGGGTAATGAACAGATATTAGTAAGTGTTGTAAAGGAAAAAAAATGTTGTAAAGGAAATAAGCAGTGTGATATGATACAATAACCAAAGGTGGGGTGTGTGGGGTCTATTTCAGATGGGGAGTCAAGGAAGGCCTCTCTGAAGAGGTGCTATTTGAGCTGAGATCTAAAAGGAGAAAGAGGAAGTAGAGGATCAGGCAGCCTTGAAAGGAGTCAGAGGTAGAAGAGAGAAAGCACTTGGCATGTTAGAAAAGCAAGAAGAGACAAGTATGGCTAGAGCATCATAAAGAGGGGGAGCGTGGACCAAGATGAGGCAACAGAGGTGGGCAAGGGCCAGGCCTTGTGGGCACAGATATGGGATTTTAATCTAAAAGCATCATTGCAGGAGCCATTGAAAAGTTCAGACAGTCTGACAAGGCATAACAGCCCCCATGCCCACTTGAGGCTCCTGGTGATTTCCCTGTCTTGCCAAGGGCTTAGTGTCTAACTGGGGGAGGCTGGCAAGGCCACCGGAGCCTGGTGTTGGCCTGAGAGGGGCTCACAACAGCTGGAGCTGGCCCAAGGCTGGGAGAGCTCCAAAGCAAAGACCTACCTTCAGATGCCCACTCAGTTCTGCCTCTTGGGCTGCCATGTAATGGAAGCGGAAGGATGCTGTGCCTAGTGCAGAGGTCTGTGTGTCTTCATATGAGCCCTTCAGCACCAACTCCAGCTCATCCTGATCTAGGGAGAAAATGGGCAGATTAGCACGAGTGGAACAAGAGCCAGGAATCCCGGCAGGGACCCAGGGAAATCGGCAGTGCTGCTTGAACATGGCCAAGGCCTGGGAACCCCGGGCCGGTAGACAGGATTCTGGAAAGAGCCCTCCCCAGTCTTCTGGGCCCCACAACCCCCATGGGACTCCTACCTCCTGCTACATAGCCTCCTCCAGGTCAGGGGACCCTCCTGCCTAGAGGAGACTTGTTGCCCTTGTCCAGTGCGGGCAAGAAGAAAGAGGCAAGTTCTGCTCGGCTGCTCACCTCCCACTCTGTACAGGTTTCCAGTCACCCCATCTAGCAGAGACCAGACCTGGTTCTGAGCCACCCTCAGGCAGAAGCCAGACCTGGTTCTGAGCAGGCCTCACCTGTGACCGTGGCTGTGCTCCCAATGCTGACCAGATGGATATCCAGGCATGACAGCTCTCGGGCCTGGGGCAGACCACATCATGGGCAGGGGGCTCTGGAGGAAAAGCTGAGGTCTCCTTGGCTTTGCTCTCAGAACCCCTCTGTCCCAAATCCACCACACGCAGAACGGGAAGTGAGGGCCAGAGTGGGACTGGAGGCAGAACCCCTGACTCGAGACACCTCTAATCTGCTGCAACTGCCAAGTCAGGTGTTCTGGAGCAGCCAGGAGAGTCCCATCTCCACCCCGCACACCCTATCCCCCAGCTTTCCTAGATTTGCCCAACATCGGAGATCCTTAAAGGTCACCCAAGCCTCAGACACCGTTCTTTCTTCTCTGTGTTTCTCTGGACTCAATCTGGAGAGTGTGTTCTACCATAACCGCCCCCAAACAGTAGCGTGCAAACCACTGGTCTATGATTGGAGAAGCTTTTACAATGTTAACAATGAAGGTACCTCCAGCCTGTCCTCCTGTTGACCTGCTGGCCAAATGAGCCTGTAATACCTTTCATTCTCTGTAATGCCTGTCAGCTGACACCCACAGTCCACCCGGCTCTTGTTACCGATGCTCTCCTGTAGACCTGCTGACTTTATCAACCCACCACTGGTCTCCATCACTCAGATAAAAAGCAGCTGCCTAGGTATGATGATTTTAACGTGCATTTGTAAAAGTGATACTAGCCCATCAAACAGGCACTTGCACAACCCTGAGGGTAAATGCTTTCTTCAGTTCGGGACTCTATGTGCCTTACCTCACCTTAGGCCCAGCCCTGCTCCCAGGTCATGGCTGTGTTGCTCACCTGTGAGCTTTGAGTAGAAAGTGCATTGGTTACCACTGCAGCTTTGTGAGCTTGCTCTGTTTTAGAAGAGCTGACCAGGACTGTCCAGTGTCTCAAGGAGGAGCTGACTGACCCCCTGACGCTATCCCAGAGCCCCCATATTGGAAGCAACCACACTGGAAACTCCCTCTGAGCCTCTGCTACTTCAGCACTAACACCCCAGCCTGGCCTGGCCTTCATGACTCGCTCACCACCTTCCAAGGCTGAGAACTTAAGTCCATCACAGGTGACAACACTGTCAGGAACACCTAAAATTCCCCCAACACTCCCTCAGCCATCCAGCCTTGGGCTACAACCTCCTCTCAGCAGAGCCTCAAACTCTCTCTCTCCATATTCCCTGAAGGCCCTGGCCCCTCCAAGCCCCAGCCCCTGATCACAGCCCTGGTAACCACCTAGCTGGGAGGCCAGGGGTGGTAGTACCACAAGCCTCTGTCCCTGCCTGTCCCTTCTGCACCTCCTACCTTAGTTTCAGCTCTGGGGCCCCTCCCTCAGATGCCCTTACAAGCCTGAGGAGAGTGGTTACCACAAGGACGTTGTTGGTGATGAGGTCTTCTGGGCGTTCTGACCTGGAAAAATTAAGACATCGGGAGCTCAGCCTGGCAAAGGTGAATACTCCCTGCACTGCGCTGTCCCCTCACAGGCCAGCCTCCAGCCTCCCTGGGGCCTCCCCGGGGAGATGCTGAGGGACCCTAAGCCCTAGGTACCATTCATGAGGGAGGTGCTTCTGAAAAGTGCAAGGTGAGGAAAGAAAGGGACAGTGGGGCCAAGGAAGCAGTGACTTTCCTCTAAGACCCCTCACCCAGACTGGCAGGGGTGGGGACTGAGGGATGGAGAATCTGGGTCAAAGACATTTCCCTAAATAAATCCTGGGTCCTGAGACACTCCCCAGACTGTGTGATTGTTACTCACGTTTTTTCCATCAGGAACTCCACGTCCAGCTCCTCCTGTCCCTGAAATCAAAGATAAACAAGTCATCAACATTTACACTTATCTTTGGAGTTGACACAGTTCTTTGACAACGCACTGTCTCATCTCGAGCAGTGTCTCAGGGATGCACAGTATAACAATTCTTCCCACTTTACAGATGAGGAAATTGAGGCTTAGGGAAAGATGGTCTACCTGCCCAAGTTACCTACAGCTGATAAGTCTGCAGAGAGCAGTTCTCTCTTCTTGGCAGGGCTGAAGAGAGGGATGAGCACAAGCCTAAAGAGGCTTAAGGACACTCAGGGCCCATCTCCTGTTCCTCTTGTGGGGAATCTGACCCCAGAACCCTGCCTTCCCACTCCTTACCTGCTGGAGAAAGAGCAGAGGCCTTCATAAAGCAGGACTTGGGTACCACAGGAGATCAGAGGCAGTGAGCAGGAGTGATGGATCCCACAACTGCCCCAAGAGTTAGTTACCCTGAGCTGTGTTTTGATGGACATTAGGAAGTTGTTCACCACTGAAACCTTCCTCCCATAGATGACTAAAATCCCTCCACAGAGTGATTCAGTCTGTAACAGTCTAGTTAAGCCTTTTCCTTTCCTATTAATGTGTCAATCTCTGGGTGGGGTTGCCATCTTTCCAGAACGAATTCAACCCAGCAGCATCCCAATAGATAGGCAAAACTGTAACTTCCTCAGCCTGGAGCTGAGAGAGGTGGGGCCCAAGGGGATCCCCCACCCACCTGGGGACGCAGGGAGAAGGTCTTCTGCAGCAGCTGGCCAGGGAGGACTTCTGAGACATCATAGAGAATCTTGAAGCAGGCATCATCCTCCGTGACTGGGTCCTCATCATAGACGTTTAGCTCCAGAATATTCTAGGGACCCGAGAACAGCAACTTGACACATTATTTACTCATTACTGTACTTCACACCTGTTGAAACTTTACTTGATGTCCAGGGTCAGGAAAGATTATTATGCCTCCATACTTTGTACTTCAAAATAAAAAGGATAGTAAAACTTCAAAGCAGTAAAAGGAAATCCAGCAAAGTTCCTAATCTCCCCCACCCTTTAATTGTTTTTTATAAAAAATAAAATCCTTTCAGTGTTTCCTCGCCTCCAACCTCCCCCCACCCCCCGCCGCCCCCACCGCCACCCCAGCTTGCTGGTCCCCCAGGGCACCATATGTACCAGGAGCTTCCATGCATTTATCTCATTTAACCTCACAACAACCCCATCAGGAAGGGATTCTTCCTGTCTCCCTTCCACACATGGCCTTAGAGAGGACCAGCAACTTGCCAGAGGTCAGACTCACAGCCAGCTGCTGGGTCACACATTCTCTTCCACACAGCCATATCCAGGCTGGGAACAAAGATACCTCCCCAGTGTCTCCGACTGAGCCCTGGAGGGAAATGTGTTCCAAAAGAAGGATATAGCCTGTCCTTAGGAGGGTGGCCCTGGCCTTTACCTTGACCCGACTCTGGATCAGGAAACTGAAGGTCTCATTCCATACAGGATGCCTGGAGTTGGTGATTGTTTTGGTTTTAAACTTTGTCCCAGGTGCAGTGGGCAGCTGTAGGGTCACGTAGGGGTCTGCCTCACTCACTGCCAACATCAAGAGAACAGTGTCAGAGAGAATTCCTTATACTCCTCTCCAGGGGACTCACCAAATTCCTGCCACAACCAGCCCAGCCCCCAGGTTCTCGCCTGGGCCTTTCCCATAGGGTCTGGTCATCTCTGCACCCCTGGAGCCCAGGAAACTATTACTCACACAGATCAGCCCAGCCCAGGTTCCTGGCCTCCAGGACCTTCACAGTAAGCCTCCAGCAAGCAGAGGCCTCCACCTGGAGAGAAATAACAGACTACTCAGTCCTTCCTGCCCAAACTTGAGCCCACCAGTCTGTGCTGAGGTTTCTCCTAAGATGCTCCATGATGCTGCATGGCATTCTGGGGCCAAATAGCCTGTGCCCACCACTGTCCTCGGGGCTGTGGTTCCAGGCTGTAGCAGTCAAGGCATGGTAGGCCACCCAGGGGGTGGAATTTGTGGGATCCCCTCCCCTTCAGGGACAGGATTGCACAGTGCGGTGGTGAAAGCAGGGAAATGAGGGCCAAGGAATGGCCACCACACTGGACATGTCAGTTTGGGGTTGCCCCCCACCCAGGGCCCCCAGAGAGAGCAGCCCTTTGGTGAAGCATGTGAGTCTGCTGTTCAGCACCCCTCAACCCTCTGGACAGGACATGAGACTCGACACCAGGGAGGCTGGGCCCTGGGAAGCCCAGTCATCTGTGACAGCCATGGGCACTCACCCTCTCTTGAGTGTGAAATAGGAAACTCCAAGAGCATCAGGCCATTACCATGAGCAAGAGGCCATTGTGAACTAAGGCACTGGGGAGGCCACATTAGCCCACAGACAAAAAGCCCAGTGAGGAGGAAGAAGGAACTGAGTGGGCACAAGCGCACAGGGGCAAAAGGAGCAGAGGTGGTGAAGGACAAGCAGTAGGCAAGTAGGGTGCACCGAGTCCTGCTGGGGACAGGGCACCCGGGGGCTATCCTCACATCCCTACTGCTGAGGGCCTTGCCACTGCCTAGATCCCGGGTGCCTAGGGTTTCTGTTCTTCTTGAGGCCTGGCTATGGAGCTGTTACTGGGCACCCTGCTCAAGGTTCTTACAGCAAGTCCCTGCGGGCTGAGGTAGAGGTGACATTGTGCTTGCATGATAGACATTCGGCCTCATGTGGTGGGGAGATAGTGCTGCGATGACACCAAGGAGCTTTCTTGCTTTGTGCCCTCCCACCATCAGTCCCTTCTGTGCCCGTGATCCAGAAGTCTCCTGCCAGGGCCCATCTCGGCTCTGCACAGACGCTGCCTGCTGGGGGCTGCCTCAGTGTCCACAGACCAGCTCTCTATTCCCACAGAGAAACTTAAAGGACAATGGGCCACAGCAGGGTCGCTCAGGACCAGTACCCTGTGGGTCCCCACATCACTGTCCTGCGCCTTCATGCTGAGTATCTTTGTCATTCCTGTCAGCTTTCTGGCAGAGCATACGTGATATCCAACCCCCCCCCCCCGCCCCGACCCCGAACCCCCTGCAAGGCCTCTTGTTTCTCCCTTCTTGGGGCTTAACTCCAGTGACACTAGCAACACTTTGACCCTACACGCCTTAAGCCAGAGCTTATAAATGGTAGACATTTCATGGCTTTTTAGACACCTGGTTCCATGTCCTCCCTGCACCCAGATTCTATCACTGCCTGGACAGAGGAAGTGCTGGCTGGGGTCCTGGGGCCCAGGAGGGAGCTGTGCTTCCATGTCCCACTCCAGGACAGGGCAAGGACAGAGGCAGCCCCTGCTCCCCCTCATTGTCGAGGCCACAGCCTGTGGGCTGCTCTAGAGCCACATGGGGCTTCTAAGTGTCCCCAGTTGCTCCTCTCCAGCCAGTCACCGTGCCCAATTTGAGCATTGTTGCCCATTTCTCTCTCTGGTCACCAAAAGCCGCTCAATCTCAGAAAGCCCACTGTTCCCTGGCGGGATATTTTTCCAGGGTGAAACCCTATTTCTTGTCACACCTAAAACCATCAATGTTGCAGAGCACCAGAGGATGGGCTGTGACAGTAATTACAGTGACTAGCTACTACTGAGGGAGGTGCAGTGGGGTGGTCAAGGCAGGCTCCCAGCCACGATAGCTGGATCTAAACCCTGGTCCTCTGCTTACTTGCTGTGTGACCCTGGACAAGTCACTGAACCTCCCAGTGCCTCCAATTCCTCATATGTAGTGGAATTAGTAGAGGCTAAATGTGTTAACACCTGTAGAATGCTTAGCAAAAAAGTAAAGTTTCCAGATAATTGCTCTTATTACTGTTTATTAAGTGCTTGTCATATTTCTAGGTGCTGTACTAAGCATGTTATGTATTCCAACTTGATTTATCCTCCTGACAACCTCCTAAGATAGTACAAGATAGTATTCTGCTTTCCTCCCATTTTACAGATGAGGGAACTGAGGCTCAGAAAGGTCAACTCGCCGTAGGTCACAGAGTTAGTAGGTGACATAGTCAGGATTCAAACCCAGATCTTTAAGGCCAGAGCTCATATCTCCTGTGCTGTTCTACCTTCCCAGGACTTTGCTTCTTTGTAAAAGCATGCAACTTTCCCCCACTGCCCTGTGGATATATAGACAGCAGAATTTCATAGATTTGTTTTAGACCAATATGAATATTGAACTAACTAATAGGATTCTCCTGAGGGCACTGCGGCTTCCCCTTCCCTTTTGAAATGTCCTCCCATCTGAAATCATCCCATCAATCCTTAATTGATGACTGACCCTGGATGCTTATGGAGAGCTTCTCCAGCAAGAACCCCCAGCCCAGCTTCCCGGAAGATCCTGGGAGTACCTCCCTGCTGAGAGTGTCAGCCACTGTTTCTCCCAGCGCCTCCTCCAGCCTCCTCCCTATGGAGAGACTCAGTGCTGACCCCGGCTCAAGACAGGAGATATGGCCCAAGGAAGTTTAAGGGGGCTAGAGTCCCCATATAGGGGTCTGGAGTATCTGTGACCATGGGGTCTTCATCAGGAGGATAAAAATGAGCAGGCTGCCTTTCCCCCTGTTGGCACCCAGGGACCTGTGTGGTAGAGGAGGTTGGAGAGAGGGAGGTTGGAAACTTCAGGAACAGCCTCAGGCCCCGTGTCTCCTGAGTCATGCTGAGCTGATGCTCCCAGATCTCACAGCAGGCACGTTCCAGAGCAAGTCCTGGATGCTTCGCCTGTCCTGCCAGCTCAGCTCCTGCTGCCAGGGCAGGCTCCAGTTCCCTCTTCCAGCAGGAAAGACGCTGGGTGAGGCCGCTACTGAGGCTGCCCCAGGAGCCGACTTGAAGGCTGAGGGTAAAGGGTCTGGTCTTGGGGACTCAGTCAGTCCCAACAACATCAGCTGCAGGAAAGGTGTTTTCCAGGCATGTGGGCCGACTCAAGCTCCCAGAGCCACTGAACCTTGAGCTTCTGTTTTGCCCCTGGGCTGGGCCTAGAGCAGGCAAAGGGTAGCAGGAAAAGATGCCTGGCCTTTCCCAGGGAGACGAGGATGAAGACAGATACTTCAGAAACTTCCACAGCTGGAGGCTGTAGGCTCAGGGGCTCAGGCTCCTGACGGGAGGAGCAGATTGAGCCCGGGCTGTCCAAACCCTCCACCACCAGCTCCTGCAGCCTTGGGTTCTTCCCAGCCCCCCATCAAGGCGTTTTCACTAATGTCCACCTTGGAGGGGGTGGTCTTCTAGACCTCAGGTTGACACGGGCTGGGGCAGTGGGTGTCATCCTTCAATGGAGGGGTGTCTCTCTATCCTTCCCCAGATTGCCTGGTCCCTGTCCTGAGTCAGGCAAGTCTTCTGCAGAAACACCAGTCTGGAACTGCTGGACTGGATCTGACTCAGGCCTGGGTCTCAGGGTCAAGGTTCCAGAGACCTGGCAATGTCTGAAGAATGAGGCAAATGCCTCAGGACAGTGTGCTTAGCACACTTAGCCCCTGTCATGGCCACTGCCTGGGGCACCAGGGGAGACCTGAGGAGCCAGTCCCTCTGGCCTTGGTCCACAGCAGAGGAAGACAAATCTGGGCTAAGGGGAAGCACATGGAAGGAGTGGGGCTAGTCGTTTATAGACCTCTTTGGCCTGGTTGCAGCCTCATCTCTTGGGCCCGGGAAGTAACTGGCAGCGGGTGGGGAGTTGGCCTGGCAGACCTCCTGAGACACACAGGGTGGTCCCTTGGCCCCAACCATTTCCAAGAAGTTCACTACCTGCAGTGGTGAACTATGGGCCTGGTGGGGGTATCCTCTGGTGACACGTAGCCACTGTGTTCTTTGATGCAGCCTGTGAGCTTTTGTGGGAAGGAGGGTAAGAGCCTCTAAGGGGGCTACTGGCTGATCACTCACAGTGGAGAGGGAAGGCTCTGGTCTCCCAGGCCTTCTACTTTTATGAGAGTGGATCATCTATCCACCCCACCCACTCCCCATCCCCAAACACAGAACCCCTTACCTTCTACTTCCCACCCTTGGCCTCTGCCTAGGCTGAGACCCCAGCTCTGGGACCCAGGCCTTTGCCAGAGGTCAGAATTACCTCGGTGTTAGCTATGTCAGGCTTCTCAGAATGCACCCTGGCCCCAGGCCCTGCCCTGAGCGATGCCCAAGGGCTTGGCAACACTGTTACCTGGTGAGGATGGCCAGGTGGTCCCCTAGTTGTCAGTCTTTCCATACTGACACTCCCAGGCTCCAGCTCCTCCCAAGATGCCAGCTCCCTCGCTGGCTGGCAGCAACTATTCCAAGGGAATGGGACTGTGAATCTGCCAGGCTCCGAGGAGCCATGATCCTATAAACAGGTTGGGGCTCCACCCCCCCAAGTCACTCCTTTAGCATAGCACCTTCTCCTCTTCCCCAAGAGGCTGGGCCAACCAGCATCTCCAGAAACCTCTGGCAGGGCTCCAGGGCCCGCAGGTGGAGCACCCCTTTCAGACATGGAGCATCAGAATTGCAGATGCAGCAAGGAGGGGAGACAAGTCCTAGGAGCAGTGGCAGGAAGCTGGTTCCCCTGAGGCTGAAGGTCTGGGCCAGGGTAGGGGCAGAACTGTGGCAACTGCAGCCCAGCCCCAGCCTGAGCCAGATGAGCCTCTCAGGGAGGAAGGCTGAGCATATGAGAGGAGATAAGAGGCCAGACCTCCTCGGCAGCTCTCTGCCGCCAGGATCCTGGGGATGCTGGGGTGGCCGGCCCTGTGCAGAACCTGAAGAGCTACAGGGGGCTCTGGACTCTGGTTCTAAGCCCTTCACCCTCAACTGTACCCTCACTCCCTTCCTTTGGCTAATCCTAGGAATTTAGGGGACTTCCATTAGACTCAAATGGCAAACCTACCACATAAAGGTAAGAGAGACAAAGCAGGAAACTCTTAGACTATGGATACCACAGAAGAAGACTTTGTGAAGTCACCTGTTTAAACTTTTCAGTGTACACAGTGGCACGAAGTGTTCTCCTAAAAGGACGTGAATTCGGTGTTTTCACTGTCAGTTCACTATGTCATTTAACAATATGATTTGTTTTTCAAGGCAAGTGAAATTGAATTAATGTTAACTTAGCACAAATGGATCTAAAAGGTATTATTACAGAATTGGCAAAAAAAGAAAAAGAAAATTAATAAGTCTCAAAAAAGTGAAAAATAATTGAATGGGAAATATTTCTAATTTGTATGAGCCAGCTATAAAATCTAATGAAAAAGTCAATGTAAAACGTAGACAGCTATGAATGAAGCACAACTTATTCCAAAGTGAGTCATACATGAAGCAATGCACAAAGACCCACAGCTGGTGAGTGGCAGAGCCCAGGATTATGCTTTCTGGACTAGAAGTCTGTGTCCCCTTCCCCAGGCTGGACGTAGCCTAGCCTGGAGCCCACCTACCCTCCATGACCAGGGCCAGTCTCAGAGCCATCCCTGAAAAACACATCTCGCTGAGTGAATAAACATCTCCCTGAACTGATGTGGACCTCATCTGGAACCACCAGATTGGCAGGGGAAGCTACAGAGGCAGAGCTGAAGCGTCACCTACCATGAGGTAACCCCCAGTGCCAGCCCTCCACACATGCATGGCAGGGCCAGGCACCCCCACCTCCCCAGAGGACAGGGTCCCTGGGCTCAGCTCTTTGGACTAAGAGGAGAGTTTTGTGCTCAGTTTACTTCGTCTGTGCAGTATGGTGTGGTTGATGCTGAGCCTGGTAAAAACCATGGCATTCCTGACTCAGAGATTCTCAGCTTGAGCTAGGGCCCACGGATGGAACTTGGGGCACTCTGAATAGTTCCTGAGATTAGGTGCAGAATTACGTGGGTATGCGGACATGAGAATGCTTCTGGAAAAAAGGCCTAGAGCAGCACTGTCTAATAGGAAAGTCATGCAAGCCACATATGTCTTACTAAACTTTCTAGTGGCCACATTTTAAGAAGTAAAAAGATATAGGAGAAATTAATTTCAACGATGCATTTATTTAACCCAATCATTCAAGGTATTATCGATTCAACTATAATCAACATATGGAATTATTAAGGAGATATTTTACATTTCTTTCATACTAAGTCTTCAAAATCCACTGCGTGTTTTACAGTTTATAGCTTATATTTTTGTTCACATTTCCTAGGCTGTATTTTTCATCCCTCTGACTTACTTATTTTATAACTGGAAGTTTGTACCTCTTAATCTTCTTCACCTATTTTGCCCATCCTCCCAACAACCCCCCACCCCCGCCCCAACCACCAGTTTGCTCTCTGTATTTATGATTTTTGTTTCTGCTTTCATTTGTTCATTCATTTTGTTTGTTAGATTCCACATATAAGTGAAATCACATGGTATCGGTCTTTCTCTGTCTTGACTTATTTTGCTTAGCATAATACTTTCTAGGTCCATCTCTGTTTTTCCAAATGATAAATGATAAGATTTCATTCTTTTTTTTCTTACTAAATAATATTCATATGTATATTCATGTATATATATACCACATATATTCATATGTATATTCATACACACACACACACACACACCCCACATTTTCTTTACCTATTTGTCTGTTGATGGACACTTAGGTTGATTTCATATCTTGGCTAGTGTAAATGATGCTGTAAAAAACATAAGTAGGCATGTATCTTTTTTAATTAGTATTTTCATTTTCTTCAGTTAAATACCCTAAAGTGGAATTACTAGATTGTATGGTAACTCTATTTTTAATTTTTTGGGGAACCTCTGTACTGTTTTCTATAGTGGCTGCACCAATGTGCATTCCAACCAACAGTGCACAAGGGTTCCTTTTTCTCCATATCCTCTCCCACACTTGCTGTTTTCTGTGTTCTTAATATTAGCCATTATGAAGGGTCTGAGGTGGTATCTCATTGTGGTTTTGATTTGCATTTCCCTGATGATGAGTGATGTTGAGCATATTTTCATGTGTCTGTTGGCCTTGTGAACGTCTTTTTTAGAGAAATGCCTATTCAGGTCTTCTGCCCATTTTCTAATTGTTTGTGTTTTTGGTGTTGAGTTGCATGTGTTCTTTATATATTTTGGATATTAGCCCCTTATCACATATGCCATTTGCAAATATCTTCTCTTATTCAGTTTTTTTAATGGTCTCCTTCACTGTGAAAAAGGTTTTTAGTTCAATGTAGTCCCAATAGTTTAGCTTTGCTTTTATTGCCCTTGCCTGAGGAGACAGACACCAAAAAATATTGCTAAGACTGATATCCAAGAGTTTTCTGCCTGTGTTTTTTTTGAGGAGTTATATGGTTTCAGGTCTCACATTCAGATTTTTAATCCATTCTGCGTTTCTTTTTACGTGTGGTGTAAGAAAGTGGTCCAGATTCATTCTTTTGCATGTAGCTATCCAGTTTTCACAGAACTTATAGCATGTCTTAGTTCAGACTAGCTACCTTTGAAGTGTAATAGAGTGGCCACACATAGCTAGTGACTACCTTGTTGGAGCAGGTCTATAGAGGGGCCACAGAGTTCAGAGTGGACAAAAGAAAATGAATTATGTGCCAAGATTTAACATTTTACTTAGTTCCTTTTCAAAGTGGGAAGAGGGAGGGACCAAGAACCAGGAAGCAAATTTGTTGGCACAAGTCCTGCTGATCTCCCCACACCAGACCTCCCTGCAAAGGTTGTGATTAAGGAGCAGGGACAGGGAGAGGTGGACCAAGAGGAACAAAGGTCAGGGTGAGAGGACAGGAGACAGGCAGAGGACACTTGGGGCCAGTCAGTCTGAAACAGGACCAGCAGGCACAGCAGGGTTTGGTTAAAGCCACATGGTGCTCACCCAGGCCAGTGGGATCCTCGGAGGATGGACATGCCTGTCTAGTCTATCAGGCCTTTACCCAAGCTGCCAAGCTGGAGAGGACCTTGGACACCTCCATTTTCCATTCTGTCATCCCTTCTCCTTTGCTGGCCTTCCCCTTTCCTTCCGCTCTCTCTTCTCAGAGTTTGCTCTACATTCACAGGAAATGGACATCTTTTTTCTTATTCAGCATGCACAGACCCTTTAATTTTCCCAAACTGCCTCTGTGAAAACAGCCCCTTCCCTACTCTCAACCCCCACCGTGTGGGGAGTATTCTTCCACCTTTAGCTGCAAGAATGCAACATGAGGTGTACAATTCGTTGGACCCATGACTCAAGTGGGTACAAACGAAATCCTGGTACGTGAAGTACTGAAAGAGGCGCTTTGTCTTTCCTGCTTCACAAGAACTTGGCAGGATATGAATCTGGAGCTACTGATGGTAGACATCCTGCCACCACAAGGGTAGGGCTTTCAGAAAATGGAGCCAACAATAATAGTTAATGCTTAAGCAGTTCTTACTATATGCAGGCAGAGGGGGGTTTACTGTGAAGCTAATGTTGCTTACACTGGGCCCTCCTCTTGCACATGCCCATCCAGGGCTCTGAGAGGACCCCAGCACTAGGTCTTTGTGTTAACTCATAGGTATTAGTAAAATTTGCAAAAGTAAGCTTTCTAAACTACAACTGGATGAGATCTCTGGTTTCCCATTCTTTCATCTCTCCTGTTCACGTTGATGTGACTAAGTATTTTTAGGATCTGGCTAAGGAGAAGGTGAGTTAGAGATAAAATTAATTTTGAGTTATTGGGACATAGTTATGTGGGTTGTAGTCAGTTTCATGTATACTGAAGTTACTGTTCACCTTTGTGGTTTAGGATAGCTTCCAAAAATACTCCCACCTCCCACTGTGCGGACTCATCTGGCATTGTGACACAGAGGTACAAGACTGGAGGTTGTTCTGAGGTATAAGAAGAATAGGGTAGAGGAAGAGAAACAAGATGTGAAATACACAAAGCCAGACACTAGTCTGTGGAAAATTCGTCCAGTCAAGACATATAAAATCCTAAGTGAAAGATTTAGCTTCCATTGACACCTGATGAAAACAGAGCCTCTCCTAACAGAGATGTTTTTAATGTCTGGAATGTCTTTTTTCCTTTATCTGATAGAAATCTCAAGAAATGGAAGTTACCATATTCCTATTCTAATGAGCACATCTACAATAGCTCAGGTATAAGAGACGCTTGAAAGATGCAGCAGATATGATTTTTTTTTTCTGAAGATGGTTGCAACAATATCTCCCATCCTCCATGCTCTTCTAGATAGAACCTTGATACTCCCTCAGCAAGAGATGGGGGCAAATTCCCCTCCTCTTGAATCTTGGACTGCAGACTCTCTAAATAATAGGAGATAAGGAACTTGATACTGCTCAACTCTGAGGTTAGGTCATAAAATGTGAGGCAGCTTCTTCCGCTGAGAGCCATATGAGATGCCCAAGTCCTCCTGAAGTTGCCCTGCAGGGAGGAAGCCAACCCCTGTGGAGAGGCCATGAGTGGGGACTGGACTCAGCAGTCCTGTCTCCAAATTCCCCAGCCCAGGTCCAGGTCTGGGGATGAATGAGCCTTCAAATGGTTCCAACCCAACTGTAGAGTCACCACCAGCCTGTGCCCCTTCTGAATTTTTCTTTTTAAATGTTTGTTTGTTTGTTTGGAGAGAGAGAGAGAGAGAGAGAGAGAGAGAGAGAATCTCAAGCAGGCTCCACACTGATAGCACAGACCCTGACATGGGGGCTCAATCTCATGAACCATGGGATCATGACTTGAGCAGAGATCAAGAATTGGACATTTAACTGGCTGAGCCATGCAGGAGCCCCACTTTCTGAATCTCTGACACACAGAATCTATAACCCTAATAAAGCTGTTGCTGTTTTATACCATTAGGTTTAGGGGGTTGTTACAGAGCCATAGTGACTAAATCAGAGGTTTTCCCAAATTTGCAAACAATCCTAAGTTTTATAAGACTACCAATGAAGAGAAGTGAAGCAGAAAGAAACTATCGATAATTAACTATATGACCAACAATTTTTCAGTTTACTTATTTTGAGAGAGAGAGAGAGAGCAAGCAGAAGAGGGGCAGAGAGAGAAAGAGAGAGAGAGAGAGAGAGAGAGAGAGAGAGAGAGAGAGAGAGAGAGAAAACCCCAAGCAGACTCCACACTGTCAGCACAGACCCAGCCAGACACAGGGCTTGATCCCATGTACCATGAGATCATGACTTGACCGGAAATCAAGAGTCCAACGCTTAACCAGCTGAGCCACCCAGACACCCCAGATCAACAATTTTTTTAAGTTTTTATTTAAATTCCTGTTAGTTGATATATAGTGTGATATTATTTTCAGGTGTACAATATAGCCATTCCACACTTCGACAAAACACCTGGTGCTCATCACAACAAGTGTACTACTCCTTAATCCCCATCACTTATTTTAACCCATCCCACTACCCTATGACTAACAATTTTTAAAAATCCTCAACCAGGCTAGAGGGAAGATTGCTTTCTATTTGCTACGAAGAAAATGATATTACAAAATTGGTGTTGAATAAAGAAGAATCAAAGAGTGTGCAACCAAACAGCAAAGGGAAAGGTATAGAGGTTAATTGCAGTTTTTAGAATAAATAGTATGTTATTTTTAAGATTTTGTGCTGTTTTGGCATTTATCAGCCTTTTAAAATTTTTATTTTTGTGTGATCTCTTTTATCATTCTAAATAAATACTTTTGCACCTAATTTTGTATCAAACTTCAGGCTCCTTGGAACATGGATCTAGGTCACATATCACATTGTTCAAAGCATTTTATAAATATATATATATATATAATATATATTATATGTATATATATACATACATATATTATTATATATTATATAATTATATATATTATTATATATTATATATTATATATACATAATATATATTATATATATACATATATACTATATATATACTATATATATACATATATATAAATATATATATGTAACATATTTATTCATCCCCCCCCCAAACCCTATAAGGCAGGTGTTATTATTATCCTCACTTTACAAATGAGGGAACTAAGGCAGGAATTGGTTGAGGGACTACCTCCAGATCACCCTGGGGATCTCGTCCAGAGGCAGTATTCTTAACCACCATTTATGATATGGTCTCTCTCCAGCAAAAGTGCAGGCAAGGAGGAGCATAAGAGAATCCCTGGATCAAGCCTTGCCTGAGGGAGTAGATCTAGTTCTGGGTTTTTCATTTGGGTCTCAGCTCCTCCATTACCTACTTTAACTCCAGGGAAGAAGGGTTCAGTCACTCCCCTCCCTTTCCCTTCCCCTAGAAAAGCACTCAATGACACTGTCATAGAGGAGAGGATGCACCTGACAGGGGTGGAGGTGGAGACAGAGCTAATACTCAGCTGAGTCTCAATTCCAGGCAAAAGTCCTGAAGCAGGTGGTGGGACAGGTGGCAAGATATATCGTGTAAGGCAGGGATGACACATGCTTCAGCATTCAGCACTAACCACCATGTCAAGAGCAAGGCACAGTCAGGTCTCTCTTGCCTCACGAGGAAGTGGTTATTCACTCTGTTGACAAAAGAGAAAGGACCATTTCCTGTCCAGGACTGCTCAAAACCAAACAGGGAAGAAGCACTGGTCGTTCTCTCCATTCTAAGGCTATTGGATTGGATAAGCCTCTCTCTAAGCAATGGGCAGGATGCTACCCAGCCCATCCATTCATTCATCCAACAAATATTTACTGAGCGCCTACGATGTCCCACTGATCCCCACCTGAGGAAGCTTCTGTCAGGCATAAATCTGTCCTCCACTCCATGTCTCTCAGCCAATGGAACACATCGGTGTCTCAGAACCTGGGACATTACACTGCAGGTTCTGGAGTGGTAGGGCAGGTATCTGACCTAGAATAGAGCCTCTGGAATTTCAAAATAAAGAGCCGTGGAAGAGCTATAAACAAACATTATTCAGCTAATAACTTTGTCTGGAGGCAGTGGTAGCAGGTACATGAGCTTCAGGGTAAAGTTAACCAATAAGAACATTTCTCAAGAACTACTAATGTACCTGGACCAACCTCCCTTCAGGACTTCTCTGCCTCCCCCACCTGGCTTCCTCCATATTGGTCTTCTCTTCCTGGATTCCTCTTTTCATAAACCTTCCACACACTGGAGATATGTGTGAGCATTTTCAGTTTATCATATTTGTAACTTTTACATTTTAGCTCATAATTTTATTTATTTTCTTTTTTAAAATTGAAATTCAAGTTAGTTAACACACAGTGTTGTCATGGCTTCAGGAGTAGAACCCAGTGGTTCATCTCTTACATATGACACCCAGTGCTCATCCCAACAAATGCCCTTCTTAATGCCCATCACCCATTTGGCCCATCCCCCCATCTACTTCCCCTCAAGCAACCCTCAGTTTGTTCTCTGTATTTAAGAGTCTCTTAAGGTTTGCCTCCCTTTCTGTTTTTATCTTATGTTTGCTTCCCTTCCCTTATGTTCATCTGTTGTGTTTCTCAAATTCCACATATGAGTGAAATCCTGATATCTGTCTCTCTGACTGACTCGTTTCACTTAGCATAATACCCTCCAGCTCAATCCATGTTGTTGCAAATGGCAAAAATTTTTTAAAAAGATAAGTCTTTTATACATTCCAAAACACAAGTCAAAACTAAACTGTTGTAAGCATGAATAAACCCTCTAATGATTTTTGTTTCTCTGGGTTAGTTTATCTCAGTAGAAGAAAAACCTTTCTCTAAACTTCATTGGTTTAGAGAATACCCCCTGACCACCACTGGATTTCATGTGAGAACCCTACCCAGACCCCACATCCAGAGTTGCAGTTGTCCTGCTCTGCTACCAGGAGTTCCTATGAAATTTACTCTTCTCTCTCCACCCAGCACTGACTCATCTGAAATGTGATAGTTTTCCTGCAAACACCCAGCAAACCAACGATCCCAAGGTGGAGGGCCCTGAGACAATGATTAACTTGCCTGGGTTCAGGAGGGGTATATGGTATACCATGCCATCTGCAAGGCCTGGAGTCCCAGCCAACTTGACCCCTTCCTGCCACTGAGTAGGGCAGCCCCTGAGACTTCTGTCTCGTGCCAAGAACACTTCCCTCCCTCAGGCTCCAAGGGAGCTGCAGTGAGTAACTTGGGATGGAACTGAGCGCTGGGGGTCAAGCCTGGGCCCTCATCATGCTCCTCAGCCACAGCTACAGTTGATATCTTTTCTCATGTAACAGGATTTTAAATATATATGTAAATGTGCTTTTAATGTTTTGACCCTTCCTCCTGCTCATCTTCCCCCTCTTTGGCCAATGGCCAAATCTGGGATTAATCTTTGGGATAAAAAACATAGCTAGATATTAAAATATTATGATCTATATAAAATGATAATTAACAAGTTTCAGTAAGATGGCCTCAAAGTTATCAAATAAGAGCTGGCCTTATTTGAGGGACTCAGAGGAAACCTAGAAGTTTGGAAGTTTAAAGTTTGAAAGGTTTTTTTTTTTTTTAATTGAACAGTCAATTAACATTGACTTATATAGGTTCCAAAAGAGCTTCTCCAGCACTGGGATTATTGGCTCTTGACTCCAAGATAATAACTTTGACATTCTGAGTTTCTTAAGAACATACTTCTAAAAAATATCAAATAATATTAGGTCTCTGTCAACTTTCTATTATTAAATATTTACCTTTTATATAGTGTTTCTTATTTTAAATATTTTTATTTAGTTCATATGCTGACCACATATATTTAATGTTAGTATTTATGTAAATGGAGGGCAAGGAGCAGTGGGGGCAGGGAAGCCGGTCATGCAGCAGGCTGACTACAGGCAGCTCAGCAGTGAGGGGCACACCAGTGTGGAGGGATGATACTGCTAAGTCAGAATGAGTCTCCTTTTCACCAGCCTAAAATCTGCTGACCCTGGAAAAGCTCTCAGTATTTGTTGGATCAAAGTGGCTTGGGGGAATGAGAAACAGAGACAGAGAAACAGACTTGCTCAGGTCAAAGGATGCATCCATGACAGAGCCAGGAATCTGGACTAGGATCTCTCATGAATGTACACATACATACTCTTTTTACACACATCATTTAGCTTCCAGAACAATGAGCCCATGTTTGCATGGGGTGGCAGCTGTACAACTGGCCCAAGTTCAAAGAGCCGACTGTGGATAATTAGGGAGGAAACTGTGCACACCCATCAACAGGAGCCATCCCAGCATGGGTCCATCACCCCATAGCCTTCAGGAGGCTGAGCAGAGAAGGTTCTGGGTTGTAAGAAGGGATGGGAGGGGCTGGAGAGCCAAGAGGAGACAAAAGGATGGTGAATCAGAAGACAAGACCAGCAACTGAAAACAAAGTACCAGTATAGACATAATAGTGAGTAAAAGAAGACAGACACAGACGACTATATACTACCAGGATCTATGATTACCAGGATCTGGAACAGGCAAAATTAATCTCTGGTGATGGAAGTTAAAGTGTGGTTACTTTTGCTTGGGATTATTTTCTGAGAGGAGGCACAAGGGAATCTTCAGATGTGGTGAAACTGTTCTTTTTAAAAATTTTTTTTCTTTAATGTTTATTTGTTTTGAGAGAGAGAGAGAGAGAGAGAGAGAGAGAGAGAGAACACATGGATGAGTCAAGGAGGGGCAGAGAGAAGGAGAGAAAGAATCCCAAGTAGGCTCCATGCAGCATGGAACCCCGTGAGGAGCTCGAACCCACAAATTATGAGATCATGACCGACTGAGCAACAAATATTGAGAACCAGAGAGTCTCCAGATTAAAAGGGTTCATTGAATACATGGAATAATAATCAACGACAACAACAAAGACCCTCACCAAAGCGCATTATCATAAAATTTCAGAAACCTGGATATAAAAGTAAATAAAAAACACAAAAAGGTCTTGAGGAGGGCATCTTTTGGGATGAGCACTGGGTGTTGTATGGAAACTAATTTGACAATAAATTTCATATAAAAAATACAACGAAAAATACTATTAAAATATTTAATATAAAAACACACAAAAAGGTCACACACAAAAAACCTGGAAATTATAATGTAATTAAACTTAACAGCAACACTGGAGGTTAGAAGACAATGGGAAATACCTTGAAAATTCAGACAGAAAGTGACTTCCAATTTAGAATTTTATTCCCAAACTATCAGTTAAAAGTGAAAGTAGAATATAGGTATATACAAAAATACAAGTTCTCAAATTATTTTTACCTTTCTTATGAGCTATCAGAGTGCTTTCTAAGCCTTAAAGTACACATGGATCAGCTGGGGAACTTGTTATAATGTAGATTCTGATTCAGTAGATCAGGGGTGGAGTCTGAGATTTATCATTTCTAACAAGTTCTTGGGGTGATGCCAAAGCTGCTGGTCTATAGCTGGTGTCCCACCAAAATGAGAGAATAAACCACCAAAGAGGAAGGAAGTGGATCCAACATAAAAGCAAGTCAAAGGGAATATCCAGAAGCATGCTGAAGGGAAATTCCAGGATATTACCTCTAAGGCAACCAGTAAATTGGGACATCAAGGAAGTATCAAAAGGAGGAGGAGGTTAAAGAGGATAAAATAATGAAATTGATGAACCACCTGACATATTGAGATTTATACTTCTGGTGGAGAGTTTGAGGACAAATTCTGGATAGTAACATAGAAAACTAAGCAAATGAAAAAGAAAGGCAAGTATTAACTCCAAGGAAAACTAAAAGTTAAGACTAAAAGAAATATAATCATATACTACATAGTCAAATTAATATAAACAATATATATTAACCAAAAATTATAACAATATTGAGGGAGGGTAGGATAACAGAACTAAACTCTTATCTTCCATAGTAAAAAGACAATAAAAATCAAGAAGTAACAGTATGAGGATTGTTGTTTAGAAATATGGTGGTAAATACCAAAAAAAAAAAAAAAAGCTAAAAGAATTCTAAGCAGCTGCTGCTAGGTGGGTAGGGTAGGACAGGAAATTAATTTTTTTTCATCAAAAGCTTTGTAAAACTATTTGATATTTTAAATACTAAGTACATGAATAATTTTATTCAAAATAAAAATAAAGAAAATATTTGAATGTTTTGTCATTAATGATTTGTCATTAATAATAAACCACTTACAATACACATCACAATATATTGCCAGCCCCCAGGGGCAGGAAATATTTGGGGATACATCAATAATGAGTTCCAGAGATGTCTCTAAAACTTTCTGACACCCAGGGGGACATGCCTACTTTTTCCAAAGGAGAAACTTCCTTCCTGTGTTCCCTATTTCAGTAAGCAGTGATGTCCACCCAGTTGCCCAATGGATTAGTTAGGATTTTTTCAGTTGCAAATACCAGAAACCAAACTCCAGGGGCACCTGAGCGGCTCAGTTCGTTAAGCTTCTGACTCCTGACTTTGGCTCAGGTCATGATTTCATGGTTCGTTAGAAAGAGCACTGCATTGGGCTCTGTGCTGACAGTGCAAAGCCTACTTGGCATTGTCTCTCTCTCTGCCCCTCCCCCTGCTCGCTCTCTCTCTCTCTCTCTCTCCCTCTCTCTCTCTCAAAATAAATAAATAAACATAAAAAAAAAAAAAAACGAACTCCAACTGACTTAAGCAAAAAAGCAATTCATGATCTCATGAAGCCCATGGGAAACCCTGGGAGAACCCCAGTTTCCAATCCTACCTTCAACATTAACCATTATGTAACTTGGACAAGATACTTAAATCACCTATAAAATGGGGGTGATAATAGTACTGTTGTGAATATGAAATGAGTTCACATTTTAAAGTACTTTAAATAGTGCCTGGTACAGAGCTAACAATCAATAGATGTTAGCTATTATTAGTATTATAAGCTATTATCCAGGAATCACTACAAATCTGGAGGACAAATAAAAATATTCATCCTGGACACATTGTAGTGGTAACTACAGAATATCAAAGATACAAGAAAAAAGTGTTAAAAGCTTTCAGGAAGAAGAGATAAGTTACCTACAAAAAAATATGGACAATTAGGCTGAAGTGGGCTTCTCAACAGCAGTAACAGAAGCCAGAAGAATGTAAAATATCTTCAAAAGGCTAAAAGGGAAAAACTACCAAATTAGGACTTTAACACAGCAAACTATTTCTCAGGATGGAGTATTATGTGAAGAAGAACTTACCAGATCAACAACAAAAATGTACCAAAAACAACCCTCACCAAGCATGTCTAAAGAATTACTCCAGGAAGAAGGAACTAGAACAAAGGATGACACACAAAAAGTACATATGGGAAAATAAGTTAGGAAGTACATAGTAAATCAAAATATTGACTCTACAAATAATTATTATGATGATGACTAACATGGGGAATTTAAAAAAAGGAGGTAAAACAAAACAAAGTGATGACAAGTGAAATGTAAGAACATACAAAGTATTATTAAGAATATAGAAGATTTGGGGTGCCTGGTGGCTCAGTCAGTCGGGTGCCTGACTTCAGCTCAGGTCATGATCTCACAGTCCTTGGTCCTGGGGTTTGAGCTCCACGTTGGGCTCTGTGCTGACAGCTCAGAGCCTGGAGTCTGCTTCGGATTCTGTGTCTGCCTGCCCCTCCTTTGCTCACACACTGTCTCTCTCTCAAAATAATAAAGAAACATAAAAAAATTTTTAATTAAAAAAATAATATAGAAGATTTGAATAAAACAATTAACAAGTTTATCTACTGGACATGGATATACCACCTACAGCCACAAAATTTAGAGAATACACCTTCTCAAGCACAATGGAAAAAAAATTTTTTTAAGAATTATTTATTTATTTATTCATTATTTTTTAACGTTTATTTATTTTTGGGACAGAGAGAGACAGAGCATGAACGGGGGAGGGGCAGAGAGAGAGGAAGACACAGAATCGGAAGCAGGCTCCAGGCTCTGAGCCATCAGCCCAGAGCCCGATGCGGGGCTCCAACTCACGGACTGCGAGATCGTGACCTGAGCTGAAGTCGGACGCTTAACCGACTGAGCCACCCAGGCGCCCCAAGAATTTTTTTATTTTTGAAAGAGAGAGACAAAGCACAAGCAGGGGAGGAGCAGAGAGAGAGGGAGACACAGAATCCATAGCAGGCTCCAGGCTCCAAGCTGTCAGCATAGAGCCCGATACAGGGTTCGAACTCACAGACTACAAGATTATGACCCAAGCTGAAGCTGGACGCTTAACAGACTGAGTCACTCAGGCACCCCACAATGGAATATTTAAACACTGATCATGAACAAAGCTTTATGGTAAGTCTCAAAAATCTTAGAGACAGCATACAGATAACATCCTTTCATTCACCAAGATGCAAAAATAATTAGAAATCAATTACAAAAATATGTTTTTTAAAAATCTATGATTTAAAAAATATGAAACACACTTCCAAAAGGAAACATAGAATAAACTTACTTTTTTAAAAAAAATGAACTTCATTTTTTAGAACAGAAAAGTTGGGAAGATAGTACAGAGTGCTCATATACCTTGTGCCCAGTTTCCCTGTTATCAACATCTTATGTGACATTTGTTACAATTAATTAACCAATATTCCTCCATTATTATTAACAAAATCCATACTTTATTCAGATTTCCTTGGTTTTTACTGAATGTCTTTTTTCTGTTCCAAGATTCCATCCAGGATGTGACATTACATTTCGTAAATTATGTCTCCTTAGCCTCCTCTAGTCTATGACAGTTTCTCTGACTTTTCCTTGGTTTTGATGACCCTGACAGTTTTAAGGAATACTGGTCATGTATTTTGTAGAATGTCCCTTGATTAAAGCCTGTCTGATGTTTTTCTCATGATTAAGGATATGGCTTTTGGGGAGGAAGACCACAGAGGTAAATGCCATTTTCCTCACATCAAATCAAGGGTACATAGTATCAACATGTCTTTCCATTGTTGCTATTGGCCTTGATCACCTGGCTGAGGTAACATTTGTCAATTTTCTCTATCGTGACTTATTTTATTCCCCCTTTTCATACTGTACTCTTTGATCACTAAGTGTAGCCCATGCTTAAGGGATGGGGAATTATGTTCCATCTCCTTTGGCAAGGATTATCTATATAAATCATTTGGAATTCTTCTGCATAGGAAATAGATTTGTCTCTTCTCTCCCATTGATATATTTATTCAATCATTTATTTGTATCAGTATGACTTTATGAGTACTTATTTTATGCTTTGGATTATAAATATGGTATTATTTTGTTACTCAAATTTATGTGTGTGTAATATGTTATATATTTAATACATTATATGTACAAGTATATATAAACCTCTGTATATGATATATATCAAGCCATGTATATACCCATATCTATAATTACTTCTATATCTTTCTATCAATATCTATATCAAGCTAAACATGAGTTTTTACTCGAGTCTCTAGCTCTTATCCAATACTGTGTGTTTCCCTAGTCATCAATGTCTTTTTTTTTTTTTTTTTTTTTTCAACGTTTATTTATTTTTGGGACAGAGAGAGACAGAGCATGAACGGGGGAGGGGCAGAGAGAGAGGGAGACACAGAATCGGAAACAGGCTCCAGGCTCTGAGCCATCAGCCCAGAGCCTGACGCGGGGCTCGAACTCACGGACCGCGAGATCGTGACCTGGCTGAAGTCGGACGCTTAACCGACTGCGCCACCCAGGCGCCCCTCATCAATGTCTTTTTTAAACAATAAACTAAAAATTAAAAATCTAACAAAAGAGGGATGCCTGGGTGGCTCAGTCCATTAAGCATCTGGCTCTTGACTTCGGTTCAGGTCATGATCTCACGGTTCGTGAGTTTTGAGCCCTATGTCGGGCTTTGTGCTGACAGTGCAAAACCTGCTTGGGATTCTGTCTCCCTCCCTCTCTGTTGCTCGCTCGTGCGCACCCTCTCTCTCTCTCTCTCTCTCCCTCTCTCCCTCAAAAATAAGTAAATAAACTTAAAAAGAAAAGAAACATCTTATTAAAAAAAAAGAAATCTGACAAAAGAGAAACTCAAGGCCCAAATTGTTTTATGGCAGGTCTTACCAAGCATTCAAGGAATGGACACAATTTTAACTGTGTATTTGAAAGGCATTAGCAAAGACCTAAAAATTGGAAAAAAAAAAATGCTATGTTTCTTCATAGAAAGACTCCATATCTACAGATGTCAATTTTTTCAAAAAATAATCTATGCATTTTTTAATTTTAATTTTTAATTTTAAAAATATACACTTGGGGCACCTGGGTGGCTCAGTCAGTTAAGCATCCGACTTCAGCTCAGGTCATGATCTCATGGTTTGTGAGTTTGAGCCCCGAGCTGGACTCTGTGCTGACAGCTTGGAGATTGGAGCCTGCTTTGGATTCTGTGTCTCCCTTTCTCTCTCTGCCCCTCCTGCTAGTGCTCTGTATCTCTCTCCTTCAAAAATAAATAAACATTAAAAAAACATTTTTAAAATAATCTATACATTTAATTTCATTCCAAATGAAGCCCCAGAGGATTTTTCAATGAAACTTGACAAGCTAAATCTAAAATTTATACAGCAGGACCAAAAAACAATAATAGCCAAGAAAATTTTTTGAGACTGAGGTGCTGTCCACTGTGCTAAGAAAGCAATTAGCCAACAAAATTTTAAAGAAGAACAGGAAGGATAGTTGCCTTACTAGAACTTAATTAGAGGCCTTTGATTTTAAAAACAAAGAGTTAGAGGGGCTTTTGGGTAGCTCCATCAGTTAAGTGACCAGCTCTTGACTTCGGCTCAGATCATGATCTCATGGTTTGTGAGTTTGAGCCTGCATTAGGCTCTGCACACTGGCAGTGCAGAGTCTGCTTGGGATTCTCTCTCTCTCCCTCTCTGCCCCTCTCGCACTCGTGTGTGTGTGTGTGTGTGTGTGTGTGTGTGTGTGTGCGCGCGCACTCTCTCTTTCTTTCTCTCTCTCTCAAAAGAAATAATAACATAAACTTTAAAAACAAAGCATTAGAGGGGCACCTGGGTGGCTCAGTCGGTTAAGCATTCAACTTCGGCTCAGGTCATGATCTCACAGCTGGTGAATTCAAGCCTCATGTCAGGCTCTGTGCTGACAGCTCAGAGCCTGGAGCCTGCTTCAGATTCTGTGTCTCCCTCTCTCTGCCCCTCACCCTGCTCATGCTCCGTCTCTCTGTCTCTCTCAAAAATAAGTAAACATTAAAAAATTTATAAATAAATAAATAAAAAGAGTTAGATATTTACAGCATCAGGATAAGGAGGGATTTCTTAAATAAGAAACATAGGCCATTAAGGAAAACAATTATACACTTGATTACATTAGAAGATAAAACTTTTTAATAAAAGAGAATTTCTAAAGTTGAGAAAACAAGCCACAGACCGAGGGAAAATATTTGCAACACATTTAGCCAAAATGTATTAGATCAAAATACATACATATATATATATATATATATATATATATATATATATATATAATGTCAGTCAGAAAAAGACAAAGAACTGAATAGAAAAATGGTCAGAGTATATAACCAGGCATATCACAGAAGAGTAAACCAGAATACCAAAAAACACACAAAATATATTTAAACTCACTAGTATTTAGAGAAATGCAAATTAAGTCCACAGAGAGATACTATTTCATACACACCACATTTACAAAACTTCAAAAACCTTACAAGATTTTAAAATGGTACACAGTAAATTCAGTATCTTCCCTTTGGAAATCATCCAAAAGCAATGGAAGAAAATAACAGAAACACAAACCCTCTTGATGAAACTAAAAGACATTTGAATCCCAACCTATAAAATATCTGGAAAGACTGCCCAAAGCAATGAAAATCAAGTAGGAGTTCAGATAGAGGAGCAGGGACGTGGGTAAGGGCGGAACTCAGAGACAGCTGCAGACTGGGCATACCAAGGTACAGAGCATGCCCTGACTTGCAAAACCAAAGTAAGTAATGGGTGCATGGGCTTGGGGAAAGAACTTCCTTGGGATCGGCTTAATTATGAGAAATATAGGAGGTAGAGCTGATTGATAAATCCTGGAAACAAGCTCCTTGAACAAGAAGGTGAGTATTCCAAAAGCTGCCTCTCCTTTTGCTGAGTAATGATGTCCAAATACTAGGATGGATGAGGACACGGGCTGATGGCCAACTGGATGGGCCACCCTACTCATTTGTCTGGACAGTCTTTCTTCTACAACTGATAGGCACTGTCATTGGTGCACAGATGCTCTCCCTTTGAGCCCACTCCCCTAAGTCTGTCCACTTCTCCATCCATCCATCCATCCATCCTCTTCTCCCCTAGACCTGGATGTTCCCAATCTACCTTCTCCCCAGTCTTTGTTGCTCTTTTCCACTACCCCGCACAAAGGCACCCAGCTGTGGGAGGAGTGGAGGCCAATCTACAGCTCTTGCTATAGTCATCAAGTTGGTGCCTTGGCATGGGGCTGGGTCGGAATTAAACAAGGGGTATGTTTAGTATTTTATCCACCCAGAAGAGATGTTTCTACAATTTGCTGGTTCAGAAAAGGAATGGCTTTGTACTTTGCTTGTCCACAGGGAGTGTTTTATGCAATTCCTCTCAAAGGCACTGTGAGCTCATTTGATAGGGGACCAAATGAGAAGGTCTCATCATATCCTATAAACGCTTTCTCATTTTAATCAAAAAAGCAAAATCCTGGTTAACCAGAAACAGAAAGTAGGTCCAATCAAGAGTAGTTCATTATAATATAAAGAATTATTAGCTGTGGTAAAGGAGTAACTTAAGATGTAAAGAAACTTTGTATGGTCCCCTAACACTGTTGGAGAAGGCGGGTTCAGCCCACCCAATGGCAGACAAGATTGCTGGTTCAGCCAGGCCAGAGTGGGTCTGGGGTTGCCCAGCAAGCAGTAGGTGCTGCTCCAGAGTTTAAAATGGGGAGCAGGTGACCAGCAACTGGTGATGTGGGTGTGAGGCAGGGGCTGGGCACCAGTGCGGGCAGGAGACCTCTGCATGCTCAGAGGTTCTGATTTCCTCACTAAGAAGGTTGTGGAAAGATTATGGCCAGGCTGAGGCTATGAGTTTGGAGATGGCTGTCATCTGGGCCTGTGGCCTGGGCAGGCCCCTTGGGTGCTCTTACCCCCACACCTGGTCCCCAGCCTCAAAAATAGCAGGAGAGTCTCTCCTGTGCCCTCTACTCAGGAGCTTAACATCGTGCGGGCCCTAAAGGAGAGATGCTTAGGGGAATCCTGTTGTCAATCACAGGGCATAGAAAGTTAGGGGGCACCATTTGGAACCCTAAGAGATAGTAAGTTGATAACTGACAAATCATCCAGAACTTTCCAGCACCAGGTCTCCCCTCAACACCATCACTCCTTTAGTGTTAGGCCCACCTTGAGAACCATGTTGCGATTTTCCTCTCCTTTTAGTCTCTGATGTGTCACAAATTCCCATATTCCTGTCGTTCTAGAAGGAGTCTGAGACCTGTGTTTTCTCCACGCTGTCTCCCTCTGAACTCTCCCCCTTTACAGGGCTTTCAAAGACGCTTCCTTGTCTCCACTCTCCATCTTCTGAACCCCTGCCTTATTTCCTATCCCTGTCACACAGACATGCACCCTCAATGGAGAATGTGCAGGAGTTCTGACTTGTGGATCTTATTGAGTCCAAACCCTTCTGCCTCTGACTCACAGGCCTTCTACCGCCTGGCCCTTCCTGTTCTCTGCACCTCCTTTCCTCACATTCCCTGAGGATGACCTCTTCCCTACCTACTGCTCCCTCACCCTGATGTTCCCTTTCCCCTCCTCTGACTGTCCTCTGTGACCCAATTGGGCCCCTTCCTTCAGGAAGTCTTCTTGTGTGGGGCATTCTGGCGGCTCAGTTGGTTGAGCATCTGACTTCAGCTCAGGTCATGATCTCATAGTTTGTAAATTCAAGCCCTGTATTGGATCCTCTGTCCTCATTATCTCTCTGCCCCTCCCCAACTCATGTTCTCTCTTTCTCTCTCTCAGAAATAAATAAACATTAAAAAAATTTTTAGAAAAAGAAATATTCTTGTGCATAACACACCCACCCCTTCCTTTTCTTCTCCTCACATGTGTAGCCAGCACCAGGCTGTTCACCCCTCAGGGACTAGCTCTGTTCTTAGCCCTGAGTGTCTTCCTACAAAAACTGTCGAATGACTTCTCAATTTTTCCACCGGCTAAGTTCCGAGGTCCTATCCCTGGAATTTGGCCATGGGGCTGGCCCCAAAGCCGATACCTGTTTGAGGGAGGATTCTCAGCTGTGCTGCAGATTGGACAGAAACAGCCTGTGCTGGTGACTAACAGCCTGCTGGACCTTGCTGCCCCAGGACTGAGCAGGGTTTCTCCCAGCTGGCTCTGGGCCTAGCCTAGGGTGGGCCCATGGGCTACAGGAAGTACCTTATGTAATTCTCAGGGGAGCCTGTGGGTGGGAGCCTGACAGCTGTCTAAGTCACGGTCCTCACCCAGGTGAGGGTGGGGCTGAGGGGCACAGAAGAGGCTGGGACCTGGGTATAACATCAGTCAGTCAGTGTGAGATACTCACATACCTGCACCCCCCGCCCCAACATATTATCCCTGAGGCTCAGCCCAACCCACTATGGGGCTGAAGGGTGTGCTCCTTAAAAGATTTGCCTATATTGTCACTAATCTCTTCTCCCATTTTTCTTGAGCCGTCAGGTTTCTCTCCTACCACTCTACAAAACTGCTGGTCGAGGGCCCCAATGAACCCACATTGCTAGTGTGATGGGGGGTCCACAGTCCTTCCTTACCAGGCCTCTCAGCTTTATTGAAAGTTCCCCAGGTGCAAAGTATTTTTCTTTTCTTTTCTTTTCTTTTCTTTTCTTTTCTTTTCTTTTCTTTTCGTTTCTTTTCTTTAACTTGCACCTCTCCTAATGTTCTCCACATCCACATCCAAAATAGAGCTTGCTAAAAAGTAAGTGCTCAAAAATGTACAGTGGTATGGTGATTAATTGCTTGGGTGTAGGAATAAAAACTAAGCCCTGAGTTCAAGACCTGGTTACTTGTGACCTTAGTGTTCTTGGGTAAGTAACTTGTCTGAGCCTCCGTTTCCACATCTGTAAAACAGGAATAATAATATTACCTCCCTCATAGAATTGTTGTGAAGGTAAAAGAAAACATATGTAAGATGTGTAGCACAAAATAAGCATTCACTAGAGGATATATAAATATATTATTATTAAAAATAAGAGTTTGTGATAAAAAGAGGGGAGCTTTCCCTTCGGTAACTGGAGGTCAGTCACCTATCTCCTAAGGCCAACCACCCACTTGTCTACTAGGTTCCATTTTCTCTCACCTACTCAAGGACACTCATTCAGAAAATTTCCATTCTCTCTCCCACAACACCAATTTTTCTTCTGTTGGATCATACCCATCAGTGACTAAACATACAGTAATCCTTCAAGTGTCAAAACCCAAACTCTTGCTCCCCACATAGCATCTCCCTTTAGCTACATCCCCATTTCTTTGTTCTTCTTTACAGCTTAGCTCCTCAAAAGATTTACCTATATTGTCACCAATCTCTCTCCTCCCATTTTTTCTTGACCCAGTCAGGTTTCTCTCCTACTGCTCTGCCAAACTGCTGGTCGAGGCACCCAGTGAACCCACATTGCTAGTTCAAAGATGGGTCCTCTGTCCTTCCCTACTGAGCTTCTCAGCTGCGTGTGATGCTGTCAGGGATGCTCCCCTCCTTCAAGTGCATTCTCCTCCTGGCTTTCTGCACACTGCACTAGCCTGGTATCTCTCCTACCTCACCAGTTGCTCTCCTTCAGTTACCATGGCTGCTTCTCACCACTTTCCTGACATCTTCAGGTTGGAGTCCCCACAACTCAGTTCTTAAACTTCTTGTTTTCTTCCTTTTTTTCCCTCTGTCTATATTCATTCACTTAACAGTCTCTTCCAGTCCCTTGGCTTTAAGTAACATGTACACACTGGTGATTTCCAAATTTATATCTTCAGACCATAGAAGGCATATCTACCTGCTAATGGACCATGTTCTTTGGGAAACATCAGAACCTCAGGCTGATGCAGGCTGTGGTGGCAAGCCCCTGACCATACTGTCCCTCAATGAAAGGGGTCTCTCGCCCTGGGACTCCAAACTGCCTCTCATTCTTGATTCCCTAGGGTCAGCCTGACCCCACAGCAAGCCTTCTCTGGGAATTCCAATCAGAAGCTAGATCCCAGGTCAGGCCTAGATTCCAGGATCAGGGCTCCAGAAGCCAGGTACAGACTGGGAATGGGACAAGAAACCTCAGGATAGTGGCCCTGGTCACAGGTAGGCCATCATATGGGACACCAGGAGACTCAAGAAGGCAGCCTGCCTGCAGTAGTTCTTGTTCAGAGGAAGGCACAGATCAGGAGAGGGGTCCACAAGGGCTTCTACTGAGCATGAAACTCTGTAGATGCACCTGCCAGCCTGGCGGGGCCAGCAAAGGAGGCCTGTGTGAAGGCTGTCGCCTCAGCTATCAATCCTTTTTTTTTTTTTTTTTCAACGTTTATTTATTTTTGGGACAGAGAGAGACAGAGCATGAACGGGGGAGGGACAGAGAGAGAGGGAGACACAGAATCGGAAACAGGCTCCAGGCTCTGAGCCATCAGCCCAGAGCCCGACGCAGGGCTCAAACTCACGGACCGCGAGATCGTGACCTGGCTGAAGTCGGACGCTTAACCGACTGCGCCACCCAGGCGCCCCGATCAATCCTAACTCAAGAATGTTATGCCTGAGGAAGGCCAGGTGGTCCCTTAGGCCCATAATTCCAATTCCTTTAATCTAAGACACTATTTGGTACCATCACCGATTGAGCACACTAGGGTCAATGTCTGCAGGGAGCTCGAGGAGAATGGTTGAGCGGGCTCCAAACACCCAGGCTCTGCCAGCCACCTAGAGTGCTGAGGAGCCCCATGTCTCCCATTCAGGAATATCAGAAAACAGCAGCCCAGAAGTGGGGAAGCCCTGCCCTTGGCTACTGGCTCATCTTTTCAGCCCTCCTGCCCTGGCTCCGGCTCCACTCCAAGCCCATCTCTTGACCAAGATACCTGCTCCCTAGGTGGAGGCAGTGATATGGCCAGCTCAGCAAGGCAGGGATTTGTGAGACTGGAACCTCCACCCTCTGGGCGGCTCCCATCCAAGGGCCTTTCCCTCACGTCTTGGAGGTCGGCCAGCACCACCAAGGCCTCTGGTGCAGCTAATACAAGGAGAAAGCACATACATGTGCACACAGGGACACACGAAGGTGGAACACCTTCTCCCAGGCCGGGAAGAGGGAGGAAATGAGGCAGGTCCATGGGGCAAGGATGAGGAGCAAGTCCAGTGAAACATCCCTAAAGACCAAGTCCTTCCCCTGGCCCAGGAAGGGTTGGGACCAGAAGTTTGGTCACTGTGCCCAGCATAACCAGCCACCTCCACCCCAGCAGTGTGGCGGCAACAAGTCCAAGTCTGAGCCAGGCTGCTCATATGTACCTGGCAGTGTGTACAGAGCGGTGAGGACCAAATCATTTACAAACAGCCAAGAGGCCACCTTCAGCAGCTCAGAGCACTCAGTACCAGTGTAGAAGAGTAACACGCATGTACTGAGGACAGACAGTGTGCCAGGCACAGTCTCAGCACGTCACACACCGGGTTTCATTCCACCCACACAGAACCTTTCAAGTGGCCTCTGTGAGCTCTAGTGAGGCCGGCAGCTCTCAGACCAAGAGGCTCCTTACCCTTGAATGTGTCCGATCCAATTGGTCCCGCGGAAGATAGGACATTAATTCAGATTGATGGCGCATTTGGGGACTGAAAAATACATTGGTGGTCAGAAAAACTCAGCTATTGTTAATAGAATAAAATGTTGCGTAATAATAATGGCTAAAATTTCTTCGTTATTTAGGATGTGCAATAGTTAATTTAAATTGTTTCTTTAAAAGACAACTTCATAAAATGTACTGGGCAATTAAAAATCATCAAATTTTATTTTTTTTAATTTTTTAATGTCTACTTTTGAGAGAGAGCATGAGTGGGGGAGGAGCAGAGGGAAAGGGAGACACAGAATCCGAAGCAGGCTCTAGGCTCTGAGTTGTCAGCACAGAGACCAACGCAGGTCTCAAACTTCCGAGCCCTGAGATCATGACCTGAGCCGAAGTTGATATTTAACCGACTCAGCCACCCAGGTGCCCCTAAACTTTTTTTTTAATATTGGGAAGTGATCTTAGCCTGTCCTTCCTCTTTCTTCTTGAAATTGGAAATTCTCCTTTGTAATATTTTCCTTACCACCAGCACCAAACTCATCAGAATAACAACGGAAAAGATAAAACAGATTAATAAATTCAGAATCCATGATTCAAAACAAGAAAGGGAGCTGTTTAAGGATCAGAAACTCTGAGGAAACCCTAAATAAGAAGTCAAATCGGAGCCTGAGAGGTATGGTGGTGCCATCCTTGCCTTGGCTGTAAGATCATAGGGGATGAAGCATTGCTTCAAGGCTCTCACTCCCGGGGCCACTGCACTGTTTCCATCTCCTCCCCTGACCCTGCACTGCCACCTAGAGGCCACCATTGCCAACTGCATGGCCAATGACAACCAGGAGCCATCACAACCTAGAGCACTTATAGATAGAATAGAACCCTTTGAGATGAGATTACAACTAAGAATTACCAAATATATAAAGAAGGCAACATCTACGAAATAGGGGAAACAGAGAACTTACCCCAGGTAGATATTTCACAGGACAATCAGGAAAATGTTTAAAAATCCATAAATAAACTTTAAAAAAAAAGATATGGAACACTTCCATCACCCCAAAATGTTCTCTTGGGTTCCATCCCAACCAATCTCCCGCCCTTGCTCCCAGTGCCCACTGATCTGCTTCTTGTCATTACAGACCAGCTTTGTCCTTTCCAGAGTTTTGTATAAATGGGATTATCTAGTGTGTACTTTTTTGTGTCTGGCTTCTTCCACTCAACATAGTGCTTTTGATATTCATCCACACTGTTGTGTGTATCAGTGGTTCATTTCTTTTTATTGCTAAATAGGAATTTTGTGGACATACCACAGTTTGTTTATCCATTCACCTGCTGATGGAAAGTTGGATTATTTCCAGTTTGGGGCTCTCCTTAAGCTTTTAATACTTAAACTTTTATTTTTATTTTATTTTAAATATTTTTTAATGTTTATTTTTGAGAGAGACAGAGCATGAGCTGGGGAGGGGCAGAGAGAGAGGGAGACAGAGAATTTGAAGCAAGCTGCAGGCTCTGAGCTATCAGCACAGAGCCCAATGTGGGATTTGAACCCACAAACCACGAGATCATGACCTGAGCCAAATTCAGATGCTTACCTGGGTGACTGAGCCACCCAGGTGCCCCTCAACTTTTATTTTTAAAGAGCACTTTTATTTATTTGGTTTTTTTTATTTTAATATATGAAATTTATTGTCAAATTGGTTTCCATACAACACCCAGTGCTCATCCCCAAAGGTGCCCTCCTCAATACCCATCACTCACCCTTCCCTCCCTCCCACCCCCCATCAACCCTCAGTTTGTTCTCAGTTTTTAAGAGTCTCTTAAAAAAAAAAAAGAGACTCTTATGCTTTGGCTCTCTCCCTCTCTAACCTCTTTTTTTTTTTTTCCCTTCTTCCCCTCCCCCACGGACTTCTGTTAAGTTACTCAAGATCCACATAAGAGTGAAAACATATGGTATCTGTCTTTCTCTGTATGACGTATTTCACTTAGCATAACACTCTCCAGTTCCATCCACGTTGCTACAAAAGGCCATATTTCATTCTTTCTCATTGCTACGTAGTATTCCATTGTGTATATAAACCACAATTTCTTTATCCATTCATCGGTTGATGGATATTTAGGCTATCTCCATAATTTGGCTATTGTTGAGAGTGCTGCTATAAACATTGGGGTACAAGTGCCCCTATGCATCAGCACTCCTGTATCCCTTGGGTAAATTCCTAGCAGTGCTATTGCTGGGTCATAGGGTAGGTCTATTTTTAATTTTTTGAGGAACCTTCACACTGTTTTCCAGAGTGGCTGCACCAGTTTGCATTCCCACCAACAGTTCAAGATGGTTCCTGTTTCTCAACATCCTTGCCAGCATCTATAGTCTCCTGATTTGTTCATTTTAGCCACTCTGACTGGTGTGAGGTGGTATCTGAGTGTGGTTTTAATTTATATTTCCCTGATGAGGAGCGACCTTGAGCATCTTTTCATGTGCCTGTTGGCCATCCGGATGTCTTCTTTAGAGAAGTGTCTATTCATGTTTTCTGCCCATTTCTTCACTGGGTTATTTGTTTTTCGGGTGTGGAGTTTGGTGAGTTCTTTATAGATTTTGGATACTAGCCCTTTGTCCAATATGTCATTTGCAAATATCTTTTCCCATTCTGTCAGGTGCCTTTTAGTTTTGTTGGTTGTTTCCTTTGCTGTGCAGAAGCTTTTTATATTGATGAGGTCCCAATAGTTCATTTTTGCTTTTAATTCCCTTGCCTTTGGGGATGTGTCAAGTAAGAAATTGCTACGGCTGAGGTCAGAGAGGTTTTTTCCTGCTTTGTCCTCTAGGGTTTTGATGGTTTCCTGTCTCACATTCAGGTCCTTCATCCATTTTGAGTTTATTTTTGTGAATGGTGTAGGAAAGTGGTCTAGTTTCAATCTTCTGCATGTTACTGTCCAGTTCTCCCAGCACCATTTGTTAAAGAGACTGTCTTTTTTCCATTGGATATTCTTTCCTGCTTTGTCAAAGATTAGTTGGCCATACTTTTGTGGGTCTAGTTCTGGGGTTTCTATTCTATTCCATTGGTCCATGTGTCTGTTTTTGTGCCAATACCATGCTGTCTTGATGATTACAGCTTTGTAGTAGAGGCTAAAGTCTAGGATTGTGATGCCTCCTGCTTTGGTCTTCTTCTTCAAAATTACTTTGGCTATTCAGGGCCTTTTGTGGTTCCATACAAATTTTAGGATTGCTTGTTCTAGTTTCGAGAAGAATGCTGGTGCAATTTTGATTGGGATTGCATTGAATGTGTAGATAGCTTTGGGTAGTATTGACATTTTGACAATATTTATTCTTCCAACATGAGCACAGAATGTTTTTCCATTTCTTTATGTCTTCTTCAATTTCCTTCATAAGCTTTCTACAGTTTTCAGCATACAGATCTTTTACATCTTTGGTTAGGTTTATTCCTAGGTATTTTATGCTTCTTGATGCAATTATGAATTGGATCAGTTTCTTTATTTGTCTTTCTGTTGCTTCATTATTAGTGTGTAAGAATGCAACTGATTTCTGTACATTGATTTTGTATACTGCAACTTTGCTGAATTCATGTACCAGTTCTAGCAGACTTTTGGTGGAGTCTATCAGATTTTCCATGTATAATATCATGTCATCTGCAAAAAGTGAAAGCTTAACTTCATCTTTGCCAATTTTGATGCCTTTGATTTCCTTTTGTTGTCTGATTGCTGATGCTAGCACTTCCAACACTATGTTAAACAACAGCGGTGAGAGTGGACATCCCTGTCGTGTTCCTGATCTCAGGGAAAAAGCTCTCAGTTTTTCCCCGTTGAGGATGATATTAGCTGTAGGCTTTTCATAAATGGCTTCATGATCTTTAAGTATGTTCCTTCTATCCTGACTTTCTCGAGGGTTTTTATTAAGAAAGGTTGCTAAATTTTTCAAAGGCCTTTTCTGCATCGATTGACAGGACCGTATGGTTCTTATCTTTTCTTTTATTAATGTGATGTATCACATTGATTGATTTGCAAATGTTGAACCAGCCCTGCATCCCAGGAATGAATCCCACTTGATCATGGTGAATAATTCTTTTTATATGCTGTTGAATTCGATTTGCTAGTATCTTATTGAGAATTTTTGCATCCATATTCATCAGGGATATTGGCCTGTAGTTCTCTTTTTTTACTGGGTGTCTGTCTGGTTTAGGAATCAAAGTAATACTGGCTTCATAGAATGAGTCTGGAAGTTTTCCTTGCCTTTCTATTTTTTGGAATATCTTGAGAAGGATAGGTATTATCTCTGCTTTAAATGTCTGGTAGAATTCCCCTGGGAAGCCATCTGGTCCTGGACTCTTGTTTGTTGGGAGATTTTTGATAACTGATTCAATTTCTTCGCTGGTTATGGGTCTGTTCAAGCTTTCTATTTCTTCCTGCTTGAGTTTTGGAAGTGTGTGGGTGTTTAGGAATTTGTCCATTTCTTCCAGGTTGTCCGGTTTGTTGGCATATAATTTTTCATAGTATTCCCTGATAATTGCCTGTATTTCTGAAGGATTGGTTGTAATAATTCCATTTTCATTCATGATTTTATCTATTTGGGTCATCTCCCTTTTCTTTTTGAGAAACCTGGCTAGAGGTTTATCAATTTTGTTTATTTTTTCAAAAAACCAACTCTTGGTTTCGTTGATCTGCTCTACAGTTTTTTTAGACTCTATATTGTTTATTTCTGCTCTGATTTTTATTATTTCTCTTCTTCTGCTGGGTTTGGGGTGTCTTTGCTGTTCTGCTTCTATTTCCTTTAGGTGTGCTGTTAGATTTTGTATTTGGGATTTTCTTTGTTTCTTGAGATAGGCCTGGATTGCTATGTATTTTCCTCTCAGGACTGCCTTCGCTGCATCCCAAAGTGTTTGGATTGTTGTATTTTCATTTTCATTTGTTTCCATATATTTTTAAATTTCTTCTCTAATTGCCTGGTTGACCTATTCATTCTTTAGTAGGGTGTTCTCTAACCTCCATGCTTTTGGAGGTTTTCCAGACTTTTTCTTGTGGTTGATTTCAAGCTTCATAGCATTGTGGTCTAAAAGTATGCATGGTATGAACTCAATTCTTGTATACTCACAGAGCCCAATGTGGGGTTTGAACCCACAAACCACGAGATCATGATCTGAGCCAAAGTCAGATGGTTACCTGGGTGACTGAGCCACCTAGGTGCCCCTCAACTTTTATTTTTAAAGAGCACTTTTAAAAAGCCGGTCAATCTCCATTTTTTCTCTCCAAATAAGACAAGAACCTGAGCATGCTAACACATTTTCTATGTTTCTGCCCTACATCTGGCTCGCCACCCACCCAAACTTTGTACAAACTACCTTGGGCTCTTACTTGAATTTTATTTCCCATGTATTAAAAACTTCAAAATAGAAATATTTATTTCAACTTTACAATATGTTTTACTTACTTATTTGCCCATTATAGCTTCTCATAACTCCTTTCTTCCTTTATTTTTATTTCTGTTAGATTTCAAAACTGAATAGATATTTAATGGAGGGTCTATTGGGGGTAAACTTTCTGAGTTCTTATATGTCTGGAATGTTCTTTGCTTGCCCTGGTTCACAAATAATAGTCTGGTTGAATATAAAACTTTTTTTTTAAGTTTATTTATTTATTTTGAGAGAGATAGAGTGTGTGTGTGTGTGTGTGTGTGTGTGTGTGTGTGTATGTGTGAAGAGGGGAGGGGCAGAGAGAGAGGCAGAGAAAGAATCCCAAACAGGTTCAGTGCTGTCAGCACAGAGCCTGATATGGGGCTTAATCCCACAAACTGTGAGATCATGAACTGAACCAAAATCAAGAGTCAGATGCTTAACTGACTGACCACCCAGGCGCCCCTGAATATAAAACTCTTGACACAAACTTACATTTACTCAGATTTTAATGCCTTCTTGATTTGATATCGCTGATAGGCAATCTGATGTTGGTTGAATTCTCATCCCATTGTAGGTAATTTGTCTTGAACTCTTAGGGCTTCCTCTTTGTCTTTGACTTTCAAAAACGTGATTTTTCTAAAGTATGACCTTAAAAAGAATTATCAGTGAGCTCTCTCAATTTCTCAATTTGTGTCTTTTTGATGCTCTAAGAAATTATCTACCAATTTTATCAAAATGCTACTCTTCTTCATTATCTCTTTCTGGAATTCCCTTCAAATGAATATAGAAGTATCTGAATTGAATCTCTATATCACTAAACTTGCCTTTTACACATTCTGTCTTTTCATTTGTGCTGTGTTCTTGGGGCATTTTCTTTGCATGCTTTCTGGTTCACAAATATAATATTTCTCTGTATCCAGTCAGCTCCTTATACATCTGTTGGAGACTTGTTTAACTTTTGGCTATTACATTTTTCAATTTAAATTCTCCAGTAGGATCTTAAAAACTACCTGTTTTCACTGCATTGATGTGAATGGTGCTCCTTTAACTCAGATGGCGCTAACATATGGGGAGGGGTAGAGAGAAAGAGGGAGAGGGAGAGAAGCAGGCTCTGTGCTGTCAACATGGAAGTCTGATGTGGGGCTCGAACTCACAAACCTGAACCAAAATCAAGAGTTGGATGCTTAACTGAGCCACGCAGGTGCTCCTGGAAATGTTCCATATCTTGATTGTGGTGATGGTTACATGTGCCTGTAAATTTGTTAAAATTCATTGAACCATACACTTAATCTTGTATATTTACTATACATTTAGAATGGGTGTGTTATATTATTTATAAATTATAGTTTAATAAAATTTACAAGGGAAACCATCAGCATTCTAGCAACAGAAAGTAGAACTTTCATACTAGCGGAAGGGGATAGTGGAGGAAAGGAAAATGAATGAGAAAGCAAAAAACAGGAGGCTTAGGTGATACCTGCCTGAACCAGAGATACAGGGGTACCTGGGCCCTATTGTGGAGCCTTCAGCCTGAGTCCAGAGGACTGAGTGGAAATGGGTAGAACAGACCTCTGGTCTGCTAGACCAGAACAGGCCCAGCTTACACAACTGTACTGTTTAAACTCCCCAAGTGATTCTACTGTGTGACATTTTGGGACCCACTCTGAGGTCAAAGGCTAAAGAGCAACGGAAGACTCACAAACACCAGCTAAGCAGCCAGAGACTGTCTCAAAAGCAATTGCCCACCTCCTTTCCACAGCCTACTCACCCCTGCCCACCTGACTGCCTCTCTTCCTTTCTCATATTTTCTTCTCTCAATCTTTCTCTGACTTTCCCCCAAACCTTGCCTCCTTTTATCACTTACTTTGCCAAAGCTCAGCAATTAGACCTTTAAACCGTCTAGGGGCACCTGAGTGGCTCAGTTGGTTAAGCATCTGACTCTTGATTTATTTCAGCTCAGGTCATGATCCCAGTGTCCTGGGATCAAGCCCCGTGTCAGGTTCCATGCTGAGCATGGGGCCTGCTTGAGATTTTCTCTCCCTCTCCCTCTGCCCCTCCCCAGCTCAAGCATGCAGGCACAAGCTCAATAGATAGGTAGATAGATAGATAAAATGAAAAATCTAATTAAATGGCCTTCTATTATATATATTTTTTCAAAGCCAAATTCTGACTAAAGTCAAAGGTTTTTAATATGTGTGGGCTCCTAATTGCTTAATATTCCCTGTGCCTCAGTTGTCCTAATGGAAAAAAATTAATCCCCAACCCTAAACTCTGGTGATCAATCTCACTGAGTTGCAGGACAGCCCCAGGAGAAGAGTCCTGGACTCCCTGCCCTGTTCCATGTTCCCCCACCATAGAGGGAGTGTCGAGGGGGAAATGGACACACGCAGAGTAATGCAAGTAATCCTCCTTTCCTCCTCTCCAAAAATGACTCCATCTGAAATGAGGGAGCTTCCATTTAAACTCTCAGCCAAAGAATGGAGTAGCAGAGAGGCAATAAGCTGCAGGGCCTGAGCTCTGGAGAAGGTGGGGGTACACCCATGCCAACCAGCCACCTACCAATACCTGAGGTCCACCTCCCAGGGTTGTGCCAGCCAATGATTGAAGAAAATGCTTCTCCAGGCACCTGGGTGGGTCAGTCAGTTAAGCATTCAACTCTTGATTTCGGCTCAGGTCATGATCTCACGGTACATGGGTTTGAGCCCCTCATTGGGCTCCACCCTGACAGCGTGGAACTTGCTTGGGATTCTCTCTCTCCGCCCTTCCCCACTTGTGCACAAGCTCTCTCGCTCTCTCTCAAAATAAATAAATAAACTTAAAAAAAAAGAAAAATTATTTTCATTCTTCTCTTTCTTTGTCTCTCCTTTCCTTCCTTTCTTCCTTCTTTCTTTCCCTACCCCTCCACCCCACCCCGCACCTCTTCCCTTTCTCTGTAGGAGACTCTTGTGAATGTCTGGAGATATATCTGAAGAAGCAAGGGGCCTAATATTTGAACCAGCCTCGTTTCTCACATTCATTCAGCTAAGACTATGGGCCCAGGGCTGCCCTATGGTAGAACCCCACGGGGCAAATTCATATCATCACTTCATATGAATGGCACCCCCTGGAGTTGGGCAGTATATAGCCTATACAGCCATACATGGCAACCTTGGTGGCCACCCTTTTCTTCTTTTGCATGGTGAGAGAGTTTGACAAGTTGAGGAATGATGTTCCTGCTCCTGTGTTTCTGCCCAGCTTCAGAATGAATCGGGCTCATAGCTGTGTTCTTATGGCCAAATCCCTCCAAACTGGCCACCCTCAGGACCTAGAAATGTGTTTCTGGCCATCTTGGGCCAGGGTTGGAGATGGGATGGGAATGCAGTAGAAATAGACTCAGATCCCTCCTTACCTAGGATTAAGAGCCAAACTGGAGTCAGGAGTCAAGGAGTCAGGAGTCAAGGAATGGCCCTTAACTCCTCAGTCTGGTTGGCTCCCAGATTCAATCCTGGTGATGGTTCCTCATTCCCTGGCTGAGGTTACCCCTGCATCTGCTGACCAATTTCTTGACTAGAGAACCAGACCAGACTCTGCATTCTTGCCCTCCCATCCTTGTCTCATTATGTCTTCCCAAACCCAATCTAAGCCAAGGTGGCATTGCCTACATTTCTGTGTGAATCGAGTTATGTACCAACTCTGCACAAGCCCTGCACGTGCCTGCTTCCTTCATAAAACCTGCTGGCCTGGGACAGCCGACACCAGCCACCACAAGGTGACAAGGTGATCACACAGTGAAGCAGAGAACTTGTTGTGTACAGCTTTGCATATGTATGTTCGTTTTTCTTGGGAGACGGTCCATGGCTTCCATCAGTTTTCCAGAAAGGTCCAAATGGGTTAAGAACCACTAGAGTACAGTGTTGCACACCTTTTCACGGTTAGTAGGTAATGATCTGTCTCTTTAGAATGTAAGATCCCATTCACTTACTTGTCAAATACTTATTGTACATCTACTATCTGCCAGTCACTGGTTTAAACACCGGAGATAGAGCAGCAAACAAAACAGACAAAAATCTCTACCTTCCAAGGCCTTACTTTTTAGGAGCCAGAGACAGACCCTGGCTATATGAGGCATGAAAGACAGACTGAAGATTCTAAGTTTTGAGCTCCATGAAGATCGAAGAACTCAGAACTCTCTGAGTTTGAAGTTCTAAGAACTCTACAAAGTTCTAAGTTATGAACTCTGTGGAAGTCTTAATAAGTACTGATGATGCCAGCACAGGGGTGGTGATGACAGGTGGCCATAGTAGGAGCTCAGGGGCCAGCCTGGGGCTACGCCAAAGGAAACCTCTCATTGCTGAGCCCAGAGACAGTAGTGGTGGTCTATGACAGGAAGCAATGGTTGGGAAGTAGGGGAGAACCAAATTGCTCCCTACCCATGCCAGCCAAAACACTGGCCCTTCTGAGGTCCAGCTTCTTCAGCCCTCCCTGCTCATGTCCAGCTGGAGGCCTGGGGATCCCAGGCCAGGCCAGGCTGGGGGCACAGGCTGGGACAACTTTTCTCCCAGCTAGGAGCCAGAACGAGGGCTTTCTTCCCAGAGTCAGGATGGGTGAGCCTTCCTCACATAGGTGTCCCTGACCAAAAAAAGGAATTGTGACTTCGGTCCTGGAGAGGGTAGAGAGGGAAGGCTGCAGCCCAAGAAAGCACTCCTGGAGGAGAGGGTAGGAGGAGCAAGTGTCCAAGTGAGTATGGCATCAGGGCCACTGAAGGGCCCCAGGCAGCTCAGCACTGGGCAGGGAGGACATGGGGACAACAAGGCTGCAGAGGCCAACGGCCAGAGGGCCCCCACATCATGCCTAGTCAGGGTGGACCCCCTGTCTACAGACCTGAAATCTGCCCATGGTGAAGAGATTCCAGCTATCAGAAGGTCCCAGGTGGGTCAACAGAGATGAAAAACAGGGAGAGAGAGGGGCAGTTTGCCTAGATCATAGCACGTGTCTGTGAAAGAGGCAGGAATCCAGGCCTCCGAGTTCCCAGCCAGGCCCCTCTACCGTGCCCATCCCTGCCCCACAGACAGGTGCTCGCCAGCCCCACCCTCACTAGCAACACGCACACCCACGCAGCCACACACTCACTCTGCTCCCTGGTAAACAAATGCATGCTCTAGACATACCCATTGAGCTTCTGGGAATGGCGAGACTATTTGCAGGAGGGGGCAGCTGTACACCTGACAAGAGAGTGTGGTCCGAGTTTAAAGAGTAAAGCATCAGTAATTAGCAGGGAAACATGTGCATACCCACCAGCCAGGATGCCATCAGGAGGCTGAGCAGAGATGGGTGGTGAGCAGTGAGATGAGGGGGCAGGGGTAGCCAGAGGTGAAGGAGAGTCGGCAGGCAGGAGGGTGGAGTTAGTGATCCAGACTGGCAATCCATGAGGTCTCCCTTTATTCTTGATAGCACTGAGCACTGCATCCAGGAGCCCGGCCATTTGCAGGAAGTGTGGATTAGACGGAGGAGTCTCTGCTTTTGGTCTCAGCTTAACCTGCTTTCACAGCTTCCAGTCTTGGTGAGGGTCTGAAGACCTGGGCCCCCTAAGGTCCTTCTGGGTTTGGGCCATGCCCTGGGGCTAGATTGTGGCCTCATCCCTCTATACTCCAGTGTAAAATTAGCACTGCTCACTCGTGCCCTCCTCCTCCCCAAGGCCCCTGGGGGAGACATCCCCCCCCCTTTGTCTCCCAGAAACACATATGAGAAGGGTGCAGCCCCAAAGCCAAGCTGCCGTTCTGCAGGAGCTTTCTGAGGCCTGAAGGACCTAGAGCCAGTCCTGTAACCTGGTAAGAAGAAACCCCACAGAGTCTACCACTCCTCCCTGTACCAAGCCCCGGTCTGGGGCCCACAGTTGCTCCCCTCTCACAGCCCTCTGACTCCAGCCTGACTCAGCCTCCAGCCCTGCTCCCAGCCTGCCTTCGCTCCAGAGCCAGCCGGAGCGCATGCCGCAAAGTCTCCACATTGTTCAGAACATTGTATCGACTCAGAGCCACCAGCCGCTCAAACTCCTCAGGCTCATAGGTGAAGTTCATCATGCCATATGGAGTGTCTGCCCCATTGACCACAAAGTCCCCGTAGGCCTTCTCCTCGGCTGTTTGTCGCTCCACACCTACAGGTGGGAAGTGGCAAAGAGGCCAGGCTGGGGCACTCTGTGGCTAGGAGTGGCCAGCCCAGAAGCCCCCACCCCTTGCCCTAGGACATGTGGCGGGACCCACATTTCAGCTCTCTCTACCATCAGGAGGAACCGGGCCAGTGTGGATCCTGAGGCCTGGAAGGTGTGGAGCAGTGGCCAACCTGGGCCCTCCAAGAGGCATGGGGTCCAGGAAATCCACTGTCAGAACGGCACCCCACCACCACCCTGGGCTGTGTGAACCAGACCCCGGCCCAGGGCCTCCCCTCACCTGGGGCCAGGTGTGTGCAGAAGGTACGGTTGACGAGGGGAAAGTGCAGCACGATGGGAGAGCGGGGGTCCTTGGCCTTGGCGAACAGGTAGCACTCACGGGGTTCCTCCAAGTCCTCAGGGAGCACCTCGATACTTGGGAAGGGGATGCCTCGGTCCAGGCAGTACTTCTCTGTCATCTGTAAGACCTGGGCAGGCAGGCCAGCTTTGGACCCTGCCTCCGGCTGCCTGTACTCACATAGCCCGCCCACTAGCTGAGTGACTGCAGGTGGGCTACATCACCTTCCCCAGCCAATTTCTTTATTTACATAATAAAGAGAATAACTCTAGTGGGGGGTTGTGGAGATTAAGGACAATCATTAGTGTTCCCAGTGTCATTCCTCTCCTTCCCTTCTCTGGCTCCTCCCTGCTTCCTCTTAGGGGCTGATTTCAATGTCACCAGGTGGAAACTGAATGGTTACAGAAGGGCACGTGGGAAGAGGCTTTATTCATCATCTAATCCCAGGCTTTCCTTGGACCCAGGAGGATTAGGAGGAGGAAGCCAAAGATAGAAGGGCTGGCCCAGCAGCGGGACCAGAAAGCTCATCCAGATGATGGAACCCATCGGCTATCCCACAGGGTTTGAGGGAGCTGCCCCTAGAGACTCCCCGAGGGGACCTGATGGTAACTAACAGAGGGCAGACCCAGACGCCAGTCCAGATGGGAGCAAAGAATGCTATCAGGACAGGCAGGGGCCAGAACAGGAGCCTTCTCTTCACCAGTATGGGAGACTTCTGAGGACCTTCTTTGGCCTCTTCTCCCACCTCCCCCTCCATCTCATAGCCTCAGCAATCCCCCTCCTTCAGCTGGGGAGACCAGTGCCACTAAAAGTCTTCACAAGGTACCCGCCCTTGGATTAGAACCCAGGCCCTCCATGAAGGGCAATTCCCAAAGCCCAGCCAGGCCGCCCTGCAGAGAACCTCAGTTCCTCCCCACCACACACCTTACCTCGAAAGGGGCCTCCAGGGAGTAGTCAAAGGACAGAATGAGGTCCACCGCTCTCTGGGGCAGCAGGCTGAGTGGGAACGGAGAGTTGATGGCAAAGCCCCCATCCACCAGGCACAGGCAGTCCCGCATGGGAGTGAGCTGGTTGGGGAAGGCGTCAGGGTGCGTATCTGCAATAGAGACAAATGCTCACTCTTCTCTCTCTGTAGAGATCTCTCCTCCCCTTCTTCTGATGGCAACAGAGTCTCCCACCCCAGCCCCTGGCCCTGCCTCCTGGCAGACATCCCAGTCCTTCCCCATCAGCCCCTGGGCAGCAGGAGCCCATAGTCCAACCTCCGGGAACAAAGGCAGTGCTGGTCCAGGTGAGCCATGAGCTGGAGGCAAAGGCAGCGGGGGGACCCCCAGCCAGAGCAGCACCCACCTTTCCAGGCCATGAACTCCCGGCCAGCCACATAGTCTTTGTGCAGGCAGAGGCCCCTGGTGAAATTACAGTTCTCCGCGAAGGTAAAGCGGGAGGTAAAGATGTCCAGCACGGCCTGGGAGAAGGGCCCCTGGTGGGTGAAGAGCCTGGTCCTCAGACGTGTGGGATCGTGCAGCTGGAGCTTCTGGCAGTCATCTAGATGGGAGCGCGTGGGTGAAATACAGTCAGAAGGGTGCTGTCTGTTCTCCAGTGGCCCTTATGGCCCAGGGCACCCTTCCTATCTCCCCCCACATTCACCCCTCCTTCACCCCACCTCCCAAGCCTCAGACCACTGTTTCCCAGAACCTCTTTTAAATGACCTTTTCTTTCAGCGTCCCTATATTTGAAAGTTGCCTATGACAGTGTATTTATTAAGTGATAATTTATATGCCCTTTGAAAATAAAGTTGTGTATGGGGCACCTGGGTGGCTCAGTTGGTTAAGTGTCCGACACTTAATTTCAACGCAGGTCACAATCTTGTGGTTTTGTGGTCATGAGATCGAACCTGGCATTGGTCTCTGTACTGAGTGGAGCCTGCTTGGGATTTTCTCTCTCCCTGTCTGTGCCCCTCCCTCTCTCTCTGTCTCTCAAAATAAATAAATAAATAAATAAATAAATAAATAAATAAATAAATTTTTAAGAAGTTGCTACAATCTAAAACCTTTTTTTTAAAAAAAGAAAACAAAGTTTTATATACAACTTCCAATCACAATTTCATCCATTAAAACACCTACTGAGCAGTTACTGCGTGCTGGGCCCCTCCAGGGCTTATAGCCTACTTAGGGGGAGAGTCACATAAAGAGATCATAAATCATACCAATGCCCCAAGGTAAGGACAATGGTGGGGTGTGCACATAGTCCTATGAAACTTGGGTGCTGGGGGCGTGCAGTAGAACAGAGAAGCCCCCTGACAAAATGATGTCAGAGCTGAATCTTAAGGGATGAGCAGAGGTTATCCAGGGAAGAAAGGTAGAAAATGTTCTGTGCAGCAGGGAGCAGCCCAAACAGGAGCCCTGAGGTGTGTGGACAGATATCCACCAGATGCCCAGTGGTCCTGGTCTGCATTGACATAACTGGAACCCAAGCAGAGAATTCAAAGGTGCAGTCTTACTATAGAGCACTCACAGCTCCCACTGGCTTTTCTGAGGTGGGCCTTCCCCTCCTTCCCCTGGTCCCCCTGCCACGCTGCCTCAGCAAATCTCTGGGCATCCACAGACCCTAAGCTACAAGTCACTTCCTCAGGACTTCTCTGAGTGCAGTGGGACAGCTGAGTCCTGCACCATCCCCTCCCTCATCCTTTGTGCCTCCACCAGGGCCCCGACGCTGGAAAGAGCAGTAGGGGGAGGTCAGGGTGTCTACCCGCACCTGTGATGTTTACACTCCCTCTGTGGCAGTCTAGGAAGCTGAGGCCCGAGCCGGCAGTCTTCAGGAAGATCTCATCCAGGCTGGCTGCAAAGGCGCTGCCCCACACACCTAAGCAGAAAGGCAAGGCCCTGGGCCCTCACATCTCCTCCAGCCCACCTCAGGGCCTGGCCCAGCCCCTGCCCTGGCCCCAGCCCTCCAGCCCAGACTCACCCTGCAGGTAGCAGATCCGGGGCTCGGGCTGGGGCTGCAGCAGATGCCCCATGAAGAACTCAGAGCCAAAGAGCTCAGTGGGAACATAAGCCCCGTACTTGGGGAAGCCGACCTCATAGGGTGTGAACTCGCACCATTCTGGGGATCCAGAGTGAAGGGAATGTCACCAGGGGCCTTCCACCAGGACCCCAAGGTTTCCCCTCACACCTGAGCACAGGAGCAGGAATCTCACTTGCCAAGAGCAGGAGGCAGCAAGCCCGCTGTGCTCCAAGGCTCCCATCTATACACTGATAGCTCTGGCCTCTCCCACCTTCCTACCACCCATCGCCTCCACCTGCTTCCCAGGTCCCTGCACCCAGGCACCTGCGAAGTCTTCCCCGCTGATGTTGGTGTGGACATTGATGCTGGCGTAGATAGGATAAGGGTTCTGGCCCTGGTTGACGGCCTCCTGCTGGTCAGACAGCTTGGCAGGGTTTTTCTGGTAGGAAGGAAAGGAGGCACTTGACTTTTGGGGGTCCCCTTCCTCCCACCCTCATGGCTTGAGGCCTGATACCCTGAAGGGGATGCCATGGCCCACAAGGGACTGTGGCTGCCAAGGCCAATGCTCTAGAGACAGCTCTCTAAGGACGAGGCTTTAGGCTGCAGCAAAGGTAAGGCCCCTGTGGGTTTTGTGCAATTCCAGGGGCACTGGGAACACTCCCCACTTGTTTCCCATTCAAGAAAGCATATTGGAACCCAAGGGAGTCAGTGACATTTGTTTTTTTGAGTCAGTGACATTTTTAAAGGAAAAATTGAAAACCAGTTTACTTTCTTTAAAAAGTAAATCGTTTGATGGGGCGCCTGGGTGGCGCAGTCGGTTAAGCGTCCGACTTCAGCCAGGTCACGATCTTGCGGTCCGTGAGTTCGAGCCCCGCGTCAGGCTCTGGGCTGATGGCTCAGAGCCTGGAGCCTGTTTCCGATTCTGTGTTTCCCTCTCTCTCTGCCCCTCCCCCGTTCATGCTCTGTCTCTCTCTGTCCCAAAAATAAAATAAACGTTGAAAAAAATTAAAAAAAAAAAAAAAAAAAAAGTAAATCGTTTGAAAATATGGATTCTTTCCTCAGACACGAGAAACCACTTGTGATAGACGTCCACAACGGAGAGCCACACAGTGGGCCAGACTCCGAGGGCTGAGAACCCTGCTGGGCTCTGAATACTCTCACCTCCCAGCTCATACCCAGCCTGCAGTTCTAGGAGCAGCATGGCAGCTGGAACGCTCTCAAAACACACTGTGCTAGGGCTTCACCCCAGACCAGCCCAAATCAGTATCTCTGGAAGTAGGGCCCAGGCAAGGGTGTTTTTGAAAAGCTGTGCAGATGGGGGGCATCTGGGTGGCTCAATCGGTTGAGCAACCGACTTCTGCTCAGGTCATGATTTCGTGGTTCATGGGTTCGAGCCTGGCATGGGACTCTGTGCTGACAGCTCAGAGCCTGGAGCCTACTTTGGATTCTGTGTCTCCCTCTCTCTCTCTTGCCCCTCCCTTCCTCCCTCCCTCTCTCTCTCTCAAAAATAAAGAAACATTTAAGACATTTTTAAAAAGAAAAGAAACGCTGTGCAGGTGATTCTAATATGCAGACGGACTTGAGACCTGCAGACCAGCTTCTCCCCTCCCAGGGGTGAGGAGCCAGGAAAGACAAAGTGGTGTCAGCCCACTCAGGGATCCACCTCTTGTCCTCAGAGAGCTCAGACCTAAGGGACCTCTTTGCAAATCTTAGATCCTACCTCAGCACCTAAGGCAGAAGTAAGTGTTGGTGGGGCAGGGGTGGAAAGGAGCTGTGTTTATTTATTATCTGCTCTTCTCTTACCTCCTGGTAGAGGAAATATTCAATGAGGAGACCCCAGATGTCGATGAGGGAAACTCTGTGGCCAGTGCTTTCCAGGCTCCCCAGTTCCTGGGCATAGTATTGTAGGCGCTCCGTGGACATCGCCCCCATCTTACTGCTGCAGACCCGAGCCTGGGCATGCTCAATGGGGCCCTGCAAGGCCACCTGGGACCAGGCTGGGTCCTTGTAGAGTGTGGAGATGCACCTGGGCATAGAGGGAATTAGGGGCAGTGGGGCAGCAAGCACGGCAAGGGGAGAGAGGGAATGCAACTGTTGGTGAGTGACCCTGCCTCTCCATCCCTTGAACCTACTGCCCTGCCCTGCCCCACCCACTCAAGGAGGCCTGGGCACTCAGTGCCCCTCCTAACCCCCTTGGAGGCAGGATCCCAGCACGCCCTCAGGGACTCCACCTATATCACCAGCCACATTCCTTCCCCTTCAGGGCTCTCCTTTACTCTGCATCCTACCCCACCTCACTTACCAGGTAGACCCAGAGACCCCACTCAGGTAGGTCACAGTGTCCAGGAGGCCAAGTTCCTGCAGCCCTGCCAGGCTGCCGTACAGGGAAGACATGGCTCGGGTTCCACCTCCCGAACCTAGCACAGCCACCACAGGCACCTGGGCACAAAAATAATCATAACATTTACCACCACTGTCGCTTATGAATTATTGCTTATAATGTCAGACATTTGTCTACGAGCCTTATCTGTATTATCTCATTGAATCCTCACAAGCAACCCAATGGGATCCCCATTTTGCAGATTAGGAAACGGAGGCACAGGAAGGTTGGACAATGTGCCCACAATTGTACAGGTAGTAAGTGATGGGCCATCAGACTGAAGCAGTATGACTCTAGAGATGGCTCTTGACAATTGTCTCGGGATTATATGTAACTGGAAGGTATCCTGGATTTCACCCAAAACTGTTGGAGCAGGGTTTCTCAGTCTTGACACTATTGATGATTTTGGACTGGGTAACTCTTTGTTGTGAGGAGCTGTCCTGTATGTTGGAGGATGCTTAGCAGCATTCTGGGCCTTTACCCAGTAGATGCCAATAGCATCCTCTCCCCGGCCCTGCTGGTAACAATAAAGCATGTCTCTAGACATAGACAAATGTCCTCTGGGTGGGGGGTGGAGGGATGAAATGATCCCCAGTTGAGAACCATTGGGCTAAAGCGATGAAGACCACCAAAGAGGCTGGACTTGCCCCAGACGTAAGTGGTGCCCAGATGTCTCTTTGGGATCAGAGGTGCCTGGTGGGGTCAGACTAGAAGCTTTCTGGCTGCTCAGCTTTTCCATGAAGCTTTAGCTCATTCTGCCCCCAGACTTTTGGTTCCTTTCCCTGGCCTCCTTTCTTCTATCTTGAAAGAAATGCTCCCTGGCCAGTGCCCACAAGGACACTCTCCCTTCAGAGCGCTGGAGGACACAGAGCTCCCTGAGAACAAGATCTGTGCCCTCTTTACCCTCTACCTCCAGAGAGGACATCTGGCACAGAACAGTCATTATCAAATGAACAGTCCGGTCTTGCTCACCTTGTCAGGACTCAGAAGAGGCTCTGACTCCTGAGTACACTTGTAGCAGAAGAAAGCCACCAACTTGTTCCCAATTTACCATAGCTCTCTGCCTTGGTGTGGCCTTGCCTCCTGCTTCCCAGCCACGGCTCCCGTGGACCCTCCACTTCCAAATCCCTTTGTCTACTGTTATGGTCTGAATTGTGCCCCTGCCCCTCCAAGTCCTTATGTCGAAGCTCCAGTATGACTATATTTGTAGAAAGGGCCTATAAGGTGGTTATATAGGTTATGTAAGGTCATAACAGTGGGGCCTTTATCTAATAGTATCGGTGTCCTTGCAAGAAGGGGAAGAGAGAGAATCCCCCCTTATCCCCTGTACATGTCCAGTGGAAAGGCCGTGTGAGGACACAGCAAGAACATAGTTGTCTACAAGTCAGTAAGAGAAGCCTCACCAGAAACCAGCCCTGATGGCACCTTAATCTTGAACTTCCAGCCTCCAGGTGAGAAAATAACTGTTTGTTGTTTAAGCCACCTTGTCTGTGGTGTTCTGTTGTGGCAGCCCAAGGAGACTCATATACCTCCCTTGGCCAGGGCTGTTCATCCCTCATTACATACAGGGTCCTGACTCTCCTGATTTTGCCTATCAGCTCTGGCAAGCAGGACTGCCCCTTCCTCCTCTGTTTCCCACCCTTTCTCAAGGCTTCCTGTAACCACTTGGCCACACAGTACTCTCAAGGGAAGAGGCTGGATTTGGTCTTGGTGACCCTGGGGTCCAGCTCCTCCATTTCATACCTGGCCACTGTCAGGCGCCTGGCTCAAACCCAGAACCTGCTGCAGGGCCTTGGACACGATCTGCTTCCTCTTGTCCAGAAACTCCCGTTCCCCATCACACAGGCCAAAACCAAGACGCAGGTCAAGGTCTCCAGAGCTGCCAGAGATGGAGTGGGGGGAGGAGGGGGCGGGTACTAGGTGACTGTTCATTGGAGGAAAGCCTTGGGCCCAGCCCATTTTTCACAGGAGCAGACCCATATTCCATCGAACCCCTTAGAAAGACCTCAGCAGAACCAGAGATGCCTTCCACCACCGGGCTGAGCTGAGTGGGCAAAGAGCCCCTACATATTCAGCCTAGCATAAGAGGCTTCCTCCTGAAGTCAGCCTTCCTCACCTCATTTCTGCCTTCATACTCAGAACCACCTCCTGGCCCTGAAAGAGACAACAGCCCCATCCCTGAGTGCCCTGAGTGGATTCTCCCACCCACAGCTCCTGTTGCTCTGGTAGCTCTGGCCCATATGTGAACATCGTGGCTGAGCTCCAGGCCGGCCTGAACTTGACCCCCTCTGAGGCCCCTCCCCCCAGCCTTCTTTTGGTGGTCACAGAGCAAGCAGGGGTCCCTCAGGCACCCAGACAGAGCCTTACCTCCCCTAGGGCCACAAAGCGCTGTTCCTCTTGGCCTAGGGCCAGAGAGGAGAGCAGGATACCCCCCTCACCCAGCTTGTTGGTGTGGGCCTCCAGCTCAGCACTTGGACCACTCTGTGGAGAAGAAAACACCCAAGGAACCCACCATGGTGAAGGAAAACATGCCTCCGTGGTGGCCCCAGGACGCCCCTCTAGGATAGACTGATTCTATCATCCATCCCTTCCCAGACTATGGGCTCACTCACTTGTAGGACTGTGAGCCTCTCCCCCAGCTCCACATCCAGCCTGGAGCTGATCACGGGGTTCACGTGAAAGGTGAAGGTAGCTGGGAGGTCTCCCTCCATGGGAGGTTGCAGGGGCAAGAACTGTGGCTTCTCGTAGGCCCCGGGCACTGTCAGCTGAATCTGCCTAGAACCTGGGAGCAGAGGGCCCAGGTAAGGGGGGTGAGAGTGCGGGGGTGTGTGTGGCTCATGATGGCAGCGACCTGGATGGCAACTCCCCTTTGTTTCCTCTTTGGAGATGCCAACTCATCACCCTGCTCACCCTGTTGTTCTGTGGCCCACAGCAAAGGCATCATGAAGGACACTCAGGGTCCTACAACATGCCCTGGTCAGAACTGGGAACCTGGGGAGGGTAGGAAACACACAATGCCTAGGGAAGGGGGAAGGGCAGGGAGGGAGAGGACTCTTTGCCCAGAGTTTATGAGGCTGATGATTTTGAGACCATGATATTAATTATATAAAATATAATTCTATAATAATTATAATGTTATAATTATCATACGTTATTACATTAATTACCAATCTTCAACTGGTAGTTTCCCCATCTTTTGCCTCCATTCAAGCTCTGTGCTCATCACCTTGGGGAAGGTTTGTGGCCAGGGAAAAAAACAGATAGGCAATAAGTTGTTCTGCCCTTTGTTTCCAAAGCGTAAGACCTTGCGAGCACACAGAGGGTGTGCAGCGGAGGTGAGAGGAAGGAGTGTGTTCCTGGGTAGAGGCTCAAAGGAGCAGAGCAGAGCCAGCCCAGGCCAGAAGGAGGCAAAGAGGGAGGCCTGTGGGCTCACCCTGTTCCTAGCAGCATTCTCGGGAGGAGGAAAAACCCCAGAGAGAAATGTCCATGACATTCAGACAGGGGGGACCCCAAGCAGCCTCACAAAGGAGCCCCAGACCCTAAACATGACTTGGGAGAAACAGACACCCAGAAAGCCCAGAATGGCAGATGCCTCAGGAACAGAGGTCCACATGAAACCCTTCTCCCAACATACCCTCCTTGGCACTAAAATGAGACCTGGAGACATGACATGACCCTGGGTGGGAGGGAATTAGAGAAAATAAGGAAACTGATACTTCTTTCACACCATGGTTTATGGATGGAGATTGATATGTGTTGTTCAGAGTCAGAAACAATAGACCCCGGAGTGTCACAGACCTGGGTTTGGTTCCTGGCCTTATCACTCTCAGAGTTTGGTCACTGTGTGACCTTAAGTAAGTTTCTTGTTTGAGCTGGAGCTTCATAAATCAAGAGGATATAGTTGTATTTTCCAGGGTTGTTATGAGGATTAAAAGATAAAAGACATGTGAAATGCTGAGCACAGTGCCTGACTCAGAGTAAGTGCTGGACATTTTCTGGACAGGACTCATCCCATGGGCTCAGACCCTCAGTGTCAGAGGAGACCTTAGCTGTCACACAGCCTCTGCTGCACTTCTGCTTCTGCGTCTGAGTGGCTACCCTCTGTGGCACACTATACCGGTGGCCTCAGTTCTTCACTTCTGGAATGCCCATGCTTTGTCATGTGACTTCACTTCCTCCCACTGAGAGGCCAAAATGTTAGTTACTGACTATGATGTGACCAAAGGCTTGAAAACCACCTGCTCATCTGGGCTTGCTCTCATACCTCTGCTGATGCCTTAAGAACACAACCAGTCCAGGGCTCCTGGGTGGCTCAGTCGGTTGTGTCCGACTTTAGCTCAAGTCATGATCTCATGGTTTGTGAGTTTGAGCCTCACATTGGGCTCTGTGCTGACAGCTCAGAGCCTGGAGCCTGCTTCAGATTCTGTGTCTCCCTCTCTCTCTGCCCCTCCCTTACTCACTCTCTTTCTCTCAAAAATAAATAAACATTAAAAAAATTAACAACAGCAAAAACAGAACATGACAAGTCTGCTAGTCACAGAAGGTTGTTGAGGGACATATGGCACAAAGCCAGGTCCCTCCTGCCAAGCCCAGCCTAGATCATGATGCATGAGCTCAATAAATGCTTCCTGTTGTCTGCCATTGAGATTTAGGGTTGCTTTTTGCAGAGCAATAGTTGGACTGATACAGCCTCTATGCTTGAACACTTCCAAGGAGAGGAAATTCACTACTTCCAGAGGTGAATTCGTCCCATCCTTGGTCAGTTTTGAGTGGTAAAACATTAAGACCTTTCCGCCTCACACCCACCTTCTTGAAATCAGCAGCCCAACCCCTAGGAGAGAAGGCAAGACCCAAGGTCATGGACCAGACTCACCATACTCTCGATGTGGGGCTGTCCCGTCTTCCCTGAGGGTCCCCTGGATTCTCAGACAGGGCTGAGCCTGAGGAAGACAGAGGCCTGTGGGAGCTACCCATTCACAGGGCCCCACACAGGGCCCAGACCAGGGTGGAAGGAGGGGTCTCTGGGGCAGGGCCCAGTTAACAACCTTCCCAGGGCCCGTGCCTTGTGGGTAGGAGTCTTCTGTAGCAGCCTCCTTCCCAGGATTCAGAGGAAGTGGCCCTGGTGGGAAAGGGGAAGGAGGAGAGGGGCTCTGATAGTAATGCCTTTGGCAATCCCAGCAGCCAGGGGCCCAAGTAGGTGATGTGCTGTGCACAAGGTAGGATGGTGGGCTTCTGAGCTGTCCGCTCAGATGTGAGATAGCTTCTTGCCCCTGGTCCCTGGAGATGCCTCCCTAGCACATTTCCCCTCTCAGGAGTGCTTGAGTGTCCTTCACAGGCAAGTGGGCATGATAGGCTCAATTGTGGAGTCTGCAATGCCCCCCAGCCCTGGGCAGCCCCAAGCTCGCCTTCCCTACTCACCACCAGGACTCCATTGGTGATGACTTCAGACGCAGGCACCTGGCTGCAAAGGATGAGGGGCTCATGGGACATCTGGCTCCCCTTGAGATGGCTGTTACTATAATATGTGACTGAAGCAGCTGATAGAGCCTGGGGATCATGGCCAGGTTTGGGGGTGAGAGTGGGCTTGTCACCAACACTCAAATGGGTGACTAGACTAGGACATTCCCCCACAGGCAGGCCAGCGTAGGTCCTGGTGATTGACAGCTGGAGCTGTCCTGGAGTCTTGGTGTAAATGGAAGGTATAGGCACCACCTGGACTCACCTGTTCTCCAGAACAAATTCCACCTGCAGCTCCTGTGAATCCTACATGGATGAAGCAAGGAAGCATCCATTTGCAAAGAGCTCTGAAAGCATCAGAGACTGTCCCTGCCCCCTACCCTGCTCAGCTCCAGGGTCTAGAAGAGGTGACCGTTGTTGTGGCTTCTCATGGGCACAGGACAAGTAGTAGCATCTTCATGAGAAGCTTCATGCCTTCAAAACTGTGTTCCAGGCCCTGTTCTAGACACTGAGGGTTCAGCAGTGACTAAGACAGACAAAGTGCTCTGCCCTCAAGGAGCTCACATGTTGGCTCCACTCAGGGAAGAAGTATTTGAGGGGAACCTTTGTAGGGTTTGTAGGGTTAGTGGTGTAGGATAGAGAGGGGCCTGTCTTGGAGGCCTGGCCTGTGCTGACCAGGAGCCCTCACCTCGGTGTCCTGTGCCCAACTTCCTCTCCTTGAGTTCAATTCATTGCTGGCACAGGTGTGGTGGCTCACCTGGTGGTTGAGTGGGAAGATGTGTCTGTAGGGTTGGCCAGGCTTGAGGCTCCTCAGATCAAAGAGTAGCAGGGAGAGCTGGTCACTGCCCAGGATGTCCTTATCACAGAGGGTGAGCTCCAGGACATTCTGGAAACAGGGCAGGCAAGAGGTGGGAGCCTGACACAGGGCAGGAACATAGGCAGCCCTCTCCCTCTGCTGGCCCTCACCTTCACAGCACCATGGATCTGGTAGTGGAAGGTCTCGTTCCACTCAGGGTCACTGCAGTTAGCCACCATCCTTGTCTGGGCAGGGCTAGGGGACGCAGTGGGCAGGCGCAGTTCCACGTAGCAGTCAGCTTTGGACACTGCAGGTGGGGTGAGGGAGGGGTCCTCACTCTCTAGCTCTTGTTGCTGAAAAGGTTGCCTGGGGAAGGCTGGGGCAGAGGGGAAGGAGCCGAGGAGAATAGAAGCTGCCTGTTTGGGACAGGACGACGTGGGGAGAGCCGGTGTCCCTAATTCCATCTGGACCAGTTACACCACCCATTCAACTGAATCCTGTAGTGGCCAGTTGAAAAGACCACGTGGCAGCACAGATAGTTGAGTAATTCCCTAAAAGAGCCTGATTCAGACAAAGAACTCCCCTTCCATTGTGAGCACTGGTGTGGAAAGCTGCTGGAGAGCAGATGATTTCTGGCAACAGTGGGTCTCACATGCTCACTCAGGCTGGCACTGCTCCACTTGCTAGTGTCAGAGAGGAGTCCATGGTCCGCACAAGTCTCCCCTCCAGCCCCTCCTGCCTGCCCCGGGGCTCCCTCACCAGGATGGATTCCCTCCACAGTCACCACGAGCCCCTCTGCCCCCCTCCAGATACACACACACTTCAGGCCAGCCCCTGCTGAGCTCTGGGGAGGCCCTAGGGAAAGGAAGAGAAGAAAGGGTGGAATTGGGGGTCACTCACAGAGATCTGTGCCCTGGATATTTCTGGCCCTCAGCACCTTCACCTGGAGGTCATAGTAGGGGTGGGTTTCCCGCTGAAACAACAGAACTCAGGAACTCAGTTCCAGGAAGCTGGGTAGGGGGCCTGATCTCCTCCCTGCGGTAATGCCCAGCTTAGTCTTCCCCCTTCCAGTCACAGAGCAGGAGCCTGGCCCAAGGTCACTGATGTCGCTGTGCCTGGGAGCTGAGAGGTCTTGGCAGGGTTCTGCCAAGGACCCAAGGTCCCAACATGGGAGTTCAGCATGTTGGTGATGAGTTCAGGCTGGGTTCAAAGCTAAGTTCCACTAGGGACTAGCTGAATGGACTTGGGCAAATTACTGGATTTCCCCATGCTTCATTTTCCCCATCAATAAATGGGGGGTTACAACCTCACAGGGTTGTGGGGAATTTTAAATGAGACGTTGTATAAAGTGCCTGGTATAAGTGCTTCATACATGTGGCCATTGTTACTAATTATGGTTATGAGGTACCACAAACTGGCAGCTTCCCTGTCATGCTGCTGCTATAGCTTGGGAACCTAAGGGAGAGCTGGAGTGATGTACTTAGATTAAATATTAGACAGGAAAGCTGTAGTCCATCCCACCCACTAGCTCACTGACAAAGGCCACACCTCCTAGGAGGCGGCAGGTGAAGGGAAACCAGGTGTCATCCAGCTTGGACTGGTCCGACTAGTCGCTAAGGAGACAATAGCTTGGGCCAAAGAGAGATAACAGCAGGCTGCAGCCTCCTGGGAGTGAGGCTAGCCCCTCAAAATCCCAGCAAACACCTTCCTCCTTTCCCCTGAGGGGCTCTACATCCAGGCTAGGGCATTCTGGGCAAAGCCAACAGCTGTACATATCACATGACCTCACTCTCCATTCCTAATTGGGGAGGGTGGGGGGTGGAATTATTTCCAAAAGCCAAGGTCTTGGCCAATCACTTTAAGCTCCACCAGGTTGGCTAGAGCAAATTGGTCCTAGCCCGGATCAAAACCCAACCCTGGGCTAGCCTGTCTTCAGAAGGGACTGAGCTCCCAGGACTCCTGCAGTCCACACGCCCCGGGGAAGATCAAGTACTTTACCCTCCATTGCCTCCACTGAGGTCCCCTCTTGTCTCTCTTCCGCAGCAGCACTGCCCCCAGGAGGGGCAGCCCCTTGCCTGCCAGCCACCTTGGCCAGAGCGCCCAGAGCATGGCCAGCCAGCCCAGTTCTCAGCAGGAAGCCCTGCCTGCTTTCCAGAGCCACTCTGTTCTCCTCTGGCTCCACTCACTGCTAGCTCAGGTCTGACGGTAACACCAAGGTGGGGAGGGTGGAGCTGGCTGCTCACAGGACTCTAGGACTCGGAGTTGGGTGGCCTGCTGGGGCTGGAGGTGGAGTTTGATATGCTCCAGGAAGTGGCTGGGGCCCAATTCCCTCAGGCAGGAGGCACTTCAGTCCCTCTCCAAGAGGATGAGGAACTGGTACTCTGGCTCCCAAACCCAGCCTCTGGTTATTATTGAGCTGCTCATGGAAAATAGATACCTGAGTCTCACCCCCTAGATGATTTGATTTAGTGGGTGTGGGTCAAACCCAAGTGTTCATATTTCCAACAAGCCTTCTAGACAATGCTGATGCAGCAAGCCCAGGGAGTGGAAGCCAGTAAGTTCTGCCTTGGGGCCTCTGCTCCTCCAGGTAGAAAGAAGTCCTAAAACCATCTGCCTTCCAAGTCCCACCTTCCCCATGGTTCTTAAGCAGGAACATGGAAATCTCCGGTTCAGTTTTATCTGGACTCAAAGGTGTTTCTAATCTCTTGTGGCATCCCTCATTTATTCTCCAAACACAGACAGTCTGCTGTGAACCAAACCTGCACTAGGCCCTGGAACCAAAGGTGAGGAGGACCCATCCATATCCTGAGGAAATTCACAGCGGCTTTTGGCCAGGGCCCTCTTCCTGAATGGGTAGATATACCTGGATGGTCCGGGTATGCAAATGGGGATACAGTCAGGTGGTATCAATAGCGACAGCTAAAAAGCATGTCTGCCTATCCTTAAGCTACTAGAAATAAGGCTTTAGTTTAGAGGGTCCTCTTTTGACCACCATAAGCCTTAGGCTACAGATGGTACGTGATGTCCCCTTTTCTGTGGACCACGACACTCTAGGTGGTGTTTTTCCATCCAGGCAGCTTCCAGAAGAAAAGATTTCTGGGGCAGTGAGCTGATGGGAGATAATTTCTATTCTTCAACCAAGACTTAGTCATCTCCACTCTCCTCCCCAAGGCATGAGGTGGAGACTGAAAAAACAACATCCAAAAAAGAGGTGATTCAATTCCAAAATGAACACTGTAGGCAAGTTGAGACCAGAAACTCCCAGAAAAAAAGGGGATGACTGCCACTGGCCAGGCTCCAACAGGAGGGACTATTTCTGCTTAATTTGAGCCATGAAGCCAAGACCTGTGCTGAGGTCTCAGAAATGCCTTAGTGCCGCCCCGTTGGTGGTATCCATGCACAGCATGCAGGGGACCCGTGGATCCACACCAGAGGGGCATGAGGAAGGGCGCGGAGCTGGCTGGGGCGGACACGGCAGTCTGGCGTCCCATCTCCTGACTGATGTATTTTCTGGGCTGTACAACACTCTCTCCTGGGAGTCACAGGTCCTGTGCCTCAATAAAGCCATGCTTCTTAGTTCCAGATGCTTTTCATTCTCAAAGAACACTCAGGATGACCGGAGATGGCTAAAGAGGGGGGCAGAGAAAGACCAAACTGCCTTTTTGGAGCTGGCCAAAATGGACCAACCCTTCTCCACTTCTCAAACATCCTTGGGTGTATGTTTCGTGATTCTCCTGGTCAGCAGGAGCTGCAGGAAGAGGCCATGAGGCCCTAATATGTGAAGCGCCCGGGGAGACAGCTGGGATTAGCTAGAGTTCCTGTGTGTCCAACACAACTTGGTGATGTCAGAAATGTTCTATACCTGTGCTGTCACACCATCAGCCACCACAGCCACACTAGCTGTGCTGGACGGCAGAGATCGAGACACACAGGTGCCACAGGTGTTCTACTGTCTTTTCTCTCTTTGTCACAAATTGGCTTATTCTTCTCAATTCTTACCTAAATCAGTATCTTCTCATTGTTATCTCCATCATAGGACGCGTGGAAAAGAGACCCAAACAGGTTGGTTTCTTACTTTATGATGTTTATTATGAGATCCTCAAGAGTCATTACAGAGTTTCATGTCTAGCCTTCTCCACATCTCCATAGAGGGCAAAGAGGGTCCAGGAAAGGAAAAATGGAGTTTGGGAAAGCTGGATCGTTTATATATTCCAAAGGAAGAAAACACGCATTCTTTATTCTATTGCTTCAAACACATGTGCCACACAGGTCGTGGGAATGGAAGATACAAACAGAGCAAGCCAGGAAGACTGGGTCTGCATGGCGGGGAGAGCTTCTGCTGCACAGAGGAGGGCCGGCCTCATGACTTCACTGCTGCTTCCAGGGGAAGCTCCTCCGAACTGGTGCAAACAGGTCCAAGGGCAGCACTGCTTCTCATGGGCTGGCACGGCCAGCTGGGCCTGGCTCTCCTGAAGCGTTGCTCTGTCTCCCAAACCTGAGCAGTCCCCATCTGCGTGCACGATGCCGAGGGCACGCACTCTGTCCCTGCGGACCCTCCATGGACAGTGTGCCCGGGAGGAGCCTAGTCTACTACACCAGTATGTCAGCCTACAACAAAGGCCCAAAATGGCACGGTGCTGCGGGTTAAAAAGAACCGTGGCATGTCAAGGACAGGCTACTAAAACACTGTCGGGGCTGGGCACCATCACCCACCCTCATCACCATTAAAAACACAGCAGCAACAAGACTGTGCGTTTTAAACCCCACGGAGGACAGGACACAGGGCTGCTCTCCCCGTGTGTCTGCCTGCAATGCTAGACACTCCTCCCGTCTGTCTCGGATACCCGCGGGGGTGGGGAGTCTCCCTGTCCCCTCCATGGATGTGGTAGGGAGTGACTTCACAAACCCATGTGCTGCTGCCACCTCCTGCAGCGCTCTTGGCGGTCCCCGGGCACCTCGCAAGCGTGCCTGACACCACATCCCTGTCAGTTCCCGACGTGAGCAGTCCTGTGTGTGGCAGAGACCCACCCACCCGCAACAAGCCAGCTGGAGAGAACAACGGCCAGGCCAAGCTGTGAGAGGTAAGCGGGACGCACTGGCTGCAAAGGGAAAGGTGCCCAAGGCACAAAGCTCTCAGCCCACAGACTAAGCCAACCTGCCCTGGGTGGCTGGTGGGTGAACCAGGAGCAGGAGGCCCCTCAGATGTCTAAGAGATACGACAGGCCATCCTTAGGGCCACCGTCGCACCTGGCCCTGATGGACGGAGGATGACCCTCTCCTAAGCCTCTAAGCATAGAGCTCTCAGTCCAAGGAGGATCTATTTACAATATACCTGACAATCAATTATCGGTGTATCCTGGAAACTGAGACCTCCTCTTGCTTCTCATTTTACCTTGTTTAAAATATTAGTTATTCCCGGTGTCGGGAAAATGGGAGACAAAGCTGGGGTAGAGCAGTGAAGGGAGATAAAGGAAGAAAATAAATAGCGAGAAAGAAACGGAGACTAAAAACATAAAGGGATGAGTGGGGAGCCTCCCAGGGAGACAGAGGGAGTGGTGACTATGGAGAAATGACTGTCATCACCTAGAGAGCCAGTGTCCGGCCTGCGCAGTAAGAAGAAACCTAGGACTGCTCTCCTTCCAGACCCCAGGCCAACTGCGCAGGGGGCTCCATGCAAAGTCCTGCATGTGCCTTCACAGAAAACTCTGAATAAACAATCTCAGGGTTATGGACTCTTGAGACACTTTCCTTGATCAGGTGATTGGTGTACAAAGGCAGGACACTGCCCTTCATCACCTCCTCCCATCCAAGCAGGTAGTAAATTCTCTGCAACTGCCTGCAACATAATGGTATATAAGGTATAGCTAATCTCTTTTTTCTATCAAAAAGCTGGTAACACCAGACCACAAGTCTGATAAATTCAGAGATGTGCCAGGGCTCAAGGTAGCCAGTAGTGTCCAAATGGGGAGACACCTGGTGGTGGAAGCAGCCCCTCATTTCTAAGGCCAGTGCTCCTTCCCCTCTCTGGGATAGCTGAACTGTCCATCTGAAGAATTCCTGGCATGCTGGGCTCAGGTGTCAGCTGGGTTTACCTCTTTGGAACAGAAGTAGTGCACGACCACGCCATTGGGGTATCTCGCAAATGCACTGTAGGGAGGGAAAGCCACTCAGGAGTGAGGACCACCTCTAAGAGAAAGCACCTTACCCATATGCGACCCCAGAAGCGGCCCACCCTAACCATGAGGAATGGCCCACCCTGAGGGTCTTCTGGATTTACATAGCCACCATCTCTGTCACATAACCAAACAGAGGATGAGCTCCATGCAGTTTGAAGGCATGGGAATATTTCTTATTAAGTCATCAATGTGCAAAATGGGGCAGATGGAGCAGGACACCGGCCTGAGTCAGCACCAGCTCATGCAGATGTGACAATGCTCATTAGAACAAGTTTCAGGCCAATTCTAACAAAAGACAGAAGTAAGGTCTTTTTGGATTCTTCCACATAAGAAAAAGGACAAAACACCATGCTTTGCAGGAAAGGGGATGGATTAGAATACATGCTTTGAAACACAACGTTGCTGGCTCAGGATTTTACTCAAGTCTTTTTCTTCCTGCAGAGGCACATCCTTAAAAGATAAGAACTTTCTGCCCACATACAACTCACACACACCCACTGGCTACATCACAACGCATAGTTGCCAGAAGGGAAGGGCTTTATAGGCAGAAAATCAAGAGCCCCATGCCATTTCAAGTCTTTAAATCCTCAAGCCCACCCGCAAAACACAACATGGACTGCTCTCTGGAGCCTCTAGAACTAACCATGGCCAAGAGTCAGCAGCCATGCTTTCCCCCTCAGTTAAAGGGCAGAAATGCGTCCCGAGCCTGACCACTATCAAGGCTGAAACTGCATAGCTGTGAAGAAGGCTCACCTGTTCCCGATCTTCTTCTTACACACCATGCACACCTTCTCCTCGGTGATGATGCACTTCACCTGCTGGTGTAAAATCCTCTCTTCCTGGACCTGGGAGAGCAGAGCGACTGGGAGAGAAGCCCCACCTTCCAGCACACAGAACACCAAGCAGAGGCTGGCTGGGTCTCACCTCCCAGCTCCCACAGAGGCCTCTAACTACAACACTTGCAACTAAATGTCAAGTCGGTTATTGTATCGGTTTGAGCTACAGTGTTAAAGCAACACAAAGCTCTGCTTTTGTCTACAGGGCTATGTGGTAACTATCTCTCATACTAAAAAGTATAGCTGCACCTTAGAGTTGGGAAAATTCATACCCTCAGAAATTCCGCATGGAGAAGGTTCTTGAGCACTTGATTGAACCGTTTCTTTTGTGCATTTTCTTCCAAGACCTTTTCCAGAAAGATGCGTATATCATTAATCTGAGTGTTTGCTGGGAGAAGGTTGATGGCCTAGGGACAGGAACAGAGATGGGAACACGGTGAAACAGAACAGGAGTAAGCCTGAGGAAATGTCTGAAGCCACAGAGCTCTCGAATCCCAGTCCACTTCTCTGTCCTCTCCTCTCATTCAATGCTCCCCCAAGTGCCCTCCATCTTCCCGAGAAGAACTCCTGACCTTAGTGGTGTCCAGCTTGCTGTGGTGCAGCTCGAGGACCTGCAGGGCAGCCTGGAGGTTGGCTTGTGGCTCCAGCAGTTCCAGCTTGATTGGTCCCAGGCAGTGAACACTGGGGGGTGACAGGTACATCCGGAGCAGGGACAGATACACCTGTGTCTCAGACAAGTACAAACCACATACGTCAGGCTGGCAGAAAGCCTCCCAGAACCCCCCCCAGCATGACCACATGTAAAAGTAAGAGGGGTTAGTCTGTGGTAATAGCTGACAGGGGGCACTTAAAACTCATCATTTTTCATATTTTAAAAAGATTTTGGTAAAGTCAGTCAATTGCAGATGTTAAAAATTAAGGGCTATTTTTCCTGAGAGACAAAACTCAAATGCCTTACATTTGTTAAGCATTACACTACTGACAAAATGCCAACACTGCAAAATGACTCAAAAAAGATCCCTCCAAGAATTCTGGCTTTGAGGCTGAGGCCCTATCACATTTTGGCAGAGAAGATGAATCCGAGATGAGATGTCATTATTTCCTACTGGTACCAGTAATGCAGGATTTCTCAACCTTAGCACTCAAGATTTGCAGCCGCATAATTCTTTGTTGAATTTTAGCACCCTGTTTAGCAGCAACTCTGGCCTCTACCGCCTAGATTCCAGTTACCCCCATATCCCTAGGCAGGACGATCAAAAGTGTTTCCAGACACTGACAAATCCAAGTGCATTCTAGACGGTGCACGTAAGTGCCCCTTATCACAACCATTAGATGTTCCTTCTCGACAGGCTGATGACATAATTTACCATACAAGCTAGGACTCTTTTGAAAGTAAAGGGGCAGGGACGCTACTTATAATCACGTGGATGACAAGAAGCCAGAAAATATCCCAAGCAAACCAGGGTGTACGGTCACCCTGCCTCTTCCTCAATAAACACATGCAAAACCAATCAGTGATCTTAGCAATTCACACCAGTGTCACCTATGGCCAAACGAGAGAGGGTGAGGTGTACTCTGAGGGACAGTGAAAAGCACACATGCTCCCTGGGGCCAGGGTCACTACTTACATCTTTGTTGCCATCTTTATTTTGGTCATAATGCTTGTGGCAGTACCTGCAAGGAAGAAAGTGGTGAGACAAGGCCGGAGCAGCCATGTCTAGACAGAGGTCATCAATGCTGCCTCCTGAGCAGCCTCCTGATGGCGCCACAATCGGGGGCCAGTACGGGAGGCGGGGGTGAGGGGGGGTGGAGGGGGGTGGCCTTCTTAACTTCTCCCGCCTCTCCTCTCTCTGTGGGGCCAGCTGTTAGACTCCTTGGGTGGTACGTGGCAAGGTCAACGTACTCCTCAGCCATCTTTGTGTCCTTCAGGATGTGGACGTAGATGAAGAGGGCTTGCTCATGCTTCCCCATGCGCCCCAGCAGCAGTGCGCGCTCTTCTAAGAGGCCTGGGAGGAAGAAGCAGCGTTAAGTAGCCATCGCCACACCATGTAAGCACAGGCCAGGGGCTAAGCTGTTAGACAAATGGGTGACAACATTTTTATTACTTGGGATTTTGTCAAGGAGAACAGCTAAAATTTAAAAAAGGGTGGAGGTAGATATTTTAAGAGGTACTTTACCCCATCTGTTTTGTGATCACTTTTAAAATGGGTTAAGAACCCTCACCGGAAGAGACCAAGTGCATGATAAGTAAGCACCGACAATGTGCCAAGCACTCCAGCTAAAGAAAGTTAACACTTGGTCTCTGCTCTTCCGGAGCTTATACATCAGACAAACATGTCTTTTTCAGACAAATTATGCCAGATCACAAACATTGCTAAATAATGATCTTGACCAAGAACATGTACTGATGCAATAAACAGGTTTCAACCTGGCCATCAATTACCAAGTGGTTCACACCCAGAAGAGACTCCTCTCAGTCATGGTACAAAAGTGAGTCTTCAGATGGGACAGAACAGCAGCACTGGCCTGAAACACGTGGTTTTTTCCAGGCCCAAATTTTGGGAAGACTAGGGCACTGGGGAAAAAGGGAAGAGGAGTTTTTGCATTGCCTTCTGCTGAATGGCTTCTGGCCATAAGGCAGACACTCACCATCAAAAGGGAAGTCACAGATGAGCCGGCCTGGATCATAGTAGCCAGAAATTTCCAAGAATATAAGGAGCTTCCGTCGGTATTCTCCCAGCTCACCTTCTTCCTCTCCAGCAGGAACTGGAGTTTTGCCTTTAAAGAAAACCAAACTCAATATGAAAGGATGCTATGGGGCAGCAATGTAGGGTCATCAAGAAAAATGAATGATATCACCACAATAATCAGAAAGGGCCTCTGCAGTGGGTTCCAGTTGGACTTTTCTCAGTTTATGGTCTCTATGTGACCCCAAAACATCAGCTTGAGGTACAAAGAAAAACAAGCTGCACAAACACCCTTGTAGGCAAACCTGTTTCTTATCGGCACAGCTGTCATCTTGCAGACAAACCTGTTCCTTCCCCCACCCACAAGGGTGATGCTCAGAGATGCCCAGATCCAGACAAGGGCCTGAGTCTCCCCTGCTGGATCACTTAGCTTCCCTGGATCCTGAGGAACTTCCCACCATCTGGGCCTGCAGGGAAGAGTGGGGTCTGCTTCCCTATGCCACATGTCACCCTTGGGTCCCCAGGTCACTTCTAAAGCACAGGACCAACTGGCTGCCTATGAGAACTGGTACCTGCAGGGAAGGACAGGAGATACTCCTTCATCAGACCTTGCACCTTCTCACAGTACAGCTGAATTAGGCAGTTGTGGAACTGAGAGCCTGTCTCCTCCCAAACGTGGATGACATGTTCCTGAGGCAAAACACAGGTCAATCTGGTACCCTCTGCACTGTGACCCAGTTCCGTCACCCAGTCTCCCTCACATTTGTAAGGCCCAACAGGTCCCATCCAGATTGATCCCTAATTAAGCAATAGCTCTTTTAAAACCACCAGGAAGTTTTAGAATACAATCTACAAACATCAGAGATTATTTTCTTGATTTGCAATCTAAGCTCCTTTATTAATTTTGTCCCATGATCCTCTAAACTCTCACATCAGCCCACGGAGTTAAGGTTAAACAGCTGCATTCTAGTACTTAAAACCAATGTGGTTGTCCTGTGGTCACTGCTGAGTGGCTGTACAAACGTGGCTTAGAGAAGTTTTTCTTGAGCGTCATTCTTTTATTCCTCTGTACTTTACCTAGATTTAGAAGGAACTCATCAAAAAATTACATTTCCAGCTTCATCTACCAAGATCTCTTTCTTCAGAGGATGCTGCAATCATCTTCCTTACATTCTTACCAATCCCAAGTGACACAAGCCCCAATCCAAATTGCCCAAGAACTAACCCATGTGGTCCTGGATCCCATGTTTAAAGGTTTTTAGTTCAGCCCAAAAAAGATCTTACCAGATAAGGAATAGCCAGACTCTTAAAATTCTCCACCAAGAAGCCAAGCACTCGGTCTCGTGGCAGGGACTCAACCTCTGGGAGATCTTCGGTAAATATCTGTGGGAACAAACCTGAGTTCCAGTGGTGGAACGATCTGTCTGCATTGCCACCAAACACACACACACACACACACACACAGGTGGAGGGGTCAAGTGGACTTCTGAAGGCGGAAGGGTGTGCAAGATGGCACCTGTAGCCAGTGCGACAGCCTAGATGGCAGGTCCCCCAGTGTCTGTGCAAGGCTCTCTGTGCTACATTACACTGCTGTCTCGTATTTCCCAGTCTACTCCTCTGAACACCAGAGAAATTGCATGAATCCTCCCTCCCCCTTCATCTGCCACTGCCCTAACTAGAATCAGGACCAAGCATGGTACTAGATAAACCCAAGACACCCCCGTGACCTACCTTCAGGCCATCCTCTGGGAAGTCTCGCAGCACCCACACTGAGTAGGAAAAAATCAAATGCAGGTTTTCTGTGCCTGGAGGGGAAAGTCAGCAGGTGAAGCCCACCTGCCCATAGGACCGGGAAGGCAGGTGCACAGGTTGCCCCAGAATTTACTTTCCAGGGATAGTTCTGTCCAAGCACCAGTCACCTAGGGCTGCTTGGCCCTACTGGGCTGTCACAGTTCCACCACAGGAGGGCTTTTACCCCAAAGTAAAAACAAAGCTGGGCGAACACAAGAGAGAGAGGGCACTGACCAGCCAGAATCAGAAATGGAGGGAGACTGGGTCCATTGGAACACAATCCTTTCCCACTTCCCTTTGAAAGCTGGACTTACCCAAATGTTGCAGATACTGCACGGTCCTCTCATGGCCTTTCAGAGGGGAGTTTGCTTTCTTGGACTGGTCCACCAGCACCTGCAGAGCTGGCCATGAAGCCCAAAAACAAGGTCATAAGCCTCTTCCAGAAGGTGCGTCCCCATGGGAGAGTTATCACACATCAGTAGGCTTCCCCGATCTACATGTAAGAGACCCTCCCAGATGAGAGGAACCCTCGTCCAGCCACCTTTCTCGTGGAGCCCCTTCTTCTCATACAGGATTATCAGTTCGCTGTACTTGTGCGCCTTCTTCAGCACATGCTCGCTCTCTTCGATGTGGCAGTGATTGTTCTCCAGGCGCAGCAGAGGGGCCACCAGGGCCACGTTCGTCTGCAGATGAAGCAGGACTTCAGCAGAAAGTCCTGCTTCATGGAGGAGCCCCCGCCCCACCTAGCCCAGGCCTGCCTCAGGCTGAAAGGCCAGGGTGTTAACACAAGCAAGAGAAGGCAAACCACCCTTTTTCAGGACTACAGGTAGTGGCTTTTACGGCACCATGCTCGTTCACACAACAGATGTTAATATTCTGGAGGGGAGTGGGGGAAAGAAGGTGATGCATTCAGGAAACACTGCCCCCATCCACCCTGTAGCACTAACCCCAATCTTACCAGAGACCAGCCCAATGCAAATTCCGGGGCAATATCTTGCCTTATCCTCTAAATTCCAAGAAGCTCACAGGTGTCATGAAAAGACCAGGTGGTTCCCATCATCAAAGATTTCACTCTTACTAGTGGCAAGTACCCCAAAGTAGCATTTTCCCAGTTTCAGCAGACTGGGAATTGTTGGTACCCGAATGCCTGGAGGACTCACATGCAGGTAGCACTTGAGCAAGGTGGTGTCGATGATTTGCAACAGCTTCTTCTTGGATTTAATGGTGGGAGTGCCTTCCATAAGCGGGGAGGTGCTAGACTGGTGATCAGAGTCATTCAGCTTCTTTACCAGTTGGCTTCGTTTCTGCGAAGGCCCAAAACTGTAGGGTCAAGGCCAGGACTAAATTGTCCTTATCACCTGAGCTACCAGGTAATTCCAAAGACCTCCAAAACAGTTCACATACCCACCTTGATCTCACATTAGGACATAATTTTCATCAGGGATCAAAACAGATGAATGCCAAGTTGCCACAGATACAGTAACAATTATTGATTGGGTAGTTACTGCACACCAGGCACTACGCCAAGAACTTTATGTTATCCTATTTTAAATCTAAAACAAATGCAAGTATTATTTTCCCCACTTACAAGTGAAGAACCCAAGGCATGGATGCTACATCTCTCACAAGCAGCAGAGGCGAGTTTCAAATTAGGGTCTAATCCTAAAGCCCATGTTCTTCTTCTTCTTCTTGTTTGAATCAACTTTATTGAGGTAGAAGTAACATACAATAAAATGTGTCCTTTAAAAGTATGAGATCCATTCTGACGGACACACACGTGCATGTAACCACGACTCCAATCAAGGAACAGAACATTTCCATCAACCCGGAAAGTTCCCTTGCGTTCTTCTGAAAGGATCCCACCCCTTACACCACTGATCTGATTTCTATCATGAGACATTAGTTTTTCCTATTCTAGAACTTCATATTAACAGAATCATCTGGTTTGTATTATCTTGTGTCTGGCAGTGCCCACAGTCTTATCCGCTCCATCGTCTCTCTGGCATAGTAACAGTGTCAGTTAACTTCACACATTCCAAATCTCAGTAGAGAAGTCCAGGGAAAAGTGTGTACTTGGAGTCTTAATGCAACACAATGGCAACAGAGAGCCTTCCTCAACGCCACGGGCTTAGGAGACGGTCCGCCCTAGGAATGTTTCTCACTTGGCACAGCCGCATGAGCTCTGCAGGGTGCAGACAGAGGCATGTCTGTATGTTCTTTGCATGCTACCAGCCACAGCTGGATAGCCCTGGAGCCCAAGGTCAAGGAAATGCCAAGGCCATGCATGCCTTAAATAGACCCAAAGGACATTTACTCACCCAGAAGCAGGTGGCTTACAATTGCCTAGCAGTAATTCTCAGGGCCTGGCCAGGGGACGCCTTACAGAGGTCTTCAGAATATATAAGGGGAAAACATTTGCTAAGTTCTCTGACTCTGGGTGAGTGCCCAGGAAATTAATAGTAACCCTTTGTGAGAGAAGTTCAGGGTGAAAAGTCTTTAATGGAAACATTAGTTTCAGTGTTTACCTGAAAATTTCACTTACCAATCCATAACAGTAAACTGAAAAATAAACTTAAATCTAAATACTCCCTCTAAAAAAAATCATGTTATAGAAGAATACTTATTGATGGGAAAGAACTTTCTCAGTATACAGCCAGATTTTTAAAAAGTAAGCTAAATTTTAAAAAGTAAGCTATAAAACAACTTTAGTTTGATATCCACTGGCAATGATAATCCAATAAGTAAATTTTTTAAAAACTGAATTCACAAACACATATAGGAACATACCTCAGAGACACTGTGGATTTGGTTCCAGACAGACCGCTTCAATAAAGTGAACATCTCAATAAAGCAAGTCAAATGAATTTATTTCACACTGCATACAACGGTATGGTAGTATTATGTCTAACAAAATAATGTACATATCTTAATTTAAACATACTTTATTGCTAAAAAATGCCAACTATCATCTGAGCTTTCAGTGAGTTGTAATCTTTTTGCTGGTGGAGGGTCCTGCCTCACGTTGATGACTCAGGGTGGGGGTGGCTGTGGCAATTTCTTAAAATAAGACAGTAATGAAATCTGCCACATCAACTGACTCTTCCTTTCAAGAATGATTTCTTGGGGGGCACCTGGGTAGCTCAGTAGGTTAAGCAACCGACTTTGGCTCAGGTCATGATCCCATGGTTTGTGGGTTCGAGCCCCGCGTTGGGCTCCGTGCTGACAGCTCAGAGCCTGGAGCCTGCTTTGGATTCTGTGTCTCCTTCTCTCTCTACCCCTCCCCTGCTCACACTCCGTCTCTCTCTTTCTCTCTCTCAAAAATAAATAAAGACTTTAAAAGAAAAAAGGGAATGGTTCCTTGGGGTGCCTGGGTTGCTTAGTGGGTTAAACATCTGACTTTGACTCAGGTCTTGATCTCGCGGTTCATGAGTTCAAGCCCTGCATCGGGCTCTGTGCTGACAGCCTAGAACCTGGAGCCTGCTTCGGATTCTGTGTCTCCCTCTCTCTCTGCTCCCCTCCCGCTCATGCTCTGTCTCTGTCTCTCAAAAATAAACATTAAAAAAAAAAAAATTAAAAAGACCAATGATCACAGATCATAATTATAAATAATAATGAAAAAGTTTGAAATATTGTGAGAATTACCAAAATGTGACACAGAGACACGGAGTAAATGCTTTTGGAAAAATGGTGCCAACAGACTTGTTCAATGCTGGGTTGGCACAAACCTTTAATTTGTTTAAAAAAAAAAAAAGCATCTGTGAAGCGCAATAAAGAAGATTAGTGTGGCTCTAAAGATCTAGAAGGACAACAATACAATGATTACTTTTCTCTGGGTGGGAGAGTTATCAGTGATTTGCACTTTTGCTTTATATTTTCCTGGGGAAAGCACATATTTTTCCACAAGTATGTATGCTCCAAAAAAGTGTTTCAAAAAAATTATTTTCTATCAACTAAAATTTATTCTTTTTAGTTCCTTTAACACCTTAGCGTAAATTTACCAGAAATCAAGTAAATTTCCTGGTATTAAGATTTGGCAACAAATAGCTCAATGGTATTAATGAACAGGGAGATGAAGGAGAATGAAATGTGTGAGCCCACCGTGATTGCTACAGGATTCATTTACAGAATATGCCTGTGGTTTAGAGAAGGCCCTCACTTCCATGTCATAGAAAAGCAGGTTCTAGAAGTCCCAGGCAAACTCTTCCACACACCTCTGTACTATACCTACCTGTGTCAGGTAGTCAATCAGAGCTAAGTGTGCCTTCTCCAATTCAGCCCCCGAGAGCACAGGCAGTGGGTTAGGGTACTGTAGCTGTTTCCTGTAGTCTGTGGGCAGCAGGTCCGGGTACAGGCCCATCACATGGGTAGGATCTAAACGGAAGGTAAACGTGATTGCCCAGGAAGAATCATGTAGCAATTTAAGGAGCCAATAAAATGAGACTATTATTATGGCAAAATAAGTTCCAGACTGATTTTTTTTGAGGATTTTTTTTTTTTAATCTTTTAAGTAATCTCTACACCCAACATGGAGCTTGAACTCACAACTCTGAGATCAGGAGTCACATGCTCCACCAACTGGAGCCACCCAGGCTCCCCCAAGACGGGCTTTTTTAAAAAAGGAATGACTCCAAGTTTATAACGACTCAATGAGCTATATACACTTACATAATTTGAGCACTATTTATATTTCACCAAACCATCACAAAAATGGCTTGACTCTACATTCCATTCATGGACACATACACATATGCAGAATTCGAACTGAAAATTTATGAGCTCTCTGAAAATGGAGAAAAACTTTTCCAGGAAAAACTGAGAAGGCAATTAAAGTTGAAAAGATCAATGACCGTATCTGTCAAAAAAGGAGTATTACTAAAACAAATGGCCAAACGATAGGCTAGGGCATATATTTGCAGCATATATGGCAAGAGATTATTAAGTTGATTATATAAAACAAATCCACACAAATTGGTAAAAAAAAAAAAAAAAAAAAAAAAAAATTCATTTGATGAACAGGCAAAAGACATGAATATCTGACAAGAAAATAATATAAGTAAGTGGGAAAGCATTTTGTTACGTTAAGAATCAAAACAGTACAGGGAGTCTTGGGGGGTTCAGCTGGTTAAGTTTCTGACTTTGGCTCAGGTCATGATCTCATGGCTCGTAGGTTCAAGGCCCACTGAGCTGTCAGCACAGAGCCTGAAGCCTGCTTCGGATTCTGTGTCTCTCTCTCTCTCTCTGCCCCTCCCTGCTCGTGTTCTGTCTCTCTCTCTCAAAAATAAAAAAACAGTAAAAAAAATTTAATAAAAGAAAACAGTACACACTAAAAACATGTACACATTTTTATATCCATTTAATTAGTAGAAAAAAAATTTATATGATACTACCCAGTGCTTGAAATATTATGAAACTGAATCCTTTTTACACTGTCAAGGCAAAAAATACTGCTACCTCAATAAGGAAAAAAGCACCTGGACCCACTAATCCCACTTCTAGGAGTTCACTCTAACAAAATAGTCTACAAATGGGAGGGGGAAAACACATCTGAATGAACAGGTAATGTTATCATCACTATTTGCAACGATACAATTCTGGAAACAATGTGGAATTTCTTCAGCAGCAGAAATAAGAACGTATTTTTCATTCGACTAAGAGATTCTTATGCAATCATCACAAATTATAATTATGAAGGGCACACAGCAACATGAAAAAACGCTCTAACGATTTTACGTGACAAAAGCTATAAAAGCGTACACCTTTATGATTATAATTACATTAAGACATGGACATGTGGAAAAAGTTTGGATGAGAAGGAGACAAAATGAGAGTCAAGGCTAGATCTGGAGTAAGCTTTGTTTCCTTTAACAACTTAATAATGTTTTGTACTAGCATTACTTTATTTTCATTAAAAAAAAAATTTTTTTTTTTAAAGTTGGAGGAACATGAGAAGGCCAGGTCTCTTCTGTAAGGAGGCGAGCACCATGCAAACAGACCAGAAGAGAAATGCTACACAGCCCTGAACCCTCCAGGACCCATATCATCCCCAAGGAACCTGTGTCTGGCCACAAAATTTCTGCCCAGCTAGGAAGACCGTGTTCCTCAAAATCAGAGAATCATGATAATGTGAGGAAGACACTCATGAGAAGCAGCACCTGAATGGCCGAATGGGACAGTTGACAGTTGTACGTGGTGGCCACACAGAAACACAGTCTGAGGAAAGAAGACGGCTGTTGGGGAGCTGGAAGGAAGGGTGGCCCACAATGTGAGCCTCCATCAGCCTCCTGCACCACAGTGTGTGTCTACAAACAGGGCTCTGATGGTGTCATTGTACTTAAAACCGTGTGCCCAAAGCCAATCACCCAAAGCCTCCAATATGATGTCTGAACTCCCTTGCAGCATTCAAGGTCCTCTGAAATTTGGCCCCAGCTTCTCCTTCTAGTGTGATCTATCCAGCGCCACAAACATCCCACTGAGCTGTGGTTCACAGATCCTCAGACACAACTGTGTCCTCCTGCCACCTGCCTTCCTTTACACTCTCCTTTCCCCTGTATCTTCCAGGGCCCAGGTCACCTCCTCTCTCCCCTCCTCTTGAGACCTCCTGACTCAGTTCTCCACGAGCCTGAAGACCTATTTCACGCTTATTCCAATGTTTTACTGAGCAGTTTTACATGCAACCTCTTTATGGACACACAACATGTCTTATTTATCCGAGAAGCCCAGGACTGAAGGCAGAGCTGGTGCTGACCAGGCTTATCTGATCTGCCTTTGGGCACACGGTTACGTTTGGGCGTTTGGGCAACGGACCTAAATTAAGCCAAAATAGAGTATACAGAAACAAAACAATTTAATACTAACAACAAGCAAACTTTATTTGGCATTTATCCTGTACCATGCACTGTTCTAAGCACTTTACATAATCTTCACAATGCTTTGAGATAAGTATTATTATTCACCCTGCTTTGCAGAGGAGAAAACTGGAACACAGAGAGGTCCGCTAACTTTGCCTGAGGTCAACAGTCAGACTCCAGCGTACCTGCCCCTCACAACCATGTTCTAATGTCTAGAGAGTTTGTAGGTCTCTGAGAACAGGAAGGGCTTTGCAGCACTGCCTTGTGTGACTCTCAAAAGTAACCTACTGTTTAATCCTACTAAGCTCAGGTCAGGGACTTTGCCTAGAACAGCATTCAATAAATACTAGATGACTGAATACACACTTGTTCACTTGAATTACTTTCTGTTTTCTTTCTCTAATGGCAAGGGTAAATCACTGTGGGCAACTGGAAGTCTGTGTTTATGGGTGAGACCAGATGCACAAGATGGGGGCTGGAAATATATAACCTGTGGTCACCCACCAGATCCTGTGAGGCATGAGGATCAATTGACATGAGCACTGGTCTCAGATGTCTAGTATCACTTCTTCTGTGCTTCCCAGTTTCCCTTCCCTCCATGAAGTCCTTATCCCAGGGCCATACCCGCTTGTTACCTGTGCCAAGCTTAGCAAAGACCTGCATGGACTCATCAAAACGCTTCTGGCAGAAGAGGTTGAAGGCATACAAGTTCTTAATGTGATGGATCTGTTGCTGCTTTTCACTGTCGGAATCATCTTTCATTTCCTAGTAAGACAGCAGAATAGGTAAGAGTTCACTCACTCACCAAATATTTATTCAGTATATACTGAATTAGGTATTAGACACACCCTATGAGGTCCACATACCAAAGTGTATAAGACAGCCACATGGCATCTGCCCTCATAGACTGCCCTGATATTCTAACCAAAAGACTGAGAAGAAATCATGTAATTAAAATATAACTGGGTTTCCACAAAATATGTGTGACCCGTATTCCTGAAAATTGTCAAGGTCATGAAAAATAAGGAAAGATTAAGAAACTGTCACAGACCAGAGGTCACTGAAGACATACAACAGCTAAATACAACGTGATTTCTGGACTTGAAACTGGAACAGAAAAAGGGCGTTACGTTAATGGAAAAACTGGTGAAATCTGAGTCAAGTCTAGAGTTTAGTTTAAAAACACAAAAAAATCGAAACCAAAACAAAACAGGGTGAGTAATGACAGAAGCACATGGGAGGGGTATCTAGTCTAGTCTGAGCAGTGGGTCTGAGAAGGACACCAGGAGGAATGTGGACTAAGACATAGGCTGAGCTGGAGTTAGCCAGGGGAGTCTGGGCAGCTGACAGATGGAAGGGAAGAAGAGTGTGTTTTCCCAGCAAAGAGGACAGCACGTGTGCAAGGCCCTAATGTGACAGAGGGAACACAAGCACGCTCAAGGATCAAATTTAACGTAGCTGGCACAGTAGGGACAGGTACTGTTCACAGTAAGAGCTAAATTAATGCAGCTATTTATTATTTTTGTTTCTCCCTTCTAACGCTTCATTCCCCTTATATTCTTTTAAACCCATCTTTAGGTTTAATTTCTTCCTTCAAACTGTCTTTCCATTTTTCCCTTCTTTTCCTTTCCTTGTGCCATCTATTGCCTTGTCTAGACCACCATCACCATGCGGCCACACCTGGTCTAAGCCCTCTTGGGTGCTTTACAGTCTTTCAAAACCTGGCACAGCCTCCTTATCTGGATCATTCCCAGACATTCAAGCATCACCCTCTGCTCCAGTCAGGATGGGCTCCAAACGGTTTCCACACTTGTTTTCACTTCTTCAACTTCCTCAGGCTCTTAGCATTCTCTGTTTCCTCACCTGATTCTGATCTATTCAGAAAGGGTCCAACCTGGGGATGCCGTGTCCAGCCCACAGGGAACTGTCCCTTGGCTAAAATTTTGCTCCATGTTTTGTCAATGGTAAAAACTTTAGTATGTTAATTGTCCTCTGAAAGTTTCATGTAGTTCTTTAATTTCTTTACAGAAAAAATAGGTTCCTCAAGAGCGAAGATGGTATTAACCAACCTTCTTTCATCACAGCACAGGATACCTACTAAGCACAAGTCTAGAAAAGAGAAGGAAAAATGGAAACCCACTTCTACCTTCTCCACTGAAGATTAAACACACAACCTGCAGCAGGAAGATGACTGCAAAGACACAAGACCTTCCTGTGGAGAAAAATAAGATACTAAAAAAGCTATGCGCTGCATCATACCCTTTAAAGTTCAAAAACTAAATACATACTCTAGCACACAGATATATGTAAATGATTAAACAAGAAGCAACTTCTTAAAATTTAATTACAGGGGCGCCTGGCTGGCTCAGTCAGTTAAGCGTCTGACTCTTGGTTTCGGCTCAGGTCATGATCTCACAGTTCGTGAGTTCAAGCCCCACATCCGGTTCTGCGCTAATAGTGCTGAGCCTGCTTTGCAATCTCTCTCTCTTTCTCTCTGCTTCTCCCTGCTCTTGCTCTCTATCTCTCTAAATAAATAAATAAACTTAAAAGGAATTTTTAAATTTAATTCCAGTACAGGGATGCCTGGGTGGCTCAGTCGGCTGAACATCCGACTCTTGATTTCAGCTCAGGTCATGATCTTAGGGTTGTGGGATTGAGCCTCACATTGGGCTCTGCAATGAGTGTGGAGCCTGCTTGGGATTCTTTCTTTCTCCTTCTCTCTCTCTCTCTCTCTCTCTCCCTTGGCCACTCTCCCCACTTGCACTCTCTAAAAATAAAAAAAATAATAAAAAAACATTTAAAATTTACTTCCAGTACAATTAACATAGTATTATATTAGTTTCAGGTGTACAATATAGTGAGTTGACAATTCTATACAATACTCAGTGCTCATCACGATATGTGTACTCTTTTCTTAAAATGTTTATTTATTAGAGAGTACATAGATGCGCACATATGTATGGGAGGGACAGAGAGAATCTCAAGCAGTCTCCATGCTCACACAGGACTCAATCTCATGAACTGTGAGATCATGATGTGAGCCAAAATCAAGAGTCTGATGCTTAACCAACTGAGCCACCCAGGCACCCCAAGATACGTGTACTCTTAATCCCTTTCACTTATTTTCCCTCATCTACCCACCCCTCTGATAACTACCAGTTTGTTCTTTATAGTTAAGAATCTGTTTTTGTGGTTTGTCTCTTTTTTTCTTTGGTCTTTTGCTTCTTAAATTCCACATATAAGTGGAATCATATGGTATTTGTCTTTCTCTGACTTATTTCACTTAGCATTATACTCTCTAGATCCCTCCATGTTGTTGCAAATGGCAAGATTTCATTCTATTTATGGCTGAAAAATATTCCATTGTGTATATATACCACATCTTCTTCATCCACTCATCTATCAATGGACACTTACATTGCTTCCCTATCTTGGCGACTGTAAATAATGCAATAAACACAGGGGTCCATGTATCTTTTAGAATCAGTGTTTTTGTGTTCTTTGAGTAAATTCCAGTAGTTGAATTACTGGATTATATAATAGTTCTATTTTTAATTTTTTGAGGAAACTTCATACTGTTTTCCACAGTAGCTATACCAATTTGCATTCCCACAACAGTGCATGAAGGCTCCAGTTTTTCTCCACATCCTCACCAACACTTGTTGTTTCTTACGTTGTTGATTTTAGCCATTCTGACATTGTATGATGTATCATCTCATTGTGGTTTTAATTTGCATTTCCCTGATGAGAAGTGATGTTGAGCATCTTTTCAAATGTCTGCTGGCCATCTGTATGACTTCTCTGGAGAATGTCTGTTCATGCTTTCTGCCCATTTTTAAATTGGATTATTTTTTGGGTGTTGAGTTATATCAGTTCTTTATATATTTTGGATACTAATCCTTTATCAGGTATGTCATTTGCAAGTATCTTCTTTCATTTAGTAGGTTGTCTTTTAGTTTTGTTGACTGTTTCCTTTGCTGTGCAGAAGCTTTTTATTTTGACGTAGTCCCAATAGTTTGTTTTTGCTTGTTTCCCTTGCCTAAGGAGACATATCTAGAAAAATATTGCTATGATTGATTTCAGAGAAATTACTGCCTGTGTTCTTCTAGGATTTTTATGATTTCAGGTCTCACATTTAGGTCTTTAATCCATTTTGACCTTATTTTTTGTGTATAGTGTAAGAAAGGGGTCCAGTTTCAATCTTCTGCATGCTGTTGCCTAGTTTTTCCACCACCATTTTTTGAAGAGATTGTTTTTTACCCATTGTATATTCTTGCCTCTTTTGTTGAAGAGTAATTGACCATATAATCATGGGTTTATTTCTGGGCTCTCTATTCTGTTCCATTTATCTATGTGTCTGTTTTTTGTGTATTATAGTGCTTTTGTTAATACAGCTTTGTAGCATATCTTGAAATCTAGGATTGTGATACCTCCAGTTTCATTTCTTCCTCTTTTTCAAAATTGCTTTGGCTATTTAGGGTCTTTTGTGGTTCCATACAAATTTTAGAATTGTTTGTTCTAGTTCTGTGGAAAATGCTATTGGTATTTTTATAGAGATTGCATTAAGTCTATAGATTACTTTGGATAGAATGGACATTTTAACATTTGTTCTTCCAGTTAATGAAGATGGAATATCTTTCCATTTGTTTGTGTCACTGTCAATTTCTTTCATCAGTGTTTTACAGTTTTCAGAGTACAGACCTTTCACCTCCTTGGTTAAGTTTATTCCTAGGTATTTTATTATTTTTGGTGCAATTGTAAATGGGATTGTTTTCTTAATTTCTCTTTCCTCTATTTCATTATTAGTGTGTAGAAATGTAACAGATTTCTGTAGATTGATTTTGCATCCTGAAACTTTACTGAATTCATTTATCAATTCAAGCAGTTTCTTGGTGGGATCTTTTGGGTTTTCTATATACAGTATCATGTCATCTGTAAACAGTGATACCTTTACTTCTTCCATACTGATCTGGATGCCTTTATTTCTTTTTGTTGTCTGACTTCTATGGCTGGGACTTCCAGTACTATGTTGAACAAAGCAGTGAGAGTGGACAACCTCACCTTGTTCCTGACCTTAGGGAAAAGGCTCTCAGTTTTTTTCCCCATTAAGGATGATATTAGCTGTGGGTTCTTCATATATGATATTAAGGTACAGTCCCTCTAAACCAATTCTGTTGAGAGTTTTTTATGAATGGATACTGTACTTTGGCAAATGCTTTTTCTGTGTCTACTCAAATGATCATATGGTTATCCTTTCTCTTGATGTGACATAACACGTTGATTAATTTGCAAATATTCAACCACCCTTGCAACCCAGGAAGAAATCCCACTTGATTGTGGTGAATGATTTTTAAAGTACTGTTGGATTCAGTTAGCTGGTATTTTATTGAGAATTTTTACATCTGTGTTCATCAGGGATACTGGCCTGTAGTTCTCTCTCTCTCTCTCTCTCTCTCTTTTTTTGTAGTGTCTTTATCTGGTTGTGGTATCAGGGTAATGGCCTCATAGAATGGATTTGGAAGGTTTCCCTCCTTTTCTGTGTTTTTCAAATAGTTTGAGAAGAATATGTATTAACTCTTCTCTAAATGTTTGGTAGAATTCACCTGTGAAGCCATCTGGTCCTAGACTTTTGTTTTTTGGGAGGTTTTTTGTTTGTTTGCTTTTTAATTTTAGAGAGAGAGTGTGCAAGCAAGTAAGGGAGAGGGGCAGAGTGAGAGAAAGAGGGAGAGAAAAAGGAAATCCTAAGCAGGCTCCACACTCAGCATGGAGCCTGGGGCACGGCTAATCCCACAACCCTGGGATCATGACCTGATCAAGTGTTGGACACGCAACCAACTGAGCCACTCAGGCACCCCGGGAAGTTTTTTGATTACTAATTCAATTTCACTGCTGACAATCAGTCTGTTCAAATTTTCTATTTCTTCTTGATTCAGTCTTAGGAGGTTATATGTTTCTAGGAATTTATCCATTTCTTTTATTTGTCCAATTTGTTGGCATATAATTTTTCATAATTTTCTTATAATCCTTTGCATTTCTGTGTTGTCAATTGTTAATTCTCCTCTTCCTTATTTCATTTATTGGAGTCCTCTCTTTGGCTAATGGTTTATCAATTTGGATGATCTTTTCAAAGAACCAGCTCCTAGTTTCATTGATTTGTTTTATTGTTTTTTAGTTTCTATTTCATTTATTTCTGCTCTAATCTTTATTATTTCCTTCCTACTACTGGTTTGGGATTTTGTTTGTTCTTTTTCTAACTCCTTTATGTGTAAAGTTAGATTGTTTATTTGAGATTTTTCAACAAGAAACACATTTGTAACGGGCGTGATAAATACAAATTTAGGGTAATGGCTATGTCTTGAGGGAAGGTAGAGGGATGGGATGGGGAGGAACATATAGGTTATATAAGTTATTTTTCTTGGGTAAGATGGTGGATTCATGGGTATTATTTTAAAAATGAAAATAAAATAACGGAGGGCAATGCATAGGTGGCGGAAAAAAAAAATTATTAAGATGTTAAATTAAATGCCCTAAGAAAGAAACAATCTTTATGGGATATTAAACATGTCTAACTATTAAGACTGGATTTTTGTTTTAAATCCAGAACATGTATATCCAAGATGAATGTTACTTTTCAAAAGTACCTACCACATGTGACTACAAACATAAATTCCAAAACATGCAACCACTGTTTTCCTTTCAGAAAGAACTGACAAGATACTCTAAAAAGTAAGCTTTTAAAAATATTATCTTCATAAAAATCTCTTTTACTAAATTAGTTTAATGAGTAGGATCGGAATAATCTTTGGTTGTTTCCTAAACTCAAATCTACTCTCTACAGACAATAATCACCACTGGGGATGTTTAAAAGAATAAGACAAATCTCAGAGATCAGTCTCCAAAAGTTGGCAATGAGAGAAACACCAAAATAAGAGCATGGTTACTACTTGGCTATGAACCTCGGCTATGGACAATATCCCATGGAAACATTCAAGGACAGTGGCAGCCATAAAGAGCGCAGCCTTCTCAAATGCAGCAACATGAGGTGGTTTCAGAATACCTGAAGAAGGCCTGCCTATCCAAACACAGGGGAACTACTGTTGAAAGGGATTTTGAGTGGCCCTCCAGTTGTTGCATTTAACCAGACTGCGGTCTTACATTTATAATTGCTACTTTAATACCTGCATTGTCTTTAATTTTTCAAGGCTGTAACGTATCTATTAAATTATTTTATTGTCTTATTAATTCTAGGAGATATTTGGCATTCTTCTACATTTTACAGATAAGCAAACTGAAAATGTGAAATTATTTAGAGTTTATGGCAGCATCAGATCCCAAATCCAAGTCTCCTAACTTTCAGCTCTGTGCTTATTCTACCAGTCTAAACCAAATATAAACATCTAAACCAAAAAAACCTGCTTTGAACAATGAGAAAGGCAGACTCAGATCCATATCTCAGAAACAATACTTACTGCAAGCTGTAGAGCCAGTTCAAACTGCTTGTCCTGGAGAAGCTGTTGGATTTGGGTTGCCATGGGGACAGGAATGAGTCTCCAAACAAAATGATTGCTGGCCACATAGATAATATTTGATCTGGGGGCAGGAATAAGAGTATCAGCAAAAGGGCACAGGCTTTATGATGACATAGGTTAAAGCTTTGCAATATGGCAGCTACAGTAAAAAAAGAAATTCCTTACCCTCCCGAGGTAATGAAGCGGGGCCTTTGCAATTCAATACTCTGGACCAGAAGCCTCGGTTCTAATGTTCGGATCTCCACATATCGAGGCAAAACTGCAATGATGTAGGGAGGCTGGTGCTCTAAACAAGAAAGAACACCTTGAATTGCAGATCTGTTCTATGAACTGCTTCAGTTTCCCATTTCTAAGCTGCACTTAAACAGGATCTCCCAATAGTCCACTAGTCAAATACCAAGTCAGGATCCTACATTGTGATATCCAAAGGGAAAAAATGTTTTTCCAAGTGATGCTAAGAGAAATCTCTTGCACAAGAAGGATGCATCCAGCTTTGCTGACAGTGACCTGATCCCACCCCTACCATCTCCTCCAAAGGACTGGGTGAAAGCTTCACCTGCTCCCTTTCTCACCACTCACAAAATTAAGCCAGAGAAAGGTCAGTGGCAGCTGCCCCTAGCAATGCATCAGAGGGAGAATAAGGTTACATGACCTCTTCTTTCATTCTCTTAGGAAGGGCAGGAGGAAGGTAACTTCTTTTTTCCCTAAAATGAGGCTAACGAAAGAATTCCACATTTCTGGCCAAAGTTATTTCTGCTTAAGATTTTCACAGGGAAAAGATGCACACTCCACCTAATGCTTAATGGTTACAGAGAAGGCAGCTGGATGGCATTCTCAGGGTAGCAGTTTTCTACCACTGATGTGAGGTACCTCGAAAGTAGAGGAGTGGTTGACAAGGGCTGAGGGAGAGAGAAATGGGTTGTCACTTAATAGATATGGAGTTTTAGTTTCGCAAGATGAAAATATTCTGAAATCTGTTGCATGACCATATGAATATATGTAATGACTGAACTGTATGCTTAAAAATGGTTAAGGTGATAGATTTTATGTTATTTTTTATCACAAAACTGAAAATTTTTTAAATGTAAAAAAAATAGTAAGAAATGAACCACTAGATGGCATCATTATCAAAAAGAAATGTAACCTCAAAGAATGTATTTGTAGTTTCTTAGTCTGGCTAACTTCCCATGAATTTATTTTCCTCATTTATTTTCTGATAAAAAGTTTTTCATATTATGTTTGCAATTTACACTCTAAATACAGTAAAATATTTACAGCCAGAAGGGACCTGGCCTAAGTAATACTTCTATCACTTTGAACACCATCACTGTGATTAGGCTGGTATTTTTCATCTTACAAAAAAAAAAATAAAGTAAAATAAATGTGGTTTTGTGTTGGATTTTTTACTTTTCTTTTTTTGCTGGCCTCCTTTTTAAAAGCTAGTACAATTCCCTTTGGTGTTAATGTGTATAAATTTGTAAAATTTCTCTCCTTTAATCTGGTCTAATTTAATGAAAAAGGTAACCTATAATAGAAGCACTCTTATCATTGCCCAGTCTCCTCAACTCTTTGACGATAGAGATGGTCTATATCTGTTTGTATCTTCAAAACTTGGCAGAGTGCCTGGTATACAGCAGATATATAACAAATTGCCAACAATGACAGTGATTCACCTATTCAGCAAGCATTTCCTAAAAGGCTATATGATGTTTCAGGCCCTACTCAAAGTGGATCAAGACATGAGTCCAGGGTTCACAGTGCTCCTACATGAGCACAGAAGACAGCTCAACTGTATCCAGTGAGACAGTGTGGGTACCATGACAGGGAAAGCTGAAAGAGCTTTGGAAGCAACAAGGGGAAGTGACTAATTCTGCCTGCGCATCAGAGAAGACTTCACAGGGGGAAGTGCCACTGAATAGGGCCTTGTCATGTGAGCTGGACAGGGCCAGGCAGAGAAGAAATCAAGAGACAACAGCACGTGTGATGATCACTCAGTGAGGGGGGTTCCACGATGACTGGAGCCTGGGTGAAGTGGTAAAGTTGAGAGCAGAAATATAAATGAAGTTTAAAATGCACACCATCTAAGGAGTTTAGTCTTCCTCTGTCCGGTGGTGATTCTCCCACCCTACCTAGAAAGAATGCCTTCTCCCCACCTCAGTATGTTAAGGCACAGAACTGTTTCTGAGAAACACTGCCAAAGGCAATGGGCGCTAACAAAGGAACTCATACTAGGGAATCAGAAACATCCTTCAAGCGTATTACACACATCTTCATCAGTTCTCCCACAGCTCCTCTTCTGAAGGGAAAACAAGGGCCGCCTAGAATACCACACGAAGCTTCTCGCGCAGCTCTGACCCCCTCAAACTTGTTAATATACATAATCTCGGGCCTTATAAAATATTGTCCTTTTGATTTATCTTCCTTCTGAACCGTTCATCTCTAACCACCACCAAAATACCCTAGAACCTGATGCTTTTATCCAAACATTTACCATTTAGGAATCTACTGTTCTGTGAGACCTTTGCACGGGCCTCTAACCGGCACTATCCTTATTCCTCCCCAATTTGAGCCACCTGTTTTAGCCAGGGCAGTCTCCCTGCCTGGTCCAGTCCAATTGTACTTATGTAATGAAACTTCTTCCTGACAAGTTGAACAATGAACTTCCCCTTTCTCAACTACTGAATCTCAGCTCATCCAATTTAACTGCTCCAATGGTGCCTTATTTTATCTCTTTATCCAAGATGGAATCTTTACCTCCCCAGCTAGAGTCTTTAAAGATGGCATGTCTGTACGCCCCCCTCCACAGTGGTAACTATTTTTAAAATGCTCACTGTTCTGACTGAAAATGAATTGCTGCAAGGGTGGTCACATGCTTCCAGACAATGCCACTGCTGAGAGCCTGAGGCAGGTGTAGGAGCAGAAACCCTTAACATGGAGGGCAGAGACTGACATCTAAATGCAATGTCACCTCCAAGCTACAAAAGCAGAAGCGATAACCACCACATCAAAAACACTTCAATACTGAGTTGCATGTATTACAGGAATAAATAAGGAATTACCACTAATTTCCAAATGTAATCTACCTGGCAGAGGACACAATAAAACCATTAAAAAGAAGGTATAACAAAAAGGACTAAGAAGTAAAAATATACAGCAGTAGACAATCACTTTCTAAAACACACAACTCTGCTCATTTCTCTCCCCCGCAGGGGCAAAACCCAGCTTCCTACAAAAACCAGAATATCCCATTTTTAATGATCTTACAAACTTGTCTACTTATAGGAAGGGGAACTGAGAGTAAATGACACTGTAACCACAGTATGCTGAAGCTATGAAAGGGATTCCATTCTGTGAGGATGGCGCACAACCCCAGCCCACGGTGGAAACAGCAGCTATGGTAGTCTCACCCATGGTCACTGGTATGTCTGTCCAGTTCAAGGCACATTTCTGTGTGCATATCCCCTCCTCATTGAGCACCACGGTGAGATCATCCTGACCCACAGCCACTTTTCCATCTGCCAGAGGTGCAACTAACGGCTCCAGCTGTTTTCCTGTTGGAAAGAGCTCTTTGATGGACCCCTTTCCATCCACCTATAGGAAGACACAAATTGAATCAACCAGCATTCCCTCGCTAGAGGCATGAACACGGCCTGAAAAACCCAAATATAACTCCAAGCCTACAGAAGCCAATAATATTCCTTGCTTGGCATAAGGAAATATTATAGAGTTTGTTATGACAAATTTTGTCATCACAATGACAGAACCCGTTCTCTTTTTCTCTAACACAGAGGCACAAGCATCTGGCCTGGCAACTAACAATGTCAAGTGCTGGCGAGGATGCGGAGTGACTGGGACTCTCACTCGCTGCTGGTGAGAATGCAAAATGGTACAGCCATTTTGTTTGTTGGCTTCTTATAAAGTTAAATAGACACTTACCATACAACCCAGTAATCCCATTCCTTAGGTATTTGCTCAAGAGAAGTAAAAACTTATGTTTACATGAAAACCTGTATGCAAATGTTTATAGCAGCCTTATTCATAGTGGCGAAAAATTGGAAACGTTGTCCTTCAACTGATGAATGAATAAACAAACTATAGTACATCCATACCATGAAATACTACTCAGCCATGAGGAATAAAATGACACGCACAACAATACAGATGGATGTCAAACGCATAATGCCGAGTGAAAGAAGCCATATTCAAAAGGCTACATACGGTAGGATTCCATTTATATGACATTCTGGAAAAGGCAAAACTATAAGAGATGAAGAACAGGTCAGTGATTACTAGAGGCTGGGGCATAGAAGGAGGGGTTGACTTCAGAGGGGCAGCATGACGGCATTTTTTGGGTGATGGAGCTGCTCTGAATCTTGATTATGGTGGTGGCTACACAACTCAAGGCATCTGTTGAAACTCAGAACTATACATCAAAAAGAATGAATTTTACTGTATGTATATAAATGAATAATTTTTTTTTAACGTTTTTTTTTTTTTTTTTTTTTTTTGGGACAGAGAGAGACAGAGCATGAACGGGGGAGGGGCAGAGAGAGAGGGAGACACAGAATCGGAAACAGGCTCCAGGCTCCGAGCCATCAGCCCAGAGCCTGACGCGGGGCTCGAACTCACGGACCGCGAGATCGTGACCTGGCTGAAGTCGGACGCTTAACCGACTGTGCCACCCAGGCGCCCCAATAAATGAATAATTTTTTAATAGCTTGGGTCTAAACCAAGATTTCCCACCCTCAAGACTGTACCCTTGAGAAGATGATGCCAGAATTCAAGACAGTCAGAGGGAGCCCGCTCCAGCTTCAGGCTCTGTATCCCTACCCCTCGTGGACTTCTTTTGAAACCTATATGCCTCACTGTTATTCTGCTAATCAGTCAGCTGGAGAGCAGTGACTCCTCTATGAGTTTGCAACTCTGATGCTGATAAAATGAGGACACTCTAACAACGTAAATGTGGAACAGATATATTAACTAGATAAATAATGAAGAGCTAACATGGTGGGGAGTGGGGAAGTGGGGAGAAGTGAAGATGGAGAGAAAGACTTCTAGAATTGCCAAATCTGGAATATGAGAGGGGTATAAAGCTCAGAAGTTTAGGTTATGCTATGAAATGAACAGTATATCAACCATTTCTACATACAGTATGACTACTGGAGGAAAAAAAAAACAATGTCATGGATATTGATACCACTTAGGAGAAGGAAAAAAAGTTGTAAAACAATGTGTATGACATCTTTGTAAATAGGCAGAAGTTCATATGCCCAAAGATTAACAGTAACTATCTCTGAGTCAATAGATTATGGATGATTTATATTTCCTTTATTTTCCTTATCTATATCTCCTTATTTTTTTATAATAAACACATGTGGCTTTCGAAATTTAAAAAAAGTAAAAATAATTTAAAAAATAAATATACAAAAAGATTTTAGGCAACAGGAAACTCAAGTCTTAAAAATGCTTAATACTAAAGTTAGTTTCTAATTCTTGAGGATTGAAGCCTTAAGATGGCAGTCTATGACAATGCTGTTGGACAGAGGCTAGCAGCCCTTATGATCTGTTCCAATAATTAGATATAAGATATGGATAATTCATGATGCTGCCTAGCTTCAGACATCTATTTGTGGAGATGCTGAGAAGCATAAAATATAACCAAATATACAAACACAAGCCCTGTTATGCCCAAACGCTACTTAAGGCAGTCTCTTGGCCTGTAGTTCAGACGTGCATAATCATGTCCCCCAGGTAAACTAATACATGCAAAATAGTAAGTTTACCCTTATTAGGTAGTAGTCTCTCTTGAAACCCACACAGATAGAATTTTCACACCATGCCATGGACTTGGGCACATCTGGTACACTAAAGTCCCCCTGAGGAAAGAGAGCAAGAGTTCAAATGGAAAGATGTTAAAAGAAACCATGATCTTCCTGTTATTCCATGCCCACTCTGCAAAATGAACCTCACCCTCAACTAAACACAATTCTGTAAACACAAGGCTAGGAAATCATCTGTGATAAAAACTTAAGTCACCCATGAACTGGATGACTAGATGCCTTTGGAAAAGGTGAAAACCCGCTCTGAAATAAACCCATGTGTATAAACACTGCTTCTGAAGGCCAGGAGACTCTTGATGAGTGGGCATGAAGAGGCTCTCAGGTACTTACGGCAGAGCCTTCAGCTGGAGAGAACTCCAAGACTGAGGCCCTGACCTTCAGTATCACTGATCAGGAGTCTTTCAAGCGGTGAATCAACATGGACTTTACCTGCAATTCGTGAAATTCCCTGTCCTTCCAGAAATAGAGCTGCAGCTTCTTTTTCACTGCCACACACATCCGCAACACCTCCTCACCAGTCTCTGTGTGCTGGGAAGAGACACCCAGAGCAAATGAGGATGTGTATACGATGGCTCCACGACTGAGTGACCACTAAATGAGAGACTGCCTACCTTGAAATGGCTACGAATCTGAAAATCCCCTGTAATACAAAGTTACCCTATCAGACAAGCTGGGTGGAAGAACACCATTTTTCTAAAATGTACTTAGAAACAACAGGCTGAGGAGCACTTCCTCCCTGAGGGCTGCCAGTCAAAGGTCCCAACCCCAGCACATCTCTTAAACATTCATAATTCACACGGAAAATCCCAGGGCAGGCCTCCACCTATGCAAACGCTTCCTCTTTTTTTCTTAAATGTTTCTCACTCATGGATGTCAATATCTGCTGGTCAGGGATCAGCATGTGTCAGTGGCACTTTTAATCCTTAAAGGAATAGGGGAAAAGAAAATGTCTAAACATAAAACAAAGCAGTGTCAATGTAGACCACAAATACTAAAAAGCGATCAAGCTGAGTACAGGTGTAAGGCAGATTTTGAATAACGTAAGGAGGATAAATTTGCAAAAATTAGGAGAAATGTCTTTCCTGAATAACAAAAAACACCCTCAAGACAAAGAAGACAATAATATGTTCAGAACAAGGTCAATATAATGTCCTATAGTTATGCCCATGATACTGATGGTACTGTTAAGTTTGGATTTTCCCCATAATGGTTTGTCCATGGCAAATGCTTTTTTTTTTTTTTTAATGTTGATTCATTTTTGAGAGACAGAGACACAGTGCAAGTGGGGGAGGGGCAGAGAGAGAGAGAGAGAGACACAGAATCCAAAGTAGGCTCCAGGCTCTGAGCTGTCAGCACAAATCCGACGCGGGGCCTGAACTCATGAACTGCAAGATCGTGACCTGAGCTGAAGTCGGACCTTAACCCACTGAGCCACCCAGGTGCCCCTCCATGGCCAATGCTTTTATCCTGAGTTCGTTGCCTCCTCTGGTGCTCTAATCAGCACACACACAGGGAACCCAAATGTTTCACCTTCTGACCACATACAAAGGGGAAAATTTCTCTAATACAATCCAAAATCAAACATTTTCTTTGGATCTCTGCTGGGTTTGGATATCCATGTTATTCTTCCCATCTGATGGTAGGAATAATATAGGAAAGAATGTATTTATCAAAATACAATGTCAAAATTCATCTTGCCTAAACTTACCTCAAGGTCACATGTGAACAGTGATGCTCCCTTTGCCTTTGAAACCGTAGTGATTTGTTGAAATGTCAACAGGTCATGGACATAAATGTTATTTTCTGTTTGGAAGGAAGTATAATAACCCTATAAATTATCATAATTCTCCACACACATGAATAACTAACAAACAGAAGAACCGAAGTGAATGTTGGTTGAAGATGTATCTTTCAGTTTCACTAACAATGAGTTATTCTGATCTATTATCAGAATTACACTCCAAAATGTTTAAGAGGTCACTTCTGTTCCTTTAAATTTGGGCTGGCTTGTGTAAGAGAGCTCTTTCACTAGCAAAGCCCTCTTATACTCGGTCTTCCTCAAGTCTGGAAATTTGTGATGCAATACTTGTACAAGAATTGGCTTTCAAAGCTACTTCCATTAGGAGGCCTCAATAAAAGAAAGGAAATCCTCTGTGGACTTTGTACGATCCCATGATGAGGAATTCTTTTCTAGCTGCAAGCAAAATAATTTCACTCAGGCCTCCTATCTAGTTTTACTCATTAAGACATAGTTACTTTAAATGTTCCTCTCTAAACCTAGAAGCTAAGTTTAAAATTATTCTACCATTTGGGCCCTGGGCTGAACAGTACAAACGTGAGGCAAGTTTCTAGTTCTTTGTTGCCAATAAAAGGCCTCACTGGCTGCCTTCAATTGAATCTATGGCTTTCCAAACAAGGCCTGAATAGTCTGGCCTTGATCTGTCTCTCCCCTATCTCTTGTCACTGTGTCACTCTTCACCACACATCCTAAGTCTGGTCAGACTGCAGGACCTCTGCTTAAAATACTCTGCCTACTTCTCCCTTCCTATCAAAATCCTAATCATCCACTAGATGATACTGTCACTCCCATTACTAATATCCACAACATTTTTCATAAATTTCCATTGTAACTTATCACACTGAATCATGATTATTTTCTGTCATTTCAGTCTTCACAATCAGAACATAAACTCAAAGACAGAAACTATGTCTCTTTCAATTTGGTATCCCCAATGCCTAGGGCAGGGCTCAATAAATATCTGCTCAATATCAATAAATATCTGTGATGAATGAACGAACAGCACTCCTTGGAGAACAGAGCTCAAGTTTATGAGAGATGCTGTTGTCTTTAATACTCGTGTACCCTGCTGTGTCTGGTGTGGTACAGGTCAGTTTCACTGACTCTCAAATTAACCATGAAAGAGTTAGTCAGGTCACAGTTTTTATTTTTTGACACATGAAATATAACTACAACCCCTTTTCTTACCTAACAAGCTGACCAGAATCTTAAACTGGGAAACCACATGGATCTGGAAAAGAACAAATCATTAGACTCAATTAAACATTTCTGACAAGGCTTAACAAAACTCCATTTAACTACAGTACTAAAAAGGGACTTGGGGTACAGGGGTGGCTCAGTCAGTTGAGCATCTGACTTCAGCTCAGGTCATGATCTCGCGGTCCATGAGTTCGAGCCCCGCGTCGGGCTCTGGGCTGACAGAGCAGAGCCTGGAGCCTGCTTCTGATTCTGTGTCTCCCTCTCTCTCTGCCCCTCCCCTGCGCATGCTCTGTCTCTCTCACTCTCAAAAATGAATAAATTTTAAGGAAAAAAAAAGGGACTAAAGAGTCTATGCCAATGACAGGAATCTGACTTATATTTATGTGTAATCGCAATTTCTGCTCATTATAGAGGATCTCAGGCACATGACGGATGGACCATGATCTCTGCGTAAGTGGGAGAACAGAGAGCAGAGGATTCAGAGTTATTAAAAATGTTACCGAAGTTCTAGTTGTGACATGGTCCCATAGAAGTCAAATATTCCTGTAGCGACCACCATCACTGCCTACCTGTTGAATCTTTTTGGAGAAGTTTTTATTGGATTTCTCTAGTGTCACTTCAAACCTGTTGCAACCTATGGAAAAGAAACAAACATTCACAGTTCCAAACACAGGGATACACGTAAAACTTAACTATAACAAAAAATGCTGCTCCATACTGCTCTACTACATGAATCTACAAATTCCTAAAAGACTAGAAGCTAGAGATCTACACTAGAGAGCTCTCTTCATTGAGTATAAGAAGTCACTTTCAATTCTAATTTTAGAACAGAGGGTTTCATGCACCTTCACTTGGCATTGACAATCATATGATGGAAGTTCAGTGAAGCTACAAGGTACTTGTGAGTCTGAAGGTCTTATCCTGCAATATAGTACCTCGGCTAAGTGTTTGTAAAAAGTCACAAATATAAGAACCCAAGCAATGAAACCCAGCCCAAAGCATCCTCAGATCTAGACCAGCTAAATCCCAGCAGCTACCCTATGTCCTGCATCACGGGACAGAGCAAACACTCAATACTAACCCCAGAACTAAAGTAATTTAATACATCTACACTTACTGCCACTTTCAGGAGATTCTACATCTGTTGGCACTGCTGCAAAAAGGGAAGTTACATACCACAAAAATATGTCATACTAGCTTTGTGGGAATAACAAAAATATTCAGCCTCAAAAATCACCAAAAAGGCAAGAAGACAATAATTATCATGACAATGACATAACAACAAACTAAGCAAAAACTAGGTGCTGGGTTCTGGGTTTAAAAATTGATGTATATTTTCTAAAACCTCACAACCATTCCAAGAAGTAGGTATTACTGTTCCAATTTCATATGTGAGGCACCTGATAGGTCAAGCAGTTAAGTAGCAGCCAGTGAGAAAGCGCCCAGAAGCAAACTCAGGGCTGACTGGAAAGCCCGTGTGCTGAGCCTACACTCTATCTGTCTCCCAGCTTGTGAAGAGACTATTCAGGCTGCTGACCCCGGACTGCTCCCCACAACTAGTGGGGCCCACACCACCAAAGCTGGTCTTACTTTTTCCACCTGTCCCTCAGCAAAGGAGATGAAGGGACTGTGGAGATTCAAGAGATTCAGAAATGTGCCCTGTATTCTGCCATTATATTTCACAAGAAAAAAAAAAAAACAGCCACTTCACACTTGATACAGAGCTCTATATTTGAAAAGAGTTTTACTTTATTACTTCTAACAATTCTCCTCAAAGGCAGAATTATCTAGGACTGAGGTTCTCAAATTTTTTGGTGTCAAGACTCCTTCACAACCTTAAAAATTATGGAGAATCCCAAAACTTTAATATGGGTTGTAGTTATCAATGTTTACCAGGGTAGAAATTAAGACAGAAATTTTTAGGGGCACCTGGGTGGTTCAGTCAGTTAAGCGTCCGGCTCTTGACTTCAGCTCAGGTCATGATCTCACATTTATGGTTTGAAGCCTCATGTCAGGTTCTGTGGTAGCAGTGTGGGGCCTGCTTGGGATTTTCTCTTCCCCTCTCTCTCTTTCATAAACCCTCTACTTTGACTTTTGGTTTCTCTTCTAACCAGGTGCCTTCCTCTTTTCCTATTTCAAGGGTAGCAGAAGAGTAGCAGAATAAGGTAAAGGGTAGCAGAATAGGCCACCCCAAAATCTGCCACTTTAGTACAGGGATTATTTTGAGCTGAAGGCAATTGAGAAGAAACAGGTACAAGAAAAGCTCTCTGCCCTCCAATTTGCCTAAAAACAGAGCATACATTTACACAGGTGTCCCTCTACCCCCTCTCTACCAAGGACAGGATTTAATTAGTTGGAGACAACACTAGACCCTCAGCGGCCCACAAAGGATACCAGAGCAATCTACTAACAAACCTTACTAACTAGTCCTTTTTCCATTAGTTTCCCATGTGTGTCTTCTAGCAGTTTGCCATCCTAGAAACTCTAAGTCCTTGTCCCTTGCCTTACTGCTTCTTTAAAAATTGTTTGTTGATTTGTTAAGATGCAATATAAGCCCAAATTCCAACCAGCCCTTTCAGCTACCCATCACTAAATGCTTCCATGTGTATGTGTAATACACGTTAATACACTTGTCATTCTTTTGTTAATCTGTCTTTTGTCAGTCCAATTTACATATTCCCACCCAACGAACCTAAAATGGGTAGAGGGAAAAATATTCCCCACCCCACACACCTGAAAGATGCCCTTTTTTCCCATGTTACCCTTGCTTAAGGCTCCAAAGGGAAGTACTATTACCTTAAGCTATTTACTACAGAAAGTCTATCAGGTTGAAAATTATGAAATGTAGTTTTTTCTAATACAGTCAAATAATGAAAGGGGCAGGGATGCCTGGGTGGCTCAGTCAGTTGAGCATTTAACTCTTGATTGTGGCTCAGGTCATGAGCTCACAGTCATGAGATCAAGGCCTCACCTCCCCCTCTACCCCCTCCCCAACCCCCCCACAACTGTGCTGGGTGTGGAGCTTGCTTAAGATTCTTTCTCCCTTTCTATCTGTCCCGCCCCCCCCCCCCCCCACACTCTCACTCACTCTCAAAAACTAAACTAAATTAAACTAAAATAAGACAATTTCATATGGTTCGACATACTTGGGCATTTATAGCAGATTTCTATAGACTCTACAGCTCCAAAGTATATTATCTAAACACATCAATTTTCCATAAAAAGAACATCAAAGTAAAATTATGAAAAGGGAGTGAGGTACTTCTCCCTCAAAGGAAGAAACTCTGACAAAATAAATTTCAAATACTTTTGGTTATTATTCTACATTTTGCTGACAATGTCACATTTGAGAGAGCTTTAGTTTTCAAAGTCCTTGCATCTGACCTCAACAATTTTCTGAGACAGACAGGCAGTTTATAGAAGAGGAAAATGACATTGGGAAGGACCTACTCATAGTCATTTAGCCAAGGAGAAGGAAAGCTGAGCTCAAACCCAGGTCTCCTCTCTTCTAGTCCACCCCTCACAAGTTAATAAAGGTTTTTAAACCAGTGGTTGCTAATTTTGTTTCCTACCCCCACATCACTCACACAAAAATCTTATACCCATCAGTAATACTTATTTCTGACAGGGAGTCACTAAGAAGTAAGGAGGGGAGGAATGTTCAACCCCACCTTTGGGGGTGGGGGGGTGGGGGTGGGGGTAGGGGAATAGAGTCTGAAAAAAACAAAAAACCCTGAAGATTTTCATATGCTTCTCCCCACTTTACCACAGTATTACTCTCAACCCCGATGGTTTTTAATGATCTAGGGATCACTGATTTCACAGTTGTATATTAGCTATCAACATTTTTTGCATGAGTAGTAAGCCATCTCTTTCTCGATTCTGGAGAGCTGCTACTTACCAGCATCTTTCCGGATCCTATAGAGAAGAAGATGTCCTTGTTTGGTGCCAACAAGAAGCCATTCCTCTGCAAGAGAAAAGAATTGTGAGAAAGGTCAATCAGCTTTACCAAAACCCTACTTCTTGAGCTGGGGCTTGTAATGAGAAGTCAAAGGGTCAAGAAAAGGAGTTGCTTTTGATAGCAGGTGTTTTGCAAAACTAAGGAATATTTATATTCAAGAAATGTTTGAGAACCAACCAATCAAAAAAGCATCATTACTAGACTAGACATATCAGGGAATAGAAAATGTCCCTGCCTTCACGGTTTCAAAATTAAACTGACCAAAAATAGGATGAAAATTTATATAATCATAAAATGGGGAGTATAAACATGAAAGTAGGTCTCTAATGTCAGAAACAAAGCTAAAAGGTACCCTTTGGAGGCTTAATGATTTTACCTTAAGGAAAATTAGAAGTGTCACAGAGTATCAACCTTACAGAATTCATTATCTCAAAAGGCGGCCTAGCAGATCAAAACAAACAACTGCAACTCTCACACACTGTTGGCAGCAATATAAACCAGTACAGTCATTTTGGAAAAAAGTCTGGCAGTTCCTCAAAAACTTAAACGTACAGTTACCATGTGACCCAGCAATTCTAACCCTGGGCATATACATGAGAGAAATGAAAACATATGCTCACACAAAAACTTGGACACAAATGTTCAGAGAAGCAGCATCTGTAAAAGCCAAGAGGTAGAAATCACCCAAATGTCCATCGACTGATGAAGGGATAAACAAAATGTGGCAAATCCATACAATGGAATATAAGCCAGCAATCAAAAGGGATGAAGTGCTGACACATGCTACAATAGAAGGGATGAAACTGACATTATGCTAAATGAAAGAAGCCAGACAAAAAAGGCTACACATTTTATGATTCTATTTATATGAAATGTCAAAATAGCCAAATCTGTACAGACAAAAAGATTAGTGGTTGCCTAAGGCTGGTGGGCTTATAGGAAAATGAGGGAGTAAAAACTAAGGGGTATGGGGCTGATAGGATAATAAAAATTGTTCTAAAATGGACTGTGGCCATACTTGTACAACTCTGTGAATGTACTAAAACCCACTTAACACTATAGTTTAAATGGTTGAATTGTATGGTATGTGAATCACATCTCAATAAAGCTCTTATAAGGAAAAAAAAAAAAAAAAAAAAGACAATCTAGGCCAGTGAGTGGTTCTTTGGTATGTATCAAAATTATCTGAGGATTTGTTAAAACACATTGCTGGCCCCTGCCCTCAGTGTCTGAGTCAGCTGGTCTCACAGCAGCCCTGGAAACTTGCATTTCTAACAAGTTCCCAGGTGATGCTAACACTGTTGGTTCAAGGACTGCTTTGGAGACACTAAAATGGTCTATGGGAAAAGTAAAGAGGCTTCAAAAGGGTTTAAATAATTACCCTGACAGATGTATATTAACTCATTAAGGTAAATTAAGCATGTAAAGGTATTTCCTCAGCTTTTTGATGTTGTAACAAACATAAAGGTCATTCATTCCTTTCATAAACTCTCTTGATCCTTTACGAGATAAAATATTGGAAAATGGTACAAAGAGATACTTTATTGAAAATGTATTGTGTTCCAGGAAATGCTAAGCATGTATCATATGTTAACTTCACTAATCCTCATAACTATCCTTTGAGGTACATCCTTCTGATAAAGCCCCATTTTATAGATGAGGAAGTTGAGGCCTAGGGCATAAATAATTTGTCCCGATTCATACATGTAGTAAGATGTGTACGGAAGCATCAGGACGTAACTACATGCTGTGATGTACTTACTAAGGCATCACGTCAAAAGAATGGATTTTGGCCAGAGGTTGTCTGAACGACACCGGTATATTTCTAAAAACAGGTAGGGGTGCCCTGGTGGCTCAGTCGGGTAAGCATCTGATTCTTGATTTCAGCTCAGGTCATGATCTCACGGTTTGTGAGACTGAGTTCCACGGAGGGCTTCCTGCTGACAGCATGGAGCCTGCTTAGGATTCTCTCTCCCCCTCTCTCTGCCCCTCCCCCACTGGTACTCTCTCCCTCTCTTTCAAAATAAATAAATAAAGTTTAAAAAAATTTAAAAACAACAAAAACAGGTCAAAAGCCACATCAGGAACATTTCTCCTGATTGGAGAAATCCTCCTAAGGTTGATGTCCTTAGTCTTCCAGGAAAAGATAATGACTCTGTCTTCTTTTATTTTGTGTCGACACAGGAAGTAGGAGAATGTGTGCCTTTTTTTTTTTTTTTTTTTTTTTTTTGAGAGAGAGAGAGGGAGAGGATGTGCGTGTATGTGCAGGAGAGGGACAAAGAGAATCTTAAGCAGGCTCTATGCCCAGCATGGAGCCCAATGTGGGGCTTGATCTCACAACTGTGAGATCATGACCTGAGCCAAAACCAAGAGTCCAGTACAGTACTGAGCCACCCAGCCTCCCTAACAGTGCATTCTCTCAATGACATAAGAGAAATCAGAAATAACACTAGCTCTAATGGAATGCTGGAGATTTATGTCAGAAGAGAACACAGAAAACAAAAGAATTAAGTTCACAGCGCTTGCTTTGTAAAAGATATTGTGCTCAATACTACTGTATTGAGCAAGTGGTAATCCTAAAGTTGATTTTTAGGACACCCACTGCTATTTCAGTTGTAAATAAAATGAAGTAGAAAAGTTTTTAACTCACTTAAAACATACATAAAAATCTATGACCAAAAGGCCAACATAATATAATGTTCACCTTCCCTTCCCACTCTGCTTCCCAAATCCCTACTGTTTTTCTTTGTGTCTTTGAGCAACCTATCTTTACACCCAGATCTGCAACGTCTATCAATTTCACCTCTGTAAGGTACCTTGCAACAGCCGTATCCCAGGTCTCCAGTAATCCCTGTGATGGCCTCACCGGTCTCCTTATATGTGTCCTTCCATGTTTGCTATAGACAGATAGCAAACCTTAGACAGATCTGTGATACTGTCACACTGGGGCTTAAACCTTCATGAAGCTGCACCACTAACAAATGAAGTCAAACTTGTAAGCATGACATTCAAGAGTCTACTTTCCATTTTTATTGAAATGTTTACTTGCCAATAGATGTTTCTTATCAAATGCCTACTCTACTGGTCATAAAGTGGAATCAGACAAATTCATTGTAAATAAATAAACAAATAAATAAATAAAATTTTTAATTGAGATTTTATTTGGCCCTTTTCACGTTTTCATTTGAAGGTGCTGGAGAAAAATGCATTTATCATACATGCAAAGTATTATAACAGCTTTCCTTTATATAGTAAAAGCAACACACACACACACACACACACACACACACACACTCTCTCTCCTAATACTCAAACTCATAAGGGAAAACAGTGCATCATCCAGATGTGATAATGGCACAGAATCTTGGAAGAGGCTTGATTTGGTTTTGGAAGTCAGTGGGTGCTCAGGTGACCAGAAGACCTGACCCATGTTGGGCCTCCACATTCTATGACATGTCATCTTATAATACAATAATGGATACAAAACAAAGAGAATGAGAAGTCTGCAGAGCAGGCTCAAAATTTGGGTAGACAGTCCCTTCTGAGACCCAATACAGCAAATCAGAGAGTGGGACACACTACATAAACGGTGTATTCTGCGGATAACACATACATAAACAGATGTCAATCAGCCCTAGAAAATTCCTGACAGACTAATCCTGAGCCACAAGTTTGGAGCTTATTCCTCCTGGGAAGTGAGGAAGTGCTGAGCCCTCTTGCTCATAATAACCCTAATGAAGATCTGTCCAACAGTGCAAACCCAGCCCAAGCTCATGCGATATATAATTCCATTCCTGGCCCTATGCTGGCCACTGCAGGGAATACAGAAATGGAAAAGATAGTGGTCATTTTCCTTTTTTGGGGGGTCATGGAGCAAAGAACAGTGTTTCTTAAAGCATAATCCTGATTAGCGATATCAGAACGACTTAAACTTATTACAAATACACATTCCTGAGTGTTGATCTGATTTAGATACAATAAATTCTGCAAGAGTGACCCAAAATCTGCATTTTTGAATTCAATTTTTTAATTATACGACACATTTATGTAGTTTCAATGCTAAAACTGTGGGAAGTCTAGCTTCCATTCTTGTCCACTCTCTCCTGTCTGCTACAGGCAACCATTTTAGTCCTTTTTATCTTTCTATTGTTTCTTTGGAAAATGTAAGAATGACTGCATATACACACATACACACACACACACACACACACACACACACACACACACATTTGCATTTTTCTTTACAGGTTCTGAATATATATTAAAGTTTGGGAACCAGTGTCTAGCATCAGACATGATTTACTGGATATAGGACCTTGGAAAAATTACTTAAATTCTCCGGTTATTCCTCTGCAAAATGCAGTTAATGTTTCATAAAAGCTTAATACAGACTAGTACTCAATAAACAGAAGCTATTACTATTAATATCATCATTCATTCATCAAACATAGGTTTAATGAACACCTATTATGAAGAGCTATTCTAGGAACTATAAAGCAATACACAAAACAAAGTTCCTGCTCTGAAGGAACTTCTATTCTAATATGGAGTGAAAGAGACAATAATATAATATAAAACAGCATTAAGTAGCAATCCATGATAAGAAGAAGGATAAGCCTGAGTAAGAGAATAGCACATTGTCTTTTATATAGCATAGTTGGGGAAAGAAAGTCTTGCTGATTTATGTGGCATTTCACAAGAGACCTGAAGGAAAGGAGGAAGGAGCAATGTAATATTTAGAGCAAGAGAGTTCCAGACAGAGGAAAGAGCAAGTGCAAAAGCCCTGAGGTAGGTACATGCTTTGGGTATTATGGAATAAAGAAGACTGTGTGACTAACAGGACAAAGGAGACGGGGTAAGAGCACAGGAGATGGGGTGGGTGAGGGGAAATAACTAGAGGCCTGATGATGTCAGATGTATGAAGCACAGAAAGGGCTTTGGAACTTATTCTAGTTGTGATAGGAAGCTACTGAAGGGTTCTGAGCACTGGAGAGATGTGATCAGATTAAATTTTCAAGGGATCACTCTACCTCCGTGTGGAGAAGACTGAGAGCAGCACAATAACAAACAACATGGTGATCAGTCAGACAACTACTGCAGTAATCCAAATGAGAGAGGTGGTGCTCTCATCAAAGTAGAAACAGTACAGATGGAGAGAAGTGATTGGACTCTAGACTTATTCTGAAAGTAGGGCACACAAGATTTGCAGATGGACTGGATGCAGCATGTAAGAGAAGTGAAGAATGATTCCAAGGCTTTTGGCCTTAGTAAAATAGGTACATAGAAATGTCATTTGCTGAGATGTGGGATGCAGGGGGACAAAACATGTTTTGGGAGAGTGGAATCAAGAACCGTGGTGGCCATGCTACTAGACGTCCAAATGAAGGTATTGAAAAGTCAGACGGATTCTACAACTCTGGAGTTTAGGGAGAAGTCATCATCAGCATCCTCATCTCCATTTCCCTCATTTCCATTTCCCAAGAGATGGACTATGGTGTCTCTAAGACATCTTCCAGCTCGAATGCTGTCTGGCCCTGCATGATCTGGTTTCTGGAGGTTCCTGGATGAATTTTAGGTAAAAAGGGTAACGACTAGAAATAGTAGTATTTACTGCTGCTCAGGTCAGAAAATAGTTTTGAGTCAAGAGTTGGTAAATAGCCTCTTGTAGCCTAATACCTACTGCAGCGTCCTAGGAGCCCGTCCCCTGCTGGGATCAAGGCAAAGAGCTACCTACCATTTCAAGTTTTAATTTATTTACTCATTTTAAGTAATCTCTGCACCCAATGTAGCACTTCAACTCACGACCCTGAGATCAAGAGTTGCACGCTCTTCTGAGCCACACAGGTGCCCCATCCCTACCATTTCAAAACTTTCTGGAAAGCTCAAGTACAGGGAATCTTTACGGTGACAAAGTGGAGTCGGTGAGAGGCTGAGATACATGTACTACTAGTTCCAGAGAGTATCAGTCAAGGATTCTGACAAGTATGGTAAGCAGCTGCATTCATCCTTTTTAGAAGCATATGTCCTAGGCTGAGTTGGGTACCTCTCTCCCATGTTTCTATATTAGGCAGCATATGCCTCCAGTATCATTTATCTTACATCATAATCCGTTCATATGTCTTTGTTTCTCACTCTGTGTCCTAGGAACACAGGCACTGTTTCCTAATCATCCTTTAAGCCCTGTCTTTAGCAGAGAAACTGGTCCATATACATACATCTAATACATATTTGACGAAAAATTAGGGGAATGTGTCCCTTTGTACAGTGTCAAGTCTTTCATTTTTTACATTTCTTTTCTCCTCTATTTATTTTTTTTAGTGTTTATTTATTTTGAGAGAGAGAGCATGTGCGCACACATGTGTGCAAGATAGGGAGGGGCAGAGAGAGAGAGAGAGAGAGAGAGAGAGAGAGAATCCCAAGCAGGCTCTGCACTATCAGACCCTATGCAGGGCTCAGTCCTATAAACTGCCAGATCATGACCTGAGACAAAATCAAGAGTCTGATGCTTAACCAACTGAGCCACCCAAGCGCCCCTCCTCTGCTTATTTTTAATTTTTACTGAGCATTTAATCACAGAAAATGGAGGGTTTCTTGAGATATCCAGAGGAAGCAAGAGTCTCTCCTTAACCCAAGGGACTAAGACAGCTGTGAAGGTGTGATTTTAAAGCCCAAGGGTGCTAAAGGCAAGACAGTGCAAATTAACATGAAGACCTGTAGTGAAAGCACCTTACTGAAGAGGCTGTAAGGAACTCTGCAAGACTGACTGGGTGGTACTGTCTGTAAATGATCCAGAAGACACCAGCCACCACCAAGATTCCACCAGGCCCATCTTAGGCACCTAGCTCAGTATAAGATCTGATTAAGACTTCTGGGCCACTTTTTTATGGCCTTTGATTTTTAGCACCTGGACATTAACAAGAAAGACTTAAATTACTTGTTTGGTCTTCGGTGGCTGTTATCAGACACAAGCACTCAAAGATAAGAGCATAACGTTCATAACTGAGAGTCAAGGTTTAGACCCCTGAAACCATTTTCATTCTAGAGCATACAGGAGATGCCAGACCCTGTTTTCTGTACTGACCAATCCCAAGAGGATTACACAACTTTTTAATGGGTTAGATTCCATGACAGCCTGGAATGATGCTCTTCTACCCAGTTAGGTAACTTGGGACATTTTGAATACAAGGCAATCAACCACTTGGCTAAACTGAGTTTAGAACAACAACGTGAGCTACCTAGTGACAAGTGACACTGACAACTGACAAGTGAACGATGAGTGATTACTAAGAAAAAAGGCATACGGTATTAATGTATTTAATGCCCCCCCCAAAATAGTGTTGTCTTTCACCTAGAAAACAACAATCATCTGGACAAGTTCAAGCCCCCGATAGGTTGAAAACTCCCCAGTGCTTGCCCCTCCAAACTGAAGACTTCTTGGGAATAGAAATGACCCAAAGCTGAGCACAGTTAATTAGAAAAGTTCAACCTTCAACTCTGTACCGAAAGCAAGGATAAACGTACCGAAAGTCTGGGTCCCTGAGGACTTGCCAAACAGTCCCATTTGACCTCGCTGTCTACAATACTATGCCCTCCCTCATCCCATGCGTCTCGGACAGCGTCCGATCGGAGTCCAAACAGCCAGACTCCTGTCCACATCCCCAGCCTTGTGAAAGGCAGGAACCGCTTCTGCGCTAAACCCGCCTCGGGCCCTCGGCTCACCCCAGGCAGCCAGACAGTCGATCTGCAGAGGCAGCTTTTCCAGGATCGGCACTGGCTCGAAGGCGTCATGCATGGCGGCGAGAAGAGTCGCCGCAGCAGTCTCACCCGAAGTGTGCGGGGACGGGCCAGGTTTGGGCCTGGGCCGGGAACCAGCCCGAAGGAAGGGCCAAGCGGGACGCTGCCCGAGACCCCAGCTACAGGCCGTTTGGCAACACGGCCAACACCGGACTTCCTGCCGGGCTAAGCCCGCCCCTTCCGCAGCAGAAGCCCGCCCCTTCCGCGCAAATTCCTAACGCTCTTTCGAGGAACGCGCCGGCGCTAGGCTTCCCACCTTCACCCTAGACCCAGAACTTGTGTGTCCTGGAGCCTGATTAGCGACGGGGCTTACCTAAAAGGCGGGGGGGGGGGGGGGGCATCTTGGAACTGTCTCAGTGTAGCATGGTGGTGAGTTCGGGCTTTGGCGTCGCTTAGTCGGGATGGAGACCATTTAGGAAATTAGCCTTTGTTTCTTTATCTGCTAAAGGATGGTAGTGTTCCACACTAACTTGGTGTTGTGGACATTAGCAACTCCTGACACACTCTAAACACCCGATAAATGGTGGTTTTTGCATTACCATTATAATCCCAACCACTTCAACTATTTTACCCTTTTTTTTAAAGGTTATTCTAGGCCAGTGGTTCTCAAAATGTGATCCCTAGACTAGTAGTATCAACATCACCTGGAAACTTAGTGGAAATGCAGCCTCAGGCCTCATTCCTGCCCTACTGGATCAGAAATCTGGATGGGGGGGGGGGGGGTGCAGGGGGTCCAGCAGTCTGTGCTTTAGTAAGTCCCCAGAGTGAGTCCATGGACTTTAATGTTTGAAAACTACTGCAAGAATGAGGTGTATCTGGCAACCCCCCCTTCCCCCCACACACAAAGAATATAGCAGGTAGGTCATTAAAGCACTTGAGTTTAAAACATAAGTCTACCATAAGTAAAAAAAAACTGGCCTTGGTCACTTTATTTTTATACAATGTCAGTTTCTTCACTTGTAAATTAGGATTACTGTCCCATCTTTACCAAATGCTGTTTCTGATAATCCAGTGAAATACTTTCAAAGTGTCAGTATTAACACAAAAACTACTAAATAAATCAAGCATTATGGGTGATTTTCACCATAGAAAATGAACACCTTGAAAATATAGAACTGCCAGCTGCTGTCCTCAAAGAAGGCCTGATACCTAGCAGTTTCAGGCCCAAGGACTAAGACCGATATAAACTCTCAGGTAACATGTCAATGTAACAACTATAAATTACTTCTGAACCAGTTCTAAGAAATGATACGCTGTATGTAATCACAGTGCCATAACCCATAAGAGAATGCAGAAAGAATTATCAGGTACAGTCTACAAAATTTGTTACTTTACACTACTGCTTAACACCTTAAGATTTTTTCCCTGGTCTTAAGTCAACATCTAACCACCCTCAAAAAATATTTGACCAACTATCTTGGTGCATTATAACTATTATTCACTTGTTAAGTGTCTCTATGGAAGAACAGCACACAACAGTACCACTAGCCCTTTGCTAATGGATTAACCTGAGAATATAGTCAGTTCTTCATATGTTCCTTAGAGATATCGCCTAGGTGACTTTTTTTTTTAAATCACCACAGCAAAGAGCTATACAGAGATGTTAAATAAATGTAAACACTTCCACTATAGTATGAGTTAGTAAGATTGTGGTCATGTGGTCAATGGCTTCAACAGATAATAAGACAATGTAGAGTAAAAACCATGGAAGGAAAATTCCCACAAGAATTTGGGAGAAAGGATGGTCTTTAGAGAAAGTCTGAAAAAAATGAGGAAAATATATTAATTTTGTTAAAATTTTTTATATTAAAAAGTGGCATGAACTTTCTACGTAAAACAAAAATCTTGGGAAGGCAAAATTGGACAAAACCATTAAAACAAATATAGTGCTTCAAATGAATCCCATCACCTTGTGATGTCTTTTATAAACAGTCTCTAAACCAACACCAGGTATAAGAACAGTCGATCCTAAAGAATGAGCAGCAGTCTAGGGCCTCCACGCTACTTCATGCAGGAAAAACTGTTTCAATTAAGCCAGAAGGACCTGTTTCCTTTGTATTAGCTCCTGCTTCCTAAGCATTACAGTTCCTTTAGCAGGGCACTCATTCACAAGCACTTAGACGGAGTGCCTCTCTGCATCTAGTGCAACACCCAGTGAATGGCATGAAGGCAAACAAAGCACTGCCTAGGACTCCGCAATGCCACCGCCCTTGGAGGCTTACAAAACAGTAGTTAAAAGTTCTGGAGTGTGCACCACATTGCCAGCAATGGGATGTGTCACAATAGCAGATGTCAAGAGTTAAGCTAATATTTCTCTCTAAAGTACATCTGAGATAGAAAAATCTTTAATATACACCATTTGTAAACAAAATTGCACTTGATTTTTTTTTTAAATGATCTGAATCATACTGTAACAGTTTGCTTCTCTCTTACATACTCTTTTGTTTTTGTTTTAAATCATCCATAGAACCATGGCTCCTTAGCTCAGGACTCTTTTTTTCTCAAAATTACCTCTGTAAGATGTAACCTTGGCTTCTCAGGAAATGGAAAGGTAATTGATAATTTCCCCCATCACCTATGTAACTCTCTAAATAAATAAAAATTATAGGCAGTTGCTCCTGGAGATTACATATTATGGCGTTGATGTCATAGTTCTTTAGAAGATGTTAAACTTTTTAGTTTGATAGATTAAACAATTTAAACGTTATAGAAGGTTCAGGAACAACACACATAAGTTGCATAAACATCCATGTCAGGGTGTGGGAGGGAAAGGGGCATCAATGTTGTAAATAAAAACTTGTAGATTTTTCTTGTCCTATGAACTTGTTTTCAGTAAGATGTTCTCCTTGTTCTGACACCTCTCACCAGCTCCAATGCACAAAGGTCAAGGAATAGATCAGGTTTCACTGCCTCCTTTAATTCCATGGAGGAGTGTAGAAGATTGACACAGAAGCTGATCTCTTCCGAGTTACTACCCATCTTCAACTGCACATCTTCCCATTCTTTACTCCATTTTGGACCTTTCAAAGTGTGTGATCATTCGTTCCTAGGGGGAAAAAAAGTCTTTTCTAAGCATATTAATTTTAAATGGTCTACATTCCAAGTATCCTCTATAAAGAGGATGCACACACACATTTCCCACAAGTACTTTTGCTTATGTCCACTAAATATTTAGAAATGGTTCCTATCTATGAAGATTTTGAAACACACAGATGCCTAGGCCCCACCAGAAATCAACTGAATCAAAATTTCTAGGTTTCTGGACACCAAACCACAGATCAAAAGGAACTGTATCTTTCTGAGTCAAATAAGATGATTAAACAAATATTTACTTAAGATTAAGCTTAAACGGGGGCACTTGGGTGGCTCAGTTGGTTGAGCGTCCAGCCCTTGATTTCAGCTCAGGTCATGATCTCACGGTTCTTGAGTTTGAGCCCCGCACTGAGCTCTGTGCTGGCAGTGCAGAGCCTGCTTAAGATTCTCTCTCTCCCTCCCTCTCTCTGCCCCTCCTCCACTTGCTCTCTCTTTCTCTCTCTCAAAATAAATAAATAAACTTTAAATAACTTAAAAAAAAAAAAGATTAAGTTTTAATGAAAATGTGGACCTCCTCTGATTCAAGAATTTAACTTAAAGAAAATGTCAAGGATGTGGGCAAAGATTTAGCCAGAAACATTTCTACTGCAAAACTCAAAATTATAACAAAACAGAATTAAATGTTCAAAAACACAGGACTGTTTAAACAAAATATGGTATATCCTTAAAATGAAAGATTACACATTCACTAAAATTACACTTGAAAAAGTTCTAGAGATCTGTTGTACAACAATGTGCATATAGTTAACACTATGCACCTGACAATAATTAGGATGGCAGATTTTATATATTTTCATAATTTTTCTAAAAATCATGTTAAAAATTAGGTCTGATTAGAAAACAGTATTTATATATGCCGTTTCAATGAAGAAAATTAACGTGTTACCATTAAATTTCCTCTCTTATGTAATTTTTCACCTTAGAGTTAACATTTTTCATTTTGTGTTGTTTCATTTGCTAAAAGCACGTATCACAAATTTATCCTGAACTGTAACAGATGTGTAAATACTTTTTCAATATGATCAATTACATCAGCCAATCTATCCTTTTTATTTTACTCTTAGAACTATTCCTCCTGAAGCTCTCTGGTCTGCTCCATTCTGGACTGGATGCCCTCTAAGACTGTCACCCAGCTACTGGTCTTGGAGTTTCTTACATCATCATCCTGGGAGTTTATCCTTGCCCCTCTGTTGGATCCTTTATTTCCTGAATCCAAAGTCTTTCTCTTTTTAGTTCTCTCAATTTATAAAGAACATTTTCTATTACTTTCCTGAGAAAGCACATATAGAATGTTAATTATTTTATTTTTTGCATGACTGAAAACATCTTTATTTTACCCTCATACCGACAGTTTAGTTGAAAATACAATTCTAGGGGCGCCTGGGTGGCGCAGTCGGTTAAGCGTCCGACTTCAGCCAGGTCACGATCTCGCGGTCCATGAGTTCGAGCCCCGCGTCAGGCTCTGGGCTGATGGCTCAGAGCCTGGAGCCTGTTTCTGATTCTGTGTCTCCCTCTCTCTCTGCCCCTCCCCCGTTCATGCTCTGTCTCTCTCTGTCCCAAAAATAAACGTTGAAAAAAAAAAAAATTATAAAAAAAAAAAAAAAAAAGAAAATACAATTCTAGGTTGAAAATGATTTTCCTCAGGGGCCTAGGTGGCTCAGTTGGTTGAGCGTTCCATTTTGGCTCAGGTCATGATCTCGCAGTTTGTGGGATCAAGCCCCACGTGCTGGCAGCTCAGAGCCTGGAACCTGCTTCAGATTCTGTGTCTCCCCCTCTCTGCCCCTCGCCTCCTCGTGCTCTCTGTCTCTCTCAAAAATAAACAAACATTAAAAAAAAGAAAATAATTTTCCTCAGAATTCGAAGACATTGTTCTATTATCTTCTAGCTTCCAAAACTGAGGCCACAAAATCTAATGCTGTTTTGATTCCTGGTCCTTTAAAACTTGTTTCTCTTGTAATTCATTTAAGTTCTTAGTTCTTGAATAGGTTTTTCACACAGGGAAATATGAACAGATAGGTGAAGTCGATATAACCAAAAGTACTGTAATAAACCTGTAGTGAACTGCCCAACTGGGTTTCACATACTCAGCCTTCTTTGACTGAAACAGAGCAATGGCTGGAGAGCTAAAGTCAAAAGGAAGCCCTGAGGGCAAACTATTAGCAGAAGCCCACAACAGGGAGATCTAGGAACTGCAGAATATACCACAGAAGGCAAAGTGTTACAAAGATAGGTTTAATTCTAAATGGTAGAGTTCTCAATTATTTCAATGCATAGAACTGCTAAGGAATTTGACATTGTATGCCGCATCACACAGCAAGTCAGTGGGAAATGAACAATTTTTCTTAGCAGCCAATCCAACAAAGTAAGTTGGATTCAGGCCAATGCTTTCAAAGGACATTCAAAAATCAAGGGATACTAGAATAACCTAATATTCAGAACAAAAGACCTGTCCTCAAATCTGATCATAAAACTTTGGAAAAGAAATAGGCGACAGGTACAGAAAGGAAACCTTCTTGAATAATATCTGGGTTCTAATATTGGTATTTCTATTCTCATCCTTTTTCAACTATACCAACTACAGTCCTTCAGGCCGTTACTGAGTCAAATAAATAAAATTCCCCTGAACAAAGGACCTATGATTCCCTATTAAATCATGAGACCCACAGTTTATGCACATGATTTGATTACTAACCTCATCTGAATCCAGAAGGGCTGGAAGTGCTCTGCAGAGAGGAAAACACCAAAATGAACAACGTAAAGTCATAAATGTTCATAAAGGAAATTATGAATACAATTTAAAGCCCTTTCAATAATTAAGATCTGCATCTTATTAATGGGCACTTCGGGGGGAAAAAAGCAAATATGAAAACAGAAGAGTTACTGGAATTGTGCAGAGAAAAACCATGTCCTGCACTGTAACAGGGCCAATATTTAATTAAAAATATAGTCATGGAACTAAAAAATCTCAAAAGGATTATCCCAATGATTTTGGGAAGGTGTACAGCTAAATCTTTCTAAGCAGAAATGTCATCTGAACATATAATCCTGATTGTATATCATTCCTTATTTTTAACATCTTTTTAACATTTTTAATATTCTTTAATTTTCCATTAGCATTCGCATTAGCATGTTCTTCAGCTCATTTACTTAATAAAAGTTATACTAACTGAAATAGGATTCTGATGATAACAATTCAAAAACTTACACATCTGTCACAGAAGAAGGAACATTCTCTTCTACCCATTTCAAATCATCTTCCTGCTGGAAACATACAAATACCAGTGGTTACTAAAATGCACCAGATAATACATGTCAAGTAAGGATCTAAAGAGGTCTCAACATTTTTAAACTTAATCTTTTGAGAATTCTGAAGTAGTATATTCACATAACAATTGTGAATTGTGACTGCTAATAATTTAAAAAGTTATAGAGTCAATACTTTAAAAAATCCATGTAAGTGTAATATAAGTATGTAAGTGAAATATAAAATTATGTCTTTAAATGCTTTCTTCTCAATGTTCTAATACCTAAGAGTTTGCTTCCTGTAAGTTTTGCTCCTTAAAAGTGAGATAAATTCTAAAGCCCTTAATGTAGACTGCATGCATAGTTCTAAAAAACAAACAAGAAACTGCTGAATGAAAAAAAATCTTGATCTTTACTACAAATAGCATCTTAGGTTAACAGGGCTATAACTTCCATTGATGAAAACAATTAAATAGAACCATCAGACTAGTCTGAGGTGCCTTTTCAGGACACGGTAACAAACCAACTAGGTTAAAGATAACTAGATCTTAGAATGAGAATCACTTACTGTTTCTGTTTTTAAAAATGTAAATGTAATATATATTAAAAGATGTATAAAGCAAGCTTAATTACAGCATAGATCTAAAAAATCATTAAGGCCTGTATACAATTACTTACTGCTTTGTTTACTTTACTATTTCCATTTGGTTCTTGTTTAGTACTTCTCATTTTCATTCCTTCTGCAGAGGGAAAACAAAGTAGATGGGTTAAGTGTATCAGAGACCAGCAATAATTCAAACATGGATTCAGAACTTTAGGTTTATGGACCCTGATTTATACAACAGCTATTTCTCTACTTTTATGCTAGAAGTTCAAAGCCAAATTTCCAGCTCATCCAGTAAGCAAAGCGTACATTTACTGTGCAATTATTCACTGAATTTATCATGGCTTCACCTTAATATTTATACCCTTACTTTTGATTCCCCCTAACTTCACCACATACCAAATTGAGAAACAATTGTACAACAGTTGTAAAATAATAAACTGTATCAAAGTATCTTGATTTTGATATTCACAAACTGTTATATTTGCTTTACTCTATTTCTAAAAACCAGAAAATAATATTTAAAGCACAAATCAATTTTATCACTACCAAAGCTTTCTTTTAGCATAGGTTCTTTTTGTTCATCTTCTTCCTCTTCCTCAGACAATGGTGAAAAGGCAAACCTGACAACGGAAAGAAACAAATTAGAAAACTACAAGAAATGCTACACTCTCTAGATTTTACAGACCTTATTACTGAAGCTGCAATGAGTCATTCATAAAATTATTTTAGTGAAAACAAAATAATTCCTCCCCTTCAGAAAGCTCTTATTTGCCTTTATTAGCAAGAGAAGCAGGACAGTATCACATTTACAAGTGCAGGCTCAGCCACATACTACCTGGTACTTTAGACAAGTTACTTATTCTCTGTGCCTCAGTTTTCTCATCTGAAATTGGGGATAAGACATTACTCATTGAGGTGTTTTATAAAAAGTAAACAAGTCATTTCAAAAAGTGCTTAGAACAATACCTCACACATGGTAAAGCATTTACAAGCATATATTACCACGAAGAGGAAAGTAAATTCTCATGTAATTTAAAATCTCAGCCTTTCAATTTGTAGTTAAGAGACAAAGTCCTGACCTTGTATGTACCAGGTAATTTAAAATCTCAGGTTCCAAGTGGGGAGTTGAGAAGATGAAGGCTTCATCTGGTATATCTAAGAAATCTTTCCTTTACAACTTCCAAGAGATTCAGCAAAGCAGCTGCTAGACAGATATCTCCTAGAAAGCTTCCACTTTGAACTCACTCTGTACTTACTGTTGTCTCTTATTTTAATTCTACTTTGTTTTTAAATCACCCTTTCATGAATTAAAAAACAAAAACCCCACAGAACTCTTTAAAAGCTAGGAGTAACAGGGAACACCCATAACCTATTAAAGGATAATTAGCAAAAATTAACACTAGATATCAAAGTTAATAATACTTGAAAAGCACTTTTTAAAATTCAGAATAAAATGAGGAGGTCCACTCTCAATGCCTCAATTCAATACTATACAGGAGAGCCTAACTAACACAAGAAACAGTAATGAGGCAGCAGTGTTAGTTGGAAAAGAAAGAGTAACATTGTCATTACTTTCAATAAAAATCAATCTAATGGGGAAATCTAGAAATTATCAGAACAAGACAACATATGAAGGTTGATGGATATGATATATAAAAATCAATAGCATTACAAGGCTCTTAGCTGGCCCAGTCCATAGATAATGCAACTCTTGATCTCAGGGTTGTGAGTTCAAGCCATGTTAGGCATGGAGCCTACTTAAAATTTGGTTCAGGTCATGATTTCACGGTTCTTAGGATTGAGCTCCACATAGGGTTCTGCGCTGACAGCATGGAGCCTGCTTGGGATTCTTCCATCCACCCCTCCTTCCTTCTCCTTCCTTTCTTCCCTTTCTTTCTGTCCTTTCTCTCTCTCTCAAAATAAACATTTCACTCATATATGGAATTTGAGAAACTCAACAGATGAACATAGGGGAAGGGAAGGAAAAATAACATAAACAAAACAAAGAGGAAGGCAAACCATAAGAGACTCTTAAATACAGAGAACAAACTGAGGGTTGCTGGAGGGGGGTGGGTTAAATGGGTGACAGGCATTAAGGAGGGCACTTTGCCGGATGAGCACTGGGTGTCAATATGTAAGAGATGAATGAATCACTGGGTTCTACTCCTGAAGCCAAGACTACACTGTATGTTAACTAACTTGAACGAACGAATGAATATATAAATAAATATTAAAAAATTTAAAACAATCAACAGCATTCCTACATTTTTGCCAAAGCCATATGTATTATTTTAAAAGGGTGCATCCATAAGAGCCATAAAAATTTTTAAATATTTTAACAAAAGTTATGAAACAGGGGGCTAGGTGGCTTAGTCAGTTGAACATCCAAGTCTTGATTTTGGATCTCATCATGATCCTAGAATTGTAAGATTGAGCTCTATACTAGGCTCCACGCTGAGGGTGAGGCTCTCGGGGCGCCTGGGTGACTCAGTCAGTTAAGCATCTGACTCTTGATTTCATCTCAGGTCATGATCTCATGGTTCCTGGGATACAGTCCCACATCACAATCACTGCGGAGCCTGCTTGGGATTCTCTCTCTCCCCCTTCTCTCTACCCTTCCCTTCCCGCCCCCCCTCAAAATCAATAAACTTAAAAAAAAAAAAGTCTCCTCTCTCCTTCTGCCCCCTTCCCTGCTCATGCTCTCTTAAAAAAAAAAAAAAGTTATAAAACATAAAGCACTGAAAAGATTAAAAACAATAGGACATACCATATGCAAGGATGGAAAAAATATATGTAACTTCCCTAATTAACCTATCAATTCAATTAAATTCTAATCAAAATCCGATAAAGGTTTTCCTACAATTAAATAAACTAGTTAAACATTTTATTAAAGAGAAAAGACCCAATGGCAATGGATATTTTCTAAAAAAGAAGATTAAGGGGGAAGACACATATGAAGACTTATCAGTAAACTAAGATAATTTGAGAAAGTGTACTACTGATGTAGGATCAGAGAGAGAGAAAAAAGCAGAATAGAGAACTCACAATTAAACAATTCTTGATGAATAAAAGCACAACTGTGAAATTTTGAAAAAATCATAGAATAACTTTAGACTTCACCTTAAGCCAGGAAAAAATTTCTTAGACAAGACACAAAAAAAATGGGGCACCTGGGTGGTCCAGTCAGTTGAGCATCCGACTCGGCTCAGGTCATGATCTCTACAGTTCATGAGTTTGAGCCCCACACTGGGCTCGCTGCTATCAGCAGAGAGCCAGCTTCAGATCCTCTGTCGCCTTCTCTCTGCCCCTCCCCCGTCTGCACACTCTCTCAAAAATAAACATTAAAAAGAAAAAAACAATGGGAATGCAAGCTGGTGCAGCCACTCTGCAAAACAGTATGGAGGTTCCTCAAAAAACTAAAAATAGAACTACCCTACGACCCAGCAATTGCACTACTAGGCATTTATCCAAGGGATACAGGTGCTCTGTTTCAAAGGGACACATGCACCCCCACATTTATAGCAGCACTATCAACAATAGCCAAAGTATAGAAAGAGCCCAAATGTCCATCGATGGATGAATGGATAAAGAAGATGTGGTATATATATACAATGGAGTATTACTCGGTGATCAAAAAGAATGAAATCTTGCCATTTGCAACTACGTGGATGGAACTGGAGGGTATTATGCTAAGTGAAATCAGTCAGTCAGAGAAAGACAAAAATCATATGACTTCACTCATATGAGGACTTTAAGAGACAAAACAGATGAACATAAGGGAAGGGAAACAAAAATAATATAAAAACAGGGAGGGGGACAAAACAGAAGAGACTCATAAATATGGAGAACAAACTGAGGGTTACGGGAGGGGTTGTGGGAGGAGGGATGGGCTAAATGGGTAAGGGGCACTAAGGAATCTACTCCTGAAATCATGGTTGCACTATATGCTAACTAATTTGGATGCAAATTTAAAAAAATAAAAAATAAAACAAGTTAAAAAAAAGACAAAATATACAATACATAAAGGAAAAAAATAACAAATTTGACTCCATACTTCCAACTTTTTCTATGGCCAAAACACCATTCAATTGTTCAAAGATAAACTAGAAGAAAATATCTGGAATGTTTGGAACAAAATATTGGAATCTAAAACATATAAGGAATTCCTACAAATCAATATAAAAATGATCAATAAGCTGATAAGGAAAAAAAGTCAAAGCTATAAAAAGCTGACTGGCAGAAGAATAATACGACCAGTAAATACATAAAGACATAAAAATTTAGTCTTAAATGCAACTAAAAATACAGTGAATATTCTCATTTACCAGATCTGAAAAAATTAAATAATGGGGAAATAGGAAGGTAGAGGAGAGAGCTCCTCTCACACAATTGTTGGTAGATACATAATTTGAATGCAATCTGATTTTAATACGTGAAAAATTATAATATGCATATCCTTTATCCCAACAATCCCAAGTCTTCTCTATTTTTCTCAATTTTCTTAACTTTTTTTCAAAGAATACAAACATTAAATGCGTAATACGAAAAGACAGGCTATTTTCATGGGATAAAAAGATGTCATTTATCTCACACACACAAAAAAAATGTCACTTATTTTCTTTCTAAACCTTTTACTGGTATGTCTGATTATAAAATTATCCGTTTAGTTATACTGCCTCATCATTTCCTTCTTTGGTGATATGGTTGGGTAATATAAGCTCATAACCATCTAAATATAAATGGGGGTGGGAGGGGGTAGCATACCAAAGATATAGATATTCGCCAAATAAAGATAGCCAGTTTCTAAATAACTGAGATTTGCCAATAGCTGAACAAAGCAAATTCACATACAGACTTTTAATTCCCAAGTCTGTCACATAAGTTTTCATTTTACCCTATTGTTACAAAGTAAGCTGGTCTACTGATCATAAAAATTGTTCTTTCTTTCCCAACACTAGACAGATGAGACCCTCATTACAAGTGTCACAATCTATCTACTTCCCTTCTTTACTCATATACATACATATTACCAGAACATGTCAGAACCGAAAATAACCTTGTATCAATTGATTCAATTCCCTCACATTATATGAAGAGGAAACTAAGGCCCAGAGAAGTGAAGAAAGGCAACATGCCAAAAGTCACAGTGCAAATAGAAGAGTTGGACAGGAACCCACTTCTCTGGATTCCAGACCTAGTGAATATCCTTTCCAATATATGACATGGCCTGGACACTGTCACCCACTGAACTACCCCTAACTGATGACATGGCCATTCAATGGTTAGCAATGTAAATAAGAAGTGTCCAAGAACCTCTGGTTGTTTGCAGATGGTCGCCAGAGAACCATGATGACAAATAGGATCATGGAGAACAGCAACCGCCAGATGGCATCATCCACCCACAGCTCCCGCCAATCCTACCAAAAGGGGGAGAAGCACATTTTTATACATAATCTTAACTCATTTCACAAAGTCCTTAGCAGAGAACAAGAATCATTTATTTATTCGTTCAACTTATACAAACTAAGGCCCTGCTATGTGCTAGGCACTGTGCTAAGCACAGGGAATAAAAAATAAATGAACACTGTTTCTTCCCTGGTAGTGTTTATTGCTAAAGAAAAGGCACCATACTTTGGTGCTTACACTATGTTTCCTATAGCTCTGAGAATCTTTAGGGAAGGACTTTTATACAAGGTAAGAGAAAGTAACGTTATGTTGTTATTTTTTATAGTTTTCATTTTATTTATTTTTACCAGCTTAGCTCTGGCTTCCAAAGAAATGTTTTGCCAGTCTCTGTGCTCAAATCTTAAGTACAGGGCTTCTAGTGAGTAGTGTTATTCACAGGTACTTAATGTTTTGGACTCTGGATTTCTTGTTGAAACTTTTTAGTTAAGGAAAGATTGGGTTATGACAAACTATGACGATCATTTATAACGTTCTCTCTCACTATTGGGATATATAGGCAGTCCTTTCTCCCAATGTCTGCCCAAAAAACCCATAAAACAAATCTATCATACTAAGCACAGTGTTAATATAGAATACTTAGGAGGAGGGAAGGATTCTAACCCTCAAGAGTGGAAACCTAACCCTAATTTCCTAAAAGGTATGAACCTTACCATTGTCATCAACATCATCGTCTGTGTATAGAACAGTACACTATTCACAAATGCATGTGTTTATAACTCACCGACTGACAAGTCACTATCCTGAACTTCATGGTTGTCCAGATGATAAACACAATAGATGCTAACAGGAAATGAAAAACCTGGTCACAGTATGAATATTAGTTTACATCCCTAATTACATTCTCTGAGTCTAGTTAAGTGGAATCCCACACATCCCTAACTCTCAATACATCACAATCATTTTCTCTATTATTTTAACACATTTATTCAATACAAATTTACTTACAACTGCTGTAAGCAAGGCCCACAATTCATACTCTAGCCAATTCTTTCTGTAAAGAATAGTTTTGTTTACCATTTGGCTACTTTAGTCATCCTCAGAATTGGAAAAGAAGGTATTAGAAACATGGCTTTTTCCAGCATTATCAATAATATGATTTTTTTCCTTTTCTTCAGCCTTAGTATAATAATGCTAATTTTTCTTTGGTTGGTCAGATGGAAAAAGAGGTTGATAAAATGACTGCAAGACAAACAGAACTGTTGGTTCCAATTATAGGCCAGACCTCTTTATTCCTGGTACAAAAGCCAAAAGGCCGGCAAATTAGCCTACATGGGCTATAGTCTATGCTAATGGATATGTGTAACGAATATGTTATGCACGTTTAGTGATATATGTAAAGCCAATATAATAGCAATGTACACTAATCTAAAATCTAAATACAATTCTATATTTATTTTAATAAAACCAAATAAGCAAATATTAACATCTTCTAAAAGAAATCTAAATGCTGTATGAGACTAGTGCTCACTTGCCTCAAAAAAAAAAAAAAAAAAAAAAAAAAAAAAAGAGTATCTCAGAAAAACAATGGAGATAGGAGAAAGATATACCAAGAGTTGAAATTATATGTAGTTGATCTTCACTTATTAAAATAAGTGGTTCTAAACTTTTTTTGTACCACAGACCCCTTTGAGAATTTGACAAAAGTGAAAGACAACTTCCCCAAGTGAAATGTACAAAACTTTTTATGTAATTTTAGAGAGCCTACCTATGGACTCTCAGGTTAAGAATCTCTGTTCTAAAAGAACTGCATTTAAACAGCAGGGAGCAAGTCTCCAACTTACCTGCCACAGCCAAGATAAGTGTGTTGGTAAAATGTCGGTACAAAGAGAGTTTTACAATGTTCCTCCGAAGTTTTAACAGCTTCATTGTTTGAGTCAGGCTAATAAATATGTGTTTGCAGGTCAAGGAAATCAACATTCAGAAAAAACAATAAACTAGTAAACTAATTCTTATATTTCTTTGAGAATCTGGGGTCAAACTGACAGAGTTATGGACACCAGGCCTAACAGCTCTCACTCTCAACCTCACAAATACCCCAAGCCTCACCATGATTAATAAGAAAGTCTTCATTTTAAATGAGACTTAAAGAGAACACAAAACCCAGAGAAAATGAGAATGCAAAAGAGAAGAAAAAATAAGAGGAAAAACATAAAGGAGAAATAAAGATAGGAAGAAGCTTTCTAGTGAAACAAGGAAGAAGAACCAAATGAAAGACAAAAGGAAGAAAATGAAATAAAAATGAGTTAACGGGCAAAAAAACGGGATAGCATCCTCTTTCCTCTTTTAAAGTAGTGGCTCTGTTCTCATTGTCCTAGCTAATCCAGTCTAGAGTCACACATTCGTGCCCATAACCTCCCACAGTTTATACTCAGTCCCCTTGTGCCATGTTAAGGAACCTGCCATCAGTTGCCTGAATTATCCTGAATGAAAAGGACCATACAATTACAAACTGGCTGAGAATCCCAGGCAGTTAGGCTCTAAAAGCAACAACCCTCCATTTTCAAGACATTATTCTTAAGTACAAGTTGCTGCATAAAGATAGAGGAGACCTAATGACCAATATAGACGATTACCTGCTCTGATGTTCAACTTTCAGAATGAGGGGCAGATATGAAAGCAAGTGTGTTGGAGCTCACTTCTGCCCTTTAACAGAGCCTTGGCTGCTACCTAATTACCGGGTCATCTTCTTGTATGGTCCAGTCCCTCTCCCCACATCTCTCAATATGCGTGGTAGAGGTTCACAAAGCACACTTGAAAGATACTGACCTAGAAAAGCTTTGGCCTTTTGGGCCCAGGATACTTCAATTTCAAACATTTTTGATATAGGACAATCCCCCCCAAATTCACAAAATTACAACTTTATTTATATTCAGCCTTTTATAACAGTCACAGTCCATCAAGACTATAATATCACACCAATTATATATAGGACCAAATAACACAAAAACCAAAATAAATTTCTAAAAATCCCCAAAAGACAAAAGTCCAAACACCCGAATAATAGGTCAAGTCCCTAATAAACAAATGTTTACTCTTGAAAAGCAAGAAAAGATTATTCAAACACAAGCTTGTTTGTTATCTGCTGGTTGACTTCTCCTGTAAATGAATCAATATTTATCTCAAAGAACGGAAGTCTTCAAACAATCCCAAGTCTACTTTTAAATTAGAGGATTAAAACACTTATCCTGTTATCGTGTATGGGTTAAAATCTGCTAAAATTACTTAGAATTTTTTTTTTTTTAATTTTTTTTTTTCAACGTTTATTTATTTTTGGGACAGAGAGAGACAGAGCATGAACGGGGGAGGGGCAGAGAGAGAGGGAGACACAGAATCGGAAACAGGCTCCAGGCTCCAGGCTCTGAGCCATCAGCCCAGAGCCCGACGCGGGGCTCGAACTCACGGACCGCGAGATCGTGACCTGGCTGAAGTCGGACGCTTAACCGACTGCGCCACCCAGGCGCCCCCCTACTTAGAATTTTAAGAGAGTCAAACAACCTGGGGGCGCCTGGGTGGCTCAGTTGGTTAAGCATCCAACTTCGGCTCAGGTCACAACCTTGCAGCTTGTGGGTTTGAGCCCCTCATCGGGCTCTGTGCTGACAGCTCAGAGCCTGGAGCCTGTTGCAGATTCTGTGTCTCCCTCCCTCTCTCTCTGCCCCTCCCAGTTTATGCTCGGTCTCTCTCTCTCTCTCTCTCAAAAATAAACATTAAAAAAAATTTTGCTTTTAAATAAAAAGGAGTCAAAAAACCTCATATAGTTCCTAAAATCATATTTTAAGAATCAAAATATATACATAATTTTCAAATGATTTAATAATTGCCAGAGGGGCGCCTGGGTGGCGCAGTCGGTTAAGCGTCCGACTTCAGCCAGGTCACGATCTCACGGTCCGTGAGTTCGAGCCCCGCGTCGGGCTCTGGGCTGATGGCTCAGAGCCTGGAGCCTGTTTCCGATTCTGCGTCTCCCTCTCTCTCTGCCCCTCCCCCGTTCATGCTCTGTCTCTCTCTGTCCCAAAAATAAATAAACGTTGAAAAAAAAAAAATAAAAAAATAATAATAATAATAATAATAATTGCCAGAGGCTGAAAGAAATTGCAGGACCAGAGCAGTCAGTGATTCTAACACTAAGAGAGATAACATTAAGCCCAAAATTGAAGTGAAATGCTTATTTTTAAAAAAGCCAGAAGCTTTTATCTTATGCTCAGTCTACAGTCACCAACTCTTACTGCAATTTTTAAAATTAAAAACAAAATAACTGCTTACCTGAACTCTCAGTTCATTAGAATGAAAACACCCTATTCCCAAAGTAAAGAGTAATCAACAAAATCAGTAAAAACCATTTGCAGAAAGATCAATGGAAACCCATCTCCAAGGGGAGAAAATGGACCACCATCAAACAAGCCAATGAGAAGGATATCCACCAGCACAGGGCAGTGTCTAGGAAAGCCAAGGGGATAAAGGCCAAGGAAGCAAGATCAGTCTGGGCCTGCAGACAAAGAAAAAGAGGTGGTGAAAAAGAGATGTCTAGAGAGCACAGAGAAGAAACCAGCACATGATTCTGCATTTACATAATCATCTGGAATGATTTTGCATTCAAACTAAAAGAAAATAAGGAATACTTTGTACCTACAGCATTCTTCCCTTCTGACAAACGATCACATTGAATATACAGCTGTAAGCATTTCACACAAACTGCTGATTACAATGTCAATACAATAAAACATGCTGCTAACTAATAAGAGGCAACCACCACAAAACTCCTAGCATGCTAAGATCCATGTTAAGAAGTGACACACTGAAAAGGTGTGGTGTTACAAGCCGACATTCCATTCTATCTCCTATCATTATGATTTTGGCTACATGTCTAAAAAGACCGTTCACATATTTCAAAGTACTGCAGCATTAATATATTAAGAATTACTAATTTCCTGGGGCGCCTGGGTGGCGCAGTCGGTTAAGTGTCCGACTTCAGCCAGGTCACGATCTCGCAGTCCGTGAGTTTGAGCCCCGCGTCGGGCTCTGGGCTGATGGCTCAGAGCCTGGAGCCTGTTTCCGATTCTGTGTCTCCCTCTCTCTCTGCCCCTCCCCCGTTCATGCTCTGTCTCTCTCTGTCCCAAAAATAAATAAACGTTGAAAAAAAAAAAAAAATTAAAAAAAAAAAAAAAATCCTCCCTCTTTAGGGGGAGAAAGTTAGGGTTGGACTGGCAATAAAAAGTTTAATTCCAGCTTGGAGGCGGTTTTCAACCCTTTTAAAAAAAAAAAAAAAAAAAAGAATTACTAATTTCCAGAATTGTAATATAATGTAAATCTACAAATAAGAGCATACCCCAAAATAAAATGTAAGGCAAATTATCTGTCCCCAAAACTATACTGTTTGTTTCACACATTTATGTATATAAGCTGCTATTTATATAACCCTGATTGCCCAATCATCAGGACATTATTGAAAGGATATCCATAAAATAATACAGGCATCAATTGATGAGAGGGCCAGGTTTCCTATCAGAGCCAAGGGATAAGAAAAAGACTACAGCAGCATAAGAAAGAAAACGAAATAGACAGAGTTAAGATTAAAATTGCTGAAAGTCGAAGGAAATTACATAGAGGACAGTGTGATATGAAAAACAAATATGCATCCATAAAGAGTTTTATTTTACGGGGCAATTTATTGCAAAACTTACAGAGCTCAGTTTTCTTGAGGGCAAAGTCAAATTTACAGTATTTGCCACCATGAATCTAATGGGTTAATGCTGGGAGTAACTTTTAAATAAGTAACTGCTGGAATGACCAAGTTCTTCTTCACATTAATCCACCTCTAACATAAATTTCTTTATCATTTATATCTCAGTGCTTTGGTTCCCTTCCTGGCAAAGGGCATGATTTTATAATCCTCAAGAAGGATGTGAAACATTTAGTTCCATTTTTAGAAAAGCCTTTGAAACTCAAGTGGTGGTTAGCAAAGAGCACTGCCACTTTAAAACAATAAAAAAGATTATGGAGCAAGTACATGATTACCATGTCTGCCCCTTACACAAGAATGAGAGCCCCTGTCTGGGAGGAGGAATAAGTAGCAATATGGGGACAGGAGGGAAAGCATTCATTCCTGGTCACACATTAAACTTACAAAGCTCTTATAGATTAAAAAGAAAATTTGCATTATACATACATTTTGAAAATCAGAATTCTAAGGTGACTTAGAAGAAAAAGCCCACAGACATTTCCAATTCACCCTTTCAAGACAAAAACGATATATATGAACTGACCACAAATACTCAGATTAAGCAGTACTGACCCCAGTAACTCTGAGGACCCCTTCCATTCCAGAGAACAAAAGATAGAGGGCTCCTGCTACCACAACTTTGTGAAGAGTGACTCCAAGTCGAGGCCTAAATAGAAGAAAGCAAAGACAAGAGTTGAATACCAATGCTACAAACTCCAAAATAAGCTAAGTAACAGCAACTCATGTTGATTAATACAGGCCAACAAGTTAGCAGAGATAAGCCAGACATACTTGATGTATCTGAGGAAAAAAAAAAAAAAAAAAAAAAAAAAGGAAGAACAGATAGTCTTAAACCAAGAAAGTGAATACCAGAACTTTAGATCTGGCCCTGGTTACTGCATTTAAAGTTTTAAAAAAAGTCATTTTTATTATAGAGAATTTTCAAACATTCAATAGTATAATGAACCTCTCTATATGTATCATCCAGTCCCAAAAACCACTAACCCATGGCCAATCCTGCTTCATACAAGCCTCATCCACCTCCCATCATCCCATATGATCTTTCAGCGTATTTCTTTTTTTAATCAATAAGGGCTTTTTAAAAACATAACCACAATACCATCTCCAAATCTAAAAATTTTAACAATATAAGCAAATATCCTATTGTAACTCATTAGATAACCTGTACAGTTGTAAGCTCAGAATCCAACAAAATATAAAGTCTTCCAAACAGGTTCTTGAAGGAAGTCTTGAATCCATGACATTCAAAATGCCACCCAATCAGAATCTACATTTAAACAAGATCTCCACGTGATTCATTAGTGCACTGTAAGTGAGATGCATTGCTGTAAATCATGTCTACCTAAGCCTAAGTGATACTTGTGCTTGTATTTTTTTGTTATATGCTAGCAAAGTTCTGTATGGGCAAGGATTTTTCTCCCTACTGTCATATCTTAGAAATCTACTTCCTGGAACATAGGAGGCACTCCAATTAAGTAACTTTACAAATGAAACCCACCCCATTCCCCTTAACCCACTGAAAGCAAAACTCCTTTAAATGAATAAATTAAAAGAACTGAAACTCAAGTGTGCCTGGGTGGCTCAGTTGGTTAAGCGTCCAACTTCAGCTCAGGTCATGATCTCGAGGTTCCTGAGTTCGAGCCCCATGTCGGGCTCTGTGCTCACAGCTCAGAGCCTGGAGCCTGCTTCAGATTCTGTGTCTCTTTTTCTCTCTGCCCCTCCCCTGCCTATACTCTGTCTGTCTCTCAAAAACAAATAAACATTAAAAAGATTTTCTTTTATTAAAATTCATTTATTTAATCTCACTTAAAGCAAGACTACTTGAAATAACTGTCTATACCTGGCTAATTCCAACTCCTCTGCTTCTATTTTCTCTCTTGAATTCACTCCAATCAAGCTTTTATCCTAGCACTTCACCAAAACCGTCTTGTTAAGGTCACTTACACCTCCCATGAAGTTAAACCCAGTGGACTGCTCAACCCTCTTGATACAATCACTCTCTCCTTGAAACAGTCTTCAGGTTTGCTTCTCACCACAATGGTCCTTCTCAACTTCCTCTGGTCTAATTCTATTTCATCTCACTGAATTCTAAAGAATTAAAATTGTTCGAGGTTCAATCCTTTGACCTCTTTTCTATACACACTCACTTCCTTGGTGATCACATCCCAGTCTCATGGCTTTACATAACATCTATATATTGATGACTCCCAAATTCATATCTCTACCCTACTCTCTCCCCTTTATTCCCTTTGGGCATCTAACACCTCCTAATATTCACTCTACTCCAAACTTATTCTATCTAAGGTCTTCCTGAACTCATAAATATCAATTCCACCATTCCTTGCTCACACCGAAACAGCTGGCATCATCCATGATTCCTCTTCTCTTTCACATCACACATTTGATCCATCAGAAAATTCCATTGGCTCCACCTTCAAAATATACACAGAATCTGACCATATCTTAGGATCTCTTCTTCTAAGTGTACATTAGTTCCCTCACCACCTTAAGATCTCTGCTTAATTGTCACTAAGTGAAGCCTTCCTCGGCCACTGTATTTACAGCTGAAAGCTCCACTTCTTGCTTGGCACTCTCTAAATCCTTCCCCTGCTTTATTTGCTCCGTAGCACTTATCACTGAAATAAATATTAAATATTTTATTCATTTATTTTTATCTTTGTCCCCTCCTTCCACAAATGTAAACTCCAAGTCTTTTGTTTACTTGCTATATCCCCAGGGCCTAAAACACTATCTAGTATATAGAAGGCATGCAATAAAATTTTTTGAATAAAAAGTAAATTATTTTCAGACTGTTTTTTCAGACTGAATGACATTCCCATGAAAAACTGTGATTTGCAAAAATATTTTGGAAGATTAGAAGTCACTGCAATTTCACTCTAAAAGTTTGATGTTTTAATTGTCATTCATTATATTGCAGAATTTCCTGCAAATGCTCCTTGAGTTCTAAGAAGTGAAATGAAACACTTTACATTTCCTGGCTTTTATAAATCTACAAAATTTCAGATAACTGTCTTACTGCGGTTCTTACATCAATTCTTTCAGAATTACAATGGGAACCTGAAATACTGATTCAATTTAATCAGCATTTTAATACGTTCTTCCATATAAAAAGTTAATACTTACTTGACTATGCCATATCCAAGGCTGACTATGATGACCAGGGTTCGAGCCAGTGAGCGTTTAACTGCCGATAGCAGCTCTGCAAGGATCAGAGCGCCCTGAACTGTGAGAAAGAAGCAGAAAAGGGTGCTATAATCTAGGTTTGGAAAAAGGGGCGATTCTAGAACCAGAACATAGAGCTAGATCTCTAACAGTCGTCAGAATAAGCATTGGGATTATTCTGTTCAAAGAGAATACCTCTCTTGCAATTTTTACAAGTACACAAGTTGATTTTACTTACCTTGCTCATGTGAACAGCAATCTGGGTGTGCTCAAATTACCTTCCCTCCCCAACCCCACTTCACTAAAACCTCAGGAGAACATCTCACCTACCTGACGGTTTAGAACACTTAGGAACTTTCCCCCATTTTTAAAAACTGAAGAACACACATTGAAAATATATAAACACATTGAATATATACAGTGAAAAGTACAAAATACACAGTTTTCAAATCATTTTCACATCTACTATTTTCACGCCCTTTCAAAGACAGGGGAAACTCTAATTAGTAATCTTACGACAATAATCATTAAAACTTAAATGTCTGGTGAGAAAGAACCAAAACTATCACAAAAAACTTCAGTACAAAACAATTTCTATCATTACCTGTTCACTTTAGTAAACCTACGCACCCTCTTATTTTCCTGATATTACTGTATTTTACCAGTTCTTGGATTTTAACATCTTTGAAATCAAAGTATGTCCTATAATCAATGGTATCTTACTATTAAATTGGCAGTAATTATTTCTTTTTCAGATGCACATAATAATGGTGCCTTAAAAATCAAGGCAATTGAGATTCAATGATGGTAATAATCTTACCCAAAATGGCCACTACTATTGTAACTTGTATATTTCAGTACCATCACTCTTAAATCACTGAACCCGTAAGTTATAAGGCTAAAAACAAGAGTCACGATCATAATGATTATGCTTAAGTTATTCTAGTAATTAAGTAACTAAGAAGTTAAAACCATTAATGACTGCTGATCTGAGTTAAACTGTCACATGTCTTACCTGCCAATCATTCACAAACTGGTGAACATTTTTTGGTTACACACCTGATTCTCCTTTGTATCGAATATTCTGAAATTCTGCATAGAAGACAGCTTTCTCAAGCATTCCCAAGAAGATGACAGCACCAATCCAAAACTGAATTCTCAGGAGATCTCTCCAATAGCAGGCAGACCATGCCAGCCACAGAACACCAAACAGGACATATACGATGCACATCACCATGAAAAACTGTCATCCAAATGGGTAAGAAATAAAAGGGAAAATTAGGGCCAAGAGCCAATCTGGAATCAATACACAGTCTTAAACTATTAAAAAAAAAAAAAAAAAAAATTCTACCCTCTACTTTAAGAATTTATCTCGTTGGAGTTCCATATTAACGTAAAAAAATGATCTCCTCTTGCATATTGAGAGACTACCTAAGGACCTATGAATAAGAGTAACCGCTCTTCTGCATTACAACTGCATTTTCAGCTCACTATGTAAAATTGCATAAATGAAGATAACACTAAAGAGGAAAAAAATATGGCAGGGTTATGATACATCTGAAGGCAATGAAACATAACAAAGTGGGAAAACTATGAAAGGGAAAAGAAGAAAACCATGAACAAAGGAAATCTGAAAATAGAGTAAGGATATTCCCATAGACACAGACACACATGAGGCAGTGTCATCATTTAGTTACTTTAAATGGGATCAGAAACTATAGGGCTGTAAGAAGTGCCCTGCTTTAGATTCTAGAGAGAATGTGAGATGTGAAATTATCTGTGAGGTACTTTCCAATTCTGAAATTCCACAAGTCATCAATCTCCTCATTCTACAGATGAGAAGACAAGGCACAGAGGAATTCACGGACACTCTGAATGTCACAATCCAGTAAGAAGTACAGAACTACAAGCAGTATTTTCTGAACTGTTCAGGAAAAATTCTTTAAAGAATATTGCCACAAAACATGGACAATCTTTCAGGTTAACTCATGTAATGTTAAGGTTAAAGAACGTAAGTTCACTTACAATCATCAATGGATATTCTTCAAGCGTGAGATATTCATACGGACCCTTCACTTCAACAGTCACTGCCAAAACACAGTCCTCAGAATTAATGTAAAGGATGCAGAAATTAAACAAAAACATTGTGCAATATTTGATTGATGAAATTAATGAAAATCTCATTGGGTTATTTAATCATTTCAATTCTGGTGAATATTTATAGAGCACTCTGAAATTCACGAAGTTTTATATTCTCAAGGTTCATGCCGTGTACCACACAAACCTCCACTCTCTGCTCCAGTCAGTATCCTAAGTGGAAAAGCCCTCTGTTCCCATATACACATCCTTTAAAGACTAGAATGAATGTATTTCCTCCACAAAGCCTTCTGTGAGCTGCCCACTGGAACTATAACCCATCTCCTCTAAATTCTAAACACCTTTCATATATACTTTTTCTTATAACACATCACTAATGTGCTTTGAAAAGTACAGGACTTCATTCCTTCATTCTGCTGTCCTCTTTGTCTTCTATCTATCTATATCTAGATTTTCCTATTACTTTATTTTTTTTACCTATTTCAATTTTATGTGACTTTGTGACATTAATGTATCATTTTCAGAAGGTACGTAATAAGTGTTTAATGATAGTAACAAGAATTTAAAGACAGATTTGCCTTACTGAAGCAAAACTATGACTATGTTTTTTACTATGATTATTTTAAAATTATAATTGATAAAACTATTTGGATAAATGTTAGGTATAATTAATAAATAAAAACTGATTTATATGAGAAGTGATATCTATATCCAGAGACAGACTAATAACTGTCTAGTCAATGAAAATTTCCTAGTTTTTATCAAGCAAAAAGGACATACCATTGTTAAAAGTAAACCTGGTCCCCCTCACCAAAAAAAGTAAACTAGGTCCAACACTCATATAAATGAGCATCCCACAATAGCAATAATGAAAGTTTTAAAAAAAATTTTAACATTTATTCATTTTTGAGAGGCAGAGAGAGACAGAGTGTCAGTGGGGGAGAGGTAGAGAGAGGGGGAAACAGAGTATGAAGCAGGCTCCAGGCTCTGAGCTGTCAGCACAGAGCCCAATGTGGGGCTCGAACTCACAGACCACAAGATCATGACCTGAGCTAAAGTCAGACGTCTAACTGACTGAGCCACCCAGGCTCATAAATCATAAAAATTTTAAGCAGACTGGTTATTAAATCTATACCTTCTTAACTTAATAGAAGAGAAAATAAAATAATTATTTATTATTTATTACACCCTTTGTTTACTCCATGCTAGGGGTCAGCAAAGTACAGCACATGACCCAAATGTGGTTATGCACTTTTTATAAATAAAAGTTTTATTGGAAAACAGCCACATCCACTTACTTACGTATTATCTAAGGTTGCATTTACACAACAATGGCAGAGTTGGGTAGCTGCAGTAGAGAGAACATTTACTCTTTGGCCCTTTAAGAAAATTTGGCTACCCCTTGCTCTATGCCACAACATAAAATAACATTTATTGAGCACTTACTATGTGACACACACTACAGAAAACAGGAGATAAAAAGATACATAAGATGTTTCCTGCTAGAAGGGACAGTAGGAAAGCAATATAGAGAACTATCCCTCTGAGCCAGTCCTTAAAGGATGAATGTGTATTTCCCAGGTCAAAATAAAAGGCCATCTGGGACGAGGAAACAACATGAACAAGGACAGGCGTGAAAATGCATGATATATATTTAAAGAACATGTAGTCTGAGGCTGCACATAGTACCATATAGTAGCATTTTGAAAAGAAAGCAGCAAAAGGTAAACTGGGACAAGGTGCAGAGTTTTATAAGCCTTCCTGCAGAATGTAAACATTTTACAGGTGATGGGGAAACATCAAGGATTTAATGAAGGGAAAAAAGATGGTAACACTGTTTTCGAAAATTCTAGGAATTTCACACGGTGTAGTTAAGTCCATGCTTCAATGTGTCTTCCTCCTAGCTCCAAACAATAGATGAATAAAACAAAACGAGGACATAAGCTCGAAAACAAGATAAATACCTCCAAATATCAAAACTGAACAAAAACTTAGAACAGTATATAAGGCTGAAGCTATGGTCATGTTTGACTCTGGGCCCAAAAAGCAAGCTACGGCAGTTGGGCTCGAACTTGGGAACAGCGAGATCATGACCTGAGCCGAAGTTGGACACTCAACCAGCTGAGCCACCCAGGCGCCCCTCCATTCTTTTCAAAGAAAGAAGGCTGAAAGTTGGCAACTGCTGCCTTAGACTACAACTTACTAGAAAGCTGTGGGCCTAGAAATACAGGAAGATACACATATGTCTTAGGCCCAGAAACTGTGCCAGGCCAGCTGCTGGCTTACCTAGATGCTATACCCCATATAACTATGGAGCATAAGAGCCACCTCTGGATTGGGAATTAAAAGCATTCAACCCAAGAATCTATAAAAAACTAAAATTTTAAATTAAGTCAAACAAAAGAAATAACGAAATAGCAAATACCAATAGTTTGTTGGTTTGTTGTATAGTAAAATACAATTCTACAAAGATTTAAAAAGTTAAAAAAGGAGACACAAAGACAATAATAAGAGTGAAAAGAGAGGGTGCCTAGGTGGCTCAGGTGGCTATGCATCTGACTGTTGGTTTTGGCTCAGGTCATGATCTCATGGTTCATGAGTTTGAGCCCTGCATCAGGCTCTGCTGACAGTACAGAGCATGCTTGACCCTCTTTCTCTCTCCCTCTCTCTGCCACTCCCCCACTTGCACACTCTTTCTCTTTCAAAGTAAATAAAAACTTAAAAGAAAAAAAAAGAATGAAAAAAGCTACAGATACTTATTTTTTTGCAAAGAAATACTATTAATAACTTCATGCCAATACAGTTGAAAACTTGAAAGATATGGACAATTTCTCAAAAATGACACTGATTCAAGAAAAAATAGAATCACTAAAAAAACAACATATTATTAAAGAAAATTAATCAGATGTTTAAAATCTCTATGGAGGAAGGGAAAAAAAGAACATTCGGCCAAAACACTATCATAAGTTAAGTTCTACAAAACATTCAAAAACTGGATAATCCTACCCTTACAAAAACTATTCCATAGAATTTAATACAGGGGACATTCTCCAACTCATTGTATTAGACTAGCATAACCTCGATGCTAAAACCCATAGATGACAGTATGAGAAAACAAAATTATAGGGGCACCTGGATGGCTCAGTCGGATAAGCGTCCGACTTCAGCCTGGGTCATGATCTCACGGTTTGTGAGTTTGAGCCCTGCATCGGGCCCTGTGCTCTCCATGCAAAGCCTGCTTCAGAGCCTCTGTCCCTTTCTCTCTCTGCCCTTCTCCTGCTTGCTCTCTCAAAAATAAATAAAACATTTTAATAAAAAAAATGTCATAAAAAAAAAAGAAAAAAGAAAAGAAAATTATAGGCCAATCCTACTATGAACATAGACCAAAAATTACAAATAAAATTCTGGAAAACAGAAGCCAGCTGTGTGTGTGTGTGTGTGAAGGCCAAATACTGGCATCTCAGAAATTCAAGAATGCTTTAACATTAGAAAATCAATTAATATAATGTATTACATTAAGAGATTAAGTGGGGAAATTCTACATGATCAGTTAAATCAACACAATCAAAACAGCTGATAAAGCTGACCATTCCTCATACTAAAAAAAAAAGGGCAGAAAAAAATACACTTAGTAAACGAGGAAAAGAAACATCCTTAACCAAACACAGAATATTTTGAAAAGTCTACAATAAGCGTAATTGTGAAATGTGCTAATATTGCCATTAAAGTCAAGAGCAAGAGAAGTATGGTCATTATCACTGTTCCTATTCAATATTCTACTTGAGAAAGGAGGGGTGGAAAGAAAACTATAAAGAAGGAGGAAGCAAAAAAAAAAAAAAAAAAGAAGAAGAAAAAGAACTACAGAAAATAAGACCGGTTAGTAAATGACCACAAAATTCCAAGTAAGGAATGGTGACCCATGAACTGGGTTAGTAAGATTAGAAAAAACACTAAGTAAAACTGAGACATTAAAAAATTACCAAACTCAATCAATTCAAAAATTTCCAAGTTTTGAGTTGGTAATCAAGTTTTGCCAAGTCTATTTTCAGGATACTGAAAAGATAACACCAATTAAAAAATCTAAAAATAGGAAGATCAAAAGAAGGAAAATGAAGAAAGTACAAGCAAAGTACCTAAGACTGTCTGATACACAATAAACATTCTTAATTATTCCATCCCTTAAAGCAATTTTACACTACCCATTACATATGACACAACTAGATAATACGAATGGTAAAGAGGAACAAAATGTACTTACTGGTAAAAAGACTATTAAGTGAAGTTTCTTTTGAGGATTCCTTTGAGGATGAAATGCCAACATGTACAATAAAAATGTATGGTGCATCTTGCCAGGTTTTCAGTGGATCGTGCATTGCCTGGAGAGAGAAAAAAATAAAGGACATCATACCTACAACTATTAAAACCTAAGAACACATGTTAATATGAAAATCTTGTTCCAGAATGTGCCCAGGAATATGGCTGAGTTCTTCATTTCCATTCATTAAAATAGTGGTAGGCACAATAAAACAAACAGGTTTATAGTACATACAATAAAGTTAGACTATAAGTTACTAAAAGACAGGACATGTTATAGCTTTATGCACAAAAATCACATACTTAACACTTATTTACAAGGAAAACCTCAGCTAAAAATCACTACATTGAATCTGTTTAATTAAGCCATGCTAGGATACTTGGTTATATTTCATACGGATGAACTAAAAAGATTTAAATCATCTCAAAACAAAACAAAAACCCATGATGCTGACAGTGAATTACATTATAAACACTAATTCCTGAATTAATTCTCTTTGTTCAATGTTCTTCTCAAGACTACCAGAATATCTTAGAAGCATTCACATCTTTATCAAAAATTTAATCATGGCTGGTCTACGTGGAAAGAAAAAGTCACTGTTTCTCAAAGTAAAGGAAGTGGAGGTAAGTGCCTCCATGTTTACAAAACTGGTTACTTGGGAAGAATCTGCTCCAAGGCCAGTGAATTTATACACAGCCTGAGCAAAAAGCCTTCGAGGATTTGTTGCCACACTTGCTAGGTGGGACAATGGACCTTCACAAACACAAGACGAAAACACAAAGATAAAGGAGATGAACACAGAAAATTGTTAGCTTCTTCTTTGTGTGTAAAAGGAGATACTGCTACTTAGACTTGCAATTTATTACCTGTGGTCTTAAAAAAAACTTTTGTCCAGACACCACTGAGTAAGCTTCATTGATCTATGAAAACCCTCAAACTGGGTAACAGATTTTGCGTATTTATGTGTTTTCCTGTAGAACCACAGGTTTTCTCAAATGCTCAAATTATCCTACAACCCAAGAAAAAGCTAAAACGAGAGTTCAAAAATTACATTCCATGATACAAACCAAAGTGTCAAAGTAGATTAAATGATTCCACAGCTATACATTTCCTAGGTTATCTCAGTAACTTAAGAACATAAATGCCATGCTGAATCATTCATTGGTTTATCTCTGTCTAAAGGACTCTTTACGACAAAATTCAGGAGCAATTTATGAGAAAAACTGAGAGCTTCAAAGTTACAGGTACATCATGTACTATTTATCCATATTGACTGAACCTTTCCTGAACTTACTTATTCAATAACCAATAAAACTAGGCATAACAAGCTGCTCTGGTATTAATTTTATGTATCTTAAAACTACCTCTTACAGGGGCGCCTGGGTGGCGCAGTCGGTTAAGCGTCCAACTTCAGCCAGGTCACGATCTCACGGTCTGGGAGTTCGAGCCCCGCATCGGGCTCTGGGCTGATGGCTCAGAGCCTGGAGCCTGTTTCTGATTCTGTGTCTCCCTCTCACTCTGCCCCTCCCCCGTTCATGCTCTGTGTCTCTCTCTGTCCCAAAAATAAATAAACGTTGAAAAAAAAAATTAAAAAAAAAAAAAAAAAAAAAAAAACTACCTCTTACAAATTTTAAAAGGGACTAATTAATTCTCATATTCTAGTATTTTATAAAGTTTCCATTTAATTCTGGACTATAGATATTTTGACCCTGTAAAAATAACATTCAGATGCCAGGCACTCTGTCATGTTTAATATTTATCACAGTCTTTAATCTTCACAATAACCCCATCAGATGAGTACCAATATTAGCTCCTTCAAAGATGTCCTTTAATAGGTGAATGGATAAAATAAACTGTGGTACATTCAGGTAATGGAATATTATTTAGCACTAAAAAGAAATGGACTATCAAGCCATGAGAAAACATGAAGAAACCTTACATTCGTAATACTAAATGAAAGAAGCCGACCTGAAAAGGCTATATACATTATACAATGCCAACTATATGACATTCTGAAAACTGCAAAACTATGGAGACAATTAAAAAAATTTAAAAAAGTAAAAACATAAAAATAAATCAGTGATTGCCAGGTGCTTGAGGGGAGGGAGATGACTAGGTAGAAGGAGTATTGAGGGTTTTTAGGGCAATGAAACAATTCTGGTATATATAATGGGGGATATCTGTCATTTTACATTTGTTAAAAACCAAACACTACAACACAAAGAACTAAAGCAGCTAATGTAAACTATGGACTTTGGCTGGTAACAATGTGTCCACATTGGTTATCAATTGTAACAAATGTGCCACAATGGTGCAGGAAGGCCATGGTGGGGAAGTTTGAGTGTGCATTTGTGGAGGCGGTATGTGGGAATCCTGCTTTTTGCTCAATTTAAGGAAAAAAACCTTTCTTAATATTTATTACTTTTGAGAAAGAGAGACAGAGCGTGAGCAGGGGAGGGGCTGAGAGAGACGGAGACACAGAATCTGAAACAAGCTCTAAGCTGTCAGCAAATGATGTCTAGCTATATTTTTGTGCACATTTATCATGTTTTCTTAGCCTAAATTCCTAGAGGTGGAGTTGCTAGGTCCAAATGTATGCACATTTTATAAGTACTTTTCTTGTGCTTGTCTAAGTGCTCTGGAGAAAAATTGTAGCAATTTATGGTCCCAAGAAAATAAGATTGAGCTTCCCTCTTTCCTCATACTGACTGTTATAATTTCAAATAGATTTTATACAGTTGTCAAGTTAAATTGTTACAAATTGTATTTTTAAAAAATTGTTGTAAGTGAATATTTATTTATATGCATACAGGACATATGTAATTGTGCATTTTCAGTGGTCTTCTGTGCATAGCATTCTTTTCAATTCTTCTCAAGGCTTGAGCTCTGTTCCTAGTGATTAAAGCTGGCTGAAAGATGACCCTGTTGAATATCAAAGTAGTATTTGCAGGCATTTAGTCAGAGTATAGTCAAAAGAAGTTAAAAAACTATCTTTCGTCATTCTTCCTGAAAATTTGCCTGAGAGGAGAATAGTTTAATAATTCTATTTTTAAAGGGTTCTCACAAGTGTAGCACCTCTATCCCCTTTTATTAAAGCTCTGATAAGACATTTTTTAGACAAAGGGGCCTCTCCTTGCTGCCCCTACTCCCTAAAAACAGATTTAACACTTTTATTAACTCAATTTTATGGTTCGATTTAAGCAATAATGTGATATATTTGCCATTATAATGTTTTTTAAATTAATAGATTTTTTTAGAGCAGCTTTAGCTTTATAAAAACATTGAGCAGGGGCTCCTGGGTGGATCAGTAGGTTAAGTGTTCAACTTCGGCTCAGGTAATGATCTAGCAGTCTATGAGTTTGAGCCCCTCGTCCAGCCCTGTGCTGACAGCTCAGGGCCTAGAGTCTGCTTCGGATTCTGTGTCACCCTCTCTCTTGGCCCCTCCCCTGATCGCACTCAGTCTCTCTCTCTCAAAAATAAATAAACATTAAAAAAATTTTTTTAAGAAAAGAAAGCTTGTGGTGTTTTTGTTCATCCTCATCCCATGTCCCTCTTACAAGCTCCCTGAAACCAAAGTTCCCACAGCAGTTAACAGCTGTGGAAAAACAGCAGTTTGGCAGCCATTGGAAAAAAACAGGAAAAGTTTGGAGATGGCCTAAAACCCAGGGCAGAACTGTCTGGCACTTATCTTTTATGCCCAGGGCTTATTTTTTATGACCTGATTCAACCTCTTTCAGTGGAAAGGACCCTATACTCAGGGCACTGTCAAAGACTCTCAGCAGCAACTGTGAAAGATCATGGCTGCCCCAGGCAATGTTAGGAGGTGGGGTTATTGAGAGGCTGACTAAAAACTTAAAAGGAAAAATGGGGGGGGGGGGGGGGGGGCGGGGCCTGGGTAGTTCAGTCAGTTTAGTGTCCAATTCTTGGCTTCAGCTCAGGTCATGATCTCCTGGTTCGTAAGTTTGAGCTCCAGGGCTCCACACTTACAGTGCAGAGCCTGCTTGGGATTCTCTCTCCCTCTCTCTTTGCTGTTCCCCTGCCCATGCACTCTCTCAATATAAACAAATAAACCTTAAAAAAAAAGTTCCTTCTTATTTACAAGTAACATTTATGGGGTGATAATTACAAAAACAAGACTGACTATAACAAATATGGAAAATACAGGAAACACAGAAGAAAATAAAAGTCACTCATAATATTATCCACAACAACCATTATTAACATTTTAGTGCTTAAGGTTTATTTATCTATTTATTTTTAGTAACCTCTACACCCAAAGTGGGATACAAACTCATGACCCTAAGATCAAGAATCACATGCTCTCGGGGCGCCTGGGTGGCTCAGTCGGTTGAGGGTCTGACTTCGACTCAGGTCATGATCTCACACTCATAGGTTTGAGCCCCGTGTCGGGCTCTGTGATGACAGCTCAGAGCCTGGGGTCTTGCTTCGGATTCTGTGTCTGCATCTCTCTCTGACCCTCCCCAACTGGCATTCTGTCTCTCTCTCTCTCAAAATAAATAAATATAATAAAAAAAAAATTTTTTTTTAAAGAATCACACGCTCTACCAATGGAGCTACCCAGGTTCCCTAACATTTTGGTGTTTAAACCTCCATTTTTAGGTTTCCTTTTTAAATAGTAGGATACTGGGGTGCCTGGGTGGCTCAGTGGGTTGAGCGTCCGACTTTGGCTCAGGTCATGATCTCGCGGTCTGTAAATTCGAGCTCTGCGTCGGGCTCTGTGCAGACAGCTCAAAGCCTGGAGCCTGCTTCGGATTCTGCGTCTCCCTCTCTCTCTGCCCCTCCCCCACTCATGCTCTGTCTCTCTGTCTCAGAAATAAATAAACATTAAATAGTAGGATACCAAGATAATTCAACACAAATATAAGAAAACTGAAATATGTTTAAATGCCCCAAATTTCCTACTACACTTACAGTTTTGTCTCCAGTAAGAGTAAGGTTTGTTCCATTCTCCTTAGCCTAAACATTAAAAAAAGAAAGTTAATTTAGAATTTTTACTTTATGCTTAGAAATACATAACAATGAAAACAATTACCTCTTGTTTTTCTCCTAAGAGAGGCAATCGATGTACAAAATCCCCAGAAAAGCTCTATGAAAAAAACATAACATTAAAATTAATGTTTAATAGTAAAAAAAAAAAAAAAGTTCAAAACCTACAAAAACATGGTTGAAGCAAAATACACTGTAACACTAAATAATATGGCATTGACAGACAGAAGATTTCCAATTAACCACAAACAAGTGAGAACTAAAAACTACTATCAAACTACATGGGCCACTCAATTTCTCTGTTAAGAATTAAAAATATTTATGAATAAAAAAAACCTTAAAACAGAAGACATATGCTTAGGATAGAGAGATCTTATGGTTCCCTCTCTTGCCTCATATGAGAAAAATATGGCTCAAAGCTATCAAGCTTTAGATACAGAAATGGAATTTCAACTTAGAATTTTTTTTTTAATGTTTATTTTTATTTTTGAGAGAGAGTGAGAGACAGTGTGTGAGTGGAGGAGGGGCTGAGTGAGAGGGAGGCAGAATCTGAAGCAGGGTCCAGGCCCTGAGCTGTCAGCACTGAGCCCAATGCAGGGCTTGAACCCACAAACCCTGAGATCATGACCTGAGCTGAAGTCAGACGCTTAACTAAGTCACCCAGGCGCCCCTCAACTTAGGATTTCTAACTCTTGGATCTACTGCTCCTTCCACCGCAACACTCTCCATGCCTATAAAAAACCACACTAATGTTTTCTTACCAGGTATCAGAAGATGAAGCATTCTCCTTCCTGAGTAATTAGAGCATGTATTCCAACTCTGTTACATTAGACTGAAGAAGGAGAGGTAACCTTACCAATAGGGATAATATGCTAAGACCCTGGAAAGATTATAGCAGATCTAAAAGCAGTGAACCTAGGGCAACAGTATACAGCAGGTAGCTTTCCATGATCAAATCTAAGAAAGGCCAACCAATCCTCCCAAGCTAGGGGATAAACCTATAAAAACTAAATGAAAGCCCCCTAACTAACATCACATTTTTTCCAGCTTTCTTATTCTATCATTTTAAAGATATCTTCTTTCTCCTCCAAATCCATAAAATCTAAGCTATCACAAGAACTCAATTATCAACTGTTATAGTTCAATTATGAATTTTATTTTATTTGCTTATCAATTACTAGTTATTAAAGTCTCATCAACAAACTTTACTTCTAGTAACTGGACAGAAAACTTAGCGTTCCGTGAATGCTTTGCCTCTTCAAGGCAATTTGCCAAATATTCTGAAGGAGTATTCAAACGCAATAAGAACAAAGAAAAGGCTACAGTTAATAATAACTATTTTCGACACCTATAAAACATGTAATTTTTCTATCAAAAATTGGCATCATATTCTATTTCTAAGAAAAAAGATTTTAGAATCAAAATTCCACTTACGTGATTACATATATGTAAGCATTAAAAATACATATTATTCACCTCTTCCCCTTTACTCAAAAAAAGTTGAGTTCAGGCCCGTAACAATAAAATCTAGAAACACTGGTATTTCTGGGAATGTATCAATTAAATGAGATCACAAAAGAACTGAAAAACTGGAAGTTTCAAATGTCTACCAGTGGATGAATGGATAAAGAAAATGTGGTATACATGTACAATGAACTATTATTCAGCCTTAAAAAGGAATTAAGTGGATACACGCTATATGGAGGAAGTTTGAAAACATCCTAAGGGAAAGAAGACAAACATTGTATGATTCCACTTCTGTGAAGTATCTAGAATAGTGAAACTCATGGAGAAAAAGCAGAGTAGTTGTTACCAGCGATGTGAGGGGAGGGGGTGTTATTGTTTAATGATTATGAAGTATCAGTTTGGGATGATGAGAAAGTTCTAGAGATGACTAGTATACCACTAGCCATCTCCAGAACTTGCATTGCATCGCTTCTCGGCCTTTTGGCTAAGATTAAGTGCAGAACTTGCATTGCACAACAGTGCAAATGTACTTCATACCCTTGAATGGCACACTTGAAAATAGGTAAAATGGTAAATTTTACTTATATTTTACCATAATAAAAAATGGGGATTTGCTTTTTACACACAAAGGAAAGCACATCCTCTTTTTGATGAGATAAATATTAAGTGGCTGAATGTGCAATTAACAGAACATGCTTCTAACTTATTTCTGTCAGAACAAAGAATTCAGAAGTGGGAAATGGAGATCACCAAATATAGAGGTATTATGTAGTTTATCTCTTCTATTTCCCTCCAACCACTATCAAACATTACCTGTGTTTTAAAGAGCTCACTGCAGTTCTGGAACAATTTTGATGATGTCTGGTATTTTCCAGACAAGCCTTTTTTTTCCTTAAGGTTTTCCAAATATGTCTCCACTTCTTCTGCCTGGAAAAACAAGAGAAAATACAACGCACACAACTTACTTTTCACAAGTAAAGTATTTAGAAGATAACAGATAGATTTTCTATAGGGCAGGTACAGTTTTGGATTTGCTATTTTAAAAACTTACAACATCAAATAAAAACTGTAATAATGTCCAAGAATCTAACGGTATTAGACTCTAACGTACAGAATTCTCCCTTTTTTTCTAAGCTCCAGTTTTGCATCTCCAACTATCTGCTTGTCATTTCTGTAATTCTGTCTTATGGCAACCCAAGATAATTTTGACATTCTTAACTTGTATTACCTATCTGGGGATCTGCTAAGCTCTTGACCAGCTTATCATAAGTTTCAAATGTATGAAGTTTTTAACTGTCAATTCAACTAGTGATTGATTAAGAGAAACATCAATAATGCTTCAAACTACATTCTGGACATATTATCATTTCACTCTAAGTTCTTCAATCCTTTTAGTCCTCATCATTATCAGTCATACCCAACATTGTATAACAAGAGCAAAAAACAAATCAACACCACAAAAAAGATAATGTAAAACCCTAACACAAGGCAGAAATTCAAAATGCTTAAGGTTTGAAAAACCAAGTGAATGGCAGACATTTTTTAAAGACCAGTTAGATTATCTTCAGAAAGGAAGAGAATAACAAATGGAGAACAGAAACGGAATGAAAAAGGCCTGAAAAATCCACCCTGGAGCCATATATCTTCAGTGCCCAAGTACGGTGTACTATGTCAATTGTGAAATGAGGTCTAAAACTATTTCCATACTACTACTAATAAAATAATAATGTTAATTGCCTTGTACTGATAATGCAAAGTAATGATGGATAAAATTGCTGCCCCTTATCAGGAACCAAGGCAGTGGCACCTAATTATAACAGTCGTCATTGTAGTCAGTCACAAACTTACAGCTTAAAAAATAATTTTAAATACCAGTTTTACATAAGAATGCGTCACTAAAGCAGCAAAAATTATTAATATTATTAAATCTGGACTGTGAGCACATGCCTTTTTAAATATTCTATGAGACAAAACGGAAAACATGCAAAATACTATAAATGACTGTCTTGAGATAAAACACTTTACAACTATTTTGACTTACAACCTAAGCTATCCACTTTTTTCATTTACCTAAAAGAATAACTGACAAACTAGTTATTCACACTTGGTTATTTGGGAAATATTTTCTTGAAAATGGGCAAAGGAAGGCTGTCACTTCAAGGACAACACCTGACAGTATTATTGCCAATGACAAAATTTGAACTTCCAAGCCAAAACTGGACTTCGGAAAACTTGTATCTTCCTCACCATGAGCTCAACAGCCTCCAGTACTTAAGGAGTTTCTGATGTGACAGAGGGTGATGCTAACAAATATAACTTCAAGTTAATTGTAAAATGAGGTAGTATTTGAAAGAATGATAAAAATCAGTCAACAAGTATTTTCTAAATAAACCCTGTTACAAAATCAGACATGGATAAAAGACCACAGTGCATGACACACCAACTCACTTAGTAGAAAAAGAACCCACTGATATGGTTTCAGATTCCACATTGCCACCAACCTTTAAGAAACTCTCTACTTGTTATGTGTTGGTACAGGATCAAAAAACAGTATCTACAATTATCTGAAAACACTATTAAGATATCATTCTCTTTTCCAACTATGTATCTGTGTGAGGCCACATTTCAACCAAAATAATATACCACAATAAACTGAAGAAGATATAAGAATCCAGCTGTCTTCAATTATCCAACATTAAATGAAAGGTGCTGCAAAAATACAAAGTAATACCACTCTTCTACGTTTCTGAAAAGACATTTTTATTTGTTTTATTTTTAACATAAAAAAACGTTTTTCATGTTAACATGCAATGGTTTATTACTGCTATTTTAAAATAAATGAATATTTTCTGTATTTTGTGTTTTAATTTCTAATACGGTAACCCACATGAACAAAGGCTTTTTGGAGACTGCAGTAATGGTTTTTTTAAATATTCAACGCTTCACGAATTTGCGTGTCATCCTTGTGCAGGGGCCGTGCTAATGTTCTCTGTGTTGTTCCAATTTTAGTATATGTGCTTGTTAGAAGGTGGGGGAGGGACAGTAAAGTACCCCCCAAATTGAGAAAGTATTTTAAGACCAGAAAACAAAGCAGGCGACTCTCTACAGTTTATGCAGGGTTTTATTCGGGGTAACTTACTGACAGGGGGAGGGAAATGGGCAGACTATGATTCACGGCAGCTGCAGTTATTCTCCACAAAGTCCAGACCTCAGTCCACAGATTTTATACAGTGAGGGGACACACAAAAGGACACTGTAGTGAGATCAAAGGGCTCCCATGTACCTCCAAAGGGCTTGCATGCATCTAATTAAAAGCTAAGCATTAATTAGATCTTGTGGCACCAACTGCGCATCAGGAGGGGGAAAGACTATGTTATCTCTAACAGATTAATGGAAGGCCAAAACAAGGCTCCCCCTGTCCCAGCCTTGGTAGACATTTTTAAGGTATGTATATTCATCTCCAAGGGGTCTGGAACACGTAGCCCCTCAAGAGAGGTAATCGAACACACATGAACAAGATGGAGGGCCAAAGATAGAGTCAGCACTGTCAGCACTTCTACAGTGCTGCCAAAGTAAGCAAGATTCTGCAGTAATTTTTAAGGGTTGAGACCAAAAAGTCTGTGAAATGCTAGTACAGTTAAGTCTATAAATTGGGAAGCACAGATTCTAACTTCAGCTTGTCTCCTACCTCCTCCTAGCTATGTGACACTCCTCCCTCTATCAGGTCAGGACCTGATGATATCTAAAGTCCAAGAAAAAGTTTGTTAATCTTATATTCCTTACCTTGAAGTTGTAGATTTCATTGTAACAATCAGCACTTTTCAGATACCAGGTTATATTCAAAGATACCTCACAAGGTTCTCCATCAACTATAAAAGAAGAAAACTTTGTGAATAAAGATGAGTCCCAAACAAAGCATTGTTCCTAAACTGTTACCACACATCTTACTTTTTCCTGCTAAATTTAGATACTCAAAGACCATCCCTTCTCCAAACTTGAGGTAATGAAATAATTTATGTAAAATAACTGGATATTCCTCAGATAAAAGTAAGTACTGTTATTCACAAAAGAACAGTTTTTGACCTGCTTAAGTTTATCTACTTTTATGCCTTAAAACCTCAGTTTCTGGTTCTCTGCTGGGAAAAACCTGGAAGTGACAAAGCAGTCCTAAGTTAAAACCACTCTTCTATTATCATTCAAATATTTACTGAGCAGAGCACTTAAGTATACAAAGCTAACTGACAGTAAGCCAGAAGAGACTAGGACCCTTAAAAGGCTACATTCTAGCTGGAAAGACAAGGAGTAACATTAGGGACATCACAAAGCAGTACTCAAAGCTTTACTGAGGGAAAAATTAATGGCTTAGACTTTGAAAGATACCAAACTGGACTACAAGACAAAGAACTACAAACAAAAAAGCAAACCTGGCTGGGGAAGGCAGAAGAGCAAAAGCAACACCGAAAGAGCATTAGACTCTTTCCAAAACCCACCTTAAGAGAAGCCTCAAGGAACTTCACGAAATCATAGTGGCTGCGTAACTCATTAAACGTAGTTTGGAACACAATATTCTAGTGGACCAATGCATTAGTCTGAAGATTTGAGAGTATAAATCTGACTATATGACTGATCAGCTGTCCCACCTGGAAGTCAGCTTATCTTTGATTGCAGCTGCACTATGGAACTCTAAGATACCTGCTTTATGCACATATGACAAAGATAAACATGACGGCATCTAGGAATCTAATTTTGATTAACGTAAGACGGGCACCTAATATTTGTTTTATTTTCTCAAATTAATTTTCAAGTGACACACTTTTTTTACAAGGTTCAATTAAAATACACAAAACTCTGTAATGCCTAGGTGGCACAGTTGGTTAATCATCTGACTCTTGATTTCAGCTCAGGTCACGATCTCTTGGTTCATGGGTTCAAGCCCCATGTCGGGCTCTGTGCTGACAGTGCAGAGCCCGCTTGGGATTCTGTCTCCTTCTCTCTCTGCCCCTCCCTGACTTGCCAATACGTGTGTGCATGAGCGCTCTTTCTCTCAAAATAAATAAATAAACAAGAAATAAACATTAAAAAAATGTTTAAAAATACACAAAACTCTGATGTGCTGAATAGAATTTACAGAAATGATAAAAAGGATATTGCAATCTCAATATAAACTACTCAGAAGAACCATACTAAGGAGAGATTAAACAGAAGCAAATAAGAAAATCCCCTAAAAGAAGATCTGCAGGAAAACTTGGCTGCAAAAATACTATTATGTTAAAAAACACCATTCAGAACTTTGAATGGTTAGATTTAAGAGACAAAATGGTCCTAGCAATTTCATGGAAAGCTATTTACCATACGCCCAAAAGTATAAAATCAGAGTCAAGGCATATGTGAGAAAGCAGAGAAGTAACAAAGTGAGAGATAATGTGATTTTCAGGGGCTTCAAATTCTCCAAAAATATGAAATGCAGACACTACAAAATATGCAGCTTGTGCAACTTGACAAAGCACCATTTGATCAAAATACAGGTAAGAAAAGACTACACATAATAAAAAGGTAGAAGAACAGCATGCAAGTTGTCAAGCTATCTCAAAAGACCAAAAACACTGTTCTCCCTGAGAGTTACTCGTATCTAGCACACCAACCTCTTAAGACTGACCAGTTTGTCAGAGTAATGTAATTTAAACCAAACTGAAGTCATTAGTCAAGAGATTGTATTTTCATGGATATAGTCTTCTCTTCATAGAAATTCTATAGGTCCCCTTCACTCCCACTAAACTGTAAGCTCAGTAAGAGAGAGGGCCTTCTCTATCATTTTCCTACTGTCTAAAACAGTGCTTCACATAATAGGTTTTTAATAAGTACACACTAAATGATTAAAACAATAAAATCGTCCAATTAAAACTTATAACTGTGCACTTTCATAAAGAAAGATGTGCATAGAAACACATACGGATGACCTGAACTTTTTTTAAATAATGTTTTTTAATTTATTTATTTTTGAAAGAGAGACAGAGCAGAGGGAGGGACAGAGAAGGAGATAGAGAATCTGAAGCAGACTCCAGGCTCTGAGCTGTCAGCACAGAGCCAACGCGGGGCTCAAACCCACGAGCCGTGAGATCATGACCTGAGCCAAAGTCAGATGCTCAACTGACTAAGCCACCCGGGCACCGAGCTGAACTTTTATCCCTGATCTTGAAATAGAGCTATCCATGATCATTTATTCCCTAAAATAAAACCATTTTCAAAAATAAAAGGAAGCTTTTCTTTAATGTGCAATGGGAAATTTTGGATTCAGATACAGTGGTTTTCTCACTGGACAGACTGGTTTAATTCCATGTAATCCCTACTTCCTGATAATATCTTTGAGCTTCCTCTTCCAAAGATCTAAATAACAAAATACTCCTTCTGTAAACAAAGGATCACTGAACATATTCGTGCAGAGCCAAAGGTCTGACACCTAAGTCATTTGTTCAGTAAATACCTAACAAGCACACAAAAGCAAAATTGGTGGTATCTAACAGAGGGCAGATTAAAATACCATCAGACATAATTTGTCTAACTGTAAAGTGTAAACACCAGAAAAACAAGAGAAGAAAATAAAGTTCACACAAGTATTCTGAAGATTACTCAGGGAAAAGACCTTACTTATACTACGTGTTTATGCCTAGAAAATGCCAGACTATTAAATTTCAAAACTTATGTTTAGAGAAGATCAGAGATAGAAAATAGGTAATTTAAAAGTTTAAAGATCACTCAAATAAAAACTTCATGAAATGCAAAAACTCACATTTCAGGAAGATAGTGGTATTTTTGAACAGGATCTTTCCAAAACTAAAATAATTTTTCCCCTGCAAAGATAAAGGAGAGAAAGATAATTAGCATAGATCACTTTAATTCCCAAGGCAGAATATAACTGTTAAAAAAACCTAAATTTATAAAATGTTTAAGTTAGTTTTCTAAACAACAACAAAATCGATATCCTTCCTTTTAGTAAAATTCAACCGTATCCAAACTGCAGAATTTTGTAGCTTGGTGCAGAGACATGATTTTTCCCCCACAGGCCATGAAGCAAGGACTCTAGAAAAGAAACTGCTAGAAATCCCAACTTAAATCTTCACGGGAGGTACTCCTTAATTAGTTCATTCGCTTTACTCACTAATCACTGTTCAGAATAACCAATCATTTCCTTAAATAAACTATTCTATGAGCAGACAGATTTAACTATTAACCATTTTAGTAACAATAGCTAAAATTCAGAACCTGAAGATCTTCACCAAACGAACAAAAGCTATAATGCTTGCCATATAAAAGCACAAATAAGATTTGGACATTACAACCAGTGAGCAAAGCAGAATCAAACAAAAAGGCCGACCGTGGTTTCAATAGGACTATTGCTTTTCGGCATTTCCTGCGTGCATCCGATTTTTGTGAGCTTACAGGACTATAAAAACTCTTACTTCCAATGAGGTGTAAAGGAGTGAGGTGGGGGACAGAAAGGGTCAACCTATCTGGCAAGTTGTCCAAAAGACAGACTACCTTTACCATGTCAAATTTTAGAACACAATTTCTACCACTTCAGCCATTCTCATTTTAGAATATATTTTTTAAATGCCTAGGCTTCCTCATCACACAAGGCTTAGAACAACCATTCGAAAGTGCAAAGGAAATCAAACAACTTCGTAAGTACAATCATCCAGTAACAAAAAGTGCAAAGGAAAAAAGTGATAAAGACACCTATAAACAGATCTCTCTCATCCAACCTGGGGTCACTGGATTCTGTGAAACTTCAGCTGAAAGGGAAACCGTTCTCCACCTATCATCCATCAACTTTACACGTCTCACGTAAGGCACTGAAAGTTCTCTCTGACTTAGCTGATAAGAAACCATTCCACCATTCTTCTCCGCTCCTGAAGCGGCTCTGGCACTCCTGCTAACCTACCCACAGAAGTGCACGGCTTTCCGCTCCAGGGTAGTGGATCCTTGCTATCCAGCGACACAGATGCTCCAGGCAATTCCACCCCTTTTGAAGCGGACTTTTGCGAAACCTTCATGGACCCCTAGGGCCGCCGTAGCCCCACCCCTTGCTCGTCCAGGCTCAGTTGCTTCTGAAGTGAACACTCACCGACGGTATCGGAATGTGCCACTTGGATCGGTCAGCAGCAGCGACAGGTGCCGGTCCTACACCAAGGAGCGACAATGGGGACGGCTGAGCCCCCAAAAGAAGAAGAATGACAGGCAGCACCTGAAGCCACGCAGCCGCCGCCATCTTCACAGCCATGGAGCGCCTACCGAAAGCATTTCACCGTCTTCCGGTTCGCCCCGCCCTCTTCCGGCTCTGCTCTGGGGGCGGGATCATCCGGGTCCTCGAAACCTAGCGGGGCTTGTTTGTTTTTCCGCCCAGCAGCCCCTCCCTAAGCCAGTCGTCACGGTCTCGTGTGAGGTTTAGAGCAGAAAGCGCAGGCGTCGTCCCGTCGTAATCTGGTCACCTTGGAGCGTTAGGATGTTAATCAAAAGCCACCTCCTCGTAGGTCTGCTTTTCTCCTCTCTCCCGCCCCTTAAAGGGGCTGGGGATTTTAAGCAAGCACCTCGTGTAGCGTTTGGCTCTCTCCTCTCGTTCGCCCCCGCCTCTCATACCTTCTAAGTCAAAGTGAGACGCGGGGTCCAGAAGTCTGGGAAAGCCGTAAGTCTGACTGCCTCCTTGGCAGGTAGTAGTGAGTTCTTGGTTTCTGGAGGTTTTTAAGCAAGGACTGGAATTTGGCAGGGGTGTAGTATAAGCACTTCCTAAGCTGTATCTACTGTACTAGATAAGCCCTTAAAAAAAAAAAAAAATCGTTGTAACCCTGAAAAGCATGATGGTGCAGTAGAATTTGTCTGGAGAACATCCACCTTCAGTACAGAGCAGTCCGGCACTTTCAACTTAAAACTAAAAACGGAAAGAGTGGGCCAGTTTTCAGTATCTGTGGCGTGAGGGTCACTGAAATAAACCTGCAGACGTTTGATCTGGACCGGGCAAGCAGTCTCTGTGCTACCTGGTTCTCACGCTCTAGATTTTTATCCTCTAGAGCTCTTTGAGTACACGCCCCCTCCGCTACAAAGACAGTTGCGGTTCCTAATGAAAGCACTTCCTTGTTGGCACTCATAAAGAAGAAAATTTTGTCAAATCTCCGTAGAAACGCTAGTTTGGGCCTGGAAAACCCGGGAGTACGTGTAGTTTTGCCACTTCTTAAGGACCTGGGGAGGACTCCATTTCTCAAGAACTTGATGGTGGTGAAGTGCTGGTTGTAATTTAGAAAGACTGCCCATCAATCAGTGTTTTAAAAACACCGCTTGGCGTTGGCCTAAGAGCTGAGAGCCGGTCCGACGGGCTGGGAAGCCATGGAAGCTGCTGGGAAAGAGGAAATCAGGTAAAGGCCCACTGGTCCTGCAGGGACTGACTTCAGACAGTAGGGAATAGATAGTACCTGAAAGTACCTGAAAGCAACATTAGGTTTGAAGGTTTTATTGATTTTTGGCCTCTTATTTGCATGTTGGATATTTGTGTATTTAATCTTTACCAGTAGTCTCAATTCCCCAGGGAATTAGTTGATATTAATAGCTAGTCCCTCACAAAATATTTTCAGGATGGTTTACAGAACAGTGGAAGAATTGTGATCAGAACCCTAACATGAATTTCAGGCTACACCCCCATCTTCCTATATTATTACAGAGTTCATTCTTCAAAGCTGAAAAGCAAGGATTGCAAATTTCTCTAATCTTTGCACGCTTGATTAAAGGAAACATTGACACAGACTATGTTAGTGAAAGATTTGACTTCCAAGAAAACAACTTTTTAGTACAGCCAAGTGTATCTGTGTGGGCTTGTTTTCATAATATCTTGAAATTTGTGTTCAATCATAGTTTCCTACATAATCATAGACATGCTGATTACAGCCGTATTCAGCAATATGTCTGCTTGAAGGCAAGTGTGTTTTTTTTTTTCCGTTTTATAGCCTAGAGTTGTTTTATTCATACGGAGGCTAATTTATTTTTTTTTTAAGACTTTTTTTTTTTTTTTTTTTTTGAGAGAAAGACAGACACAGAGATAGAGCATGAGCGGGGGAGGGGCAAAGAGAAAGGGAGACACAGAACCAGAAGCAGGCTACAGGCTCTGAGCTGTCAGCACAGAGCCCGACGTGGGGCTCAAACTTGGTAACGGCAAGATCATGACCTGGGCCGAAGTTGGATGCTCAACTGACTAAGCCGCCTGGGCGGCCCCAAGATTTTAGTTTTAAGTAATCTCTATGTCCCACATGGGGCTCGAACTCACAACCCCAAGATCAAGAGTCGCATGCTCCACTGAATGAGCCGGCCAGGTGTCCCTGGAGGATAATTTAAATACATATACTCAAGTAGCAATATATATGCATCTTGTTCACGTTCTATTCCAGAAACAGCTCTTCTGCGAACTTGGTTTGTTAAAAATTGGCTCTTAGATTGTCAACATTATCTTAGAAAGTAACAGATTTTCCTCCTACATCTGTTTCTGTTTTTACTCTAGCCCCTTGCACATACCTCTAATAAAGCATTTGTCAGGTTGATTCATGCTTGTTTGTTAGGCTCTTGCAGGAAGCTCTGACACAGTCCTCCATATCTTCCTCAGAACCCAGCACTCAGTAAGAATATTCTGCAAATATTTTGTTGAAAAAATGAGTGGATTATTTTTGTTTGTGTGGGTTGTTTTTTTGTGTGTGCTTTTGCTCCTTCCTATTTTATTGTTGTAGTCATAGCCTTCAGTCATTATTTTTAAAGAACCCTTCCTCATAAGTGACAATACTCTTCTTCCAGTGCTTTCAGAGTAATCCCAGAACTTGATATTTTGTTGTTTACCTTGAGTGATTTACAAAAGGATGTTTATTCTGCAGCACACATGCTATCATGTTAGGTTATGGCCATGACACAATTTTGCATTGCAAAAGTTCATTACCCACGTTCATGCTATAGTTAGAGAAGGAACAAAAATTGGATTCACAAACCTTGTGGAAAGTAAGTTTCTTAAAATGTCTTTTTATTTAGTGTTGAAGATGAAGCTGTGGATAAAAACATTTTCAAAGACTGCAGCAAGATTGCTTTCTACAGGTAAGGAGAGGAAATAATATTACCTAGATCAAAACATTGCAATATTGTAATGTTTATAGGCTTCCTAAGGAAAGAGTCAGTTAGGAAATACGGTCATTAAGAAATTCATTGGACAGGAGACCTTCACCTTTATACACTCACTACTATGTTATTTAAATTTCTTAATAAATTTATATTTTAAAAGTGTTTATGGCTTTGAATAGATAGTACTTTTACATATTTCAAAAGCCAAATAATATAAAAAGATATTCTTTGAAGAGTGTTACCCCCATGGTTGTCCCCTGCCACCCTATTCCACATCTTGTCCCTCTGAATAACCAGATTTGTCAATTTCTTATTTATCCTCCCGTTATTTCTTTTCATAAATACATTTATTCCTATATCACTGCCCTTCTTATACCAAGTAGCTTCCTATATATGCTGTTATGCACTTCTTTTTTTTTAATGCTAAATAGTTTATCCTGAGTATGTAGAGACTGTTCTCCCTTTTTATAGCTGTATAGTATTCCATTGGGTAGCTGTACTATAATATATTCAGTCTTCTTCCTATTGCTAGATCCTTGAGTTGTTTTTAATCTTTCAGCTATAAAATGACTGCCACAATGAAAAACTATATATATGTCACTTCCTATACATGCATAAGTATTTATAGGATTAATTTCCAGGAATGGGATGACTGGGTCAAAGAATAAATGCACTTAAAATTTTAACTATTACCAGATACCCCTCATAGGGTTTGTACTGTTTTGTACTCTCATCACCACTGTATAAGATGATCTCTTTCCCCAGAGCCTGAAAAAATATTTCTTTAAAATATTTTTGTTGAGTATCTCACTACAATTTTTGGTCATTTTACTTTCACAAAAATTGTATCCTATGTTACAACTTTCTAATTTATTCAGACTGCCCTAAAGGAAGAAAATCAGATCACTTAAATTCTGAATAGGTGCCTTAGAGGGAATTCTATAGGGAACTCTTGGTCATTTTGTTAAATCACTAGATTATACCGGATTTCTACTAGAATTTATTGAGTTTCTCTTAAAGTATACATTTCATGGAAAGTGGAAGGGAACTTAACAAGCTAATAAATATCATCTATGAAAACTGCCCCACCTTTTCAATAAAAGGGATAAAATGCCACCCTAGAGCAGTGTTATGTTGAACAATTTCATTAGTATTTTATTAGCACTCTAATAACAAAGTGTTCTGTTAGTGCTTTATTAGAGTACTAATACTGTCTGGGCCCAATACATTTATCATCATAGTGAATTTTAATGACTTCCACGTGGTAATATAGTTTGCTGAATGCTGACAGTCACAAATAATTCTCAGGCATTTGTATACTCTGTATCTGTAGGCGTCAGAAACAGCAGCTCTCCACAAAGTCCACCTATCAGGCATTACTAGACTCCGCCACAAAAGGCAAAGACAGCACCAAGTTCCAAATCCTCAATGAAGCAACTAAGGTAAAAAAGAAGTATTTTCTACAGAAAATTGTTTCCATACCAAATGGGGTTTGAATGAAGTAAATTTCCACAAAGGCTAATTAAAACTATGCATGCTTCAAAAATAAACTTTGTTGGAGAAATAATGTGATCTTTTTCATACGTACACGAGTACTTTAAAAGTAATATGAATATTTACTTACAGACTGCCTGCGTATCAAATGCTTTTCTAGGCATTTTACAAATATTATTTCCTTTTAATTAGTCTTCATAATACAGAAAAGTGACTAGGAAGTCACTTGTTCTAAATCACATAGCTAGTAATCAGTGTTTTCACCTGTGTCTATCAACTCTGTTAAGCATCCATGTTCTATTACTGTTATACCCTGTACAGTTGAGCGTGTGGCCTGAGGAAGGTACAGATTGAGTGAATGTCCAAACCTCAAAATGTGGGTGGACCAGAGGAACAAGGGACTATGGAGTTGAAAACCTAAGTCACAAGTGTTCCATCTCCTGAGCTGCTTCACTAGCAGATCACCCTAGCCATTATATACTGAAAGGATTAGAGCAGTATTTTAAGTACTTTTTCTCACTTGTCGAATCATACCGCTACTTCAGATGGGCCAGCCATAGAGGAAGTCCTGTATGGGCTGAGGTAGGAAGTATGGCTATGTGCAAGTACAGCGCTACCAGCCTGACCCACACTTCCAGATCCTCCCTGTCTTCTAAAGGCATCCGAAGCTTCTAAGGCCTCCCAGACCAATCTGGCTTCTTGGTAATTCTTATAGCTGAAAGACATACTTGAAGCCTCGAAGTGTAAGTTCCCTAACAGATGACTGAGAAGGAATTTCTCCTTTCACTGCAAAGCTCTGAGATATCTCCCTGTGGCGACTGTAGCTCTCGCCCTGTGGTGCTGCACAAGGGAACCTCCTCAGAGAAGGCAGAAGAAAAACTTGCTCCACAACATCAGGGGGTTCTCTATAACATTTGTTAGGCCTTTAATTTAGCAAAGGATTCCAGCTTTATTCCCACACATGAGGATCTATTGCACGGTGAGGTCAGCTACTTTCTTTATGAAGTTTTAGGAAATGCAGCTGTTTCATAGATGTGGAATTTTCTAACATACTTTTCTTGCCTGAATTCAAAATAATGGCTAGAATTGTATTAACAGTTCTGTGTTCTCTGTCCCTCTCCTGTTTCCAATTTCTAGCTACTGTGATAGCACTACACTTAGTTCATCTCTCTTAACTACACAAATGGGATGGTTTAACCTTTTTCTGAAACCTAATGCTGCTTTTATTTATTTTTTTTTTAATTTTTAATGTTTGTTTATTTTTGAGAGAGAGAGACAGAGCATGATTGGGGGAGGAGCAGAGAGAGAGGTAGACACAGAATCCGCAGCAGGCTCCAGCCTCCGAGCTGTCAGCACAGAGCCCAACGCAGGGCTTGAACTCACGAACCTTGAGATCATGACCTGAGCCAAAGTCGGACACTTTACAGACTGAGCCACCCAGGCGCACCCCCCCATGCTGCTTTTATACTACCTCTTTTTTTCTGGAGGAATTTGCCCCCTTGCTTGGCATTTCTGATACCTTTGAGTTCTCAGCTCATGGTACCCCCAAAGTCCTCTACAAACTGATCCAAGTCTTTACTAATTATCTTTTTTTAGCATACTTTGATAGCCATTCATGGGAAAATATGAGGCAGCACTGATTTCCTTCCTGAAGAGCCACCTGCCATTTGCATGTGGTCTAACAGCCTGAGACCCAGCCAAACCTCTGTATTCAGGGTCAGCAGAAGCAGTTGGCTCCGGGAAATGCAAGGTGTCCACTAGAAACCTTGTAGGAGTCATTAAGCCTGCCACCAGATGTCAGGTACCTTCCATTCTTTTTTTTTTCTTTTTTGTCATTTGCTCATCCTCCTATCTCTAATGTATCTAAACCCAGAGAGTTGTAGCTATTCCATAGTCAGGCAAGAATCTCTTCCCATCCTTGGAGAACTTCAGTGTATTGAGCATCTGAACATCCACTGTCATGAAGATTCATGGTGAAACAAAGTAAATGAGGCAGAAGCATCCTGTGGACCAAAATACAAGTGTTCATGCATCTTGATACCAATGCAGTTAGTGGTAGATCCCCACATGCAGCCTTTTACAAAACTATAGATCAGCTCTCTTCACACATCCCTCTTTGGAGCCTGAAAACGTGCAAGACAATGCTGTTCAGGTCATGTGTCAGAACCAGAGCCCACCAGATCTAGATGCCTTCCAAAAAAAAGAAGCCACAGTCCAGGAGGACCCACAAGATCTTAACACAGACAGCACATGGCTCAGAAGGGAGTTGAGAAGCCCTAACAAGCAAGGGTAGGTTATCCAGGATATCAGCAACATAGCTCCCAGGACTGAAAACTCTGTGGCCCCCTTGGAAGAGACTTCTGTTCAGGTATTAGAAATATTGGGGCTGCGGGGCTCAGCTATTGGGCTTTTGGGGCTCAGTCGATTGAGCATCCAACTTTGGCTCAGGTCATGATCTCACGGTTTGTAAGTTTGAGCCCCCATCAGGTTCTGTCATGGTAGAGCCCATTTAGGATCCTCTACACCACCCCCCCGTCCCTGTCCCTCCCCCACTTGTACTATCTCAAAAATAAACATTTTTTAAAAAGAAATATTGGGGCTGCATAGAGAATCTGCATGCTCTGATCTCAAGCAAATTCATGTATATGTTTAGGAGGTCACCCTGAAATTCTGGGCTGAATTCCAATTTAATGTTTTCCTTGTCACTTGGAGTTGAGATGACGAATAGGGACTTAAGGTTTCGTGTCCTCTGTCAGTCTGATATGGGCAACAAAGATCCAGACAGTAATCTCCAAAGTTGTCTGAACCTTGTATCCAGCTTGCTGTATAGTCAAGCAGCCTGCTTTAGAGGTCGTTTCTGGGATAAGATGGGCGTTTCATGGGAGATTTCATGTTAGGATATGGTATGGGTGTGGTCTGGAGATTTAAAACAAGCTGCACATATCTACCTATTCAGAATGATAGCTTTTTACTTCAAGTTCACAGAAACAGAGCCCAGAGTCTAAGAGATCATATTCAGCTCACAGCTGCAGTTCTCAGATTTCACTGATGAAGCAGATTCTTAGTGTCGGCCTGCTCCCACACCCTTAAAACTCTTAAAGCAGTAACTTTGTTGTCAAGGTCTACTGTTAATTTTCAAAATCCTTCTTCTCAATCTTCTTCCCCCAATGTACCCCTTAATAAGCAACCAGAAAACAGAACCGAGCTGCATTCAGCATTTTCTTAGCTTGGACTGCCATAACAAAATACCATAAACTGGGGGTCTTAGACAACAGATATTTCTTTGCCAGAGTTCTAGAGTCTGGGAAATCCAAGATCAAGGTGTCTGTGGGCATCCTCTTCCTGGCTTATAGACTACCACCTTCTTACTGTATTTTCACATAGCAGAGAGAGAGCTAATTCTCTGGTTTCTTCTTGTAAGGGCACTAATCCCATCATAACCCCACTCTCATGACCTTATCTAAACCTGTTTACCTCCCAGAGGCCCCATCTCCACATACCATCATATTGAGAGTTAATGCTTCAAAATATGAATTGGACATGGAGGAATACACAATTCAGTTCATAGCAAACATGATGTTCCTAAAACAGTAATATTACAGAACAAGCTGAAGTGTTTCCCTGTGTGTTGCCGCTAGGTCAAGACATCTAGGATTTGAAGAAAAGGCAGTTGTAGTTTAAAACGCATGAGTTCTCTCACATAGGGCCCCAGTATAGTATCTTGCCTATTCCTGAGAACAAAATAATCAGGTAGATATTTGATAAAAAGGCTTCCAGAAGAAAATCTTAAAGGAAGGTTAACGGTAAAATGTTGACTGCTTTTTTGGAGCTGTTTTTTTCTGTTACCGATTTTTTACCTTCAGTGAAAATTTGACCTAGATTGAGAAACAGAAGATTTAGTCTTGTGACTTCAGAGCAGAGAAATGTATTCTGTCCTCCAAGTCTAGCTAAAAAGCACTGCTAGCAAGGCTAACCTGGAATAGACCTATGCCTTTGACCTACTTTATATTGCCAATTTTTATGCTTTCTTATGACATAGATGACTTTTTGGCAACATGTTTACTTTTCTTTACAGCCTGTTTACAAGTTTTCACTAGAGACTACACTTCTAGCAGCATCTCCAAGGATGCAGGCATATCTCTGAGCACCTCCATGAAGTTACCCCTTGCCTTTGCATCTAAGCCGGATGAAAATGGGATTTCACCCAGCCAGCCACATCCTCAGCAGTTGAGGAAGAACTACAACTTGTTAGCCAGTACTGTTTCTGCAGAAGTGGCCGTGAACAGGCAGCTAATTTGGGAATAATAAACCAACTGGCTGCAACAGTGGAAGGAGCAGTTAGTGTCATACCGCACTTTAATGAACTCTTAGACAATCCTCTGGATGCTGGAGGTCTTTTTTATTTTTATTTTTCTCAGAGAAAGAGAGGAGTGGGGCTCACCTGAAGTGGGGTTCGAGCTCACCCGATGTGGTACTCGCTCTCACGAACCGTGAGATCATGACCTGAGCCGAAGTCAGATGCTTAACAACTGAGCCACCCCCAGTACCCTGAATTCTGGGAGGTCTTGATCAACAACTGGGAGAGGTTGTTGTTCACTCTCGTAGGCCTTTTAGATTAACTGATCTTTAGAGTATAGAGAAGACACCTGGTACCAGAGGAGAGGCAAGATCTATATCCATCAAGAAGAAGTTGATGGAGTCATAATTTCCATTCCTAATACCCACTGCCATTTAAATATGTGTTCTATGACAACATGTTTAGTTTCCTTTACTAGCAGGTTTTGCTGTTCTGTTAACTCAGGCACAATCTCTACTAGTTGTGATTCCCAGTTGTGGGTAAATAACAGGTTTTGTTTTAATATAATTGTGATCAGTCCACTACTTGAGTACAAAGACAGGGCTATTCGTAGCACCATAGTTTTTACAACCTGGTGGAATTTTTGTCCATGTGGCCAAACAAAACAAAACAAAAACAACTACATAAAACTAGACTTATGGATGACAGACTAGCAGGTGTTGTTTTTACTAAGCATAGAATAAATAGGATAGGAAAAGAGAATTTGTACTCTTTCCCAGACTATGAGAAGTGAGTCTCTGAATAAAGGTTTATGAAAAACAAATAGAAGCTTGTAGTGCTAAAAGGAACCTCTAAATGTACTCCTTTCTCTGAGGATTTATCTCATGTTCTCTGTGTAGGTGGACAATTGCACATCTTAAATACTTTTAAGGAGTAAAATCCATGCTGTCTCATTATTTAAAATGCTTAATTATATATTTCTTCACCTATTTTGCAGTAATCCATCTTGCTGCAATTTGAGTGTAACCGTTAGTGTATTCTGAGTATTAACACGCACTCCTAGTTTAAGCAATCTAGCTTCTGTAAGTTAACATACATTTTCATTGTCATTTCCAATCCTAATAGGAAGAAGAGATTCAATAATTATTTGTGTATTACTTTTTCACCAATGTCCAAGCAGAAGAAGAAGAGGAATGTATACAAATTCTTAATGTATTAGATAGAAGAACATAACATTCATGTCCCCACTTTTTGACACAGCAAGGTTTTGGTGGGAGAACTGAAAAATAACTGGCAATTGAGAAACCCAGAGAAGTGGTTTTTAAACTGTCAACCATAGAGCCCAGGTTTCCATGGAGTTGTCTCAAAGTTCAGTTCAGGGAGGGGCTCAAAGGCAGGGGCACTGAGTCTCCCCACTGTCTTTAACCCAAGTAGCTTTATTTATTGCACTAATGAAAATCTGCTGCTATTAAAAAAATTTTTTTAAGTCAATAAAAACAGCATGAGCCAGATCATAGAAGCAAAGCATACTAATGACTAAGGAGATTATATGCTTGGACCATGAGAGCTATGTTGGTAATAGTAGGAGGTTTGAATGAATCTGAATACCTTGAAAAGGATTACCTATTGGAAAAAACCACTTGCTTAATTGAGCTAAAATGAAAACAAAATGGAGCTTTGACTCTGATTCGTATGTTTGGTTGTATAAGGTCATTAGAATAAAAGCAGTGTTGGGGCGCCTGGGTGGCGCAGTCGGTTTAAGCGTCCGACTTCAGCCAGGTCACGATCTCACGGTCCGTGAGTTCGAGCCCCGCGTCAGGCTCTGGGCTGATGGCTCAGAGCCTGGAGCCTGCTTCCGATTCTGTGTCTCCCTCTCTCTGCCCCTCCCCCGTTCATGCTCTGTCTCTCTCTGTCCCAAAAATAAATAAACGTTGAAAAAAAAAAAAAAAGAATAAAAGCAGTGTTATTATCTGCCTCATATAATTAGGATTCTTTCTGAGCTGCAGCCTCAAGAACAGAACATACAGACCAGTCTTTGGTTAAAAAAAAAAAAAATTGTTTTTAAAGACAGTTATTTCACTATAACTGGGAAGATCTCTGAGTGCATAAACTAGGTGCAATTTGTTCATCATATGTAGGCAACCTGTGTGCCCTCTGCTTAGGATGTGCTTGCTCATTCTGCCTACCCAGAGACCAGCTAATCTCTGAAGGTCCTGCTCCCCCAGAGACAGCCCAGAACCCCTTTCCTTACAGTCATCACTAATATTCTCTCTCCTTGTTCTCCCACAGCACTGTCCTTGTCCTTCCATCTCAGCACCTATAAAATGCTTTATGTTTACTATGTGTTTTATCTGTAAATTGCAGTCTTCCTCTAAGAGTTTAGTCATCTTTTTCATAGCACATCACAATATTAGATGCCAAATAAATGTTAAATTTGAGAGAACAATGGAAATGTATGTCTCGCTTCGGAGACAATACATAATCTAACAGAATTTCAGCTTTATTTGTATTTGGACACATTTTTAAATCTTAGAATTCTGATGGCACACTTGAAGTAATTAAATTTACAAAAGAATGTTAAACATACAGTGAATAATTACAGTATGATTGAGGCAGGGGAAGGGCAATGTTGGACAAAGAGTATAAACTTCCAGCTAAACAAAATGAGTAAGATCTAAGGATTCTATTGTACAGCATAGTGACTATAACTGATAATACTCTGTTATATACTTGAATGTTGCTCAGAGAGTAGATCTTAAATGTTCTCATCACGAAAAGGAAATGGTAATTATGTGATATGATGCAGTTGTTAGCTAATGCTATGGTGGTAATCATTTTTCAATATATGAGTATCAAATCAATATGATGTACACCTTAAATTTGTACATTATGTCAATTTTATTTCCATAAAGCTAGAAAAAATAATTACACTGCTACTCTACTATAATCCTACTTTATTTTTAAAAATTTTTTATGACATTCATTTTTGAGCAACAAAGAGCACACGAGCAGGGAGGGGCAGAGAGAGAGGGAGACATAGAATTCGAAGCAGGCTCCAGGCTCCAAGCTGTCAGCCCAGAGCCCAATGTGGGGCTCAGACTCATGGACCGTGAGATCATGACCTGAGCTGAAGTCAGACGATCAACTGACTGAGCCACCCAGGCACCCCTACTAAAACCCTACTTTAAGAATTATCTGTAAAAGGAGCCAGAGCCACTGCACTATTTACTTGGTCACTCTTTTAAGTGTCGGGTCACTACTTAAGTGCCCAGACTACTTTTCTACATTCCCAAAGAGGCAAAGTTCCAATAATATCATTATTTTAATGCTGTGATATTCTCCCTGCTTCCTATTTTACTTGTACCACATTGACCCTGTTCTACACTATGTCACACAGCCTGCCCTCCTTAGCCTTTGATTTAACACGTTACAGTAACAGTTCATGTACCCAGTTGTAACCAGAATCTGGCATCACATGAAGGATTTAATCAACCACTGCGGCATGGCACAGCAATTGAAAACTGTCAAAATATTTCTCTGATCAAGCTTTTTGAGAAAGATTGTGGCTCTGTGTTGGAGTTGCTTGCTCTCACTCAGGATTCCAAATAATATGATCTGGGGAAAGAGGAGGGGCTTCACCTAACATTGGCAGTTGATACTTTATGCTTTGGGGAACTTTATTTGGCAGGGACTGTTGGTAAAGTGAATGATAAGTGCCATTTTTGTAAGATAAGCATGCAGGTTTGGAAGCTTGGGCACATTTGACCCATTTTAAAAACTGCCATTTAGAGTAAATCAAAGGGGAACAATAGGTTAGAAAAGCAAATTCTCAGGCATAGCCCTAGACCCATACCTTAAGAATCAGTAGAGTAATAGAATGTTCTGTTGGACAGGTGCCCATTGAAATTTCTAAGGAATCACAGAAGGCATTGGAAATGGGCAGGTCCATTAAAATTCCCAAAGACTCCAGAATGCCTATGAGAAGAAAACTTGTCATAACAAAAACTAAGATACTACTTGGCCTTTTCCACCATTCTCAAGTAAACTGGATTTTTAAACTACATAACTAAATGGGAAACAGAAGCCCATGAGATCCTAGAAGGTTTTTTTTATTAAAGATCAATGTCTGTTTCTAACGGACTTCTAAATTATAATAAAGATGACTTCATATTAAAAAATACATATTTCTCTGATATACATGCTTCATTTTGTAACCTAAATCTGGCCATTTCTATTTTCTTGGGGTTGTTGTTTTATGTTTTATTTCTCAAATTCTGTAGTCTAAATAATTCTATGTTGCTTCCATGTCACACTATAGGCAAAATTTTACTTAAGTTCCCCTGCCTCTTAAGAAAGCTGAGAACATCCCAACCTCTAGAGAAAATTCCCCAGGCCCTATTCCCAGGTGTACAGGAAGTGTCTTGATTAAAATCAAGCAGCAAGCCTCCGGCATCTATCCTAAGGAACCCCAATGACCATTATTTTATTCTCTATTCCTTTCCATTCTGTGGTTGGTTATCCTTCATCTTTTATTCAGCTGGAATCCAGTTGCCCTAGTTTTAATACCAAATCCTTACTCTAAGACACCTGCAGTTTATCATAGATAAAGTGGCCGCATGTCCCAGTTTTCCAAAAGCAGTTTCAGCTCATGCCTATCATTCAGTATAATTATTAATAGAGATCTCTCATTTTTAAAGGTCCTGGTCTGGACAATTATAGGTTTGCCTTGCCATAGAACACATAGAATGAAGGGCATCTGGGTGGCTCAGTCAGTTAAGCATCCAACTTCAGCTCAGGTCATGATCTCACGGTTTCGTGAGTTCGAGTCCCACGACGGGCTCTGTGCTGACAGCTCTGAGCCTGGAGCCTGCTTCGGATTCTGTGTCTCAGTCTCTCTCTGCCCCTCCCCCACTTGTGCTCTTTCTCTCTCTGTCTCTCAAAAATAAATAAATGTAAAAAAAAAAATGTTTTAAGAACACATATAATGTGTTTCTTGCTGTACCACAAGTATAGCCAAACAAGTAAATACAAAGATTGGGGAGCTATTTCCTTCATGATTCCCATTGTCTCCAGTTTACTTGGCCTATAGTAATTCAAACACAGTTTCTAATTATTGTAATTTGACTCGAGAACTGGCCATCACTGGTGTAATAACCTGTTAAAACTAATCTCGTGTCTGTTCCAAGGTTCCTCTTCTGGCTGAAGTTTATGGTATAGAGGGAAATATTTTCAGGCTTAAAATCAATGAAGAAACTCCCCTGAAACCCAGGTATGAAGTTCCTGATGTTGTCACAAGCAAGCCACGCACCGTAAGGTAAGCCAAGGAACAAGAGATCTTGGATACACCCTCAGTATGGTCTTTTATTATACCTTGAGTAGCAGATTTTGCATGTTCCTCCTGTTTTTTCTATTCGAAGCTATAATCATTTGCAGAGTCAGTTTTCAGTTATTTGGGGATACATTTATGCTTTTTATATATTGTCCATTCTCCACCATTTGATTTATCAGCACTTATTCATGAGCAGAAGCAGAGCTTTTGAGCCCTGCTGTCCTTCTTGCAAAGGAAATGATTCATCAACCAGACTTTGGGAACAAGTAGAATTTGAGAACAAGTAGGAGAGCTATTTAATTTACTCAGATTAGCAGCAGGGCTCCAGAGATCTAATATACTAGCCAAACTCCCGTGCTTACCACAATTTATACGATTACGCTCGCTTTTAATTAAGGGTAGTCTCAGAAATGTAACATGTCAAAGATAAATTAATCATCAGTGTCTAAGTGAAACAAAAACCTTGGAGATCAAAAAGCATTTTTACTACGTCTGCAGTATCTTCCTCAGTTCTCAATACTCTTTCCAGTGATATTTCACTCGTTCTGCCTGCTGATTCCTGTTATTTTTTCATATTATTTCACTAAAGGAGTATAAGTTTATGCCAAATGCTTTAATTTTCACTATATCATTATCGTAGTTTTATGTAGATTACTTTTTCCATAAAAATTTAATCAAGTCAGTAGATTATAAGGAGAAAGTACTTCAGTGATAGTAGAATCATCATAAATTCAAAATAGGTCTAGTCATTCAGCTGCTGCTATATGCCAAGAACTTAGAAAAAAAACTGGAATTAAAAAGAGACTGTTTTCGGGGCGCTTGGGTGACTCAGTCGGGTAAGCATCCGACTTCGGCTCAGATCATGATCTCACGGGTTCGTGAGTTCGAGCCCTGTGTCAGGTTCTGCTGAGCGCTCAGAGCTGGGAACCTGCTTCGGATTCTGTGTCTCATTCTCTCTTTGCCCCTCTCCAACTTGTGCTCTGTCTCTCTCTCTCAAAAATAAACATTAAAAAAATTTTTTTAAAAAGACTGTTCTCAAAGCTTTTTAGGTTGGTGCACATGCATGCGTGTGTGTGTGTGTGTGTGTGTGTGTGTGTGTGTGTGTGCTTGGTTACAGTATATTATTTTTTACTATCCTGGAGGATTCACTTTACTGGTAGATCCTCTTAACATTTTTACATCTGTGTTAAGTAAAATTCGTCTGTAGTTTTCTTTTTCTGTGTTATTGCCATGTTTTGGGGTCAGGATGATAACTAGCTTTGTGTGGTAAATATGTTGTATTAGTTCTGCTTCCATTCCAACCTCTTTCTAGAGGGCCTTTGGCTACTGCAGTAACAAGAAAGTTAAAAAATACATTCCTCCACTTCCCATACTCTCATGTAGCTAGTTTCTGGTATAATTCAGGTTCTACCAGTCAGATGCACTTACAGGTATCTTGATTTTAGAACTGAGCTTCCAATTTTGCTGGCATGGATTTGGCAGCTCTAGAATGTCTCTAGAGGCACACTAGTTAAGGTAGTAGTTTATTCATCTCTGGAGCTAATAGGGCATGATCTTGGAGCCCAGCAGTTGCCACAGTGACTTCTGATTATCCAACTTCCTGATTCTAGCTGCAATAGTAGTTCAACTGACCATGCAGTAGTACTCTAGGGATCATTACCGGCTGCCCAACCTATTACCTCAGTGCTTCCAATGATGTCATAAGCTCCCAATTCCCCCATCTTAAGTTACTTATTTTCCACTTAAAATAGCCAGAATTTTTTCTTTGCTTTTTTAATGTTTATTTATTTTTTAGAGAGATAGAGAGAGAGACAGAGCATGAGCAGGGGAGGGGCAGAGAGAGAGGAGACAGAATCCTTAGCAGGCTCCAGGCTCTGAGCTGCCAGCACAGCTGGACTCGAACCCACAATCCACGAGATCACGACCTGAGCTGAAGTCAGACACTTAACCGACTGACCCACCCAGGCGCCCCCAGAATTTTTTCTTTATTGTACAGTTGAATCTTGGTTGATATAGCCTTTGGTATCAGAAGTAAGTATAGGCAACAGACCCTCTAGGATGGGAATATGAGATTGGTTAGCTGCTTTGGCCGGATTTGAAAGCAGCGAGGACTTGGTTATCATTAGAGGATAAGATACTAGTGTTATGAGCTCAATTGTGTCCCCCCCCCCCAAAAAAAAAACTCATATGTTGAAGCCACAACGCCCTGTGCCTCAGAAAATGACTATATTTAGAGGTAGAACCTTTGAAGAGGTAACTAGTTAAAATGGGGTTGTTAGGGTGGACTGTAATACAATATGAATGTTCCTTATGGAACATAAGGAGAGGAGATTAGGACACAAGTTGACACAGACAGAGGGATGACTATGTAAGGATACAGCAAGAAGATGACCATCTGAGAGCCAAGGAGAGAGGTCTCAGAAGAAACCAAACTTGCTGACACTTTGATCTTGGACTTCTAGCCACCAAAATTGTGAGAAAATAAACTTCTGTACTTTAAGCCACCCAATGGGGTATTTGTTGTGGCAGACCTAGCAAACTGCACAACTGGTAATAAACCACAGCATTCCATGGCAAAGTTACTTAAATTACTACCTGTGATCAACAGAATTCCACCAAGCCTTCCGTTCGCAGAAGCAGCTCCTTTTCCTCTAACAAAGCTGATCCTACCTTGCTTGGACACCCTGTGTTGACCTCACCTAAGATATATTGTCCAAGGGGATGACAGTGCTCATTGTGCCTCACCCCTACCACCCTTCACTGCCTTCCTTTAAGCTCACTACCAGAGCCTAACATGCCTAGGGAGCTAATTACAGTCAAACACTACACCTAAGGAATTAAGACTTTATATAGGCAAAAACCTAGGAAATACGGATAGAAATGCATTCTGAGGGATTCCTAGACTGAAGAAAGGAACACAATTTTAGGACCACATTAAATTTATTGACATGGGTACCAAAGAATCTAAATTTGATGTGCTAGCTTGGACAGCTGGGAGTGGGTCTAATTATTTGCTTGGTTGGTTAATTATAATCTGTACTCAGCTATGGACTCTGCTGAATGAAGCTGAGATACCAGCTCAGCCTTGACACAGAGTAGAAAAGATGATCCATAGACTTAGGGAGATAAAGATGTTGAAGTGGATATGTCATATGCAACAGCACAACTAGCCCCTAATTTTGCTCTCCAAGAGGTTCCAAAGAGACTCCTTTCACTGAGAAATAACTTGAGGAAGGAACACTTGGAAAGCATTGTAGTGAGTGAATGTCTTTTATGAGCTAGAAATAATGGTGGAAAATGATGCCATCAAAATGGGCTCCCCGATTTCAGTGGAGATGGTGAGACTCCAGGTGCATAATGAAAGTAGCAGCATTTAGTTATTAGTGACAAGGTGAACATGTTTCCATAATGCACAGCAGGGCATGTATGGTACCCAAAATGTTTAACTCTCAGGGCAGTGAACAATGTATCAAAGGGTCCACTGGACTGAAATAGATGCATTAAAGTCCTATTTGATGGAACAATCAAAAGAATTCCATTTTGCTATTTATTTATTTAGAGTGAAAGGGAGTACAAGTGGGGAAGGGGCAGACAGAGGGAGAGACAGAACCCCAAGCAGGCTCTGCACTGCCAGCATAGAGCCTGACACAGGGCTCGAACCCACAAACCATGAGATCATGACCTGAGCCGAGATCAAGAGTCAGATGCCACCCAGGAGCACCTGCATTTGGGTTTGATGAACAGTGATATACAACTCTCATACTACTCCAGACAGTTAACAGAACCCAAGTATCTTGCCTAGAATCCAGGGAGAAGGACTTCTCAAGAATATAATAAGAACATAAAATGTCCCTCCTCACCTTCCCTAAGGTGGCATGTGACCATTTACCAGAGTGACTGTGCACCAGAGAAAGAAATATCTAGACCTCTGAAGGATTTTAAGTGACTGCCTCTGGGCTTACATGATTTCTGGGGATCCGGAATATCCTAACAGTCTAGCTCTCAAATCAGAGCTGATGGGAGTCAGGAGAGATTGCATCTCACCGTGGACCCACCGGGTCAATAACCCAATCTATGTTATTTCCTTAGTTTTTGAGTATTTGGTTGGAATGAGAAAGAAAAGCAGTGTTTAGACTCTGTGCACCAAAGTGTTCCTAGACTGTCCAGCCCAAGGAAATGATGATGATAGCTAACATATTATTATTTGCCAGGCACTGCCAAGTACTTAAGTACTTTGCATGCATCATCTCACTCAGTTCTCCCCAAAAGCTCTATTTGTTCTTGCTTTTATTATTTCTACTTTACAGTTGAGGAAACTAAGAACTGGATAGACTGACTAACTTGTCCAAAGTTATACTCCTAGTGCATGATAGAGCTATATTCAGTCTAGGCTTTCTGACACCAAACCCCTATGTCCCATGAATATGGATTTGCACATTAATTTGAATTGAGAATCACATTGAGCTATATAAACCTATTTCTCTCTTCTTGCTTTGTTTTCTAGGCTGATTTCATCCTCAGGGGATGCAGGTAGTCTGGTATTGGCTGATGGAAAAGGAGATCTGAAGTGTCATATCACAGCAAACCCATTCAAGGTAGATTTAGTGTCTGAAGAAGAGGTTGTGATGAGCATAAACTCCCTGGGCCACTTGTATTTTGAGCACCTGCAAGTTCCTCTCAAGAAAAGGTATTTTTGCACATTACTTGGCATAAGAACATAAGAGGGGTGCTTGGGTGGCTCAGTCAGGTGAGCATCTGACTCTTGACTTTGGATCAGGTCATGATCCCAGGGGCATGAGATCAAGCCCCATGTCAGGCTTCATAGTCAGCATGGAGTCTGCTTACGATTCTCTCTCCCCACCATCCTGTCCTCTTTCTCTTTAAAACAAAGCAAAACAATGTCAGAAAACTTGATCATGATTATCACTTGCCTAAATAGTTGATATATCACCATGAAAACTTAGTTCACCTTATTTGCTGGAATATTATTTTGAGAAATTTCATCTTTTCACCCATGCAAATAAATGCAGGCTTGATGACAAGAATGATTCACAGACTTTTGCAACTTGACCCTCCTAACACATCCCATGCGTTTAACTGATGGCATTGTCTACTCTTAAAAAGCACTCTCTGTTGAGAACTGATAAATGTTAATGTGAACTGATATGTCTTCAGAACTTCATTTTAGGGGGTATAGCTCAGGGGTAGAGCACTTGACTGCAGAACTTCATTGTATCCCCTTAAAATAACTTCAATTAACTTACACTTGAATAATTTCCAAGAATTATCTGGAAACAGTCACTCGATCAAAGCTGTTTGTATGAGGGTCACATGAACTGGGAGGTAGTAATAGGGGAAGATTCTTCCTTTTTTTTTTACCAATATTGTTTTTAAATTCTCCAGTCTGTAGCTCTATTTTTATCCTAATAGTTAACATCTTATATGTTCTGTAGAAAGCATTGAACATTCATTATTGCCACACAGTGGTTTTTATATTTAAAAACCTTATTTTCTAAAAACAAACAATATAAATCCTTTTTTTTTTAATTTTTTTACATTTATTTATTTTTGAGAAACAGAGTGAGACAAAGCGTGAGCGGGGAGGGGCAGAGAGAGAAGGAGACACAGAATCTGAAGCGGGCTCCAGGCTCTGAGCAAGCGGTCAGCACAGAGCCTGATGCGGGGCTCAAACCCACGAACTGTGAGATCATGACCTGAGCCGAAGTCGGATGCTCAACCGACTGAGCCACCCAGGTGCCCCAAATCTTGTTTTCTTATTACAGAGATAGTTTCTGTTCATTATAGGAAAAGTAGAAAATATTGAAAAGAAAAATTTAAATACCCATAATTCTGCCGCTTGTTAGTACCTTATGAATATTCAATTATTTTTTTTTAACTGAAAAATACTAATAGCATAACAAATACCTGTAAACCCAGTACCCAGGTTATTTATATTTAAAATATTTTTTCTTTTAATAAACTCCCATTATTTTTGTTTTAGAGGTGATAACCTAAGTTGGGCCTTAATCTTTTTAGAATAAGCATATGCTACAAAGGAGTATATAGTGAAAAATATCCTCACCATTTGTCCTTGAGCTACCTAGTTCTATCTTTGAAAGTAATCAGTGTTTCCAGTTTTTTACATATCCTTCCAGAGATAATTTATGTCCATCCAGTAAGATATATATATTCTTTGTTTTATCCTTTCTTGACACATATGATACCACCTTCATACGTTATTCTGCACTTTGCTGTTTCTTCTTTACCAATTTGATAGTTCCTAATTTCTTTAAAGCAGGTATATAGTTTCAATTGCATGCTTACACAATGATTCATTTAGTAAATTTCCTCTTGGTGGACTTTAAAATTATTTCTAATCTTGTTTGACAGCTACTCACTTCATGGATAACTTTATATATGTATCATTTTGCATACGTGCAAGGATATACATAGACGAGTCGTAGAAGTAAAATTGCTGATCAAATGGTTTGTGAATTTGTAATTTTGACTCGTGCTGCCAGATCACCTCCTATAGAAGTTGTGAACTAGTTTGTATTTCCACCATTTACATTTGTGTTAGGAAAATCAGATTATCCACCTGGAAAAATTTTTAAGTTAGACCCAAGCCTCGCAACATTAGGAAAAATGAATTCCAGATGAAAAAAATCACAGAGTAGGAACATCTTGAGCTTACCTCCTCCCACACACACATCGAAATCTACAACTACATCACTTCTCGGCCTTTTGGCTAAGATCAAGTGTAGCAGCTGTCCTTAACAGTTTAATATCTGCTACACCCTCAATGTGAGGACAATACAGTATATTAAATGGATTTTTTGGAACTAGGAGATGGAATAGGAGCTTGCTCCATCCCCTTCACGCATTGACCTGGTATTGGAGTACCTTAAGGAACAGTGCACCTACCCCTTGGGTGGGGAGTAAAGACTGTACAAAAAAAATTCTACAACTACGCGTAGAAAATGATCTCTGAGAATGAACTAAAGACTAACAACAGAACATACAACTAAGGATATAAAGAAAAAGACACATTAAGGTGCCAGGTAGGAGGAGCAGAGACATGGTTTATTTAGTCAGGTTCCACATCCCCAGTGCAGCAACCCACAAGTGGGAGGGATATTACAACCAGAGAGACCTGCCCTGAGGAAGAAGAGGCCTGAGTCCCACATGAGTCTCCATATGCCAGGGGACCTGCACCAGGAAGACAAGCTCCCCTAATGTCTGGCTTTGAAAACCAACAGGGCGTATGTCCAAGAGAGTCAGAGGTCAGTAGGAAACTGACACACTGCTCTTTGATGGCATGTGCACAATCACACCTGCTCTGAGTGCCAACACAGAGGCAACCATGTGAAAAATCTCTGGGTTACATGTGAAGGAAATTCACTGACTAATTTTAGGGGATGTGCCAGAATGGCAGGTATCTGTGGGAATGTCCTCCAGGGACAGATGCACTGATGGGTACCATTTTTCTTACTCCTTCTACCTAGTTGGCCCAGCATTAGTGGATATCACTTCTGGCACTCTTTACTATGCTAGTGCCACTCACCCCACCCCAGTGCTCCCCTGAAGACTTGTCCCACCCAAGCCACCTCCCAGCCTAAAGACCTTCTCAAGTGTTTCTGCACCCTGGCATTCCTGGCAGGTGCTTTAGCTCACATTAGAGCTCCTGCCAAGCAGCCTCCAACCCCAGCACTTGCAGTAGGCAACCCCAGCTGGGACCAGAACCCCTCCTCGGCACCTCTGCCCCAGGAGGTCATCCCCACACACTAGAACACCTACAGCAGTCACAGCTGGACCCTGCAGCAAGCCAAGCAGGAGACATGCCCCACCCACCAGTGCACTCACAGCTCTCATTGCCAGGCCTCACAGCCAGCCATGCCAGGGACCAGCCCCACACACCAGCATATTCACAACAGTCACAACCAGGCCTCTCAGCCAGATGGGCCAGGGGCTAGCCCCAATAACCAGTATGACCATAGCAGTCACAGCCAGAACTCACAGACAGTGATGCTGGAGGATAGCCCCATACACCTGTGAGTTTGCACCAGTTGCAACCTGGCCACAACAGGAAGGTGCACACAGCCCACACAGGGAATGCTCTTGGGGCACCTGAACGGGGTGACGAGGGTGTTTGCGCTACTGGGCCCACAGGACACCTTCTGCATAAAACCACTCCTTCAAGATCAGGAGATGTAACTGATCTGCCTAATACATAGAAGCAAACAGAGACTTAGGCAAAATGAGGAGACAGAAGAATATATTCCAAATGAAAGAACAAGACAAAACTTCAGAAAAAGAACTAAACAAAACAGATAAGCAATCTGCTTGATAGAGAATTTAAAGTAATGTTCTCCAAATTCAGGAGAAGAATGGATGAACATGGTGAAAACTTCAACAAGGAGATAGAAAATACAAAAAGAACCCATCAGCTGAAGGATAAAATAACTGAAATGAGAAATACACTAGAGGGAATCAGCAGATTAGATGACGCAGAAGAAGAGATCAGCAATCTGGAAGACAGGTAGTGTAAATCTCCCCATCAGAACAGCAAAAAGAAAAAAGAATTTAAAAAAATGAACATAGTTTATTTATTAAAAATTTTTATTTAATAATTTAATTTTAATTTAATTTAATTTTAATTTAATAATTTAATTTATTAAAATTTTTTTTTCCAATGCTTATTTATTTTTGAGAGACAGAGAGAGACAGAGTGTGAGTAGGGAAGGGACGGAGAGAGAGGGAGACACAGAATTCAAAGCAGGCTCCAGGCTCTGAGCTGTCAGCACAGAGCCTGATGCGGGGCTCAAACCCACAAACCATGAGATCATGACCTGGCCAAAGTCGAACGCCCAATCCACTCAGCCACCCAGAAGCCTCTAAAAAAAATGAGCGTAGTTTAAGGGACCACTGGGACGTTAAGCATACGGACATTCACATTATAGGGGTCCCAGAAGGGGAAGAGAGAGAGAAAGGGACAGAAACTCTATTTAGAGAAATAATGGGGGGCACCTGGTTCTTTGAAAAGATAACAAAATTGACAAAACTTTATCCAGACTCATCAAGAAAAATAGAGGGTCCAAATAAATAAAATCAAATGAAAGAGAAGTTACAGCCAATACCACAGAAATAAAAAGGATCCTAAGAGACAACTACAAACATTTACATGCCAGCAAATAGGAGAGCCTAGAAGAAGTGGATAAATTCCTAAAACATACAGCCTTCCAAGACTGCATCAAGAAAAAATAGAAAATGTGAATGAATTGTGAGTAATGAAATTGAAACAGTAATCCAAAAATGCCTAGCAAACAAAAGGCTAGGACTACACGACTTCATAGGTGAATTCTACAAAACCTTTGAAGAAGAGTTAATATCTGTTCTTCTCAAAATATTCCAAAAAATTGAAGAAGACTTAATGCTTCCAAACTCATTCTATGAGGCCAGAATTGCCTTAATACCAAAACCACTACCAAAAAAAAAAATGATTACAGGCCAATATTCTTGATGAACATTGATATAAAAACCCTACACAAAATATTAGCAAACCAAATTCAATAATGCTTTAAAAGAATCATACATCATGATCAAATGAGACTTATTCTAAGGATAAAAGGATGGTTCAATATCCACAAATTAAGCAACATGATACACCACATTAACAAAAATAAGGATAAAAATCATATGATTATCTCAGTAGATGCAGGAATGGAATTTGATAAAATTCAACATCATTCATTATAAAAAATCTTTCAACAAAGTTGGTATGGAAGGAACATACCTCAACATAATAAATGCCATGTATGGCAACCCACAGCTAACATCATACTCAACAGTGAAAAGCTGAAAGCCTTTTCTCTTAGAACACGAACAGAACAAGGATGCCCACTCTTGTCACTTTTATTCAAAAATACTGGAATCCTAAACACAGCAATAAAACAAGAAAAAGAAATAAAAGCCCTCTAAATGGGAAAAGAAGTAAAATTGTCACTATGTGAAGACTACATGATATTGTATACAGAAAACACTAAAGATTCTACCAAAAATAAACACATAAATCATTTTTAAAAACTCTTTGAATTAATAAATTAATTCACTAATACAGGACACGAAACAAATATACAGAAATCTGTTGCATTTTTTATATACTTATAATGAACTATCAGAAAGAGTAATTAAGAAAACAATCCCATTTGCAATTGCATCAAAATGAATAAAATAACTAGGGTTAAATGTAACCAAGGGGGTGAAAGACCTGAACCCTGAAATCTATAAGACATTGATGAAAGAAACTGAAGACAGCACAAGTAAATGGAAAGGTACACTGCTCATGGATTGGAAGAATTAATATTGTTAAAATATCCATACTACCCAAAGCGGTCTGCAGATTGAATGTAATTTCTATCAAAATACCAATGGAATTTTTCTCAGAAATAGAACAAATAATCCTAAAATTTGTACAGAACCACAAAAGATTCCAAATAGCCAAAGCAATCTTGAGAAAGAAGAACAAAACTAGAGGTATCATGTTCCTTGATTTCAAAGTATACTACAAAGATACAGTTATCAAAACAGTATGGTATTGGCACAAAAACAAAACATGGAGAGTTTTGGAACACAATAGAGAGTCCAGAAATAAATACATGCATATACAGTCAATCTTCAACAAAGGAAGGAAGAACATACAATGGGGGAAAGAAAGCCTCTTCAATAAATGGCGTTGGCTACTAGGTATTTAACCAAAGACAACAAAAACACTAATTCAAAAAGATATGTGCACCCCTATGTTTACTGCAGCATTATTTGCAGTAGTCAAGATATGGATGCAACCCAAGTGTCCATCCATAAATGAATGGATAAAGAAGACAGTGTCTACACACACACACACACACACACACACACACACACACACACACAATATTACTTAGCCATGAAAAGGAATGAAATCTTGCCATTTGCAACAACATGGACAGATCTAGAAGGTACCATGATAAGTAAAGTCAGTCCGACAAAGACAGATACCTAATAATTTCACTCCTATGTGGAATATAAGAAGCAAAACAAATGAACAAATAAAAAGACAAAAAAAAAAAAAAACCAGACTCTTAAATACAGAGAACAAACTGGGCGTTGCCAGAGGGGAGGTGAGGGGGGGGATGGGTGAAATAGATGAAGGGGATTAGGAGTACACTTATTGTGATGAGTATTGGGTAATGTGTAGAAATATTGAATCATTATACTGTATACCTCAAACTAATATGACACTGTATATTAATTTTACTTGAATCAAAATATATTTAAAAATGAATCTAGGCACAGACCTTACACCCTTCACACACCTGAGGGGCTCAGTCAGTAATCGTCTGACTCATGATCTCAGCTCAGGGGCTTGATCTCAGGGTCGTGAGTTTAAGCCCTGCTTTGGCCTCCACTTTTTAAGTATTAAACATAAAAACTCAAAATAGGTCATAGATCTAAATGTAAAATAAAAACTATAAAACTCCTAGAAGATAACAGAAGAAAACCTAGATGACCTTGGGTATGGTGATGATTTTTTAATATACCACCAAAGTCATGATTCACGAAAGAAATAATTGATAAATTAGGCTTCATTAAAATTAAAAACTAGGGGTACCCGGGTGGCTTAGTCAGTTGAGGGTCTAACTCCTGATTTTGGCTCAGGTCACGATCCCAGGGTCATGGCATTGAGCCTGCACTGGGCTCCACACTGAACATGGAGCCTGCTTGAGATTCTCTCTCTCTCTCCCTCTGCCCCTCTCCCTGGTTCATGCTCTATCTCTCAAATAAAATTTAAAAAATCTTTTAAAGATAATAAAAATAAATTTAAAAAAATTAAAAACTATTGCTCTGTGAAAAACAATAAGGAAATAAGAAGATAAGCCACAGACTAGGAAGAAATATCTGCAAAAAACACATCAAATGAAGGACTGCTATCCAAAATATACAAAGAACTCTTAAAATTCAACAGTAAGAAAGTGAACACTCAAAAATGTACAAAGGAGTTGAACAGAAACCTTACCAAAAAAGATAAACAGATGGCAAGTAAGCATATGAAAAGATGTTCAACATCATATGTCATTAGTTAAAACAAGAAACCATTACATATCTGTTAGAATGACCAAGATCCAGAACACTGGTAACAAAATGCTGGGGAGGATGTGGAACAACAGGAACTCACATTAATTGCTGTTGGGGCTGCAAAATGATATAGTCATGTTGGAAGACAGTTTGATAATTTCTTACAAAACTAAACATACTCTTACCATATAATTCAACAATCATGCTTCTTGTTATTTACCCAAAGGAGATGGAAATCTATGTCTACTCAAAAACCTGCTCATGGATATTTATAGCAATTTTATTCATAATTGCCAAAACTTAGAAGCCGTCAGGATATCCTTCAGTAGATGAATAAACTATGGTACATCCAAATAATAGAATATTATTCAGTACCTAAAAGAAATGAACTATCAAGCCATGAAAAGACATGGAGGGAACTCAAATGCAAGTTTTACCAAGTGAAAGAAGCCAATCTGAAAAAGGCTACCTACTCTATGTTTCCAACTATATAAAATTCTGGAAAAGGGAAAATTATGGAGATAGTAAAAAGATCAGTAGTTTCCAGGGGTTAAGTAAGCCAAAGGGATAACTAAGCAGAACACAGATTTTAAGGGCAGTGAAATTACTCTGTATGATACTACAGTGGTGGGTAACTGTCATGATACATTTGTCAAAACCCATAGAATGTACAATGCCAAGAATGAATCCTAATATAAACTATGGACTTGGGGTGATAATGATGTGTCAGTGCAGGTTCAGTGATTGTAATAAATGTAGCACTCTGGTACAGGATGTTGACAGTGGGGGAGACTGTGACTGTGTAGGGACAGTCGGTCATATGAGAACTCTACACTTTCTGCTTAGTTTTGCTGTGAACCTAAAACTGTTGTAAAAAATAAAATTTGTTAATTTTTTTTTTAATTAAAAGGCATCAGGGATACCTGGGTGGCTCAGTACGTTAAGTGTCCACTTCAGCTCAGGTCATGATCTCACGGTTTGTGGGTTCCAGCCTCTCATGGGGCTCTGTGCTGACAGCTCAGAGCCTGGAGCCTGCTTTGGATTCTGTGTCTCCCTCTCTCTCTGCCCCTCCCCTGCTCATGCTCTGTCTCTCTCTGTCTCTCTCAAAAGTAAACAAATGTTTAAAAAAATTTTTTTAATGAAATAAAAAAAATCAAAAGGCAACATACTAGTTGTCTTAAATTTCACCACAAATTTTTAACATGTATAAGAATTCAAAAATTAATATGCATCTATAGGAAGAACTTATACAGATCGATAAGAAAAAGAGGAACACGCAAATAAACAATGGGTGATACAAACTGCAGCAACATATATGAACATGATGAATATCAAAATTTTTTAATATCAAAAAATTTTTAAGGCAAAGCCAAATGTGCATTTGAGGACTCGTACACTCGTGGGAATGGAATAAAAAACAGCAAGGGAGTGATTCCACACAAAACTCAGTAAAGCGGTTCCTCTGAAGAGCACAGCGAGGAGATGGATGATACATTTCAGGAGAGGCGCTATGATGCCAGACGAACAAGTCTGTTGCTTATGTGGCTTCGTAGTCGTTACTTTAGTATTCATTTTTAACCTCTGAACTTATATACTCTTCTATATTCGTACTGTATTTTACACTAAAAAAATTAATGTATAATGAGGGTGAATAGACAATTCACAGAAGAAATAGAAATGCCATTTAATGTATACAAAAGCACTTTACGTCATTAATGAAAGAAATTCAAAGTGAAATGCATTACCTTGTCTAAAATTTTAGACTGCCAACGATTTTTGTTTTTATTTTTAGATTTTTTTTTAATCTTTATTTTTGAGAGAGACAGAGACAGACTAAGAGCAGGGGAGGGGCAGAGAGAGAGGGAGACAGAATCTGAAGCAGGCTCCAGGCTGTTGGCACAGAGCCCGATGGGGGGCTCGAACTCATGGACTGTGAGATTGTGACCTGAGCCAAAGTCAGACGCTTAACTGACAGAGCCACCCAGGTGCCCCTGGCAACGATTTTAAAAGTGTATAAGGTCCAGTATTGTTAAGAACGGGGAGAAATGAGCACTCAAATCCACGTACGCCCGATAGTTTAAATTGTTACAATTAAATTGGAAGACAGTGCATTATGTTGCTTTGTAGGAGGTTAACATTGGAGAGAGGGGAGCAGTGTTCCACCTTGCTTGCTTATATTTTGTTTTGATATTGTATTATGTATTACATGTATAATAAAAAACTGATAGTTTTTTAAGGGTTAATAAGAAAATTCAAACATATTACATTTTAACAAATCAAGCTATTGGATTAATGTTCATCATAAATGTTCCTCAATCTCATAAACTTATTTTTATAATTATTTTAATAAGTTAAAAGACATAATTTATGGGGTCTCAAAAGTTAGAAATTAAAATCTTTATCATTGAACAAAATTCTGTTAGTCTTCCCTTGAGTAAAACAACTTTATTTATATTAAAACAGAGCTACCAAAGAAAATAAGGAGGACACATCAGTTGACGCTTCTCAGGTAATACAGATTGAGCAATTTATCTTTTTTTCAAATCTCTTTCACCATCAATATGTGGGATGTAATTGTTCTGTTCTTCCCTTCTTCTTACAAATGGGTACTTGATAAATACTGCATATAAATGAGACCATCTATCTCTTGCTCACCTTATTATCTCATTGATTCATTCGTCTACTCATGTATTCATTCATTCATAAAACAGGTAATTCTTGAGTGCCTGCTTTTGTGCCAGCTCAAAAATTTATGCTAGGCAAGAAGAATCAGCCATGAATAAAACAAATCTCAACCTGTCCTCATGAATCTTAGAATCTAATGGGAAAGACAGACTCTGACAAGTACAAGCATGAGGAGTGTTACAAAAGAGTGCTATAGGAGAAGATAGCAAGGAACTTGACCAAGATGAGGGTCAGGAAAGACCTCCTGTAGGAAATGACTTAACAGCTAAAACTGATGCATGAAGATACATAAGCTAGTCAAAAGGTGGAAAAACACTATTCCAGATAGAGGGGATTTCATATTCAAAGAGCTTGAGGTAGGAAGGAGCACATTTGAAGAAATTTAAAACATATATATGTATATATTTTAGCAGGAAAAAGAAAAGCAAAGGAAACAGTGTTGTGTTAACAAGCGCAGAGAGATAGGCAGGGGCAATTCAGTGGAAAGTCTTACAATAATTCTTTTAGTAGACAAATATTTGTTGAGTATTTCCTATATGCCAGGCACTGTTCAAGGAATTGGTGAGATATCATTGAATAAATCAAAGTCCCTCATTACCATGAAGCTGGCATTCTTTTATGTCTTGTTAGACCTTTTTCGACTTTAACCTAAGAGCAAAGGAAAACTATGGAAAGGTTGTAAGCAGCAGAGATACATGGTCTGATGTCTGTTTTTAAAGGATTATTTTAGCTGAATTATGAAAAATGAATATTCCAGAAATCTTCTCTTCATCCAAAGCCACATGCATCTTTGAAGGATCCCTGACAGTAGGTATGGCCACCAGGAATAGTGAAACATATTTCCAGTGCAGTAAGGACATGCTTCTTCCTCTTGAGGACTGACCCATGCTGATGAATATGAGAGAGAATATTTTTTCCATTTCCAAATAGAGAAGGACAACTAAGACATAGCCTTAGACAGTTTTGTGACGATATGTCAAATCAGCTATGGGGAGACCTCTAATTAGATAGCTTAAATAGTGGTTTTGCATCACAGATGCAAAGAATCTGCTGAAGGCTATGAGCCTTCTCTATAAAACAGAATTTTTATACTGTTTGAGGGAGTTCACAAACTCTAAAGGCCATCCACAGACCCCAGAATAATAGTCCCTACAATAAAAATTCAGATGTGATTTAAACACACACACACACACACACACACACACACACACACAAGCTCACTTTACAGAAGCTTATAATTATGAAGAAACCACCTAGAAATGGGCAAGGGGCTCATTTTTAAAAAGAAACATGCATTTCGGGGCTCCTGGGTGGCTCAGTCGGTTAAGTGTCCAACTTCTACTCAGGTCATGATCTCATGGCTCGTGGGTTTGAGCCCTGCGTTGGGCTCTCTACTGACATTTCAGAGCCTGGAACCTGCTTCTGATTCTATCTCCGCCTCTCTGTCTCTGCCCCTCCCCTGCTCATGCTGTGTCTCTCTCTGTCTCTCAAAAATAAATAAATGTAAAAAATAAATAAATAAATAAAAAAGAAACATACATTTCATGCACACATACAATTTTTAGAAAACTTCTTCATTCTGCCAGAGAGGAAGAATGAAACTTGTAAAGCCAAGAAAGGAAACTTGTAGAGCCAAGAAAGTTTTGGGCTCTACATCAAAAGATTGTGAACCTGAACAGCCTCACTTCTCACGTAGTTTGGCTAATTGAAGGAGGGCAGCAAAGTACCCACCTCAGCCAAAATGTTTGCTTTTTGACCTAAGTTATTTGATTCTCAATGTTGTTCCTCACACATTTACAAGAAAAAAAAAAAAAAGGATTTAAAATATCTTACTTATGTAAAGACCGAATTTTTTTTAATATATTTTTAAAATTGTTTCATGTTTATTTATATTTGAGAGAGAGAGAGAGAAAGAGCCTGAGCAGGATAGGGGCAGAGAGACAGAGGCAGAATCCAAAGCAGGCTCCAGGCTCCGAGCTGTCAGCACAGAGGCCGATGCAGGGCTCGAACTCAGAGCAGTGAGATCATGACCTGAACTGAAGTTGGTCACTTAACCAACTGAGCCACCCAGGTGCCCTTTTAAAAAAATTTTTTATTGCTTATTTATTTATCAGAGAGAGAGAAACAAAGAGAGTCAGAGGACAAGTGGGGGAGGGGCAGAGAGAGAGGGAGACACAGAATGTGAAGTAGGCTCCAGGTTCCAAGCTGTCCGCACAGAGGCCAGCATAGGGCTCGAGCCCATGAACCATAAGATCATGACCTGAGCCGAACTCAGATGCTTAACTGACTGAGCCACCCAGGTGCCCCAAGACTGCATTTTTCAAAGTGCTTTCACAGCATTTTGGCCTGTGTAAAGATACTCATGTCAAACAATTCCTCAGAATTATATAGAATTACAATATGATCCAGCAATTTCACTCATGGATTTATATCTGAAAGGGAAAGTAGGGACTCAAGCAAATATTTGTATACTTGTGTTCTTAGAAGCATCATTCACAGTAGCCAAAAGGTGAAAACAGTCCAGCAACCCAAGAGTCACCGACAGATGAATGCGCACACAAAATGTGGTATATACATACAGTGGAATGTTACTCGACCTTAAAAAGGAAGGCAATTCTGGGGCGCCTGGGTGGCGCAGTCGGTTAAGCGTCCGACTTCAGCCAGGTCACGATCTCGCGGTCCGTGAGTTCGAGCCCCGCGTCAGGCTCTGGGCTGATGGCTCAGAGCCTGGAGCCTGTTTCCGATTCTGTGTCTCCCTCTCTCTCTGCCCCTCCCCCGTTCATGCTCTGTCTCTCTCTGTCCCAAAAATAAATAAATGTTGAAAAAAAAAAAAAAAAGGAAGGCAATTCTGACATATGCTACAAAATGGATGAATCTTGAAGATATTATACTAGGTGAAATAAGCAGTCACAAAAAGACAAATACTATATGACTCTAGTTATAAGAAATCTATGTATCTATAGTAGTCACATTCATAGAGACAGGAAGTAGAAGGGTGGTTGTCAGGAGCTGAGGGAGGAAGAAATGAGCTATTGTTTAATGGGTGTGGAGGTTCAGTTTGGGAAGATGTAAAAGTTCTGGAGATAGATGGTGGTGATAGTTGCACAACAATGTGAATGTACTTAATGTCACTTTAAAATGGTGAAAATGAGGGGCACCTGGGTGGCTCAGTCAGTTAAGCATTGGACTTCGGCTCGGGTAATGATCTCATGATTTGTGAGTTTGAGCCAAGCTCCACATAGGGTGAGCCTTAGCCCTCCTTTGGGTGAGCTCAAGCCACACTCATGTGAGCCCCATTTCTCTCTCTCTCCCTCTCTGCCCCTTGTGGGATTATCTCTCTCTCTCTGTCCCTCTCTCACTTGCACCCTCTCTCTCAAATAAATAAATTAATTAATTAAATTACATAAAATGGTAAAAATGAAAAAAAAGGGGGGGGGTGGGGTAGCACACCTGGCTGGCTCAATCAGTAGAGCATGCAACTCCTCATTTCAGGGTTGTGAGTTCAAGCCTCACATCGGGTGTAGAGATTACTTAAAAAATAAATAAATAAAATGTTTAAAATGAATAGTAAATAAATAATTAAAATGGCAAATTTTATGTTAGGTCTATTCTACCACAATAAAAAATCATATTCATGTCAGCTTCAGTTCATAAGGAAGATGATTACTGGCATTTATGTAGAACACAGATCAAATTTGTTAAATATACTGACATCACAAACAGGTCTTTTAACATTTTTTAACATCCATCCAATTTTGAAAGAAAGAGCATGAGTGGGGTAGGGGCAGAGAGAGAGGGAGACACACAATCTGAAGCAGGCTCCAGGCTCTGAGCTGTCAGCACAGAGGCCGATGCAGGGCTCAAACTCAGAGCAGTGAGATCATGACCTGAGCTGAAGTTGGGCATTTAACTGACTGAGCCACCCAGGTGCCCCACAAAGTGGTCTTTTAAAAGACAGACTCATTTTCTCAGTCTAATTTTTTAATAATCCAAACAAAATGTACTGTTGTGGTAACCACATGTGTTGCAATGTATAAACTCAATTTGCTCCTTTTTTTGTGCCACCAGGAAAACCAAGAGGATCTAGGCTTGTGGGAGGAGAAATTCGGAAAATTTGTGGATGTCAAAGTTAATGGTAAAATTGAAACTTGTGTAGTATTAAAGCAGATCTTGCCAAAATCACTAAATGTTGCTACCTATAAGTCCCTTGAGCTCTGGCACCTAAAGAAGTGATTTCTGTAAGGGGAACAGAAATGTCAGATTTGTGTCCTTTATTGTTCAATAATGTATATCAACAGAGAAATAGTGAGTATGTACCTTCAGTGGTCTCATGTTAAGGGCCTAGGTCAGCACACTGCTGGTACTACTCAGTATACAGACAGCTGCAAATCCCACATTCTATTTTTATGAGAGTCAAGTGATGAGAAACAAAATTCTAAAGCTCATTAGCATCCATATTCCAAGCCATTGGTTCTCAACCTTTTCCAAGCCTCCCCATCATTCACACAAGTATCATATACCCATCTGTGAAATTTCTCACTAGACTTAGTGATAGTATGTGTGTGGTGGGGAGTGAAAAGTTTGTCTATTTTGGATATATGGTTCAGATACTTGGAGCTTATATAGTTGGAAGAAATACTCACTTTCCTCCTTCCTACCCAGTAGGATAACAGATCCTCCCTAACTCCTTGAGAATTTCTGTTCTAGCATCTGTATCTATAACTTGGTATAATGATCAGGGCTGACAATGTGTCCAAAGTTTGTAAGTAGGGGGGCCATCAGGCTTTTCCTTTCTGTAACATCATAATGTTTTTTACCTTCGCTATAGCACCCCCTTTCCATAAATTCCTTTAA